>NC_084487.1:58018485-58680485 GCF_030035675.1 Rhineura floridana
TGCATCCTGATCTTTATTTGTACTTTATTGTATTTTGATCTTATAATTTCTGTAACCGCTTAGAGATTTTTGCACAAGAATGGTAAGAGGTATATACATTTTCAAAATAAATAAATGAGGTTTATCTGTGATTTCATGTGAATGAGATCAGGTATGCTAGCACTAATATTTTAAGGAATTCCAAAAATACAATTTGGATAAAACATTTGTAATAAAGCTGTGAAAGCCTATCTTAAAATAAATAGATGTCTGTGACATCAATTGGGGATGCTTATATTTGAGTCCCTACCTGTTTAAAAAGTTGATTCTCAACTGCAGAAGAGTTTGACTTAATTTAATTCAGAATACTGGAGAAGAACTACAGTCGTGAGCTGTATCAATCCCCTTTGGAGCTCTCTGAGGCCCAATTCTTATTGGGAGGATTTCAAAGGACAAAAAGAAAGCAATTCTGCTATTAATATAGAGCATGGCAAGTATATGTCTGAGGAATGTTACCTGGACATTATAATAAATTTGAATGTTACTAAGGCCACATTCACACTGTACACTTATTCCACTATTATACCACTTTTAACAATCATAGTTTCTCCCAAAGAATCCTGGGAAGTGTAGTTTGTGAAGGGTGCTGAGAGTAGGGGATCCCTATTCTCGCAGAGCTACAATTCCGTGTTCTAACAGTCTGTCCTTCTTCCCAGAGAACTCTGGGAATTGCAGGTGTGTAAGGGGAATATGGTTTTCCTAACAACTCTCAGCACCCTTCACAAACCACACTTCCCAGAATTCTTTGGGGAAAACCATGACTGTTTAAAGTGGAATAATAGTGGAATAAATGTACAGTGTGAATGTGTCCTGAGATTCCCTCTGACAATCTGAAATAAAATATATGACACAATCATGTTCACAGCAATTAAATGTAAACTTCTAAAGTACATATTATTTCAGTATGTGTGTGTGTGTGCATTCAGCAAAATAATTAAATTTCAAATTAAAGCAGCAAGAATCTTGCTGTTTTAGTTATTTAGAAACATTAAGAGAATGTGCAGAGTTCCACTGACATAATGCAATTTATTGCCTTCTGCAGAGTTTTAGATGGAGAATATATTTTCCCCATCATCTGGAGTTAGGGATGGAAAGATCTGTCAAATTCGGTTCTCTCAGTTTCTCATTTCAATTCTGTAGCAATTTGCATTTTTTAAAAAAAATCATAGAAATTCTGTGCACATTTCTCTAGATAGAAACAGTTTGTATATATTTTTAACTACTGTAAATATTTTTGCAAGCAATTTCTCCTAATATAATGCATTTTGTATGTTATTTTCACTAATATTATAACTTTATGCACACTTTCCCCTAATATATGCATTTTTGTAAATGTTGCTTAGTTGGAGAACTGCGCTGTAAAATGTGGATAAGTGTGATTTCAAAGGATAGCTGTGTTTCGGTTCTCATTGTTTCCCCAAGAACAAATGTGACTCAGCTTTAAATGCAAACTGAACTGGATTTCTTCCCCATCTCTAATGGAGCATTCCCTGAAACAGAATACTGTGGCTTTGAAGGCACTATAACACTCCTCAAGCTGAAATCCTTATTTCCACTTACCTGATAATAAGCCCCACTGAATAAAAGATTTGTGCATGTTTTCCCAATGTTCATGGTGCTTACTACCTAGTAAATGTGCTCAGTATTGCAGTCTCGCTGTGTTGAACATTCGCTGGGATCAGGGCCGGTGCCAGGAATGACTGGGCCCTTGGGCACCAGTCTGCCCCGGGTCCATGGGGGCTGCCCGCACCTACATCTCCCGCTGCTGTAAATGCTGGTCATGCTGCACGTGCATGCCTCCCATCAACCAAGATGGCGCCAGGGGCATCAGCCCCTTAGGAAAGCTTCAGCTACCAGGAGAGGTAGGTGGGGCATGCAGGTGGGTGTCGTGGCCCTGTATGGTTGTACGGGGGGGTGCCTGGGAGCTCTCTCTGTGATCTGCGGCAGGGTTGGGAGCCGCTGCTGCTGTGGATTGTGGAATGGGAGTGCTACTCACCCATACTAAGGAGAGGCCATTCAGAGACCCCTCTAGGCCCCAGGGGCCCTCAGCCAGGGCCCGACCTGGCCACCATCTGGCACCGACCCTGGCTGCAGTTGGTGGTGGGTTTAGGTAAATCGCTTCAGTCATGTCCACTATAAACTTGGCTTCACCAAGTTTTGCAAACTAAACTTAATCAAGAAAAAGATATGAAAGAGAATCTACAAAATGCAATGCTTTATTTTGTGCACATATAGAGCTACTTAGGCCACATGTGCGCATGCATACACACACTAAAATTTTTGATTGATCTTGGCTAACGTTTGAGAGAACTCTTTGAAAGTGGTCCACTCGTGGCATTATACTCTGGTATGTATGTCCCATGTGCTGTGGTTCTCTATTCTGTAGGCAAGGCAGTTTGGAATGGGGCACTATTATCATATTATTTGGGACTGTAAACAAGTTTATGAATTCTGGGATTCACTTGTTAAGAAGATGTTTAATTATTGGTAGGGAGTTATTTTTGGATCCCAGGTTATGTTTGCTTTCTATTTTTGATAATCAGAATATGGATATACCTTGTAAGACATTGATCATTCATCTGGTTGTGGCTGTGAGCAGGGCCGGCTCCAGGAATGCGGGGGCCCATGGGCATTAGCCTGCCCCGGGCCCCTCTGCTTCCCTTCCACGATCCCGCGGATCACAAGACGAGCTTCCAAACTGCCCACAATCCCCCGCCATCCCCAGCGCTTCACCTACCTTTCTCTGCTGTTCGCACAGGGTTGCCATCAATAAAGATGGCAGCCGAGGTTTCCATAAGGGACTGAAGCCTTTGCCGCCATCTTGGTTGATGGCATGCAGCAGCTCGGAAGCTTGTCTTGCGATCCGTGGGATCATGGAAGGGGAGCAGAGGGCCCTTCAGGGGCCCCCCAGGGGCTCCTAGAGCTGCGGGGCCCTTGGGCCAGTGCCCAACCTGGCCGCCCTTTGGAACCGGCCCTGGCTGTGAGATTGGTGGTCACCCAAGGTTAGAAGGATACCTTGAACTATCAGTTGGATAATTGCTTTAGAAAGTCCTTTTTTATGACTGTTTCTGAAAAGATAACCCACCAGTTGTGTGTGATAAGGGGAGAAGCGGATTCAGCAGCATATTTGGAAGTGTGGGGGCCCTTTGTGACCTGTATAACTTGACAGGCACATGGATGGACAGTCCCTAGTATATTATTTTATTTGGAGCTCCTGATGATGATGAATTTTGGACTTTCTCTGGATTTACCTATGTATTATAAAGGCAATAATAATTTCAATAATGAAATTATGAAACTATAAATACCCTCCCATTGGATTAATTGATAAGATATAGTACTCTCCAAACCTCTGTTGTTTTTTATTTGATTCCTGGTATTTTGGATCTTTTGACACCTGGGAGCTTAGCTACTGAATAAGGAAATGTTACATAAATGGCTTAAGGATTCCCATGGTGGGAATTATAAATGGAGCAAGATAAGTACTCACTACGCTTGAGGAAGTGGTGAGAACGTCTTTACAAAACAACTTCAGCGTAGATAGTGCTACTCTACAGCATAGTTGTAGTCACAGATAATTCTGCCCTTGTCACTGGATCATTTTACAAAGAACATGTACTCTGTCTTTTACAAAGAGAGTATTCCGCCTTTAGACATTTTTTACATCAGTGAAAAGACTGTGTATGGAAGAGAAGTCTTCCACCCAGTGTCTAAATTACTTTTGTATGCGTTCCAGTGTAAAGATTGAATCTCTGCAGATTTAATTTCTTTTAGTTTTTAATTACGTTTTATTCCTTTTTGGGGGGGATGTTAATTCTTACGCATTTTTAGTGCATGAACATGTCCAGAGGCCCTTGGGCTTTCAATACATTTTAGAAATCAAGTACATAAATAAAGTTTGCCAGCTTTTAAAAGAAGCACATCCAGAGCACAGTGGTGACTAGAATGTACAAGCACCACGCTGGTGTTATCAGCGTTCTGAGTCAAATTAAATTGATATATGCTAGGCAGTGGGTGATTTTACATTATCATGTAGGCTTTATGAGTAATGCAACCAAAGCCAGTGGGATTTAGAGATAAAACCACATGATGGAAAACTAAAAATTGGCACTAAGTGACCTTAAAAAAAATACTTAACTTGCTAGTATATTTTCCACTTCTTGGCAATTCAAGTGTTTCGGAGTACAAAAAGCCCTCTGCCCCACAATATTTTTTAATGAAATAATCTTCCCCCATTTAATTTATATGAGCAGCATTTATCATCTTACACTTAGTGCAGCTGGGTGGTCTTGCTGAGTTTCTTGTTTATCTTCTTCCCAAATATTTAATCTGATGTTGTTTTCACTTTGTTGCTGCTTCGTGTCATTTTGGTCCAGCAATGTATATTGAAAACATAATGCTTAACTCTCAAGTGGAGTTTCTTTTTGCTTGGAATGCCATCAGTTCAGCATCAATGGATCTTGGCCAATGAGGTGAACAAAAATAATAAATTTTAATGTCCTTCTTATCATGAGTTTCCACTGGGAGGGGGCAAGGGGAGACCATTCCCTCCCCGATTTGAAGAAAGAATAAGGGTGGTTTCAGTGCTAGGCCTACTCAGAATAAACCCATTAAAGTTAATAAAAATAACAAACTTAGGTTCATTAATTTCAATGGATCCACTCTGAGTAGGGCTGAGTTGAATACAACCCAATGTTTCTAGCATGATGCAAAATGTATAGGTACAATTCTTCTCTCTCTCTCTCTCTCTCTCTCTCTCTCTCTCTCTCTCTGTGTGTGTGTGTGTGTGTGTGTGTGAGAGAGAGAAAGAGAGAGAGAGAGTGAAACTAGCCTGTTCTCTGTTTCAATGTTTTATTTTGCCCCCTCCACCCTGAAAAATTCCTTCAGATGCCCATGCTTCTTATAATCATATTATGGCATATGTTGGAGATCTTTGTGTCTCTTATCTCCCCCCTCCCCAGTATATTTTTTTTGTTCAGATCCTAAAATCTCTTTCAAAGCTAAGGATAATGACCAAGGTTCTTTTCATATTGCCTAGCTTTAATATATTTTTTAAATTTTTTTGCAGGAAGAATATCTGTTTTTAGGCAATGAAAAATAATATTTAGGAAATGTAACCTCAACTTCTGATTGTAGGCTCCTGCTGGGAGGACGGGCGGGATATAAATCAAATAATGAATGAATGAATAAATAAATAAACTTGCAATCCAACCCTAAAATGAAATTTACTTGCATAAACATTATCAAGGATGGGAAGCATCTAGCACTAAAGATACCTAAGTATGGATGGAGGTGGGGAGAGAGAAGAGTGGGATTGTGCCTATTCATGGTCGCTGGCTTGCTGTTGTCTCCCATGTTTAGATCTGAAAGATGCTACATGCATAGTCTCCATCCATGAAAGCTGGATTTTCTGATCATGCTGATAGAACAACCGATGCATCTACAATGTGTATACATAAATGACGTTTTTTGACCAGTGCTTTTCAAACAGTGGGCTAGGACCCACCAGTGGGCCTTGGGACACTTCCAGGTAGGGATGGGTGGGAAATGTGATTCAGTTAGCATTTCAAGCTATATCTATCAAATTTGCACTTTTGGAAACAATATGAGAGCCAAATCGCCATCCTTTGAGATGTGCATTTATTTGAATTTTGCAATGCTGTTCACCAACCAAACAATGTTTACAAAAATGTATATGTTAGGGGAAAGTGTGCATAAAAATGAATATATGAGTGAAAATAACATACATAAATGCAGCATATGATGAGAAATTGCTTGCAAAAATGTATATGTTAGTCAAACCTATCTTGGAAAATGTGTTCATTAGGACAAATTTGTACTAAAATGCTGGAGATTTTCATGATTTAAAACCCTACCACAAATTTCTGTAGAAATCTGGAAAATTGAATTTAGGATTGAAAAAGAGAGAGAGAGAAACAGAGAGAGGTGAAATTGACAGAACTTTCCATCTCTAGTTCCAGGTGGGCCTCAGTACCAGTAACCTACTCAGTGCCTCCTCACTTGCCTTTCCCCCCCTCTAACCATTGTACAGTCTTTGGGTTGGACCAATGCCAGCATCAGCAACTCCTTGCAAGAACACTAAAGCTGGCTGGGAGACAGAGAAGTTCAGTGGGGGGTGGAGGTGGGGGTGGGAGGAAGGCAGAAAGTCTTCCTCCTCTTAAGGGAAAGATCCAGAGGAAAAGTTGAAGGAAATTAGGAAGGAAGATATTAATATTTATTATCATCATCAAGCTGTTATATAGGGATCTCAGATTTGATTGGATCAATGGTTCTCTAGGAAGAGGTTTTATCTCCACCCCCACCCCCCAAGGCTGTTTCTAAGTTACCCACCTGCTCCAAATCTAATATTAGTCTTATAGAGAAATAAAACATAAAAATGCTGTTCCCATGGGGCTAATAGCAGTTTTGAAGGACACTTAAGATTACGGAATCGGTGCAGTGAGAAATGGTTAAATACCTCCTCCCAACCAGAACTGCTGCTCCAATCAAATTCAAATTCAAATTCCCACTTCTGTTTTTGTTTTGTTTTTAATGTCAGGAGATCTAATCATGAATCACCTGCATCATGTATCATTCTGCTTGAAAGCCTAGTTCTCCCAAAAAGCAGATGAGGTGATAAACCCGTCTCATCTGACCTAATGTTCCTACATACAAACAAACAAACCCTTCAATTCAAATAGAAAATAGGATGGAAGAGCAAATAGCTCTAACCTAGCCTGGAGTACCCAATACCACAATAATAAGTTCCAATTCAGTTTATAATTATGGACTTAAACCCCAGCAGGAATTATGCTTAATCTTTTAAATTCTTTTCTGGTCATAATTATTGCTCACAGCTATATTATAAGCCAGTTGAAGTATGCCAAAAACAAACCAACCCAGAGTATTGTTGGAGGTGTCAGAAGGAAGCACATTCCCGGTAACTGGCCTTCACAACTGCTTTGAGATTTTTCCCTGTGACCTTCCAAGTTTTCCCTAAGGTGCGTTTTCTCGCTGGATGCTGTTCTCATCTCCTCTAGAGCTCTGTTCAGGTGTTTCCCCCAACACAATTCCAGTCACATGAGGGAAGCACAGGGTTGCACTTCCTGCCCTCTCTGTCACAACCACAGTCATTGGATCCTAGGGTACTAAATTGCACATGGAGCTTACATGAGCAGAGGTTGAATGCTCCCCATTGTAGAAGTTTGGCCCCCAACATGTGGAGTGTGATGAAGCCAGTCATGGAGATGCATCAAAGCGGGCAGGAGCAGGGAGAATGCCCCCACTCTCTCCTGTCATGCAAATGGATGAGCATGCAGGGAAAAGCCTGAATAAGGCTATAATGTACTCTCATTCCTCCTATAAATATCCCAGCTGTGCTTAGGTTCCACCCCGCTGTTGAACTTTTCAGGTTTTCTTTAGGCAGGCAAGCTCCAAATGTATATCAATACATTGAAACCTGGCCAGTAGCAGTTATATACTCTGAAAGGGTTTTTTTATTCTCCCCTGTGCAGGAAGCCTTTTTTTGAACCCTGAACTAAATCTGTGCAGCCCTGGTAAGCAGGGACGGCTCCAGGCATGCTGGGGGCCTTGGGCACCAGCCTGTCCTTGGCCCTTCCGCTCCCCTTCCGCAATCTGCGGAAGCAGCCATGGGAGGGATCGCAGGACAGCAGCTTCTGAGCTGCCTGCCATACCCCCCACTTCACCTACCTTTCTCTCTGCACTACGCACGCAGGTTTGCCATCAATCAAGATGGCGACCAAAGTTTCCCTAAGGGGCTGAAGCCTCTGCCTCTATCTTGGTTGATGGCAGCAATGCGCGCATGTAGCAAACCACAAAAAATAGCAGAGAGAAAGGTAGGTGAAGTGGGGGAATGGCAGGCAGTTTCAAAGCTCTTATCCCACGATCTGCGGCTCCTGTCCTGCTTCCACAGATCGCGGAAGGGAAGGGGAGGGGCCCTGTCAGGCCAGTGCCCCACCTGACCGTCCTTTAGAACCGGCCCTGCCGGTAAGTGCCTCACCCCCAAGCACAACATAGGAAGGGTATTATTATGATACAGTGATGTGGAAATCCACAGAAATTTGCAGATGCTGCCAGGGCCATCCAAGAGGGGAGGTGGGGCCACTAGAGTGTGCCCAGGGGCCCTCAAGCCTGGAGTCAGCCCTGGTTAACCTACTCACCAGTTTTTTCTCCCTCATACACACTATTTGCTCTGGACATTTCACAGGAGGCAGAAAAGTACCTAACTGCTGCCTTCAACATATGGAAAACATAATGGCAGCTGTCATTAGCCAGTTGGTTCGGTATGCAGGAATGAGAAGGGTGTGGGTATCTATGGACATATAAAGCTGTCTTATACAGAGTCAGATCATTGGTGTATCTAACCTTTTTGGCTGGAGATGCAGGAGACTGAACTTTCTACATGCCAGTCATGCACACCTCTACTGAGCTATGTCTCCCAATATGTCCAAGAAGAGCTGGTCTAAAGCATGTTACTGGTTGAGGTACAGCAGCAAATATTCCTCCACCTGCCTGTAGCTAAGGTGCATAGTACTCAAAAATAGTCAAGTTCTTTTTTGTTACCTGAAGCAGAAAATCTCACAAATACTTCCCCCCTTTCCTGGCAGTATAATTACAACAATAATAAATTAAATAGTTAATAATCTGCTGCCCTTTCTTGGCACAAAATCAGCTGCTTGAGGCAGCTGCGTCACTCTGCCTAATAGAGCTGGGCCTGTGTCTAAGTTTCATCTGGGTCTTCAGGCTTTCAGTGGTTGTGGTTAAAGCAGGGGTGGACAACCTGCAGCCCAAGGGCCCACATGCAGGCCTTTGCCTAATTTTGTGTGGTTCTCAGCCCAGTAGCAGCCAGAGGGAAGAGGGGGTGCCACAGACCTTAACTCCCATAAGTGAAGTCATTGCTGCTTACCAGGATGGCTGAAGTGGCAGGGATGTTGGTGCTGTGCAGGCATACCAGTGAGAGTGCTGGATTGGCTCCATCCGTCTGCCCGTACAGTGCTGACATCCCCACCACCTTGCTCTTTCTCTCCCGGTAAATGGCAGTAACTCTGCTTCTGGGAGGTCACATGTTCAGTATCGCCTGTTGTCATTGATCCGTGCTGCCTCAGCCTAATTTCATGTGGTGGCAAGTAGAGAAAAGCAGAGAATGGGAGTGGCAGAGAGAGAAAAGAGAAAATGAGTGGCAGAAAGAGAGAACGGGGTTTCCACCCACTTTTGACTCTGGCCTTGTCTGCTTTGGGCTCTGGTCCCATCCAATACCGGTTTAAGCCCTACCCACCCTGCCCATTTCCAGCATATGGCCCGAGAGAAAATGTAGCCCTCAGAAAAAACATTCCCCAACCCCGGTTTAAAGGGAAATCACCCTATTTATCAAATCCACTGTGTTGGCAAAACACTGAGCCCTCAACCGTCAGTATAAGACACCACAATGTACACTTATCTGTACCTAATCCCTGAGGTTGGCATCTTCCTAAATATTTGCGTAAGACTGTCATCAAGCTATAGTTTGTGTGGCCGTTGACAGTGCTGTGAACTACAGTGTAATGAGAGGTCGTGCTGCTACTGGCTACCTTCCTCCTTCCTGGCTGGCCTGGTAAAAGGGGAAGGTCTGTATCTTTCACTCCTTCATTCCTCCCCCTCCCGCAACATCTGCTGGTGGGGGGAAATGAAGAAAGGCTTTCTCCCCTTCATCTGACTGTTGCTGCCCCACCGCTGCTGCTGGCGGGGAGGGGGAGGGGAGATGTGGAGGGTTGGCGAGGGAAGGTTGGTGAGCAAAGTGAGCAGGGGCACATCCCCTAGTTACATATATATATGGAGAGAGAGAGGGAGATTCTGCTGTGGCATCATTTTATTGCAGGCTGAGACAGAGAGACCTCTGCCAGGGATCCAGACAGTGAATGATTTCTTATTATTATTTGTATGCTTTTAACCACTGGCCCCTCTTATCCCAGTTCTGGATTTCTGACAGATTTGTTTACTATTGGGATTGTTCTCTTCCGTTAGTGAGCCATAATCTGGAAGCTTGGACCAGAAGCTTTGTGCTACGCTTTCTATACTCTGATCAAATATTCTAGATCAGATTTTATGTGTAGAAAGGCTGAACCCACACCTGATATTGACAGGTTGGTAATATGCAGTATCTTTTATTTTGTAACTCCAAGGATGGGAAGAGTGCTAAGTGTTGTTTGTTCTCTTCCATCTGTATATTTTCCCTCCTCTGTACTGTGTTCTTTCATCTACTGATGAAAAGTAGATGGCAGCCCTGGCAGCCACTCTGGCACAATTTGGAGAGGAACTATTTGCTGGGTTTTTGTCCCTTGTTTAAATAGTAGTAGTAGTAGTAGTAGTGGTTGTAGTAGTAGTAGTAGTAGTAGTAGTAGTAGTAGTAGTGTTATCATATTTGGTTGACAAACATGTTTGATTTTAATATGTGTCAGCATTCATTCTCATGTTCTAATTATGTAAGAAATCTTTCCTCATCTAGATGATGAACCAGGACCTCAAATCTAAGGGATTGGTGCCGTCTGGAGGGTGGGGTAACAGGGCAAAAACTCATTATGATTTTTCCTTCAGATCGCAACCACTTCCCAGCACACACCCCTCTTGGCTCTTTTAACATCATTTAGAAATTAAAATATCACATGGTGTAGATTGTTAAATTCATATGGTTTTTGTTGGAGGACATGCATACACACTGTGAACCTCCCAATGACAAATGCAGCAAAGCTTTTAAAACGTGGGATAAGTTTTATTTTTGACAAAAGAAAAAGCACACACTAATATTCAGCTATTCAAAAACAAACCACTTCATTCCATAATATTGAACGAACAATTTATTTCAGGACCCACCAGAGTCTAGTATTAGGAAAAAAATAACTTCCAGTGTTGTGACTCTGTTCTGGAAATAAGAAGCAGTAACCTCTGATCAACTACAGAGTAACTTTGATCCCTGAGTAATGACAACCAACATCCATATGCTGAGAATTATTAGGAGGAGGATTGGATGTCAGTGTGATAGCCAGAGAGTCTTGAAACTCCATACTTTTTATTTTTAGAAATTCACTGACAGTCTTATCAAACAGAACCACAAAATAATAGGCCAGGTTAACCAAAATGGTGTTCTCCAGAAGATGATTGGAGGACAACTCCAATCATCCCCGACCATTGGCCATGCTCATTGGGATGGATGGGAGTTGGAGTCCAAAGCATCTGGGCAGCAACACGTTGGCTATCCCTCAGCTAGGCAATATCAAGCAAGATTTAAAAACAGCCCCAATGAGACTTCTGATCCATAACTGGATCTCTCAGTATCTTTCTTCTAATGAGTTCAGAATAAGGAAAGTTGTGAATACAAACTCTCCAGTTTAGAAATCCACATTATGATCTATGCCTAAGCTTGCTTGGATAGGGGAAGACTGGCAGGATGATCTGGGAGAGGTCTCAGTGTTTCATTTTCCAAAGCTTTCTCAAGGTTTCCTGAAGATTCACTGAGAAAGCTTGGGAAAGGTGAATGCTTTCCAAATTGAACAAAGGGAGAGCTTGCTCACAGTCTTCAAGGTGGGGACAGGAGGTCTTCTGACTGCTCAAGAATATAGCACAGGGCAGGAAGCAGAGTCCAAAATTTTATCCAGGCTAAGACAAGGCCTAATATGCAGTTTAAACTTGGGGAGAGAGAAGATTATAGCTCAGTGGCAGAGCATCTGCCTTGCATGCAGAAGGTCTCATGTTCAGTCCCTGGCATCTCTGGGTAAGGCTAAGAATTTCACCTGCCTGAAACCCTGGAGAGCCCCTGCTAGTCAGTGTAGACAATGTTGAGTTACATTGACCAATGGTCTAGCTCGGTATAAGGCAGCTTCCTATCTACAGAGTCACTGGATGACTCGGGTTCTCTCTGGACTGCAGCCAAGCAACAAATTCCTCCCACACAGTCAATTCCAGTGATCAGGCAAGCTCTCAGTGGCTTTGTCTTTTCTTAGCTCCACTACATAGCTACTGTGTTTGGCTTCTGAGGGGGGAAGGGGGAGTCAACAAGCAGCCAATCGGTAACCAAGGTTGGGCTGGAAGAAAACATACCCACTATGTGGGAGGGACTCATCCAGTTTCTTTTGAAAGAGGTGAAGAGGCAGTCTGAGCAATCACATGACTCACTCCACATGCTTTCCTCCCTTCTGCGCTGGGTTTGGGTTTGGGCTGAAGCTTGCATTGGAGAACCAAGACAAATAAGATGAAGCTGTTTTCTTTCATTGTATTTCTTCCATTCCCTTTGAATGCCCATAACGACAGATTCGGCACTGGCCACATCCAAGGTCTATATTGCTCAATTTGTTTAAGCAACAGAACCATTGATAAATTCCATTAAAAAAGAAAATAAAAAAACATTGGGAGTCTTTAATTAAACAATGTCTTTAATTAATTTGGATAAGCCCCGTCTTCTTATCCAAGTTGCCGCATTTGCATTTTGCACTTATAAAATGCTTATGTTTATATCAGAAGAGATTGATCGATATTGGGGGACATGGCTGAAGTGACACAAGCTATAACAGGGCCTTTGTAATCTAATAGGCAAATAGTCTCATTATTAAGGTGCTTCATCAAATTTTATGTGACAGTGTGTAGCAGTTGGAAACTATTATCTAAAATCTGTCATTTATAATTCCATGTATTTATAACATTACATTAGCATTTCATTAAACACATAGAAGAATACTTGTGGGTTTTTTTACACATTTATCATTTTAATTGTAACAGCCTACAAAAACATTATTATATAGTAAAGCTATAAACATTGTGTTGTCATGCACTGTGAGCAAAGATTGTGGCCCAGGAGAGTATCTCTAGTTCCCTAATGAAGGCTTCATTCCCAATCCCCTGAGGTATCAGCTTGCTCATATAGCTATTGCACTCTACCACTTCTATCTCCTCTTCCTTCCCATCAAATCCTTGGTATCAGACTTTCTGAATCCATGCCAGGCACTGCCCTCCTGCTCTGAGGAATAGTTACCCTCTATATCTGACCCAGGCATCAGCATCAGAGGCCTGGCATCAGAGGTTGGCACTGTTGGGCACTTGCCAATGGCCCAAGCCCTCAGCAGGGTCCACTGTGCCAAAATGCTGGCTATAGCCATCCAGGCCTGGCATTCCACACAGTGCTAAAGCTTAGGTGGCTGTGGTCAGTGCATGCCATTTTAATTCCCTCATAATGCCTTTGGAGCCCAAATGTAGTATCACTGCAAAATTAGAGGCATGGGGTGGTGGTGGAATACAAATGATAAATGCCAGCAGCAGCACTTGCCAGCTGCACTGGCTTTTTTTGCTGCTGCGCCACTCTTCCACAACTAAGGTAAGACAAGAAGCCCACCAAACTTGATGCCAGCTCTATTATGGCCCTCTGTTAAAGAAGACCAGAGGGTAAGAATGTAGCTCATCCACCTGAACCTTTGTTGGTACAGTCCTCAGGGATTTATTTTACTTGCTGCTACCCTTATTTGGAATTTTTATGAAAGGCAATAAAACCTGCCTTAGATTAGCATAATGTGCCTCTTCATAATCTTCAAATGCTAGTATTGCAATGTATTGTATGGTTCTTGCTCTTGAGAACATAGGAAGCTCCCTTATATTGAATCAGACCATTGGTCCATCTAGCTCAGTATTATCTACACTGACTGGCAGTGGGTCTCTAGAGTTTCAGGTAGGGAGTCTCTCCCAGCCATACCTGGTCATGCCTGGGATTGAAACTGGGACCTTCTGCATGCAAAGCAGATGCTCCACCACTGAGCTACGGTTTGGGTCAGCAGTTGGTACAGATTGTGGCCACCCTTTCCCTGATAGATATTATATTCGGAACACTTCAGAAAGGGAGAAGGAAAAGGAAAGGAATTCATCCAATTCATCATGATATATGCACCCAGGGATGGATTTAGGGACAGACAGCCTAAGTGACTGCCTAGGATTCTGGGCTTTGGGGAGGGATGCTAGGTTTAGGGCAGTGGTGGCTAGTGCCCATTACATCTGGTAGGGTAGAAGGCAGGGAGACCAGCAGCATTAAGTGGAGCCAGAGACAATGACAGGCAGAGCCACACTTTGATGGGGTGTAACTAAGAAGGCAGGCTGGTGGGGGCTGACTGAGGGCAGACGGGTTGGTGGGGCAGGTCCCCATTAGCCCTAATGGACCAGCCTCCGCTCTAAGGGGCACCTCTTAGGGCTATTTACTTAACTATACATTCAGCAGCTGAAACAAATAGTACAAACTCTTTGTGTTCACCTATACATCTGGCAAAGATGAGCGGTATGACCAATGTTGTATTCATATTTGGCATTTTCTTTTTCTAATTTGCAGCAAAATTTCCCTCATCAGTGCCCATTCAATAAATTGTGTGTGTGTGTGTGTGTGTGTGTGTGTGTGTGTGAATAACTGTGGTAGAATTGATAATGTAAAAATGATCAAATACCACAAGTTTAATAGGTATCAAAGCCACCTTAACACAATTTTTATGTTGCTAGGTTTGAAGTAAAATGTTCCTAATGTGTTCCTAGTAAATATTCCTAATGTGAGATCATTTTTCACTAACCTCCTAAAATTCGGGTCAGTTATGTGAGACCCATGGGTGCAGTGGCACTCTTGAAAACTTCCTGCTCCTTCCACTCACTGCCCCTATATCATGAGGTGGCAAAGGAGGCTACCTTCCCCACCTCGGTTGAAAAGTACATAGTGCTGAAGCAGCAATCAAGAAGAGCAATGCTCCTTCCCTTTTCCTCTTTCATCTCTATGTGCTTGTCAGGACCCTGATTAGCTCCTAAGCAGTTGAACAGAAAGTGGAGTAACTGAAAGTAGGGAGAAAGGGGAGGGATCTGGGAGACTGGGGGGAGGAAAACAAAGTGATCAAGTGGGAGGAGTCAGCAGACAAAAATGGGGGTACAGAAGGAGTCTGGGGAGAGACAGACGTCCGTAGGGATGGAATGATCTGTCAGTTTTGGTTCTCTCAGTTTCTCATTTTTCTAATCTTAAATTCAGTTCTCTGCATTTCTGCAGCGATTTACACAATTTTTTTAAAAAAATACTCATGAAAATTCTTTAGCATTTTCGACTGAATTTCTAATAAATACATTTTTGTATGCTGTTTTGATTAATGTACACATTTTTGCAAGCAATTTATCCTAATATAATACATTTTATATGTTATTTTCACCAATATGTTCATTGTATGCACACTTTCCCCTAATACATGCATTTTTATAAACATTGCTTGCTTGAAGAACTGCATTGCAAAATTTGGATCAGTACGAAGTTTGGATGGCTCTATTTCAGTTCTCATATTGTTTTGGAAAGTGCGAATTTGATAAATTTGAACTGAATTGAATTTCACCCCCATCCCTAGAAGGCAGGCAGGCATGTACACACATGTGTGCATGCATGCGCGCTCGCACACACACACACACACACACACTGTAGACAATAAAACAGATTCAAATATCTTTTTCACAGGTCTCCTACCCCCTACAACCACCACTGAAACATGGATCCAAGGCACATGTGTTTATAGTATTTTGAGGGATCCCCACAATACCACCATCAAATCATAGATCACTTCTGTGCCCACATATGTGTTCTGTGATTTGTTGGTGGTTTTATTATAGTTCTATATAAAAATCAGAATGATCCATGAGGATATGTTTCCCTTGGATCAAAATTTTTGTGGTGCTGGTAAATAGCAGATTTTTACTGGGCAGTCTACCCATGTAAGATTTAATTTGATGGCTGTTTGTGTTGTTGAAGACCCTGTATTCAAAAGGATCCATTTTAATTCCATTGGATCTGACTTTATCTACCCCATGGAAAAGCAAAGTCTGTGTATGTGTGGTTTCTTTCTTTCTGTCTGTTGGAGAGAGAGAGAGAGAGAGAGAGAGAGAGAGAGAGAGGAGAAAACCAACCACAGGGGTGGGGTGCCCACAACACTCTCAAAATTCAAAATGTGCCCACAGACCCAAAAACGTTGGTGACCCTTGTCCTAGAACATTCTGGACCCTTTGTAAAATCTAATGGAACTGTCTAGACTTTCTTAAATCTAGTCAAACAGAATGTTATCAGCCGAGTTTTGCTGTATCATTGTGTACTTGTGTGGTTTCTCGACAAATGGAAGGCCTTCAAAGGTCTGGTAGGTATAATGATGAAAACTGTGAGCTATGAAGTCCCCATTCAAATATAAATTCAGCAAAATGCCACTCAGTAGGTTTAAAAGCAAACCACTATCTCTCAGCCTATCTCTCCAATATGGAGCTAACAGTGTTGAACCACCTTGAAGGGCTATGGTCAGAAAAACTGAGGTAATATATGAGAAGCATTTTGAATAGGTATAAAAGCTAAGGATTGTTCTTTTCATGAATCCTGATGCCCAGAATATATCCAGATGTTTGCAAGATCGAGAAACGGGACTTCCTGAAACCCATCACTTTAAGAATAAGCCACACTTGCTCCCTTTTTGCCCTCCGATCTCTAGCATATCTTTGCCAGAAAGTGATGCCCTAGAATTCTTTATCTTTCGTGCCATGAGTCAAAGAGGCTTCACTGAACTACAAAGGTGGGGCACAGCAGATCTTAGTTGTGTTATGTTTAGCATATATAAACATTATGAGACTAGAGAATGTTCAATTTATATGCCAAATTCAAAACAGCGTGGAAATGGTTCACAGAAATTTAACATTTCTATTTTTGTAAGAGTCAGGGACCTGCAGAATGGGAAAAGGAAGAGCTGCCAACTCACAATGAAATTGAAAATGACAGTAATTAGTATTTTCCCCCATTTCCTGCCATCTTTGCAAGGTGCATTGTTTTAGTTGAACTGCTGATTACAGCATCCGAACAATGACTTTTCCAATTCCAAAAATAGGTGTATGCTGGTTTACATAAAAATGGCACATAGCCAACAATACAATGTTTGGATGTACTTTCTTCAGTTGGGAAACCAGATTCCTTGCCAAAAGAAAAACACCAGCACAGCCAATCTTCAGGCTTTTCTCTCTGTAAATATATTTTCCTTCATTCCCTGTGGAATCAGGGAGTCTTCAATGAACTTTTTGAACTTTTAAAAAACTCTTTGTCGTACCTGGTGTCTTGAAATAGCAAAGATAGACCAGCAGGATAAAGCACAATTTTAGGCAGCAGTTAATTAAGAGATGTATGTCACAATCAAATGCAAAATTGAGTTTGATTGCCATTTATAGCAATATGTATGCACATATCTATATGTCTGTCTATCTACTGGAGCAAAATGTCTTGTGACTAGTGTAAGAATAATGGATAATTCTAATCTCTGTAGTGGTGTCAGGTCTAGGGTGTGTTTAGGACTGCAGCCTTACAGTCTCATTATTGCCTTGTGATCTCTGGATCTGTAAATTATAATATAAAATACTGTGGGTTGTATTCAACAAAGTCCTCCTCAGAGTAGACCCATGGAAATCAATGAACCAAAGTTAGTCATGTCAATTAACTTGAATGGGTCTCCTCTGAATAGGACTAGAGTTGAATACTATGCTGTGCAAAAAGGAAAATTCTAGGATTATCCATCTGAAAATTGACAGAGCTGCCAAGGAGGACTTCAGGGCAGAGCCCAGAGGTTGAACTCACACCCATGATTTTACCAGGAACCACCCACTGTAAATTGTCTTTAACTCATTATGTCTGAGGCCGATTAAATGAGAGATTGTGCACTTATCATGCTTTTAGCCAAGTGTTTATTGTGGGATCATTGCTCCTTATGCATGCAATTTTTTTTTGAACTTCCATATAAAATTGTTGGCATCAAAATGCCAGCTGTATTCTGCTGCCCCACTTAGTATAGCTTTAAGCTTTCTTGGGAAAATCCAATAAGTTAAAGCACACTTCCGTTGCCAATGACTCACTTATATCTGAATGACTTTTTTGCAAATTAAGCCCCTGTCTGGAAGCACCCCTAACCATTAGGGTGTTTGAGGAAATCATCTCTCTCAGAAACACAGAAAAGACTCCAAATGCCATATGCTGAATTGCAATTCTGGATCACAAAACAAAATCAGGTAAAAATGTTGATTGATGGCCTGCTGTGCTTGTTCCTAACCCATATCTTTTAAAACATGCAATAATCAACGTGTTTTTGCTTTGCCTTTGTACTGTATTTCCACAAGGGAGTATCTTCTAATTTAAATTGAGCACATGAATACTTCTTATATGGATGGCCTTCAGGGCCGGTTCTAAAGGGCGGCCAGGTTGGGCACTGGCCCAATGGCTTCTGGAGCTACAGGGGGGTCCTCAGCTGCCCCTCCCCTTCTGTGATCCGTGGGACCCCCACATCTCCCCACTTACCTGTCTGCTGTCTTTTACATTTGCCCTTAACAAAGATGGTGGCCGTGGTTTCCCTAAGGTACTGAAGCCCCTGCCGCCATCTTAGTTGATGGCAGAGATGTGCGCGCTTAGCACGCATGTGTGCCATCAACAAAGATGGCGGTGGAGGCTTCATTCCCTTAGGGAAACTGCGGCTGCCATCTCGGTTAATGGCAATAGTAAAAGACAGGAGACAGGTAGGTGGGGGTGGGGTGGGCTGCACGTGAGCACGAGCGCTAATGCGCACACACACCGGGGCCCAGGGCAAGCTGATGCCCAAGGGCCCCGACATTCCTGGAGCCAGCCCTGTTGGCCTTTGTATTCTCTTTAAGACCCCTGATCTCAGGAAAGGATTAATGCTACTTTAGTTTAAAACTAATCCACGGGGTACTAGTGTGGTTAAAGTAAATAATGGGTTTAATGGTGTGAAAGATGTTAATGTACCTTTAAGAAGTCCACTTTTTGTCCTTCCTGAGTTCCCTGGATCTCTCTCTAACTTGTGTTGCCAAAACTGTTACCTCTGAAAAACATTTGTTTTCTTACTTCACAGGAATATCTGGATGATAGACCTTTTGCAAGGATTTTATTTCCAGGATCTTCTTAGGTGTCCTATGTTTTGATACAGATTTCCAGTGCCTACCCCTAAACCCAGTACACCAGAACATAATATAACAATTTTAAAATCTTCAGGCTGTGAATTGGCTTTGGGTGCTCTTGAAAGTTTCTGCTACCATCTTCTCCAAAGTTCCCTGTTCAGCATAGTTCAGTTGGTGGCGAACTACACAATCCTGTGCATGTTTATTCTGAAGCAAGCCCTACTACCTTCATTGGAGCTAACTTACAGATAAATATGCACCAGATTGCATCCTAAAGTGCTCCATTTCTTATGCAGTCAGTAAGGTCTGCAGTGTTTTGACTGCTGCTGACTCAAAAAAGAAACAGGCCTACTTCTAACACCATATCATATTTTTTGATTATATTTGTGGTGTATTGAATATACTTTTTACAAGAAGGGCTATAATGGAACAGTCTGATGCTTGTCTGGTGTGATTTAGTCCCTCTGGGGGTGGATCTCTGTTCACACAGGAAGGAACATAGGAAGAACATAAGAAGCTGCCTTATACTAAGTCAGACCATTGGTCCATCTAGCATAGGGTTATTAATACTAACTGGGAATGGCTTTCTAGACTGGCAGTGTCTTCCCTTACAGACAGGGGTCTCTCTCCGGCCTACCTGAAAATGCCAGTGACTGAGTCTGGGGCCTTCAGTATGAAAACAAGTGCTCTGCTACTGAGCCACAACCCTTCCCTCTGTAGGAATAACTGGAAGCTGCCTTGTACTGAGTCAGACCATTGGTCTATGTAGGTCAGCATTGCTTACACTGACTGGTAACAGCCTTCCAGTTTCCAAAGCGGTCCTTTCCAGAGCTACCTGGAAACACCAGGGACTGAACTTGGAACCTTCTGCATACAAAATATGTACTCTTCCATTGAGCTATGTCTCTCTCTTTTTCTCCTCCATGTTAAAGTTAGTGGAAGTCTATAGATTATTTTGTATTGTTGCAAGATAGCTGTGCGTTGTTTCTAGCAAAAGGGAAAATGTCTATCTGCTTATGAACTCACCTTAGGGTTGCCATATTCCAGTTCCACAAATCCGGGTAGGCTAATTTGCATATTATGCAAATTATGCAAAGTATTTGCATATTATTTGCATATTAATATTTGGATTGTCCAGTTGTTTTGTTTTTGTGCCTAGGAATTACCACCAAAAACTGGGGAAAGATGTGAGAAATCTTTTTTTTAAAAGCAACATTTTCAGCCTTAAATGCCTAGACTCTAGTTTCCAACACTATGGAATATTTATTGATTGATTAAGAGGATTTATATCCTGCCCTTCTGCTGTTAAAAACAGAGCTCAGCACAGCTTACAAATATAATAAAAACAATAAAAATGCACAATCAATATAAAACATAATAAAAACACAAAATAGCAACAAACATAAAGTAAGTCAGGGCAGCAGTACGGTTAACCATTACATATACGATATATTTCAGAGATGTGGTGGGTGGAGAAAAACAAGAAGCCAAAATGTTAGGAAAAGGAGTCTTTCACGCCACATGCTCAGTTCTAAATACTGTTGCAGCAAGTTTTACAAGTTCCTCCAGTATTCCACTGGTGCAGGCACTCAGACATTCAAAGTATCTGTATGTTTCTTAGGTTTTATAAAAGCAGAGCTTTGCTTAACTCAAAATTTCTTCTTCCTTTGATCAACCACATCTATACATGTTCCACCTCCATATTCAAAATAAAACTGGGCCTGGAAGTGTGCAACAACCCCACACATACCTTGCTAATTAGATTACCAATGCCAGGATGTCTGTCTTATCGACTGCTCTCCTGCTCCCCCCCCACGCTCCGGGCATCATGAAAGACCCAGTTCTGGGCTCAGAAAGAAAATAAATATCTAGTCCTCTTCAAAGTACTGATAAGCCTCTTGTTTTAATTAAAATAATAATTATAAGTTCTTGCTCTTATCACTAATGGGAGTTAATTATCTTGCATATGCTGCTGTTGCTTCTATGGCTGTAATGGAGTGAGGTTAAAGATAAGTGAAATGCAAATAGGAAAAAAACAACACAAAAGGCAGTAACACTTTCCTAAATGTAATACCATACCAACCACAACAAGATTCCTATGAGTAAGGCAGAAAACTAAGCATCTCACAACCAGTCAGGATTCCTAACCAAAAATATGATAAATGAAGAAATATTTATATAAGCATGACTATCAAATATATTTATTATTTACACAAACTGTAAATATATTTATAGTACAATCCTAGGTTTATTTATTCAGAAGCAAGTCCCAGTGTATTCAGTGGGGCTTACTCAAACAGGGAGAGAACTGCAACCTCAAGTGATAAGCAACCTCAAGTGAACCCAAAATTCCGAATCATAAGACTCCATACATGCACATGTACACACTGCAGATGTATAAATACATATAGCCCATATAACAGTTTATTGTCAAACCAGTTGGTCATTGCAGAAAAATCAGTATTAGTTTTTAAAAAATCAGTATTAGTTTCCTACAGAATAAAAACTGTAATACCTAAGTAAGCCCTGCCTACTTGCTTTAAAATAGGACTGGAGAAGGGGACAGAAAGAGTTAGAACACAAACACAATTCTTTTTTACATTCACTCTAAAGTCCCATTGATTTTCAGCACATTCATAACCATGTCTACTCAAAAGTAAGTCCTATTGAATTCAATGGGATTTACTCTGGGCATATGGGATTAGCATTGCTTTAACAAAAGCAAGTATTGGGAAGGTTTTCAAAACACTGCCCAGGATCTGACTCCTGCACACAAGAGGAAAAAAACCCTGAAATGTATATACTTACCCAATTTATGAGATTTTCAGATAAACAGGGGGGGAAACCACCATTTTCTGGCATTGCAATGAGGTTTTCTAGACACTGCCTCAGGTCAACGAAACTGAAACACAACCCTGGCTTCACTGATTGGCTGCAATCCTGAACGGGCGGGATTAAAGCTACGAAGTGCTATACAGTACTGTTTAAAGAAAGATTTAACAGTCGGGGGGCGGCTGACGTTTTTATGTATATCTTGAGAACCGGACCACCTAGAAACTTAATTTTTTTAAAAAAATTAAAGCTGAGAATCCGGGCTACCTAAGGTGCTAAACAGGCGCTGGCTGGCATGCAAAGAATCCGGGTAAAACCCAGCTAGCCGGGCAATATGGCAACCCTAACTTACCTGCCTGCTGCTGGGTACTAATTTGAGAGCAGAACCCATTGGGGCATGGCGCTTCAGTGAGAGCTGTCTACTCCAGCGACTCACACAGGCAAAAAGAAGATACTATAATATGATAATCCTAGTAATATTCATATACAAGTAGGCCAACCTTTGGAAATTCTATCTTAATGGTCAGGTATCAGGCCAATATACCAAAGTTTTCATATAACAGCAACATTTATTCCAAGTATAATGCACTTTAGAATCTGGCTGCCTGAGAGATTTAACCAGTGAAAAAGAGATAGATTCAGGGGTTTTAAAAGTGGACTTTTAAAAGATGCATTCACATATATCACAAAGGCCTTCTCCAGCGAAGACCAATATAGAATAAAAAAGGAATATACATGTGGCCTACCTTACTAAAATGCTGTTTGTCTCCAGTTATACTAGACAGATTAGAACTGGAAACCCAAGTTTTGTCTGTAACAAATACTTTTAGACCACAGGAAAAGATTAAACATTCACAGGTTATGCACATGCCCAAAGATAATTTGGATGGCATTTTGGCAAAGTGAGGCTTGTACTCAAAGTGAGCCAGCCTCTGTGCCTCCTATGTATCTGTTGACCTCAGAAATACCGAAGAAAATTCCTTCCTCATACTGCAATCTAGGAAATTGAATACTGCATCCAGGTTTGGTCTCCGCATTTCAAGAAGAATTTGAGGAGCACATTGCTAAGAACATAAAAACCAACAACAAAAAATTCTATAAATACATTCAAAGCAGGAGACCATCTAGGGAGACAATTGGACCCTTGGATGATAAGGGAGTCAAAGGTGTACTAAAGAACGATAAGGAGATTGCAGAGAAGCTAAATAAATTATTTGCATCTGTCTTCACAGTGGAAGATATAGGGCAGATCCCTGAACCTGAACTAACATTTGCAGGAAGGGATTCTGAGGAACTAAGACAAATAGTGGTAACGAGAGAGGAAGTTCTAAGCTTAATGGACAATATAAAAACTGACAAATCACCGGGCCTGGATGGCATCCACCCGAGAGTTCTCAAAGAACTCAAAGGTGAAATTGCTGATCTGCTAACTAAAATATGTAACTTGTCCCTCGGGTCCTCCTCCGTGCCTGAGGACTGGAAAGTGGCAAATGTAACGCCAATCTTCAAAAAGGGATCCAGAGGGGATCCCGGAAATTACAGGCCAGTTAGCTTAACTTCTGTCCCTGGAAAACTGGTAGAAAGTATTATTAAAGCTAGATTAACTAAGCACGTAGAAGAACAAGCCTTGCTGAAGCAGAGCCAGCATGGCTTCTGCAAGGGAAAGTCCTGTCTCAGTAACCTATTAGAATTCTTTGAGAGTGTCAGCAAGCATATAGATAGAGGTGATCCAGTGGACATAGTGTACTTAGACTTTCAAAAAGCATTTGACAAGGTACCTCACCAAAGACTTCTGAGGAAGCTTAGCAGTCATGGAATAAGAGGAGAGGTCCTCTTGTGGATAAGGAATTGGTTAAGAAGCAGAAAGCAGAGAGTAGGAATAAACGGACAGTTCTCCCAATGGAGGGCTGTAGAAAGTGGAGTCCCTCAAGGATCGGTATTGGGACCTGTACTTTTCAACTTGTTCATTAATGACCTAGAATTAGGAGTGAGCAGTGAAGTGGCCAAGTTTGCTGACGACACTAAATTGTTCAGGGTTGTTAAAACAAAAAGGGATTGCGAAGAGCTCCAAAAAGACCTCTCCAAACTGAGTGAATGGGCGGAAAAATGGCAAATGCAATTCAATATAAACAAGTGTAAAATTATGCATATTGGAGCAAACAATCTGAATTTTACATATACGCTCATGGGGTCTGAACTGGCGGTGACCGACCAGGAGAGAGACCTCGGGGTTGTAGTGGACAGCACAATGAAAATGTCGACCCAGTGTGCGGCAGCTGTGAAAAAGGCAAATTCCATGCTAGCAATAATTAGGAAAGGTATTGAAAATAAAACAGCCGATATCATAATGCCGTTGTATAAATCTATGGTGCGGCCGCATTTGGAATACTGTGTACAGTTCTGGTCGCCTCATCTCAGAAAGGATATTCTAGAGTTGGAAAAGGTTCAGAAGAGGGCAACCAGAATGATCAAGGGGATGGAGCGACTCCCTTACGAGGAAAGGTTGCAGCATTTGGGGCTTTTTAGTTTAGAGAAAAGGCGGGTCAGAGGAGACATGATAGAAGTGTATAAAATTATGCATGGCATTGAGAAAGTGGATAGAGAAAAGTTCTTCTCCCTCTCTCATAATACTAGAACTCGTGGACATTCAAAGAAGCTGAATGTTGGAAGATTCAGGACAGACAAAAGGAAGTACTTCTTTACTCAGCGCATAGTTAAACTATGGAATTTGCTCCCACAAGATGCAGTAATGGCCACCAGCTTGGATGGCTTTAAAAGAAGATTAGACAAATTCATGGAGGACAGGCTACTAGCCATGATGGCTGTGCTGTGCCACCCTAGTCAGAGGCAGCATGCTTCTGAAAACCAGTTGCCGGAAGCCTCAGGAGGGGAGAGTGTTCTTGCACTCGGGTCCTGCTTGCGGGCTTCCCCCAGGCACCTGGTTGGCCACTGTGAGAACAGGATGCTGGACTAGATGGGCCACTGGCCTGATCCAGCAGTCTCTTCTTATGTTCTTATGTTCTTATGAAGGATGCAGACAAACTGGAACAGGATAGAGGAGGGCAACAAGGATGATCAGGGGACTGGACACAAAGGCCTATGAGGAGAGACTGAAAGAATTGGGCATGTTTAGCCTGGAGAAGACTGAGGGGAGATATGATAGCACTCTTCAAGTACATGAAAGGTTGCCACACGGGGGCGGAGGCGGGATCTCTTCTCTTCCATGCAGGACACGGAATAATGGGCTAAAGTTGCAGGAAGCCAGAGTTTGACTGAACATCAGGAAAAACCTCCTAACTGTTAGAGCCATATGACAATGGAACCAATTACCTAGAGAGGTAGTGGGCTCTCCGACACTGGAGGCATTCAAGAGGCAGCTGGACAGCCATCTGTCAGGAATGCTTTGATTTGGATTCCTGCATTGAGCAGGGGGTTGGACTTGATGGCCTTATAGGCCCCTTTCAACTCTACTATTCTATGATTCTATGAAATACAAAAGTCAAATTCTTCTTCAGGCCATCCAACAGGTTCTAGTCAGATCCAGTGGGCTTCCCAGATGCATCTAGCTGACCCTTTGGATGGATTGCCTAATATGCTAATGTTCTACATTGGCTCACATTTTACACTGAGTCTCTATTATATGATTTTTAAATACCTGTGTATGTTCTTGGTTCACATTGTTAATTCTTTTTTCAGAGTTTGAGATTTGTTTACCATATCATTCTTGGCCCCCTCAAGCATGTCTGTGGATTTCACTAAACACTGGATCAGTCCTTGTAAGGATATTTATGCTTGGCTGAGTGCTGCTCTGGGAAATAAATACTACACTTTCATGTGGAGGAAGTATAATTATGCTGTATCACAAAACCATATCCCTCAGGATTCAGCATTTTAAATTAGTTGCATCTTATAATTATTGCCAGTACCTGCCAGAGCTTGCCTGTTCTGCATAATTAGTGCTTAAAACCTCTGAAATTGTTTGTTAGAAATGTTCTTGAGGTGTCCCCCCCTTTCTTTTGCAAGTCGTGTCTTCTCCACCTTTCATTCTGCATAGTAGTATGAGGAAGACACATTTCTCTTTTCTTTTGACCATTCTATAACACATCCTATCATATTTTTTCCTCATGGTAGTAAATCAAAGTTGTAGTCTCTATATTCAATTCACTAACAGGCAAAAAAACCTTGTGGTTTAAGAACATACCTATAGCCAACAGGTACTTCTATCAAACTTTAAAAAGCTGGGAAATTGGGCAGGTATAGTGAGTGCACCAGGGGAGCAGCAGACCTGACCTGCTCTCTGAGTTACTCTACTGTCCTACAAATTTGTAAAAATGCAAACACAATTTGGGTTGGTCTTTCACAGTCTAATCCACTTCCTGTGTAACTTGGAAGAATTTGGTAACATGGGCGTCGGAACACAAAAGATACCACTGAAGTCTTATCAGAGTCTGGCACATATACAAACTGATTCTCCAGTACTGTGTCTGTACAAGGCCTATTGAAATTAACTAGACTTATTCTGGTCTTAGCAAGAAAGTTATTTGTAAGCTGAACATAAGAGGAGCCTGCTGGATCAGGCCAATGGCCCATCTAGTCCAGCATCCTGTTCTCACAGTGGACAACCAGTTGCCCATGGGAAACTCGCAAGCAGGACTTGAGTGCAAAGATTATTCTCCCCTCTGCAGTTTCCAGCAACTGGTATTTGGAAGCATACTGCCTCCGCCTATGAAGGCAGAGCATAACCATCGTGGCTAGTACCCATTGATAACCTTTTCTTCCATGAATTTGTCTAATCTTCTTTTAAATCTATCCAACTTGGTGACCATCACTGCCTCTTGTGGAAGCAAATTCCATAATTGTGTCTGTCCTGAATCTTCCAACATTCACCTTCAACTGAAACTAGGAAAGAGTACACAGGGCCCGTAAGAACAGCCTCCATGGAGACCTTCAGAGAGCAGGAGCAGGCAAAGAAGATTCTGAGGGTCTTGCTTGACACTGGAGAAGTATTAAAGTGTTTCTTCTTCTGTCCTAGGCCACATTCACACTGTACATTCATTCCACTTTAACCTGTCATGGTTTCCCTCAAAATATCCTGGGAATTGTAGTTTGCGATGGGTGCTGAGAGTTGTTAGGAGACCCCCTATTCTCCACACATACCTGCAATTCCCAGAGTTCCCTGGGAACAGGGATTGACTGTTAAAACTACTCTGGGAATTGTAGCACTGTAAGAAGAATAGGGGTCTTCTAACAACTCTCAGTACCCTTCACAAACAACACTTCCCAGGATTCTTTGTGGGAAGCCATGACTGTTTAAAGTGGAATAATAGTGGAATAAATGCATGGTGTGAATGTGACCCGACTAACAAACAATTTAACAGGGAAGTGGGAGTTGTTGTTCTGCACCCTGGAGTTCTTGAAGGGATATTGTTCCAGGCAGGTCGGCACTAGCAGGTAGAGGAGGGAGAAGGGTCAATGACTGGACCATCTGGGTTCTCACAGGCCTCCGTAAAATGTTTGACTTCTTAAAAGGCCATGTGTTTTTGTAGAGACCCATGGAATCTATTAAGGCACAAATTGGATGGGAGAGTAGATAGATTTGAGAGATTCATCCTGGCAATAACCGCCTTCCATCACTGTGGCTGCCAAAGGCATTAAATGTTCAGCAAGAAAATGTAATAAAGTCTGAGAAACTCAGTTAATGGCATTTGCATGAAAACTGTTAAGTACTTCCCTCCATTATCACCACCACCCTCATTTACTTGGCAAAGTTTCACGGGTTATTTTTTTTTATTTTGCAACATAGCCAATATTTATAAATATGCACTCATGCAGTGTTTGACAAAAGTAACCCCCCAAAGAATTATTCTTGTACTGCTTGAGGAAAAGGTAACAATGACATGATTGCTTTTTGTGTGTGTGCGCTTACATGAGAAATTCTGCCACTGGCTATGGCATATTGTAATCAGCATATTTCCATACATCTTGTTCAGATTAATACTGTTTTCCAGTGATCTGCTCAATATAACAGGTGGGTGTGGGTGTGGGTGTGTATAGGACAATCCCCAAAAGCTGTAAATAGAATTCTGTCTTGTCACAGACAATGTCCTGTTGCAGATTTATTTTATCCATTGGAAAATGAATTATTATTTCCTGTGTTAAAAGAAATATGTTGTCTCTCCTGCTTTAAGAGTTTATTCACATAAAAATGCTTAGTACAACATCTAATGTTTGCAAATGCTAATGAACTGGCATGACAACTGTATGGAAGCCCCAACATATCTGAGTAATGTGGTGAAAACAAGCATAAATGTGTGGACATTTTGTTCAAAGAAGTTTAAGAAAGAAGACCATTAAGGAATGGATGGATATTTACTGCTGTCTTATTAGATCAACCAGCTTGGAAAACAAACTCAGAACTTTTAAGAGCTAAATGTATGTGCAAAGACAATAGACATAAGGGTAAGTTGTACAATAACTATTTCTAAATAAGCAGTTACTTTTAAACAGTACAAGTTGGCCTTGATAGCTCCATTGCAAACATAACAGGATGACATTTATCCGCATGAAATATATCTGAAACAGTTCCAAGAGACTGAACCTGCTATAAAACCATTTCCTCTCTTCCGTACCCAAAGTTAGTGTTTGAACTGGAATCAAACTGGAGAAATGAGAAATATGGTAATATCTGAATCATACTTTAACCCCCATTTTTAAAAGATTGGCTTCCTGCTTATGAACAATATCCACTTGAACCTGCAGAACTGGCACTTTTACAAGTGCCGCATATTGTTTGTTCCGCACTTGTAAGGACATGGTCTTTGTGTAACATCACCTTCCCTTTGGAATTCCCTGATTAGGCAGGCTCCTTTGCTGCATTGCAAATTGTTGGTGCCGGCTAAAAACATTTTTGTTCCGGTAAGCCCACCCAGTCATTTAATTTTAACATGTGGTTTTATGATGTATAATTGTTTTTATATTTGTGATTTTATTTATATTTTATAATGTTATGCTAACTTGCTTTCAATGTTTGCTTTTATTGGTATTTTTAAATTAATATTTTAGATTGTCCTTTGTAAACTGCTTAGAGGCTTTCTGTCAAGTAAAATAAATTTGTCAAGAATATAAATTTGTTAAATAAAAATAAAATAATATTCAGCTCATAGTACATTGGCTCTTTAGTTACTGTATTTTCATGAAACTTAATTCTCTAAGTGCTCACTAAGCAAATAAGAAGGATCAAATCCTAATTGCAAGTATAAATCTTTCTTTACAGACTTTAATTCTGAACCAATGGAAGATGATGACATTTACACATTTTTTAAAAAATGTGATGTGCAAAACTATAGAAAAGAAAAATCCAGTTGTTAGCGCTTGTCTTTTCTTGAGAAATCATTATGTTTGTATTGAAATATTGTTATATAACATATTTTATGTAGACATTTCTGTATATAAGTGGTACAAGCAAACAACACTTCTTTGACCTGCTTTCTTGAAATTGATTATTTTTCTTTTATGAAAGCCAGTTCATCTGAGACATGAGAACTGAAAAATATGCACACCCTAAAAGTCTCTGTGCCCTGTGATGTGGTGGACAAAGTATAGCATCTAGTTTCTCCCTATTAAAATGACAGCTCTGTTATTATTAAGACATCTATTCATTTCCTTTGCAAACTTTAAATTCTTCGAAGCTCTAGCGAGAACATGTTTTATTTAGCCAGCTGCAAGAACACAATGTTCTCTGGCACTTCCTGTTGCTAGAGCAGTGAAACTTTATATATTGATAATGTTAAATGAAGTTAAAAGAGGAAAGTGTGACTACCTGTAGAAAATAGAAAATAAAAATGAAAACACTGGAGATATGGCATGCTTAATACTGCACAACAGCAGATACTGAAATACCACAGATATCCAGTCTCCTTTTTTTATATCAAGTCTGTCTGGAAAGAGAGAGGTTGATCAAGATCACTCAAGACAGGGATGGGAATCCTGTGGCCCTCAGGTGTTGGGCAGCTTGGACTAGAGCTCCTATTATCCATGGCCATTGGCTGCCTGATGGGAGCTGAAGTCCAACCACATCTGGACTTAAGGTTCTCCATCCCTGACCCAAGGCTTGGATTGCAGTAACGCTTTTCCATTTCACTACAGCACATTTGCCTGAACACAAGATTTCAGAGGGAGAATGGGGGCAGGGGTGTGCACAAACAAGCTGCACCCACAATGGCCTTGTGTGCATCTGGCCCTGTGTACATGGGCTCCAACTTTCGTGTTTTATCAGGGTCCACGATCATGCAGAGGGTTCTCGCATTTAAGTGAATGACAGGGAAAAGTTCCCTGCAGACCTTCCCAACTCATCACGGTAAGGTTGGCGATTGAGTGGGGAGGGCTGATATGCAGGTGAATGTTTGTGGTGGGGCTTGTGTGCACATCCCTGCCTCCATCCCCATTTTTAAAGATAACATATTTGGGTGAATGCCTCAATACTGCCAGCATGTGTTAATTAACATAGTCAGTAATAACTAAGATGTTTGTGTTGTCATCAATTACTGCTATTGTCGTCACTGTACCTGTTTTGTATCCATTTAAGCTTTAATATAATTGTCACAGGCTGTATTTTTGTCCTCCCCTTAAACCACAGGTAGGCAATCCATGGCCCATAAGCCTGTTGCCCAACAGATGCCCCTATCTGCCTACTGCCACCAAAATTGCTGCTGCTGCATTTGCTGGTGCCATTGAAGTCCAATAACTGCTGCCCTGCTGCCCAGTATTCACCACCTAACTTCATTCTGATGTTGTCTTGCATTCAGCACTGATATTGCCAATCACTGGTTGACGTCCTGCTTCCATAGACCCACCAGGTAGGTGCTCTATCTTGCACATTCTGTGATCAAGCAGCTGATGGTCTTAGGGACCTGGGAAGGCAGGCAGGTGAGTGAGAGCCGGTGGAAGGCAGCATGGCTCTCCAAGTGCAACAGGGTTTGATGAGGAGGTGGGTGATGGTGGAAAACTTGACTTCACTGCCCCTAAGCAGAGAAAAGCCTGACTGGGAAACAAATGGTTGCTGCTGATGCAGGCGCTGGAAAGAGATATCCAAGGACTAATTAAAGGGGCACTGCATGAAGTGCATCAGGAGCCAGGCCAGACAATTCCTCTTCCTTCTTGCTTCTTTCTTTTGGCCATACAAAAAAAAGGGGGTTATTATTATTATTATTATTTGAAAACCCCCTTTAATCACTATCCTTGCTGTGCTTTTTGAATACTTCTGGGATGGCAAAGGAAAAATGTGCTTTTTGAAGAGAAGCAGGGGAAGGCAAAAGAAAGGGAGAAACTGCTTTTTCAATTGCCTGCCTCGCTTTCAGCTGATGATTTTGTGCTTTTTTTCACTTCATTTGCACAAAGAGGGAAATGGTGCTTTTTTAAGGAGGAGGAGTGGGGGCAGACAGTGAAATTGTGAATGTGTTGTGTGAATGGGCACACCAACCATCAGCTCTGGCCAAGCATGCAGCCACTACTGCATGTGGCTAGGTTGTTAAGCTGTGCCCTATGGGATCGGGTTTGTAGTTTACACTGACCCAGAACTGTCACTAGTGGCCCAAGTGTCTTCAGTACAATCAGAGTGCTTTTGATGAGATTCAGTTGGTATACCAGCTCTAACTAACTGGAGAAAGAAAGCCTTACTTCTGCTATCCATTCTCTGGTAACCTCCAAGTTGGAGAGACATTGCAATGCCTTGGGACTGCCAAACTGCCAAACTGTAAACAAGAGCTGCGCATATCAGCCATATATATTTCCACCAGGGTTCTGTCATGTGTGTTGCTTCCAGTCTTGGTTCAATTCAAAATGATGGTGTTGAACTTTTAAAGCATTTAAACTGGCTTGAGACCAGGCTACTTGAAGGAATGCCTCCACCAGTGCAGACCTTGAGACATCTTCAGAGGGCTTTGTCTCCACCAAGTGAGGTGTCACAGGTGGTTTTTGGGGAGAGGCCTATTTTGGTAGTGGTGCCTCCACCGTGAAATGTTTTCCCCAGAGAAGCTCATCTGAAGCTTCTTTGTGATTTTTCCAGTAAGATGTGAAGACTTTATTTAAAAAATCCCCAGGCCTTTTAAATCTTAAAAAAACCCATAATCTTTACAATTGCTTTGAAATATTGTTGGTTTTGCTTAAGAATTTCAGATAACTGTATTCTCTGCTATTAGATTTTTCCTTTTTAAATGCTACATATTTTGTTCATAAGCTTTAATTTTTCCCTTATGATTATATTCTAATGTTTTTTACTGTTATTGTAAGCTGACCAGAGGATTTGGTTACTAGGAGGCAAATAAATGCTCTTAATAAATAAATGGGGATTTTGGAACTTTAGAATTTTAGAACTTTATAGTGGTACCTGTGATGTTCCTATATTAATGTATATATGGTAAGTGTTGTTGTTTTAGAAGATACATGGTAAGTGGAGTGAAAGAGGGGGAGTGAATGGGCAGTAGAATGCGAGATGATTGGCTGAGTGTTTAAAATGGCTGAATGTATAAAAGGAAGAGTGAGAGTGGAATGGGGGGGAGAAGAGAAAGAGTGGATTGCTTGGTGGGGTTTGAGAGAGTTGTTTGCCAGGAGAGCGTGGAGAATGAGGGAGGTGGAGTTCGGATTAGTATTGAGTAAAACCATATGCTTATGTGCCTTAAGAAGAAATCTTGTTAATCTTGTTAGCTTTGTTATCTTTAATAAATACTTAATTTGGTTTACCAAAGGCCTGATCCTTGGCTGGAGTTTCACAGACCAGAAGGGAGGGTAAGGTAATGACCAAGGCTGAAGGGGAACTGTAACAAATGGTGGCAGCGGTGAAGAGAATAACAATACCAGTATTCAGAGTCTCTGGGAATACTAGTATTGGGACGTTACTGGTGGTTGACTAGCAGGGGGATCTGTTGAGATCTGTGCTAGAGCGGATAGGTAAACCATAAGAGAGTGCGGTCCGGACTGGTGGAGTCCCTGGTGGTGCCTAGAGACAGGCAGTAACCACGAGCAGGTAGGAACCTGACAGGGAGAGCCAGGGAAGAACACATCACAGTACCATCAGTGTTAAAACTGGAACACATAATGATACATCTTCTTCCAAATGATCAAAAATACCTCTTGCTGTGTGGCAAGCCTTTAATCCCTATTCTGTCAGAATATTTTGTAATGAAACAAAAACATACAAGTAATTCATATGAGCCCATGGTAGCTATTTTATTTTGGGGGACAAGGAAGGCTGCTTTGAAGAGAAATTGTTTGCAGAAATTAAAGAAATGCGTTATTCAACGCACATATCTTGTGCCTTGCTCATAGGTTATAATTTGTGATGGCAAATATATATCTTTAAAATGTTATGTAGGATCTGGGTGATAGCAGTAGGATTATTCAGGGTGCCAGGAGAATGCAAGGAAGCAGTCTGATCAGAGTAAAGTTTTATTAACGCATCTAAACATTATGATGTTGTTGTTGTTATGTGCCTTCAAGTCGATTACGACTTATGGCGACCCTTTGAATCAGTGACCTCGAATAGCATCTGTCATGAACCACCCTGGTCAGATCTTGTAAGTTCAGGTCTGTGGCTTCCTTTATGGAATCAATCCATCTCATCTGGCCTTCCTCTTTTTCTACTCCCTTCTGTTTTTCCCAGCATTATGGTCTTTTCTAGTGAATCATGTCTTCTCATGATGTGTCCAAAGTATGATAACCTCAGTATCATCATTTTAGCTTCTAGTAACAGTTCTGGTTTAATTTGTTCTAACACCCAATTATTTTTTTCGCAGTCCATGGTACACGCAAAGCTCTCCCTCAACACCACATTTCATATGAGTGGATTTTTCTCTTTTCTGCTTTTTTCACTGTCCAACTTTCACATCCATACATAGAAATCGGGAATATCACGGTCTGAATGATCCTGACTTTAGTATTCAGTGATACATCTTTGCATTTGAGGACCTTTTCTAGTTCTCTCATAGCTGCCATCGCCAGTCCTAGCCTTCTTCTGATTTCTTTACTATTGTCTCCATTTTGGTTAATGACTGTGCTGTGGTATTGATAATCCTTGACAAGTTCAATGTCCTCATTGTCAACTTTAAAGTTACATAAATCTTCTGTTGTCATTATTTTAGTTTTTTTGACGTTCAGCTGTAGTCCTGCTTTTGTGCTTTCCTCTTTAACTTTCATCAGCATTCATTTCAAATTGTTACTGGTTTCTGCTAACCAAGAATAATTGTAAAGCAGCTGGCATACAAGGCCCTATCAGACATTCAGGGCTTCTGTGAATGCATTTGTGTAAGGGGTGTGGCATCGTGGCAGCAGTCTCCTCCCCCAACTTACACGTGCCCATTGGAATATGCGAGGAGATACTTAAAGAAGGGTTCTTTCTCCGACATGTGGTGGACATGTGTGAAGGTGGTCGAATTTTGGGATCTGGTGTTTATAGAAATAGAAAAAATTACAAAGCAGGTGGTACATAAAACCCAGAATTAGCTCTGTTAAATCTATTTTTGAATGAAAACCAGGCTCTTAAGGATAAACAGGTGATTAGATTTTTATTGGTTGCAGCCAGGGTATTGCACAATTTTGGAAAGATTGAAAAGGTATCTCTATTTTGTTGTGGCAGGGCTGGTGCCAGGCATGACTGGGCCCTTGGGTACCAGCCTGCCACAGGTCTGTGGCACTATAACCCAAACCCCTCATAATAAGCCCACCCATGCATCCCATCTACCTCTCCTGTCCCTGTGAATGACATGTGCACTGTGTGCACATGCCTGCCATCAACTAACATGGCGGTAGGGGCATCAGCTCCTTAGGGAAGCCCCTACTGCCATCTTGGTTGATGGAAGGCATGTGTGCGCAGTGTGCATATCATCCACATGGATGGGAAAGGTAGGTGGGGCATGTGTGTGGGCTTATTAAAGCCCACACTGACTGTATGGGGAGATGCCTTGGAGATCTCTCTCCACAGTCTGCAGCAGGGTTGGAAGCAGATGCTGTCGCAGATTGCAGAATGGAACACCACCCTCCCACCCTAAGGAGGGGCTCTTCAGGCCCTCAGCCAGGGCCTTACCTGGGCGCCTTCTGGCACTGGCCCTGCATTGTGGTATAGTAAAATTTGGCAACTAGCATTAATAGAGAAATTGATGCAGAAGCAGAAGATTGTGAAAGGATAAAAATTCAAAAATACATTTGTTGCATAGTGGTGGAGCTTTCTTACATACACCACTGCAGTAGACAATAAAAACAAGGTTCCCACGGCTTTTCAAAACCTATGGTTTTGTAAAGGTAACCAAACAATAATACCAACAGATTATTTATTTGTATGTTTAAGCGCAGGACAATTTATTTTTTATATGATGTATCCCTCTTACTCTCAGTTAATGTATGATTTGAGTTCTTAACTGTATCAATAAAATGTTTTTTTTAAAAAGGAATATGTGACAAATGCTGCAGCACATACCTCTCCCTCCCACACTCCAATGAATGTGCATAGGTCAGGGGATGCCATTCCGCCCCCCCCATCTGAACATGGATATAGCCGTTCATGCTAGGAGGTGAACTTTATTTTAAGAAGACTTGGCATTTACAAAGCACTTTTCAAGTTCAAAGTACTACACATATTTCCATGTCTCAGTTATTCTTACAGCAGCCATGTACAGGAGACGTGTTTTATCATCCTTACATTGTAGGGTGGGCTGATGCTGAAAAACAGTGACTTGTCTAAGGTCACCTAACTTTATAGATTCTGCCTTGGGCCTTCCGGCTTCACAGCTCAGAAGCCATTGTGCCACACCAGCAGTTATATTGAATGAATTCACATCCTGATGGCTGTCCAACAGCTGCAGATACATGGCTCTGTTGTTGCCTAGGAAGGGTGTTTTTTTCAGTTTAGCAATGGATACCTCTGTGTTTTACTTGTCAGGTTTAAGATATGGCTTCAGCTGCTACAGAGGAAGGGTGGTACCATTGCTGGCAAGGCTGATTCATAGCATTGACTTCCCAGAATAACAAATCTGGCCACTAGATAGTAGGAATGAAATACCATTTCACTTGACACGATGGGGATTTATAATTGTTTATCAATGTTAGCTGTGCAAATTCTAATTCTCTATATTTCTCATATCCACCATGTGAGATATTCCCATTTCACAGATGAGGAATATTTGTCACTTGTTCAATACCCACAAGCCTGTGGTTCAGGACAGATTTGCATACAGGTTGAAGGGAATAATTCTGCCCTCTGCACTTATCTACACCAACTAGTCTAAAACTGGTTGAACTGTCATGATCAAAGTGCCATGCCTCTAAGAATCCTGGAATCTGTCATTATGTGAATATGATGAAAATTCTTTCTTGCAGATCCCTGGATTCCTTGCTTATGAGCTATGAGAAGGTGTGTCAGTGGTTTAAATCTGTAGCAAAGACACAGTTATACCTTTTTTAAAAAGCAGAAATGAAACAAATCAACCATGTAATGACATAACCAGGTGGTATCCTCTGGCATCAAGGTGACCTTTAACCACAGCTGGCACTAGAAGACATCTGCTGAAAAAGATTTTCCCTCGATAGTGCTAATGTTAACAATTTGTCACTTCTATAGTCAGAACAAATCCCCTTATCAATGGATTTTATGTGCAAGCATTGTGTGTTCTCCGCGGCTGTCTTTTAAAAATGTCAGCAGAGCAACTGTGACATAAATATGCCAGAATATTTCCCAACACTTTCTGTTTGTTAAATAACATGGGCATACTTGCTTCATGAAGACATTCTAGACAGGAGGTCTTCAGAGCTGCAAAACTTAGGGCCAAACTGCATGTTACACAGGAAAAAAAACAGCTGCTGGGGGCTGCAATGAAGACCAAAAGAAGAATAGGTGGGGAGGAGGTATTTAATCATTTCCCTATCAGTAGGTATAGAAGGATTTGCCAGTTTTGGTTCTCTCCATTGCTCATTTTTCCATCTTAAACTCAGTTCTCCACATTTTTGCAGCAATTTGCATTTAAAAAAAAATCCCCTAATATATCCCTTAATATATGATTTTTTGCAAACATTGGTTGTTGGGAAAGTGCATTGCATATTTGGAGGAATGCAAATTTTGAAAGATGGCTATGTTTTGGTTCTCATGTTCGCATATAAAGTGTGAATTTGATATAGATTCCCCTTCAAATGTGAACTTAATTGAATTTCTCCACCATTCCTCTCTACCAGTGATTTTCCATTTAAATTCACCCCTTTTAAGCTGTTTCTCTTCTTGTGGAAGAAAAAGATATGTGGGGTGGATCTTTTTCTTGAGCTAGGGTAATTCTGTAAGTTAAAAACAGCTAGCAGAGAAAGCATGCCCTCTTCACCTGCTCAGCCTCTGTTCATGGTTGCAACCATTACTGGCTGCTTTTCCTTTGTACAAAGTTTTTTTTTGTGCCATTTGGGGCTGAAGTGGAGTGATCATTATAAACAGTTTCATATAACTGCAAAACAACAATATCAACACACACCGTAACCATACTGGGAATGGAAAAATATGGGATCTGATCCCTGGATCCCATCCAAACAATGTAATGAATAGAAAGAGCTGAAGGTGAACAAGCTATACAATGATTTGCAACAGAAGTGTTTGCTTAGCAGTTGTTTGCGAAGGGAAAGTTTTCAAGGTTCTAGGACTTATTTAAATGAATGCAAAATAAAGTTTGCACTGACATTAACTGATTTTCATATTCTTTCATGTTTTACGTTGGCTATGGATCTAATAATTTGTTATAAGGTTGTAGTTATTTCAGAAGTTTGCACTAATTTATACCCATGAAGTCGACCCAAGCTGCACTTAATTCAAAATCAGGAAGCTATTGGAGAGAGGTACCAGGCTTCAGGGGAGTGGAGAGTGAAGTATGGCAGAGGGAGAGCAAAGATGCAAAGTTGCCCCTGTTGACACTGCTGATACGTTGTGCTGCATTAGGCATTGGCAAGATTAGAAATAGATTGGCAGGCACAGTCCCAAAACTGAAGGCTTGATGAAAAGCAATAAAAATGGGAAAGCGATGGAATAGAGAAAAACTAGGATGTAAATGTAGAAGCATACTGCTGCTTGGGTTGACTGGTTCATGGAGGCTGGTAGGTAAGTAGAAGATCACAGAGTTTGGTTAGATGGCATTTTGTATTTTCCATTGATTGTAGTTCTATAATAGGGCTACATCTTCCATTGTCCCTGATCATTTGCCATACTGGCTGGGACTGATGGGAGTTGTAGTGCAACAATATATGGAGGGTGCACACTGCCTGCCCCGCCCCATACACATGTATTCCATACTGTATACTTGTAGGACTCCTTTCTCATTAATGCTGAATGTGCAGCAACTGGGGTGTGTGGCCAGTGGCCATGCTGGCACCGGGGGCATGACCAGCAGCTGAAATCCCACTCCCATCTCACTAGGAATGGTGGAGTAATTTGGTTCTGTTCACATTTCAATGCGAAACTACATAATTTGTGCTTCCTGAAACAGTAAGTGAACTGAAATGTAGTTATTGTTCAAAATGCACATTTCTCTGAATGTTGTGATGCAGTTCTCCAACCAATGTGTACAAAAATGCATATATATGTATATAGATGGCTATATCAATGCAAATAATACAAAAATCCATTAATTTTATTATTTTATTTATTATCATTATACATTGTATTGGGGAAATTGTATATTCGGGTAGACTGCATACAAAGTTGAGAAATACAGTTGAAAATAGTGGAAAATTCTGATGAGGATTTTTTTAAGAAATCAAAGGTGGAAATGTCGAGAACTGAACTTGAGAAAATGAGAAAGAGAATCTGAAGTGGACAGATGTGCTCAACTCTATCCCTCATATATTCATTGACATCTGTGGAACACCCATTATATGACTTCACATCAGAACTGTAGCAGAAGCTAAGGAGGTGTTTCCACTCTGAGGGGAAAAAAAAGTCAAAGAGTTTTGCCTCATGTGTTGCCTCTATGAAGATATCCAAGATTTAATTGACCATATATCATTGTTAAATACTGACATGTAAGCTTTTCCCTTCTGCTTTCTTTAAGAGTGTCTGCAGCTCTTACGCTGCCACATAGCAGCAAGACACACAACTTCCCTGGTTTCTTGTTTCCCTGTAACAACAGGTGCAGGGTGGTGGTGGCAGGAAGCAGTTGGAGGACAGAGATGCTGTTTACAAACCTGCTTTTGATGACAACAATAAAGAGAAAGCAATTGAGTCAACCTGGAGTAGCTTTTGAAAGACTGTAACAGAAACATAACATGAAAATGTACACTTAACTTGCTCATTCTGCCCTGAGCCACTGCTCAGCTGGTCCAATAAAAAGTCCCTGCATGATTTCATTGGGCTTTATTCTGCCGCTGCTTGAGTCAATGGCACAGACTTTGTTCTAATCGGTAAAATCAATGAAGGTTTGTGAGTTAACTCTCATACACAACATGAAGATTGTATTTTTGCCTCTGGTGCAGCTGTTTATTAAACCTGTGAATCAAGTTGATATAGTATGTATAACATAGAAAGCAGTCATTTGCATACATACCAATATTATTTTTTCTCTATCAGCCGGCTGTATATTTATCTGCTCCTTAAAGTGAATGCAATCACACCAAAGTGTTAAAAAATAAATAAATCTGTTCTCCATTTGAAAACATAGCATTGGTACTTTTCTCTGCTTGAGTATGTGTCCCTTCCCAACTTGAAAGTGATATGGGTGGCTTAATTAGGATCATAAGCAGGATCACAAAACTGATCTTTCGCTCATGTATAATGCATCTTGGTATGGTTTTAGGATGGAGACACAGGAAATTTTAATAATACTTAGGCGTCTTCTGGGAATGGGCCAAAGACTACGCCTGCCCTACATTCTTTGCTACACTGACAGTGCAATTGTGCACGTGGCTACTATTACTGGAACAAAAGTGTTGACTAGAAGTACAGGGTGCACTGATCAAAGGAATGACCATTCATTTACAAATGAATGGAATCTTAAACAAGTGGGCTGTATTCATTTTAGTTGTAAAAACAAATTCGGAATTCAAATAAATGAATTTCTATACATAACTCATTCTTTCATTTGTAACTCACTTGTTTGAACTGGAGCCCTGGAACAGTCAGTACAGGCCATAGAAAGGTTACAGGGAGTGAGTAAAGAGACAGTACAGAGACACTGACAGATAGGACACCTGTCCAGTCTGTACCAAAGCAACATTTGGCAACAAAGCCTCCAACAATGCAACAGCCCCTCTGTCCACATTGCCCAAGCAGAACTCTCCAACCACATTGCCAAAGGCAAGCAAGGGGAGGGAGTCTTGTGAGTGGCATATGCCTTCCTTTGCTTGAGCTAGTTATTTCTCTGTCTGCAGGTTCTCTTTGCTGTTTCCTTTGTGCAAAATCAGTTCAGTTTCTCTACTGCTGCTTAAAACCCCATCAGCACTATTCATTTAAAGCAGTATCATGCCATTTTAAACGGTCATGGTTTTCCCCAAAGATTCCTGGGTAGTTTGCTTAGGGTGCTGCTGAGAGTTGTTAGGAGACCCCTGTTTCCTTTACAGAACTACAGTTCCCAGTGGTTTAACAATCAATCCCTCTTCCCAGCAAACTCTGGGAATTGTAGTAGAATGCCAGAAAACTCCATGCCATTTGGATGGAAGACAGTTACAGGTAGGAGAAGACTTTCTGGGTCTCCCATTGAAATCAATAGCAAATGAAAATAAGTGGGAGTAATAACAAAAATGAATGATTTTTTTTCCAAATCAGTAATGAGTTCTAATGAATAAGAAAGCAAACACAACTTTTAATAAAGAAAATGAATGGTGTGACAAAATGACCAGTGTTCTGTGTTTGCCTCTCAGAGATTTCTGCATTTTTACAGTATCCTGCACATCTTCTTCATGTTCTAGTGCATCAAGAGGCAGGTTCATGGTGCATCCTGTTTCTCTTTCAGTCAGAATGAATGTTTGCATTTCTCTTGCTTTGGCTGTGACTCTTTGGTCTTCATAGTAACAACGAAAGTAACCCTGTGAAGTACACAGTGTACTTGCAGCTGGGGTTGTAAGCAGACAGAAAGGCCGCTGCCAAAAAGAAAAGTGCTCCTGTCCTTGCGGATGTTTCTTCAGCGTGCTTAGCTCTGCAAATCTTCATGTGATGGATGTTTCCATGCATGGGGGAGGGGGCAATGATTTGCAGCCACAAGAAACAATAAGACCTTACTGATTTCTTACTCAGGCACATGCAAATATAAAAGTGATGTTGGGAAAGCCTCTTTCACTCATACAGAATGATTGTGCAAATGTTTAAAAGGAGATTAACACCAACACCAACATCTTTTTTAAAGGCAACATCAACAAAAGAAAGGCATCTCCCCTGACGTAACGGATAGGCACAAGCTGATGCCACCATAAGAAGATCCCTGCTGGGTCAGGCCAAAGGCTCATCTAGTCCAGCATCCTGTTTTCAAAATAGCCAACCAGGTGCCTGTGGGAAGTCCGCAAGCAGGACTTAAGTGCAACAGCTCTTTCCCCACTTGTGATTTCTACCAACTGGTATTCAGAGGCATACTACCTCCAACAGAGGGGGTAGAACATAGCTACTGTGGCTAGTAGCCATTAATAGCATTGTTCTCCATGAATTTGTCTTATCCTCCTTTGAAACCATCCAAGTTGGTGGCCATCACTACATCTTGTGAGAGCAAATTCCATAGGTTAACTATGCACTGTGTGAAGGAGTACTTTCTTTTGTCTGTCCTAAGTCTTCCAACATTCAGTTTCATTGGATGACCCTGGGTTCTACTACTATGAGAGAGGGAGAAAAACATCTCCTTATACATTTTCTCTACCAATGTAAATATCTTATACACTTCTATCATGCCCTCCCTTACTCACCTTCTAAACTAAATCCCCCAAATGTTGCAACCTTTCCTCTTAGGAGAGTTACTCATAGGGGAGAGTCACAGGCTATGACAGATATACAGCAAGTGAAAAATTTGGATGGGTTCTAATTCCCTGAGGCCTATCAGGGAATTCCTATCAGTTCTGGATGTGGAGTGGTTTTGAGCATTACAGACTTGTTGTCCTGGAATGGGATATGTACTTCCTCTGCCTCCACAATGCTGTCACACGCAAAGCTGAGCTTTCACCTTTCCTCCACCATGGAGATGCACATTCCAGATACAGCGACTGCTTATAGATCTCCTGAGCAGGGGAGGTACAAAAGCTGAATGTCAACAGGGCCAGCCAAAGACATTTTACTGCCTGAAATGAAGGACAAGATGGCGCCTCCCATTCTATGTACAAATACCAGATTTGGCAAATGAATCTCTGTTGCAACACTGGTGAACCGCCGCCTCTGTGGCAGCACCTTCCACTGCATCTGAGGGCAGCAGGTTCCCTTAGGGAGTGCAGGGCAGTCATCATGGCACATATGCAGCTGCAGCAGAAGGTGATATGTACAATCAACTCCAGAATGCACTTTCTGCATTGGATGCTGTTTTGGATACTGCCTTGGACATGGTCCAGTACTCTTCCTGCATTGCAACCAAAACCTGTGAAATGTCATTTCATGGGTGGTGATTGAAAGTACAAGTATGTAGATGTCAGCTCTGATTATGCACATTTTCATTTATGCAAGAGTCATATGATGATGATTAGAAATTCAGATAGAAGTGGGTTAGGCATCCTAAAGCCCACAGGCAGCATCCAGTCTTCTGAGGCTTCCCCTGGCCCTGGAAAAGTGTTGCCTTAGTTTTCTTTTACCATATTGTGTTTGCTGGCCACACTGCAGAAGCAGCATGGGACTGTATGGGTTGGTGAAAAGTCTTGGCAGGCTAGATGGAAAATGGAGCTTTACTTTGTCTACTAGAAAGCCACTCCCCATCATCTTTCATAAACGCAAGCTCTGACAGACTTATACTTTAAAATATAGCATGTACATCTGATTGGAAAAAGTCTAACATCCCAGGGAGCTTGAAGCCTAACAAAATCATACAAATATTTTTGTTCCCTTATTGACTGAATAATATTAATGATGCCTGATTCTTATGGACCAATAAATGCAGAAATTTAGATACTAGTCGAGCATCATTGTTCAAACAGAGTACCTAAAATCACCAATAGCAGCAGAGAGGTACCTCTCTAAAAACTGTTGTCTGCAGCCTAGATTCTACTGACCCTGGACAATGCAAACAGGAACAGTTCTGGAATCATGGAAATTTGCTTGACCAGGATCATAGGCCACAGATAGTACAATTTACTTGAGGGAATCCTAAGAAAATGGCTTCCCAGCAGTCATCTTGCTAACTAGTCCCATAATAAACATAATGTTACAAAAAAAACCTAGACGTAGATGTATTAGTGACGTATATTGTATATTTACATCTACTTAATTTTATTTATCGCATATTTGGTTTTCTGTTGTCTTGGTCCAAAATGTGATGTTAGCATCTAAGCAAGCTTCTTTTCCATCCATTTTACTTTATTATTTTTTTCTTGCTTGTTGTGTAATTGTATAGCAGTGCAGGTTTGCCAGCAAATCACCACAATAGGTTGAAGGCTGTTTCAGTACCCTGGTTTATAAGTGTTGGGGTTATGTATTAGATTGCCAAAGTGATAGTCCAGCAAACTGTGCACTACACCCCAATATCAGATGATTTGAGTATGGACAAGTCACACAAAATGTGGGTAGATGGGAAGTTGGAGATGATTAAAGGCACAGAAGACTACAAGTGGTACAGGCATGTTTGTTAGGGTGGAGCCACCCACCTGCTACAAACTTGGGCTGGGCCTGACTGGCAGCAAGATCAGGGCACGTTGTAGCAACAAGAGTGCTGGATTGGAGGTGACACTCCCTTCATGCAACCATGCTGTCCCAAACTCACCACCGCCTCCCCAAGCTCCAGCCTTGTCTAAGAGGATAACTCTGTGGCTCTGCCTCACCACACGCTGGCTATAAGCAGTATCAGCCTACACTGCTCAAAATATATCTTTGAAACACTGTAGGGCAAACATAGTCTGGAACCATTTTTATAAAATTGTCCTGTGTTCTACGGTCACATCTGATAAAGTGCACTTTGTTGCAGTTTTTCTCATGACACATTAGAATCAGAATGGTTTTATTTAAGGAATGTTAAACATGGGAATTGCTACCTTGGTGCAGGAGGTTAGATTAGATTAAGGGCATTTCATTCTCACAATTCCATGACTGGCTTTTCATTTATTCCATTTCAGTTCACTTGGGATTGCATAGTTAAATTGCTATATAAAGAGAGACCAGAATGGACAAGATCCAGACCCTGAAACCACATTCCTGGCAAAGTCTAGTGAACCTTGGCCCAATACAGAGTGTGATCTAAAGGCCCTGATCCTAAAGGAAGAAGCCATGAACACTGCAGAGAATCCCAAGGAACTTGCAGAGCCTGCTGAGGCCATGGATGGATTGTTAAAGGATGTCCCCAATTGGTTTTACCATCAGCAAATTCAATCTGTGCCACCGTGCTGAACGTTTTGCAGGCTGTAGCTATCATTTTAATTTCAAGAGTGTTCAGAAATCTTTTCTTCAGTATCGTCTAGAAATGGCATAGCATTTTTTTTCAAAATTAGGGCTGCTCTGCCTGCTTGTATATTTGATGTTTGCCCGTAAACAAAGTTCAAAGAAGTTTGAACCATGATGAATGTCTGACTCTCCATCTTTTTCTGAGGATGTTACTAAAACTTGCTGATAAGTCCTTGCTGTGATACATAGGTAGGTCTCAGCATGTCCATGTGCTCATAGTAGTTGTATTTTCTCCTACAGACATGTGTTGTGATAATAAAAAACCTAAACAAAGCATCCAAACTCCAGGCCCCTCCAACATATTTGAGGACAATGATGGTAAAATGTTGTTTAATTTAAAATTTGTACATTTTATTTGATAAGATCCTTTTGAAATGTTAAAACAAATTTGTCATTGTGTTTTTAATATAGATTTTCGTGAACCACCAAAGCTCTCTTGGAAAGCAAGAACTCAGACTAAGCAAGGATGCAGCTTTCATCCACATACCACCCCTGCTGCAGCCAGGTTGATCCCCAGACTTGAAAGACTGATACAGCGTGTATGGCACCCCAAAGTTCAAGCACTAAACCAACACCAAATCAGCAAGTGGACTCCCAGACTTCAAACATGGGCAAACATGGTAAAGCCAAAAGAAAACTTAAACATATCACAACAGACACTTTAGCTGACCATAAGCAAACTGCAACACAAAATGGGTCCTCCCCTTAAAAAGCATAGACTGTCCAAAATCAACACTTCTGTTCCTGACTCTCTTGCAAAGCATGGACAATGTGTTAATGAACTTATGGCTAGGTTCCTTAGTTCCTGAGTGTTTCAAAGTGTTTCAAAATATGTGGAAATGGCACAGGCCATAATTTCTACATTGCAAAAAGGTATAGCAATTATGAGGCAGCATGGAGCAGGACAACTGGGGGGCTCCCATACACATAAAAGGCCAAACAAGTTACAAAGTACATTAAAAAAGAAAAGAGGATTCTGGGCACAGGGCATATTAAAATGCATACAGTGTGTGAAACATTTGAAAGCTACAAAAAAATGAAGTGCATCCTTTTTAAAGCTGTTCAGCAAAATAAGAGGTGCAAAGACAGTTCCAACCACCTCCCTCAATGAGGAATCCCCACAGGATGTCCCCACATCCGAGGAGGATGAAGTACCAACCACTCTACACAGGGGTGATTCTGTACAGGATCCCCACACAGAGTCAGGCCCAGAAAACCATTTACCACCCAATGAACCACAAACAGTTTATCTAGAGAGGCTGCTAAGTTGGGAATGGCATTTGCCAGATCTGCCGGTGTCTCAGTACGGACAATCCTTCAGTTTGTCAACTTGGAGCAATTAAACCACCCCCTACTGGTGCAAGAGGCAATCCATGATTCTGTACAGGCCCTACTCAATGATCTTAATGATAGATTAGAGGATGGGGACCTGATTCAATTATGTCGAGAGGGTGGGAGTCTAAACAATCCTCTCTACACTGTAAGGAGGCATAGAGGGGCTCTGTCCACTTCAGATTTGTTGGATGACCTCGGAAATCTCGTGCAGAGCAAGCCTGAGATACGCGTTGACGGTACATTGCACCTCATGGTTATCTGTAATAGGGGTGGATGGGGCTGTGCCATTATAAGCAAAATCCTCTACAGTAAGATGGTGCACCAGCAATGAAGATTTTTGGTAGACTTAAACAGCAATGGCAGTAATCTCTGCTTTGGAGGTGGTCTTCTAGCAGTTTTGGCCACAACAAAACCCATCTTTGATCTCTCTTGATTGGCTGACTCAGTCTGGGGTGGGGTTGGAAATTGGGACTTCTGATTGGCCAGCGGTAGGGTGATGTCTCAGGCCAATCCAGAGAGAGAGTGGGAATGGACTCCTTTGGGGTCCATTTTTGGTATGCTATTTTGGCACATGGACTAAAACCTCTTCCTATTGGACCATGTGATGTTCATAGAGGGTACAGTGAAATCTGTCTTTAAGTTAGATGCACAACAAAGAAAGAGTTAACTTTTTCTAGAGGGTATTAAGAACATAAGAACATAAGAAGAGCCTGCTGGATCAGGCCAGTGGCCCATCTAGTCCAGCATCCTGTTCTCACAGTGGCCAACCAGGTGCCTGGGGGAAGCCCGCAAGCAGGACCCGAGTGCAAGAACACTCTCCCCTCCTGAGGCTTCCGGCAACTGGTTTTCAGAAACATGCTGCCTCTGACTAGGGTGGCACAGCACAGCCATCACGGCTAGTAGCCATTGATAGCCCTCCATGAATTGGTCTAATCTTCTTTTAAAGCCGTCCAAGCTGGTGGCCATTACTGCATCTTGTGGGAGCAAATTCCATAGTTTAACTATGCGCTGAGTAAAGAAGTACTTCCTTTTGTCTGTCCTGAATCTTCCAACATTCAGCTTCTTTGAATGTCCACGAGTTCTAGTATTATGAGAGAGGGAGAAGAACTTTTCTCTATCCACTTTCTCAATGCCATGCATAATTTTATACACTTCTATCATGTCTCCTCTGACCCGCCTTTTCTCTAAACTAAAAAGCCCCAAATGCTGCAACCTTTCCTCGTAAGGGAGTCGCTCCATCCCCTTGATCATTCTGGTTGCCCTCTTCTGAACCTTTTCCAACTCTATAATATCCTTTTTGAGATGAGGCGACCAGAACTGTACACAGTATTCCAAATGCGGCCGCACCATAGATTTATACAACGGCATTATGATATCGGCTGTTTTATTTCCAATACCTTTCCTAATTATCGCTAGCATGGAATTTGCCTTTTTCACAGCTGCCGCACACTGGGTCGACATTTTCATCGTGCTGTCCACTACAACCCCGAGGTCTCTCTCCTGGTCGGTCACTGCCAGTTCAGACCCCATGAGCGTATATGTGAAATTCAGATTTTTTGCTCCAATATGCATAATTTTACACTTGTTTATATTGAATTGCATTTGCCATTTTTCCGTCCATTCACTCAGTTTGGAGAGATCTTTTTGGAGCTCTTCACAATCCCTTTTTGTTTTAACAACCCTGAACAATTTAGTGTCGTCAGCAAACTTGGCCACTTCACTGCTCACTCCTAATTCTAGGTCATTAATGAACAAGTTGAAAAGTACAGGTCCCAATACTGATCCTTGAGGGACTCCACTTTCTACAGCCCTCCATTGGGAGAACTGTCCGTTTATTCCTACTCTCTGCTTTCTGCTTCTTAACCAATTCCTTATCCACAAGAGGACCTCTCCTCTTATTCCATGACTGCTAAGCTTCCTCAGAAGTCTTTGGTGAGGTACCTTGTCAAACGCTTTTTGAAAGTCTAAGTACACTATGTCCACTGGATCACCTCTATCTATATGCTTGTTGACACTCTCAAAGAATTCTAATAGGTTACTGAGACAGGACTTTCCCTTGCAGCAGCCATGCTGGCTCTGCTTCAGCAAGGCTTGTTCTTCTACGTGCTTAGTTAATCTAGCTTTAATAATACTTTCTACCAGTTTTCCAGGGACAGAAGTTAAGCTAACTGGCCTGTAATTTCCGGGATCCCCTCTGGATCCCTTTTTGAAGATTGGCGTTACATTTGCCACTTTCCAGTCCTCAGGCATGGAGGAGGACCCGAGGGACAAGTTACATATTTTAGTTAGCAGATCAGCAATTTCACCTTTGAGTTCTTTGAGAACTCTCGGGTGGATGCCATCCGGTCCCAGGGATTTGTCAGTTTTTATATTGTCCATTAAGCTTAGAACTTCCTCTCTCGTTACCACTATTTGTCTCAGTTCCTCAGAATCCCTTCCTGCAAATGTTAGTTCAGGTTCAGGGATCTGCCCTATATCTTCCACTGTGAAGACAGATGCAAAGAATTCATTTAGCTTCTCTGCAATCTCCTTATCGTTCTTTAATACACCTTTGACTCCCTTATCATCCAAGGGTCCAATCGCCTCCCTAGATGGTCTTCTGCTTTGAATGTATTTATAGAATTTTTTGTTGTTGGTTTTTATGTTCTTAGCAATGTGCTCCTCAAATTCTTTTTTAGCATCCCTTATTGTCTTCTTGCATTTCTTTTGCCAGAGTTTGTGTTCTTTTTTATTTTCTTCATTCGGACAAGACTTCCATTTTCTGAAGGAAGACTTTTTGCCTCTAAGAGCTTCCTTGACTTTGCTCGTTAACCATGCTGGCATCTTCTTGGCCCTGGCGGTACCTTTTCTGATCTGCGGTATGCACTCCAGTTGAGCTTCTAATATAGTGTTTTTAAACAACTTCCAAGCATTTTCGAGTGATGTGACCCTCTGGACTTTGTTTTTCAGCTTTCTTTTTACCAATCCCCTCATTTTTGTGAAGTTTCCTCTTTTGAATTCAAATGTGACCGTGTTGGATTTTCTTGGCAATTGGCAATTTACATGTATGTTTAATTTAATAGCACTGTGGTCACTGCTCCCAATTGGTTCAACAACACTTACATCTTGCACCAGGTCCCGGTCCCCACTGAGGATTAAGTCCAGGGTTGCCGTCCCTCTGGTCGGTTCCATGACCAACTGGTCTAGGGAATAGTCATTTAGAATATCTAGAAACTTTGCTTCTTTGTCATGACTGGAACACATATGCGGCCAGTCTATGTCCGGGTAGTTGAAGTCACCCATTACTACCACATTTCCTAGTTTGGATGCTTCCTCAATTTCATATCTCATCTCAAGGTCTCCCTGAGCATTTTGATCAGGGGGACGATAGATCGTTCCCAGTATTAAGTCCCTCCTGGGGCATGGTATCACCACCCACAACGATTCTGTGGAGGAGTCTGCCTCTTTTGGGGTTTTGAGCTTGCTGGATTCAATGCCTTCTTTCACGTATAGAGCGACTCCGCCACCAATACGTCCTTCCCTGTCCTTCCGATATAGTTTATATCCAGGGATAACCGTATCCCACTGGTTTTCTCCATTCCACCAGGTCTCTGGTATGCTCACTATATCAATGCTCTCCTCTAAGACCAAGCACTCCAGTTCTCCCATCTTGGTTCGGAGGCTCCTAGCATTAGCGTACAGGCACTTGTAAGCAGTGTCTCTCTTCAAGTGTATTACACACCCTAGTGGGAGCTAGACTGATTTAGTTACTGTAGTTAGTGTGTTGTGTGTGCTGGGTTAGGCCTAGCACAGAACAAGCTCAGATGTTTTACTGTTTGAGAATTATTAAATAAAGAAGCTCTATTTCATCCTCGGTCTCATCGTGTTCAATTATACAGCCATGAGAGTGACTGTATACTATAGTCAGCATGGATTTTTTGCATTCCACAATGTTAAATCAAAAGTATCCCCCAGGCCATTCTGATGCTTCCATAAGCTTATTTCAAAACAAACCTTACAAAACCTATAGTCTCAAACTCAGAAAATCTTGCTTAACAACCCTCTAAATTTTCATGGTGATACACAAAACAGTCAGAGAGAATCGAGAGTTCAAAGTGTAAAAAGAGAGAGAGAGAAACCCAGAGCCCTTTTGGACTTTTTTCTCTCAGAGTTATAATCTGTTGAAATTCATTAAAAATCAGCCATGTTCACAGAGGACCTGTAATCCTATTACTGACCTTGTCCCACACTCTGACCTTCATCTTCTGCAGTTTAAAAGTTTAAAAAATGCCTCGCTGATTTTTAATTAATTTAAGAAACTGCATTGAACTGAATGATAGTGTTGGGCATGCTCAGTAAGAACCAACTCTCAGTGTTCTGTAGGCCAGATGAACCGCTATTTGGCTTGCCTAATCAGGGGGCCACACCCCCACCAGACCTTTATTTCACTTTAGACAGTCATGGCTTCCCCCAAAAAATCCTGGGAAGTGTAGTTTGTTAAGGGGGCTGAGAGGAGACTTCTGTTCCCTTGACAGAGCTCCAGTGGCCAGAGGGGTTTAACAGTCAGCCGCTTTGACTGAAGCTCTGTGAGGGGACCAGGGCCTCCCCTAGCAACTCTCAGAACCCTTCACTAACTACACTTCCCAGGATTCTTTGGGAGAAGCCATGACTGTCTAAAGTGAAATAAAGGTCTGGTGTGGATGTGGCCAGGGACAGCTTTCATTTAAATTTGGGTGGGAGGCTACATGTGCCTGCTGTAGAATAAAAAGGTGGGGGAAACTCTGAAAAAGAATGATACTGTTCACAATTTTTTTCCTTTTGGAAAGGAAAGGGGCTTCCCCTCTGCCAAGTACCCACCCATCCAATCTCCTCCCCTCCCCTCCCCCTTCCTTCCCTCCTCTTCCCCTCCTTGCCTCTCCCCCAGGCCAGTTTTACTTATCCTAACCATGACTCCACAGTAGTAAATCCCACTGAACTCAAAAAGCATGAAAATGATCAAACCTGCCCTCCCCTTCTCCTGCCTCCTATCCTCTCCCTCTTGCCCCTTCCCTCCTCCTTCCTTCACCCCTCCATTCCCCTCCTTCTCCTTCCCCTCCCCTCTTCCCTGCCCCATGGTCACTTTTACCTATCCTAGGACTACATCCTGGGAGACCATGGTTCAAATCCCCACATAACCATGAATCTAACTGGGTGACCTTGGGCCAGTCACAGCCTCAGAGGAAGGCAATGGTAAACCAACTCTGAATACCACTTACCATGAAAACACTATTCATAGGGTCGCCATAAGTCGGAATCGACTTGAAGGGAGTCCATTTCATTTTCAAGCATGATTGCACGGGAGTAAATCCCATTGAACTTAATAAGCATGCAAATGATCAAACCTTCCCTCCTATCACCTCCCTTTTGCCCCTTCCCTCCCCCTTCCTTCATCCCCTCCCCTTCCATTACCCCCCTTCCTCCTCCCCTCCTTCTGCTCCCCTCTCCCCCTTCCTCTTTCCCTCTACTCTCCCCTCCCCCTCCTCCTCCCCATGATCAGTTTTACTTATCCTAGCCATGATTGCATGGGAGTAAATCCCACTGAATTCAATAAGCATGCAAATGATCAGACCTGCCTTTCCCCTCCTTCCCCTCTCCTCTCCCTTCCTCCTCCCTTCTTCCTCCACTCCCCTCTTACTTCTTCCTCCTCCCCTGCCTACTCCAGCTCTCTTTCCATCCCTCTTCTCCTCTTCCCCCCCCGGTCAGTTTTACATATGGTAAGCATGATTGCATGGAAGTAAATCCCATTAAACTCAATAAACATGCAAATGATCCCTTCCTTCCTCTCTCCTCTCTCTTCCTCCTCCCTTCTTCTCCTCCCCTCTTCCTTCTTCCTCCTCCCCTGCCCACTCCAGGCCTTCCTCCTCATGGTCTGTTTTACCTATCCTAAGCATGATTGCACAGGGGTAAATCCCACTGAACTCAATAAACATGCAAATGATCAAAGCTGCCCTCTCCCCCCTCTCCCCTCCCCTCCTCATCCCCTGTGGTCAGTTTCACCAATCCTAAGCATGATTGCAGGGGAGTAAATCTCACTGAACTCAATAAGCATGCAAATGATCTATCCATTCTCAGCAAACCTGCACAGGATCCCATTTCTTACCTCCCAGATTAAAAAGCAGAGAAATTTACTAAGAGGCACATGTTACCAACTTCTACACAGGAAGTGGACTGGACTGTGAAAGACCAACCCAAATTGTGTTCATTTTTAGAAATTTGTTGGGCATTACAATATCTCAGAGAGGAGGTCAGGCCTCCTGCTCCCCTGATGCATTCATTATAGCTGCCCAATTTCGCAGCTTTTTAAAGTTTGATAGAAATATCTGTTGGCTATAAGTACATTCTTAAACAGCAAGTTTTTTTGTCTATTAGTGAATATAACATGGTGTCAGAAGTTAAGAAATCCTCATAGTGTCTCCAGAGTAGCACAGCTCCTGGCACAACTGAAACAAACAAAGAAAAAACAAATGAAAGCGATGGCAAAGTTTTCCCCATCAGAGGCCTTTGATTTCACCAGGCCTGCAGTGTGGCCAGATTGGAAGCAGAGGTTTTCCAGATACCACATTGCTACAGAACTGAAGGAAGAGAAGGAAGAAATTCAGGTATGGACCTTAATTTATGCCATGGGTGTAGAGCAGATCTTTAAGTCATTTGAGTTTGCTGCTGCAGAGGACTAGGATGACTGTCTCCTAGTCCTGGGGATATTTGATTAATATTTTGTGCCAAAGAAAAATCTCATTCATGAGAGGGCATGCTTTCACCAGAGAAATCATAAACTGGGGGAATCTGCAGAGGCCTACATAAGATCGTTGCATGAGAAAGCTGATGAATGTGCTTTTGGGGACACCAGGAGTGAAATGCTCAGAGACTAATTGGTAGTGGGAAGTTTGGATAAATATCTGTCCCAGAAGCTGCAGATGGAATCCAATTTCACTTTGGAGAGGGCTGTGGAGATGATAAGAAACTCAGAGCTTATAAAAAGTGAGGTCCAAGACCAGGGTTTAAAAGGGCTGCAAGAAATAGTCAAGAAACCCCAAACTCCAAAATAGCAGAAACAAATATACAGCCAAACATCTAATTCTCAAATAAAAGCCCTTAGATGCACAAGGTGTGGGAAAGGGCATACACAAAGAGCAGTCTGTCCTGCAAAGGCTGCAGAATGCCACAAATGTAAGATAGGTCTTTTGCAGGTGTGTGTTACACTAGAATGGTGAGTGAAACTGTGGAGCAGCACAAAACTCAAGAACAATTTTTTTCTGGGTCCAGTTATATGAGTGGAAAATTTCACAGATCCTTGGGAAGTATCACTACAAATCAGTGGGCTCTCAGTATAGTTTAAAATAGACACTGGTGCAGATGTCAGCATAATTTCTGAGTCTATTTACGAGTCTTTCTCTAACCCGCCTAGTCTCCAGCAGACAACAGCAGTTTTAACTAGTCCTGAAGGACAGAATCTAAATTGCATGGGAAACTTCATAGCAAGAACCTGCTATAGAGACAATGACTATTACTTTAAGGTCTATGTGATCTGAGCAAAGACTAATAACCTCCTAAATTGAGATGTTGCAACTATGATGGGGTTGCTGCAACGTTTAGATGAGCTTTCCACATAAATTTCCAACACAGTTGGAACTTCGAAGACACCACCAGTACAGATAAGGCTCAAAGAAGGGGCTACACTTTCTGCTATTCACATTGCCAGAACAATATCAGTTCCACTGCTACCCAAAATAAAGGCAGAACTGGATAGAGTGGTTTGTTCTGGAATCATAGAACATATCACAGAACCTACTGATTGGTGCATGCCAATGGTTCCAGTACCAAGTAAGGACAGAACAGTAAGCAAATGTGTGGATCTAAAACAACTAAATAAAGCTGTCAAGTGGAGAAAGTATATTCTTCCTACCATAGATGATATCCTGCTACAGTTGGCTGGTGCCCACATATTTTCACTGATTGATGCTGTAAGGGGTGCTGCCGACACTGCTAAATTGACTACATTCATCACTCCATTTTGGAGATACTTCTTCAAGAGATTGCCATTTGAAGTTTCAAGTGCACCTGAGCTGTTTCAGAGAGAAATGTTGGAGCTGTTACAACACCGGGAAGGTGTTTCAGTGTTCCTGGACAATGGTGCCACAACGGCAGAACACGATGAAAGATTGACCAGAGTTTTAGCAACAGGAAAGGCAGCAGGGTTAAGACCAGAGCTTGGAAAAGTTACTTTTTTGAACTACAACTCCCATCAGCCCAATCCAGTGGCCATGCTGGCTGGGGCTGATGGGAGTTGTAGTTTTAAAAAAGTAACTTTTCCAAGCTCTGGTTAAGACTCAACACAGCAAATGCATCTTATGCCAGAAAGAGCTTACATATCTTGGACACTGCATAAATGAGCATGGTGTGAGTCCAGATCCTAAGAAAGTAGAAGCCATTTCCACAATCAAGCCTCCAGACTCCATCACACGACTGAAAAGATTTTTGGGCATGGTACTTTATTTGGGACACTTCTTGCCAAATTTGGCAGAGAAACTACACCCATTAAATACACTTTTGAAAGCAGACAGCACATAGTGCTGGGGTCCAGGCCAAGAAAAGGCCTTCTCAACAGTGAAAAAAAATCTTAACAAAGGCTCCAGTACTCCCTTACTATGAAGTTAACTGGCAGAGAGTAATGAGTCCTGATGCCAGCAGTTATGGCCTGGGAGGAGTACTACTCCAAAATCATGATGAAGAGTTGAAGCCAGTGTCCTATTGCTCAAGAACACTAATAGAAGCTGACACCTGGTACACTCAGAAAAGGAATGTCTAACTGCTGTTTGGCTTGTGAAAAATTCTCAAAATATCTCTATGGGCTAGAATCATTTACACTCTATACAAACAATAAACCCTTGGTACCCTAATAAATTGCAAAGACCTGGATTGAGTACTAGTACGATGTCAGTGACTCCTTTTATTCATGATGAGGTACAACCCTCAAGCAGAATGTAGACAAGGCAAGACTCTTGTTGTAGCAGACACACTGTCAAGAAATCCACTGGAAACTCCAGACTCCAAAACAATCCAGTTAGTTGAGGAAATCAAAGTCTATGTAAATGATCTACAAGCTTCTAAATCAATATCTACCACACTCCTTCAATGCGTTCAAGTAGCTACCAGCACTGATCCAGACCTTTCGACGGTGCTGAAATTTGTCAGAACTGGTTGGCCATTGTACATGTTTGAAGTGACAACTAAACTTAAACCTTTCTTTGCAGAAGTGAGAAGCCTTACAGAGTTGGAAGGAACAGTCCTATTTAGTGATAGAATTGTCATTCCTGCTACAATGTGACAGGAAATATTGGGAAAACTCCATGAAGGTCATCAAGGGATAACTAAGTGCAGAGAATGTGCAAGAATAACTGTTTGGTGGCCATGAATAGGGCAAGACCATAAGGCAATAATAGCAAACTGTGAGTTTTGCCAGACAAATAAACCTTCACAATGGAAGGAACCACTCATTACCACTCCATTTCCAGATGGACCATGGAAGAGAGTGGGAGCAGACATCTGTGAGTTACAAGGACAAAAGTACTTAGCCACAATAGACTATTTCTCCAGATACGTAGAGATTGCATACATGCCTGATTCAACAAGCTCTACTGTTATCAGTTGTCTGAAGAATATCTTTGCCAGATGGGGATGCCCCCCAAAAAACTGGTAACAGATAATGTACCACAATTTGCAGGGAAAGAGTTCACTTTGTTTGCAAAGAAATATGACTTTTGTCACATTACAGAGAGTCCCCACTACCCACAAGCCAATGGGGAAGCAGTGACAGCAGTACAAACAGCAAAGTGAATCTTGTGTCAGGAAGATCCTTTCCTAGCACTGCTAAGTTACAGAGCAACACCTATCAACACAACGAAGGGCAGTCCTGTACAACTGATAATGGGAAGGCAATTAAGAACACCAATTCCAACCTTAGAAGCAAATTTGTATCCTAAGTGGCCTGATTTGGGAAAAGTCCATGTCACAGATAACATGGCTAAAAGAAACTACAAATATTACTACGACAGATGTTATGGAGTGAGGACACTTACAAAATTACAACCTGTTTCACAAATAAGACAAACTAGATGACTAGAAAGGATGGTCTGAACCAGCAACAGTCCAGAGCCAAAGTCAAACTACAAGATCTTATGTTGTCACTACCAACAATGGAGCATTCGGAAGGAACGGGGGCAACTACAGTTGGTTCTGAAACCACAACCAATTTCACAACAAAGTGAGAATTCAGAGGCAGAAATACCAGAAGAGCAGAATTTATTGCCAGAACAATCTCAAAAGACTGAGAACAAAGAACTAACACATTCTTGTGTGCAAGCATAACCTGCCAAAGACAACCTACCTCTTGAGAGTCTGAAGAGATAGGCATCCAGAGGAAGAGTAATTCAAAAACCAGAATGCTATAGAGACTAAATGTTATTCTACACAATATTTGTTGATTAATAGGAAAACGCACACAAAATGAGTTAGAACTCAAAGAAATGGAAATGTAATGAAATGCATCTTTAAATTAGATGCACACCCAAGAAAGAGTTAACTTTCTCTAGAGGGTATTACACACCCTGGAGGGAGTTAGACCAATTTAGTTACTGTAGTTAGTTGTGTGTGCTGGGTGAGGGCTAGCACAGAACAAGCTCAAATGTTTTACTGTTTGAGAATTATTAAATAAAGAAATTCTATTACGACTTGGTAGGTATAACTGAAACTTGGTGGGATGACTCCCATGACTGGAATACAGCAATTGAAGTATATAACTTGTTCAAAAAGAACAGAAGGAATAAAAAGGGAGGTGGAGTCACAGTATATGTTAAAAATATATATCCCGGCACAGAAATACAGGAATATGAGCTTGGTAGCTCCACCAAGAGTATCTGGATTAAAATTAATGGGGCAAGTAATAAAAGGAATGTCGTGCTTGGAGTCTACTACTGACCACCCAATCAAGGAGAAGACGAGAATGTAACTTTTGAAAAGAAAATTGCCAATGTTTCAAGGAGGCATGGTAGTAATGGGGGATTTCAATTATCCCGATATCTGTTGGGAGACAAATTCTGCCAAACACGGTTCTCCTACAGAAAGTGGAGGAAGCAACCAGAGGATCAGCTATCCTGGACTGGATTCTAACCAATAGAGATGATTTGGTGGATGAAGTGGCAGTTATGGGAACTCTGGGGGAAAGTGACCACACCATATTTGAATTCTTGCTTTTAACAGAAGCAAAAGCTGAAAGTAGCCATATGCACATCCTGGACTTCAGGAAAGCTGATTTTAATGAACTCAGAACAATTGTAAGTACGGTTCCATGGCAAGTGACCCTAATGAGAAAAGGAGTCCAAGATGGGTGGGAGTTTATAAAAAAGGAAATTATAAAAGCGCAATGGCAAGCAATTCCAACAAGGAAAAAAAGGGGGGGAAACAGCAGAAGCCGATGTGGGTTCACAAAAAGCTTAGAGATGACCTGAAAACAAAAAAGGAGACATACAGAAAGTGGAAAGAAGGCCAGGCCACAAAGGAAGAGTACAGGCAGGTATCACGGAATTGCAGGGATGGCGTCAGGAAGGCTAAAGCTGAGAATGAGCGGAGGTTAGCGAGAGATGCTAAAAGCAACAAAAAAGCTTTCTTCAGGTACGTCCATAGTAAAAGACAGAGAAAAGAAATGGTGGCACAGCTACTCAGTGAGGAAGGCAAAATGATAACAGATGACAAAGAAAAGGCAGAAGTGCTCAATTCCTACTTTGGCTCAGTCTTCTCCCAAAAAAGGGTCTATGACCCTCCCGGGAAACATGAAGTAGAAGGAGCAGGATTGGAGCTTGTTATTGATATTGATAGGTCAAGGAATACCTAATCAAATTGAACGAGTTTAAATCGGCAGGGCCCAATAAACTGCACCCTAGACTATTAGTGCAGAGTGGTAAGCAGCGGTAACGCAGCCGAAGCTCTGTTCATGGCCAGAGTTCGATTCCAATGGAAGGAGGAAGTCGAATCTCTGGTAAAAGGGGTCGAGGTCCACTCAGCATTCCATCCATCCGTGGTTGGTAAAATGAGTACCCGGCATATGCTGGGGGGTAAAGAAAGGCCGGGGATGGAACTGGCAATCCCACCCCATATATATGGTCTGACTAGTAAACGTCGCAAGACGTCACCCTAAGAGTCAGAAATGACTTGCACTATAAGTGTGGGGACACCTTTACCTTTAGAGTATTGAAGGAACTGGCTGAAGAACTCCCAGAGCCGCTGTCTATTATCTTTGCAAAATCATGGAGGACTGGTGAAGTGCCAGATAACTGGAGGAGAGCTAATGCTGTCCCTATCTTCAAAAAGGGCAAAAAGGAGGAACTGGGGAACTACAGACCAGACAGCCTAACATCAATCCCTGGAAAAACTCTGGAGCAGATTATAAAGCAGCCAATCCATAAACACCTTGAAAACAGTACAGTGATTACTAGCAGCCAACATGGATTTATGAAGAACAAATCCTGCCAAACTAATCTTATCTCATTTTTTGATTGGGTAGCCTTCCTCGTAGATGGTGGGAATGCTGTGGACATAAGATATCTCGACTTCAGCAAAGCTTTTGACAAAGTGCCCCATGATATTCTAATTAGCAAACTAGCTAAATGTGGGCTGGATGGAACAACTATCAGGTGGATCCACAGCTGGCTCCAGAATCGTACTCAAAGAGTGTTTATCAATGGTTTCTTCTCAAACTGGGCGGAAGTAACAAGTGGGGTACCACAGGGCTCGATCCTGGGCCCAGTGCTCTTCAACATTTTTATTAACGACTTGGATGAGGAGGTACAGAGCATGCTTATCAAATCTGCAGATGATACAAAATTGGGAGGCACAGCTAATACTGTAGAAGACAGAAACAGAATTCAAAGGGACCTTGATAGGCTGGTGCATTGGGCTGAAAACAACAGAATGAAATTCAACAGGGATAAATGCAAAGGTCTACATTTAGGAAAAGAAACCAAATGCACAGTTATAAGATGGGGGATACTTGGCTCAGCAATATGGCATGTGAGAAGGATCTTGGAATTGTCGTTAATCACAAGCTGAATATGAGCCAACAGTGTGATGTGGCTGCAAAAAAAGGCAAATGCTATATTAGGCTGCATTAACAGAAGTATAGTTTCCAAATTGTGTGAAGTATTAGTTCTCCTCTATTTAGCACTGGTTAGGCCTCATCTTGAGTACTGCATCCAGTTCTGGTCTCTGCACTTCAAGAAGGATGCAGAGGAGGGCAACAAGGATGATCAGGGGACTGGAAACAAAGTCCTACGCGGAAAGATTGAAAGAATTGGGCATGTTTAGCCTGCAGAAGAGAAGACTGAGGGGAGATATGATAGCACTCTTCAAGTACATGAAAGGTTGTCACACAGAGGAGGGCCGGGATCTCTTCTCGATCGTCCCACAGTACAGGACATGGAATAATGGGCTGAAGTTGCAGGAAGCCAGATTTCGACTGAACATCAGGAAAAACTTCGTAACTGTTAGAGCCATACGACGATGGAACCAATTACCTAGAGAGGTAGTGGCCTCTCCAACACTGGAGGCATTCAAGAGGCAGCTGGACAGCCATCTGTCAGGAATGCTTTGATTTGGATTCCTGCATTGAGCAGGGGGTTGGACTTGATGGCCTTATAGGCCCCTTTCAACTCTACTATTCTATGATTCTGTGATTGCATTTCATCCTCGGTCTTATCCTGAACAATATAACAGAGGGGTCACATGCCCTCTTTGGGCCAATGTAAGGACAAGGTGGGAAATGGACCCCTTTGGGGTCCATTTCCAACACTCCATTTTGCTGTGGGAACTAAAACCTCTTTCTATTGGTCCACAGTGGCCTGACATTTTCATAGAGGGGTTGCATGATACTCTTCAGCCAATCACAGGGGGGCAGAAATGGTTCTCTAACAGGGTTCATATTTGGACATGTCATATCCGGCCATTTGCAATATACATCATATCCAGCCATGGGCAAAATACATCACTTCCAGCCACTGCAATACACGTCACTTCTGACCATGTGAAAACATGTCACTTTCAGTCTCATGACTAAGCACATGGTATTTGTTTTTAAAGCTGGTTACATCACTGCTGGTCACGTGGTACTTTTTTGATGTCATCAAGCACATAGTGGTCACGTGACCACATTTTGACAGCGAGTAGGTCTGCCCTATTAATCATGTGTATCTTTGCACAATGTTGAAAAGCCGCCTTTAAAATAATGTGGATTTTGGTGTGTGTGTTTGTGTTTAGATCCAGGCACTGTTTGGAAGCATGATCAACTGTGATATGAAGCTGATAAAAGAACTATATCAACTGTATGAATAAATGATGGCCCTAACATGAACAGTATAAATAAATGATTCCTTCACTCTTCTCCCTTCTGCTTTTTTCTGAATATAAGGTCAGTTAATTGAATGCCTAGTTAGCTAGATCCCCCCTGCTGTGTATGAATTACGTGACCAAACAAGTTTGCTTGCTTACATGATATCTACAGTCCTATCAAGGAGTACATTTGTGACTCGGGGCAGGGATGGAGAACTTGTGGCCTTCCAGATGTTATTGGGACTTTGCCTCCCATTGATTGCAGCCAACATGGCCAATAATTAGGGATAATGGAAGTTGCAGACCAATAACATCTGGAAGGTCACAGGTTACATATCCTTGGCCTAGGACATAGGACTGCCAACATAGTGCCAGATTACCTCCATATGGGAGTGCATGCACGCATACACATACACATGGACAGAGGGTTTGATCCCATGAACGGAAGGTCCTTCAGTCCAGTAGAGGCTCCTGTAAATGGAAACAATCCCCAAACATCTGTTCCAGATGATTAGAGAAGCTTCCGAAACAATTTATGAGGAGGCAGGGGCCAGCTGCAGGGGGAAAAAAAATCACCATCTTCCCTTCTATGTGCAGGATCCTCTGCTGGATCAAAGGCCCATGCATTCATGGAAGGACTACTACTGTGCATGGAAGAACCCCTTAGGACAGAACCCTCTGCCTTGATTCTTGTGTGCTTCCTCTCCCCTAATCAGGTAATCTGGCACTATGTGGGCAGTCCTTTGTCCTAGACTACGGATAGGGAGCCTGTTAGCAGATGCTGTGAGTAGGGATGGGGGAGAAATTTGATAAATTTGCATTTAAAGCTGAATTTATCAAATTTGCACTTTCGGAAACAATGTGAGAACTGAACCACAGTCATCCTTCGAAATTCAGTTACTCGAATTTTGTAATGCAGTTCTCCCACTAAGCAATGTTTACAAGAATGAATATACTGAAGAGAGTGTGCACACAAATAAATGTATTTGTGACAATAACATACAAAATGCATTATATTAGGAGAAATTGCTTGCAAAAATGTGTATGTTAGTCAAAACTGGATACAAAAATGAGGAGAAATTCACACTAAAATGCTGAAGAATTTTCATGGGGATTTTTTTTAAAATAATTGCAAATTGCTGCAGAAATGTGGAGAACAAAATTTAAGATTGGAAATATGAGAAACAGAGAGAACTGGAAGTGACAGATCCTCCATCCCTAGTTGTGAGCATCCTTTCTGTAAAGCAGAATTCTGCTCATTGGATCCTACCCAGAGACTTAAGACTTTTTGTGTATGTCTGGTGTGTGAGAGAGTGTGCCTGAGTGTGGGCTGGTATATGTATATGAGAGAATGAGTGAGTGAGTGAGAGAGAATGTGCAATCCCTGACCCACTACGCAGAACTGCATGCAGACCTTAGAGCCAAAAAAATTGCCCTCCCCTGTTCTAGATTTTTTTTCAAAAAACCCAAACTAGTTTAGTTTATTCAGAAAATTTCATTCATTGTATAGAAAAATGAAGCCATGTCTTACAGACTTATCACAAAATCACACAAGCCAGTTTTTCAAGTTGTACAGTACTTTACTTCATGGGTCATAAAATGTGCAACAATTGTATTTTGATCCATAGGTCATGTAAAGTGTAAACACCTTTTTTCCTGAGGCCACCTTGCATCAGTGCAAGCAGACCCAGCGACTCCAACCCCAAATTCCTAAATGTAGGATTCCAAGATGTCTATCAAGAAGCTGGTTTTCACTTACCTAAAGTAGCTATAGGTTATGTTGCCAACAGGTCAATCAGCCTATTTTGTAATACACTTACACTGACACAGATCTATATATGACAGGAGTAATCAAATGCAACCTGATTACTTAATTTGATTGTTTTGTTGTGGCCCGTGTCAGATTTCTTAATGTGGCTCCCTTAGGAGTTTCCAGTAAAGACATGGAATTAGATCACTGAAGAAGGAATCTGTGTAAATTATAATAATTACAAATAATAGCAAGGAAAACTCACTTTGGAGCATTATGCACCCACACATCAAAATCCAGGTAAATTTCTTGTCATACAGCACCGTAGTAAGTGTATATGACCCTTTCAGAATGGCAGAAATTCAAGAATGAATACAGATGCTCAGGCAGGTCTGCCTTCATTTTTTTTAGGATAGCAGGAGACTAACATTTAAAATTCCAAATAATTTCTTAGAATTTTTTACAAATGGACAAATAACTGAAATCACATTATAGTGCTGTTGGTTTTGAATGGATATGTTTACACTCAGGGATGGCCAAATCTGTCAATTTCAGCTTCTCTTGGTTTCTCATTTTTGCCTGGGAGACCAGAGTTCAAATCCCCACACAACCATGAAGCTCACTGGGTGACCTTGGGCCAGTCACTGCCTCTAAGCCTCAGAGGAAGGCAATGGTAAACCTCAATACTGCTGACCATGAAAACCCTATTCATAGGGTCGCCATAAGTTGGAATCGACTTGAAGGCAGTCCATATTCAGTTGTCCACAATGTATGATTTCTTAAAAATAAGTCCTTGCAAAAAGTCATCAGCAATTTAGTGCATATTTCGCTGAATATGTATACAGTATTTTGTAAGCAATTTTGCCCAATATACACTTTTGCAAAAAAAAAAAAATCCTTAATATAATGCATGTATGTATGCTGTTTTCACTATTATATGAATTTTTTTGAACACTTTCTCCCAATATATGCGTTTTGTTTTGTTGTTGAAGAACTGCATCACAATATTTGGAGAAATGGAATTTTGACGGATAGCTGCGTGTCAGTACATGTATTGTTTTGAGAAGTGCAAGTAGGCAGACTCTCATTAATATGAAAACCAAACTAAATTTCTTTCCCATTCCTACACTCAGCAGTGCTTGGATAGGAAGACTTATGGGTGGCACTGATGGAGTCTTCATGTTTCACACTTTCCATTAATGAATTTTAGTGGGGTTTGCAAGAGCTTACACTGGGAAGCTGCATAATAGCATTAATCCATGATGAATCAAGCTGCATCTAGTTTTAAAATAAATATGAGGCACATACTATTGCAGGAAGAGTTTTTTCAAAAAATGTTTCACATGTTTGGACGTTTCATTCGTGTGGTTTTCAAAGTCTAGGGCCACAGTTGAGGAAGTGGAGATCCAGGTGTGCTGTTGCATGTTTAGAGTTTTGAAACCAAGGGGAATCCAAATGGCTGCCCACTCCCTTATGCATGTGTGTGTGCACGCACACACACAGTACTACAGTGATAAGAACATCCCCTGGCATGAGTCAAATCTATCTCTCTTTGTTTCTAGGTGGCCCTCCCTCAAAGCATGTTGTAGGGCAGGGATGGAAAACCTCAGGGCTAGCTAATGTGGCCATCCAGACTTTTTTTAACGGAAAAACCCTCAGAACTCTCCCCAGACCGTACCTCATCTTCCTACACCTCTCCAGGCGCTTTTGCTTGGCCTGAATGTGTCTGTGAACATATGCTTCTTGCTTCCTAAATGGAGGATGGAGAGGTGTGGGTGTGAGGCAATGTTTGTGTGGTTGAAATGTAGTCTACTGTACAAATGCAAGAGTCACACCTGTTGCTCGGCCCGCTTTTGCCTCTGGTCCCACCCACCACTGGTGTATGACCCCCCCGAGGGGCCTGCTGCAGGGCCTTGTAGTACTGTTCCTGTGCCTAAGATGAGGGCAAGGGGTCATTAGCTGAACCTTCTTTAATTTAGGCACATCTCAAATGGCAACTCTGAAGGGAGCTGGGACAGGGCCCTGGGTGCTGAGAATTTGATACATTTGATGTCTGGCTGGCACCCAGGATACTGATTATTCACTCCCCCCCCACCTCCAATCCTGGAATTAGCTGGGCATTTAATGCACCAATGGTCCTATTGGAACAAATGCACAAAGGATTCATGCTTCAATGGCCAACCATTCACATACTGTAGGTGTAGGTGGTGAATTCTTTAATTTGTTTGTTACATTTATATCCCACTTTTCTTTTCAAGGTCATGTATGTGGTTTATCCCCACCTAGATGTTACCTGACAACCACACTGTGCAATTGGGCAGTCATCCATTGAGCTTCATAGCTAACTGAAGATTTGAATCTGGATGTCCCCGGCGCTAGACTGATGCTGTGACTGCTACACATTACTGTTACAGGACAAACATGTGGCACAGCTAGTTTCCAGATGTTATTGCATGCTCTTTCTAGGAACAGATATATTAGCAGTTCTCCACCCCCCACCCCCCCCAATTCAACCCCCAGTCCAAGTGAAAGCAGCCTGAGTTACTTCTGAAGAGGTTTAAGCTAGGGAGACACACTGTGACAAAGTGTGAGAACTCCTGCATCTTAGAAATTCAGTTTTAGTGGTTTATTCAATGATATTTTAATCCTCTAGGAAGGATTGCACAACCTGGCTGTTGGTTTAAACTTGCTGACAGAGGCACAAATTGTTTAAAAAGTTATGTGAGGAAAACTGTGGTATATCAAAACGGCTGTTGAAGGTGTGGAGGGGTGTATATGTGCATACATGTGCCTGCATGTCTTTGGAGTCGTTTAAATGGTCCACGTGCTGCCTTTATCTCCAGCTCTTGTTAAATATAATTGCTTGGCTGGGGTCCACCTCACATGGGTCACCTGAATTATTTCCATTTCCATTTCCATGGCAGTGCATGAGAGAATCAGCATCACATGCCTCCTTTAGTGCAACACACAGTAACTGGCTATTATTGCTGCCAAGAAGAACAGCATAAAACCGTAAGTAATGAAGCCAAGCCAGCATGAAATAATAATGCCATATTTATGTACACAGGGACAAGGATTTGTGGTATGTGTGTGCATGAGTGCAGAGGGGCTGCATAATAGGTGAAACCTCTGAAGAAGCAACATATTTAACAGATCAGTCATTCTAATCACCCCTTCCACTGAATTACAAAAATGACTGTTCAAGGACAGCCTTCCCCAACCTGGTGTTTTTGACTCCAGCCCCAGACAGCATAGCTAATGGTCATGGATGATTGGAGTTGGGGTCCAAAACATCTGAAGGGCACCAGGTTGTGGAAGGTTACTCCAGACAATGACCAATGCAAAATAAAGTATTGCAGATAAAAAGAGGCCTGTAAAAACTAGGGCTTTATAGGAGCATAGCTCTATGAGGAAAACAACATATTTATCCAGCAAAGCCAAACTTCTTCCAGGCTTGAGCATGATTATGAAGCCTTACCATCAAGGGGCAAATTACAAGTTACACTGAAGTAGGGATGGGAGAGTTCAGTTCGCATTTCAAGCTGAATTTGGCAAATTTGGACTTTCTGAAATAGTATGAGAAATGAAACACAGCCATCCTTCAAAATTTGCACTTATTTGAATTTTGCGATGCCAACCAAACAATGTTTTAAAAAAACATATACAGTAGGGCCCCGCTTTACAGTGCTTTGCTAATACAGCAGTCTCAATTAGACGCAATTAGACTAAAGCCCCACTCATACGGTGCTTGTTTCGCTTTTAAAGCGGTTTTCAGGCATCGTGTGCCATTCTATTCAATGAGTTCCGCTTTACAGCAGTTTTCGCTTTACAGAGGGGCCCCGGAATGTAACCCGCCATGTGAGTGGGGCCCTACAATATTAGGGGGAAAAGTGCATAAAAATGAATATGTGAAAATAACATGCAAAAATGCATTATATGACAAGAAATGGCTTGCAAAAATGTCTACATTAGTGAAAACTCTCCTAATAAACATATTTTTGTAGGAGAAATTTGTACTAAAATGCTAGAGAATTTTCATGAGAATTTTTTTTAAAAAATGAATTGCTACAGAAATGTGCAGAACTGAATTTAAGACTAGAAAAACAAGAGACTGATGGATCTTTCTCTCACTGCACAGCAGTTATGTGCAAAGAGCCTATTGCTATTATAAAGCACTCACAAGATGGAGGTGATTGCTTCACAGGAGGGGCAGAGTGTTGACCTCACACCAATTGCTTTTACCCCACACAGTTGCAGATCAGTGTTTGTTAGGTAAACTTGGATCCAGACCACTGTTGGGTTGGGGGATGTAGAAGCACCTGGAGGGAATGAGCAACAAAGCTACTCCCTGAAACATTATTTCCACCAGTGATCAGACACATGCAACTTCCAAGAGTCACTCTGCATCAGGGTGAAGACTTTTTTAAGCCTGGACCAGAGGATACATTCTCTTCCGGACAACCTTACAGGGGCCACGTGCAAGTATTGCGCAGGCCAGAGGCAAAAGTGGGCAGAGCAATTTTACCTTTGTACAGCAGCCTAGTAAAAATCCCACTCTATCCTCTCTCCATGCAAGCAAGAAGCATGGTTAGGGTTCCAAGAATTTCCACCCAGGCAAAAAATCTCAAGGAGGGTGCAAAGCAGGGCTGGTGAGGTGTATGGCTTGGGAGTATGTGTGACCTGATAAGAGTCCTGAGGGCTGGATAGGCCTGGGGGGCTGCACTCGGCACCCATCCCTACTCTACATCAATGAAGGTGTTGCTATTTATTTAGCAAAATGTGGCTTGCCAGCTTTGAAAATATAGCTCATGTCTTCACAGCTTTCTTCCTCCTTCACACCTAATTTTGCAAACACATGGCTCCCATACGGTCAAGCATACATTTCTACTTTTGACTGTGTTTCTGTGCACGGTATTTTAAAATGTGGTGGTAGATATTGCCAGTGCTTCACTGACATACAGGCTTGGACATACACTTATTGCCAGGTTTCAAATACAATATTCTGAGGTATAGCCTATCTAGGGCCGAGCTGAAAGAGGGACCTCTTTTTGTGAGGTATGTAACCTCAACCATGTGGAAATAGCCCTCTCTGTATTCTGGAAATCATTTGGGGGCCCATGAAGAGTGCTTACCCTTTTGTTGGCAAGCACTTTGCTAACAGTGGAAGACAAAGTTCGCTGAAGGTAGGGGTGAGGAAGAAATTTGGTCAGTTTTCATTTTAATGTGAACCTACCTAATCTGCCTGTCCAGAACCAATGCTATCCTTCAAAATTCAGATTTCTAGATTTTTGAAATTCAGTGCTCCAACCAAAAAGTGCATGCAAAAAAGGGCCAATCATGAACAAAAATGCTTACAGCCATAAAAACAATATACAAAATGGCTTTATTTTAGGGTAAAGTGGTTGCAAAAATGTGTATATTATACAAAGCGTACAAACATGCATCTATTAGGTGAAATATAATTTTTTATGTGGACTTTCTTTTTTAAATTGCAAGCTGATATGGAAATGGGGAGAACTGAACTTAAGACTGGGAAACTGAGAGAAACGAAAAATTAACAGATTTGTCCAACTCTGGGCCTGCAGGAATATCACGTTTCTTATCATGAAAGTGGTAGGGACATCCACTTTAAAAGGGGCAATTCCTAGCAGCATTATTCGTTTTTGGCAAAGCACTGGGCTGCACATAGCACACTTTTCTTCCTCGTGGCCAGAACAGGGGAGCATTATTGTTCACAAATTACTGTGAATTGTTGTGGAGAGGAGGCATTCTGTAGCAATCCATACTGTGTGTGGCACATTATTTTTCACCTCTCTTGATTACTGCTTTGAATTACACATTTCACTATAGACTGTTCTGCAGTGCAATCTGCAGCTCAGTGCTCAGCACATCCCCCCTCTACCCTTTGCAAGGGCTTTTAAAGGAAGGGGGGGGGAATTTTGCAGCAAAATGCAGTTTGTTTTCATAAGGCAGTGCTGCTCATTTGATATCAGAAAGGTAATGGTCCCTGAAAGAGCACCTTTTGCTGTGAAAAACAAGCTCCTTGAAAATCCAGTAGAGACCTTATCTATTCTTTTGTACATATGTTTGGGGTCAGGACAACTGGAACAGAACAACTCCATTCTGTAATTATTCCTAGAAACCAATATTCAGTTCTCTCTCCTTCCCTCCCACCCAGTTTAATTTAATCCCCACAATCACAATTGTTTAATTTGATTCCCACAACTGTGATTATGTCTCCATTTAAATTAGTGGAATATTGAAAGAGGCTACAGCCTGAAAACACATGGGGGGCGGGAGCCAAAAAGCAACTCACTGCTGAAGTATCCTTGGAACAAGAAAGTCTTCAGCAACTGCTCCCCTGCAGAAACTTTTGCGGCTGCAGCTGCTTTCTTTCTCTCTACTGATTTCAAGTGCACCATTGCATCTTTTCACTATGGTGCAGATAATTAAATAATACATCAAACCACTTTTCATCTTCTAAAAGGCAGAGGTTTTATTCATAAAAATTCTCTTTTTTTGGAATCTGACCCAAAAATAGTTTGTGCTCAAGCAAGTTCCAATCTGAAAACCAATAAAAAAATACAGAATTGCAAACTCAAGAGTGGAAGCAAATTCTATAACCAATCCCAAATTGGAACTACTGCCCTGGGCTCTTTGGATTTTTTTTTAAAGTTAGTATGTTTTAATTACTTGTTTTTAACCATTTTATTGATAATTTTAATTTGTAAACCACTTAGAGGTCTTTACATTCAAGTGGTATATAAATTTTGTTAAATAAATAAAATATATAAATTGAATCATTATTATTATTGTCATTAATAATAAATAAATACATTAGTTATCCTACAGGTAACATTCTGGGTCCTTTGATTAAACTGTGCTGTGGACATGCATGCACCATACCAATGTGGTTTTCTTTGTGTTGTTAATGGAGCATGCTTTTATTATTGTGGAGTGCAGCAGCAGACACTGATTCCAATTTAATACTGAAAGGGAGTGTACATGCATGGATTACATTTATTGTGATATAATTACTAGGAGAACATGCTGGATCTCATTGCTGTGTGCTCTTGAATCCTTTCATGAAGATTGAGTTACTGAAGGAGAAGGTCCTTTGATGCCCATAAATATAATCTCCAACTGGTCCACTAAGCATTTGAAGCAACTGAAAGACCTGTGCATTTGTGAAGCCTTAGTTTCATATAACATTGTTGTGCACTATATATTACAGGTTCTAAAAGCACAATTTCTTTCACACACACATACCACAAAGCCTTACATTTTGACATTGTAAAACATGTTAGTGTGACATGCGTGGCTTAACAGAACAACACAAGCACCATTATAGAAGTCATTTGGGAAAGGATAATTTGAGTATAGATCTTTCAAATGTGGATTGTGTTACTGTCTCTGTCTTTCTCACACACAAACACACACACACACACAGAGCACAGAGTCCTAGAAAAGAATCCTGTAGGTTAATTACAAAGAACATTGCACAATGTTCAATTAGTCTATATTACATAAAGCTTGAAATATTTTGATCAGTAAAGAGCAGATCTTTTTAGACTTACGTAGAAATCCTGTCAACCTTTACACAGTCAGTAAGACTGATTGAGGACAGTAGGATTTACTTCTGAGTAAACATACATAGACTTGTGCTGTCAGCCTTCCAACAGGACAATGTAATCAATCAAAGGAGGCAAGAAACCAAAAACAAACAAAACAAAACATGAAAGATATTAAGGGGGATGTTTGTTGCATTAAAAAAACATATATTAACAATTAATCTTTGAAGGAGCAATATGACTGATTAGGTGAGGGAATAAAATGGGACGACTTGGCATTTTCATATTTCTCAATCCTGTTAGGGGAAAACCCTTCAGGGAGAATCTTTTTCTGCAGTTTGCGTTGTACTCCACGCTGTCTTGAAGAGGGGAAAAGACCCATTGAGCTTGGGTGAGGTTGGCATGTGCGAAACTGTCCTACTTGAGGCAGATCTTCTTACAAAGCAACAAGGCTTTGTCTGCGTCTGTGTTAGAATTGCTCGTTAATATGTTTTTTAATAAGTTTTTAACCCTTTTTTAAAAGATGTTTTTAAAGCTTTAAAAAAATGTTTTTAATGTTTTGTTTTAATGTATTTTAAGGTCTGTTTCTATGATGTTTTAAAGTGTTTCTAGTGTTTCTGTTTGCCACTCTGGGCTTCTGCTGGGAGGAAGGGTGGGATCTAAATCAAATAACTAACTAACTAACTAACTAAATAAAGGCTCCCTGCCAAAGTTTTCTTCCCCCTTATTTTCTTACCAGTACAGCTGTGTATGTGGTGTTCCCCAAATATGCTTTATTCTTATGGATTGATTGTAACAAGCTTGGGAGGCAATCCTATCAGGACAGTATACATGCAATACTTGCAAATGAATTTAAGCTCTGCCCAGGTCTATATCTGGGAAGAATTTATATTAAAATTACAAATAGCAATGCAAGACCCAAATATATTTTCATTCAGGCAAATGTGGATTTCCATTATGTCTGCTTTTCCCCCTCTTACAGTTCTGCCCTTCAGCACAGAAGGGATAGCCAACATGGTGCTCTCCATGTGTTTTGGACTACACACCTCAACATGCCTGACCACTGGCCATGCTGACAGGGGCTGATGTGAATTGTGGTCCAAAGCATCTGGAGGGCAACACAGTGGTTACCAGCATAATACATGCTTTAGCCTCTTGCATCAACTTGTTTCTACCCACCACCACCACCCTATCACCTGTCCCCTACCAGCAGCCAGTAGTGTTAACCAGCCACCCGCCTACAAAGTACGCCCAACTCTCCAGTGGATTCTAACCCCTTTTTAAATATCACTAGAATATAGTACAGTAGACATATGGAGGAGATTTGCTATCTGCCTATCAGATCTGGGTGGTTAAATAGTCCCATACAACAGATAGTCACTGGTTTTGACTCCTAACCAAGCAAAATCTAGTTTGGCTTCGGAACATTCAGACTGCTTTTATAAAAAGTCTGATACTACACTGTTTTTACATTTACTAGTACGTACACAAAGGTGCTCCTTCTCCTTCCCAGCACACACCCAAACCCTCTCTCACCACAAGGCCCACCAAGACTTTAGACATTTAAACCATAGTGAAAAGGGTTGTGTAAACATCAATTAAACTAAAAGCCGCCACATATTCAACTTGTTAAAAACATCTGAGGCAGACTATATGGTAGACTCCCAGGTGGGACCATTATTTGGGCACATAAAATGGTGTACATACTTAAAGGTCACATTGAATTTGAGGTATGCATCCTTCGGCTATGAGGTTTGCAAATGCTGCTGCCATCCTCACCACCCTCAGGTTTTCCATGTGGTTAGGGAAGTCTGCCTGAAGCTGTCTCTGCATGAGCTAGCAGTAACATGCAGCTTCCTGTAAAAATCCTATGGCAAGGCTGACTGTAATACATCAGACTCATATAATGCTAATGGAATGTCATGTTAATGGGAACTCTGAAACAAAATCTCCAGATACTTTTTTGCAGGCATATCCTGCTCTATATAGTGATAACTGTATTTATTGGTACAGTTATCACTGACGTTATTGGAAACCTTACTCAAAAATCAGAATGCAATAAAATAATTGGGAAATGCATTAAAGCCTATACTGAAACATAGGCAACAAAACACAAAAGTATTTTTGGATGGAATTGCTGTTTAGGATTTTAAGGTTGCTGCAAGGGTGGGGGGAAAGCACTTCTTCAATATATTGGCCATGATAGAGAAGTAGTTCTATAAGAAGTGTCCAAGCAATGCACCCTGTGTGTTTGGGGAAGGGAGAGTGCTCTTGTTTGGGTAGTCAGGGCTGCCCGAAAGCAAAAAGTAAGATGGCACCCTCCCATTCCTGCTGGATGGTAGCTATTGTCTGAATTAAGGGACAGGCACAGACACTGTTTACTACTACTACTGCAACATTATTGTTATTGTTTATTATTATTATTATTATTAGTAGTAGTAGCAGCAGCAGCAGCAATAACCAGCACTAAGCATCTTTTCACAAGGCGTTGTGAAACCTTGTGATTAGAAACCAATTTAAAAGACATTATGTAGCCTGTGATTTACTGCTCTGCTTGCTTCATTACACTAGTGCTGTGGTGAAATCTAGCCTCCAATTTCTTTCCCTGCCAAAGAGGCTTCCCTCTTTTATGCTTCATTCTCAGGACATTTCTCTAGAATTTTGGTGGGTGTAAGGCTTTTGACTCTACCTTATTGTGAGGTGGCTGAGGGTGGTGTGTGTGCTTTTTCATATGCAAAATATAATGCATATCATGAAAGGTGGCCCTTCTCAGGAAAATGAATGTGTGTGTGTGCAGGGATCCATTGGCACTGGGGTGGCCTCCACAAATTGCATTCTGTGCAATTCTGAGCCCTCTTTGGGTAAATGCATATAGGCTTGAAGGGGATAGGGGCAGGGCTGTGAAGTCAGTACGCCAGACCTTCGACTCCGACTCCTCTATTTTTCTACTGTCCGACTCCGACTCCTTCATAAATGGCAAATGTATATTAACTAGTAATAACAAATTTACTGTAGTAAAATTGTAGCACACGGCATTTCATCACCACCACATGAATCCAGAGCTTGGGAAAGTTACTTTTTTAAACTACAACTCCCATCAGCCCCAGGGATTGGGCTCGTGGGAGTTGTAGTTCAAAAAAGTAACTTTTCCAAGCTCTGGATTCCGTGGTGGTGATGAAATGCCTTGTGCTACCATTTTACTACAATAAATCTGTTATTACTAGTTAATATACATTTGCCATTAATGAAGGAGTCGGAATATTTCTACCGACTCCGACTCCACCCAAAATTGCTCCCGACTTGGACTCCACAGCCCTGGATAGGGGTGCACACAAAAGCCCTGCTTTCATGCCCAATGTGCAGGCTCTAGTCCAGACCTTCACACTGAAAGAGGATTCTAGACATATTCAGTTGAGCATGGTTAGAATCCTCGGTATAACTGGGAAAAGCTGTAGCTCAGCGGTAGAGCATCTGCTTTGCATGCTGAAAGTCCCAGATTCAATTCCCAGCATCTCCAGGCAGGTCTGGGAGAGACCCCATCTGAAATCCTGGAGAGCCACTGACAATCATTCCAGACAATACTGAGCTAGATGGGCCAATGGTCTGACTCTGTATAAGGCAGCCTCCTGCGCTCCTAACCCTGTGCAATCAGGGGTCCCAATTGAATGGAAGATCCTAACCACGCAGTTAGAATCTCAGTGCAGACCTGAGTGGGTGAAGATCAGGAGAGGAGAGGCAGGGGTGGTGTGCATGGGGTTATTGGCAGAGGCAGCTGATACAGTGGGATGGGCTGCTCTTCTGACACCAGTGTCATTGGGATGGTGCAGGGCAGGGTGACGGCAAAGTCAGTGCTGTGCAGGAGCGCCACTGGAGATGATCCAGTGCTCCTGTCAGTGTGCCCATATATATCTGTCCTTGTTGCTGCCCTCTCCCCACACTTTTCTGGCAAGCAGCATTGATACCAGTGTCCAGAGGGTAGCTCTGCAGCCCTGCCCCACTGCACCAGCCACTCCTGGATGTTGGTGGTGGGCCAGTACACACACACACACCATGGCCCCTATCCAGTTTGAGCCCTCACATGTTATTTTGAATGCCTGAAGAGGGCTGTGAACAATATTATATGTGTGCCGGCGGTGGGAGGATAAGCAAAAAAGGCATATGAAAATGTGCATGACCTATGAGTAATATTCCTCTCATTCCCAGTATCTTTCTAAAGGAAAGTTTCAGTGAAGTTTAGTAATGTTTTCAGGTGAATACTGAATATTAATGCATATGGGCTTGAAGGGGATCCCTCCCAATGGGGATATTACAATATTTAATATGCTAACCATAGAGCTTTATTGCTGTCATGATCTATACCTCTCATTCAGAAATGTAGCCATCCATGTGAACCACTCTATCAAATGCATGTGAGGAAAAATGAGAGTGCAAAGCAAATGAAGCTATTTCTGGGCTTTACCACAGAAACACGACGTTTTTCTCATAAACCCTGTGAAGAAAAGCCGAAGAAGAACAAACCAAAACAAACACTACTTAAATGTGGCTGCCAAAAGGCTTATACCTGAAAATATACTGCATATGTGTGAAATTGCTCAACCCCTGGCTCCAGGAGGCTTTGTTTTGCAAGACTTTGATACTGAGAATTACACTCTGTAAACAAACAGTTTTTCTTCCCAATTATATTTTATTAATCCTTTTACAGTTTTTTTAAAAAAGAGGAAGGTCATTTTAGCCATATATTTTAGAAACAAGAATGAGTTTGAGCAAAATCAGTCAGGTGAATAAAAAACCCCCTATGTTTTGTGATGGTACATCAAGATGTAGAAAATGGTGTTGAGTAGAGGCTGCAAATTATTTAGATTCTTATTCATTTAACCTTATATTTGTCATCTGAGAAAACTGAGGTCTTCACATGCACACTATGAACCAGATGCGGGCGGCCAATTGCATGGAAAGAGCTGCACGATTAGTGCTTTCTGCTCACATGATCACATGCATACTGTAGTGGTGTGATACTGAAATGGCTCCCATGTTCCAGAGTGAAATGAGCTTCACAGTGGTTACAAGAAATAAAGTAGCATACTGCAAATAAAAGATGTACATGTGTTTCAGAATAAGTGGAAAATTGGACTGAACAGGACCCATTCAGGCTGCATACACATAAGGGCACAGAAGAGCCTGCTAGATCAAGCCAGTGGCCCTTCTAGTCCAACCTCCTGTTCTCATAGTGCCCAACCTTGCCTATGGGAAGCCTGCAAGCCAGACCTGAGCACAAGGGTATTGTCCCCTCCTGAGGTTTCCAGTCACTCATATTTGGAAGCATACCACTTCCGACTATGGAACACATAACACATTTTTTCTTCCAAAGAATCTTGGGAACTCTTGTTTGTTATGGGTGCTTGGATTTGTAGCTCTGTGAGGGGTAAATTACAGTCTCCAGGATTCTTGGGGTGTGTGTGTGGATGTGCTTTGAAAGTGCTTTAGAGGTATGGTATGTACACAGCCTCAGTCTATTCTCCATATGTTGCAAAATGAATACAGAGGAGTCTGTGTGGGAATCTATCTATTCTATTCATAGGCGGGAGAGTGACTTTCTCCAGCAGTGGTAGAAAGACTGTCTTCAGCTTTCCTTTTTGCTAATTTTGCCATTGGTGGAAGAAGCTGATCTCTGTGGCCACTCCTGGTGGCTGCCATTTTGTTCTTCCAAGAATTCCCCTGGAAAATGTGCTGTTCTGAGGCATTCTTAGGGGGCAAATGTTGGCTGCTGAAACTGTCCACTCATCTCATCACTAATACCATTGCTGGTGGCAAAAATTAGTAAAAGGAAAGAAGGAAGGGAGACCTCAAGGTAAATGTGAATACTTTAACAAAGTAATTACTAATGAATAAAACATGAAACAGATTAGAATTTGACAAATGAAAGGGAAACCAAACAAGATTTTAAGTAATGGGTATGAATGAAATCCTGAAAGTAACAAGAAAAATTCCTCACACATCATTATGAAAAAGGCATTTCTGGTGTACACTCAAGAAGAAACTTTTAGTTTTCTTTCATACTGTTTCTTTCCACGACTCTTGTGTTGCTATACTGTATTTGCTTTTGCCTGAGTGCCTCTAGATGTACTATTTCTAATAAGAATGGAGGATAAATTCAATTCAGTTTGCATCTAAAGGTAAATCTACCTAATTCACACTTTAAGGAACAATACATGAATTGAAACACAGCCACCCTTCAAAATTCACATTTCTTTGAATTTTGCAGTGTAGTTCTCCAGCCAAGTAATACATCCAAAAACGCATATAATACAGTATATATTAGGGAAATTGCCTTGCAAAAATATGTACATTATGCAAAGACTGCATGCAAAAAGTGTATGTGAGAAGAAATTCTCATTCAAATGCTGATGGATTTTCCTTATAGACTTTTTAAAAAAACCACAAACTGATGTAGAAACGTAGAAAACTGAACTTAAGATTGGAAAAATGAGCAAGTGAGAGAAACCAAAACGGACAAATTTGTCTACCCATAATAACTACCATATAAGCATTGCAAAGAGCAAAGTTTGTTACTTTAGCATGAGCATAGTTACAAACCGTAATTTGTTGTTTTCTTTTGCGTTGGGCATAGGGATAGCAGATGTGAAGAGGCCAGCATTACTAGATGCAGGAAAGAGGAAATGTATCATTCCTATCAGTATTTGGTGGGACAAAGAATTTTGGTACCCACAATAAATTATCTCCCCCCATGTCCCAAAGTTGTTCCAGCCTAGCTCTGGAGTTTTTATGTTGGGGCTGCTGAAACTACACCCAAAACCTCAGCTGACTATCAGTCACCTGCAGTCAGTCCATTATTCCCAACGAGTCCGAGCCTTCAACTGAGCACTCTTCTGGCTGGGCTGGGACTCCAGCTGGCATTTGAGATGATGCCTTTCCCTTGGGCTTGGTACTCGTTCAGCCTCAATGTCAGAGGCTAAACTTGCCCCAGGTGCAGAGGGCCCATCCTCGGCTTCATCATAGGACCCTGGCTCCTCACCCTCGGAGCCTGAGCCAGGGCTGCGTCCAAGACCAAATCCTCCTGGTCTTCCTCTGATGAGGACTCCTGTGGCTGGGACCTGACATAAGACCATCCACGAACAGAAACATGAAAAAGGTTAACATGAAAACACCTGAGAACGGGGGGAGTGCACAATATTTATTTCATTCATTTTATACCACTTGGATTGCAATTTCCAGGACACTTAGCCCTGTACAATAAGCATAATTGGATTGCTGAAATGTGGGTTAGTAGCTGACATTACTGGTTATATCACCTGCAATTTAAGATAATGGTCCTTGAGGAAGAGACCTAATTTGAAGAGAACTAACCTACAAAGGCTCAAGTCATCTGGAAGGCAGTTTCTCACCAGTGCCATTAAGCAATATCTCTCTAAATGAGGCCAGACCATTGATGCAATCCACAGGGCACCGCTGGTGCTCAGACACCATTGCCCTGCATAGACCCCATGGAAATGGATATGGATGGGCAGCTTCTGTGCTTAGTAGATTGCTTCCAATGTTTACTTAGCATTTAATTCCCTGTCAAAGCCCACATTCTCTTATCATGGCTTGCCAGACTTTGGAGCCATTGCTACAAGAAGCAATGGGGAAGAACTGGAGATTAGTAAGGCTAACAATAAATAAATGGCTTAAACCTGAATTGACAGAATATGTCAAGATACAATATGAAAAACTCCCATCCAGATATTCAAACTACATGAGTTGTGGGAGATCCATGACTGGATTTCCCTGTGCCTTTTTCTTTCATGGGGATGTCTTTTGGATCACGGCAACAAAGTCGGGTGTGGAGTGGTTTAATCCTTTACTCTATGGCATTTCCCCAACTTAAATTGTTACCCAAAGCTGCTATAAGCCATGGAAAAGTGAAGAAATATATGAACTTTATTTAACGTGTCTCCCCGCCTACCCGAGCTCCTCTATAACTAATAGCTTCAAAGGAACAATTAAGTTGGGGGATAGGGCATGGAAAAAGGGTTAAATTCACTCTTCCCCTAAGGTCACAGCTCTGATCCAAATTTGATTCCTTTATGACTGCTCTTAACGAAAGGAAAAAAAACATTCAGAAATCCAGGTGGTCTGCATCACTTAGGCTGCAATCCCATACACACTTACCTGGGAGTAAGTCCAATTGAACCCAATGCAGCTTCCTTCTGAGTAGACATGTATTAGATTACAGCCTTAGTTAGTTAGGGTGGCCACTTTCACACCACCAAAAAAGAAGAAATGCATAGACAGAAAGAAGACATAGATTTATATAAAAATTGTATGGGCTCATGTACATGTATGGATGTAAATATGAACATAATGGAAGATATCCAACGTTACCCATACTCATAGTATACCCCACTGAAACCAATTGAATTAATTAGTCTACTTGGTGTATGATTTAGTTTGATATCACCTGAGTGCTAGCATGTAAATGAAAATACATCTCACCGTAGTGAGAAGACTGTGATCAGGTGAGCCTAGTCAGTCTGCTATCCAGGTGCTAACCACTGATGGACAACTTCAAGGCCTCTGCTGCTTTCACTTTAAGAATCATAAGAAGAGAGAAGAGCAGAGGTGTTGAAGTTGTCCATCAACAGTTAGCATCTTTACACCGGACTGGACAGCCCTTCAAACACAGGTCTGTCCTCTGTAAAGTAGGACCCAAGGCTTACAGTTTGGCCATAATGTGATGATACTGAAGGCTAGTAGTGTAATGGCAAATTCAGGAGTGCAGCATCCCTTCATGATAGTCACACCATGCCCCCATCACAGCCACACCTCCTTTTCCACTTTGCCTTGCCTCCCTGTCATCTCGTGAGTCCACACGCCACTAGAACAGACGTGCCTAGGAGCCAATCAGCATGAAAGGGGAGGCATGAAAACTCATCTCAGTAGCTGACTCACCTTCTTCCACTCCAATTGAATTAGCATGAAAGGACAAGGACTCTACTCAGTGGCTAACACACTCCATTTTCATGCTGATTGGCTCATACATAGGGACCTGGCTAGGACTCTGCTCCCAAAAAAGTAATGGGTCTCTGCCTCCCGCCCGGATGACTACACCCCTGTTGAAGGCCTTACAGAACAATCCTATGCATGTCTACTAAGACATAATCCCACTGACTTCAATGACACTTGTTCCTGATGAGTGTTTATAGAATTCGGCCTTAATAGGCTTCTGCTTTTCTGCCTCATGTGTGCTGACAATTTTTCAATTTGTTTGCTACATTTCTATCTTTTTTCCTCAGAGGAACATGCAGAAGGTTCCTAACTGACTTCTTCTCCAGGTACTTCTCATTCCCATTGGCAGAGCCCTCTTCCTGGTGGGTTTGCACCATGCCAACCTCCCCACCACCTTGCTTTTCCCCCTGCCGCTAATGATAAGCAACAGCAACCCACCTGCTGGGAAGTTAGCATAGGGGCTCCACTCCCACCCAGCAAGCTGCTTTTGTTTTAAATAATTACCCTGTTCAAGGATTCAAAAACAACAACACAGGAAGATGTAAACTGGGACAGGGGGAAGCAGGCATGTGTGGCACACCTATTCCACCCTTCTCCTCCTTCCCTTCAGAGGGAAGATCTGAAGAGGACTTGTAAGTTTGTTCAGCTTACATATATATATATATATATATATATATATATATATATATATATATATATATATATATATATATATATATATATATATATATATAAAAACATAACCAGTCTGAAAGTGAATGCAATAAATGCCTTCAGCTTTCAAATATTCTGAAATGACTAAGCAGCTTGCACAGGTATTAGGAGTCTATGGGGCATCATGAAGAGGACTGAATGTAGGAAGATAGTCTTCCTTATATAACAGCTAACATGCTCCAGATGGTGAATTGAGCAAAACATCTTAAAGAAAAAAATCTATGCTCCCACACTGGATTTTTCCCCCCATGGATAATATTTAATCATGAGTAAACATATGCACAAATAACAAAGAGATAAAGCAATTCCCACTTTTACACATGTGCTACAAACAAAGAGAACTGAGTAGACCTATTGTGAACTTTATCTGCATGTAATAGGTACAAGTTAAAAGAGGGGCTTTTGTTTTTTCCACATAGGGTTTCTTACATTAACCTTCTTTGGCACAGACAACACTGGCACTGCTACAGGTTGAGAACTGGCAAAGGGAATAAACTAACAGAGTTTGTGAAGGACTCATATTTATGGGTGCATTTACAAAACACACAATGACCACATGGATGGTATCCCTTGGGCATAGTTGCGCCCATCAAATTAGAATGTTCTTGGGTAGGCATTACTATGAATAAAGATTTTTTGTACCATTAAAAGTAAGCAAAGGTTTATGTGTACACTCAGGGATCTCTTCTAATAAAAGCCAATATTTGTTAATACTGCTGCATAAAGTTTCAGTAACATGATCAAAAGTGAGACCACCAGGGTCACATTCACACCATATCTTTAAAGCACATTTAATTTAAAAGCACATGGCATGCTCTACAGGATCCAGGGAATTGTAGTTTGTTAAGTGTCCTGGGAACTGTGGCTCTGTGAGAGGTAGAGTTCCCAGGATGCTTTTGGGGAAGCCATATGCTTTAAATGTGCTTTAAAGATATTGTTTGGGTGTGACCTACAGAAGTGAGACAGCTTGTCTATTGTAAGCCACTTAAAGATCTTGTTGGGTCCAAATCTAAGCGCCCCCCTATCCTGAAGGGGCGAGCTAACGCACCCCTCCACCCTGGACAGGAGTGCAAGCTTGCAATGTAATTTACCTGTCTCAGTGGTTCAGCCAGATACCAAACATAAACATAAAGTAGACACACAATACTGCTTGATCAAGAGGGGTCTCTAAACTGTACAGACAGCAGTCTGACAGGGAAGAGAGCACGGTTTATTAATTGAAGCATCATTATATAGGTCTCATAAGCAAAACAAGGTATAATGTTACAAAAATCATAACAAGAGACTACAGTATTACATAGATAAAGCAAGCGCATCTTCTTATCCTTGTTACATTTCTCATAATTCTTAAAAAGCGAGGAATTGATAAAGAATTTATACACTTGTCAATCTAAGAAAACTTAATTTGAGATAAGAACTGAGGAAGGTGAGGAAGAGAGTTAGATTGACACCAGTAAAAGATAAAGATAGGGCTAGTATGCCTGTGAAAGTTATCCACTCAGCAGTATGATGTAAATCTATGGATACATTGTAGTAAAGTATTTGGGGAACACTTCTTCCTTTGTGCTGAGTTTGCTACAATGCACAGGATGTGTAAAGTGAAACAAGGCAAAAGAAATGGCAACAAACCAGAGGGGATACACTTTATCTCTTTTCCAAGATGCTACAGCCTGAGAGGCGCCTCTGGGTGTTATCTCTCACGAGAGAGAAGAAACAAAACTTAGAGTCTTCAGTTCCCCACCCTCTCTTAGTTCCATCATTCATTGCGGCATTAGCTCTGACTACAATTTAGCATCTCTGAACAACTCTTGGGACCTAGAAATAAAATATTTCCTAACAATCCCCCCTTTCAGCGAAATTTAAAACACGGCTTGTTTAAATTATAGCTGCATCATTTTGTCCTAACCATTTGGAGTCACTCAGAGAAGTAAATGGTCAGCTTTGGAGGAGAAATTCGCTTGGGAAAGGGGACCTCCTTAGACACTGATTCCCAAGAGTTGAGAAAAGGGATAATAAATTGGGTAGGCATTGTATACAGCAACATAAGAGAACAATACCAGAAATTCCCACAAAAATGTAAATTAAAAGCTTGTGCCAGTTTGGCCAGCTATCAAACCATTTAGTTAGACTTGGGAAAGAAGAGAAGGTCTTAATGCTTTCCACGTCGTTATATACTGTGTTGAGGTGATTTAAATGTTGCAAAATATCAGCCTTTGTATCAGTAATGGAGGTACAACATTCACTACCAATCAATGAGCAAATCCCGCCTGAACTGGCCAATAAATAATCAATTCCTAATCTATTTTGCAAAGTTATGGTTCGAATCTGTCCTTGCTCATTAGTCAAATCTCGTAGTGAGGCCGTGGTGTCATTTAGGAAATCCTCAAAGTCTTGAGACAACTTAATTAAATCTTGGTAGTTCTGTCCTGCCCCATAATGTGGAAAAAAACCCTCGTAGGACTGCCTCACCAGTGTCTTTTCGATTCCGGTGTCGGGCTGTTGGAAGAGAAGTAGTAGTTCTAATTCCGGGCATTACTGTTCCTAAGGTACACATCCATCTTACTAGGGATGGCAGCCTCCGCTGAGCCCTATGCCCACACAACCACCATAGTCCTCTGGGAGTGGGCTTGGTGTATAGGGAAAGAATAAAAGGGAATAAATCAGGGCTCCGAACGTCTTGGGGAATGAGGGCACCCCAAGCCTGTGACCAAGTATCGTTGTTGGCAGTTGCTGCATTAAGTAAATGAGTATTATTGGAAACCCCCCATGAGCCCCCCTTTCTCCGACTAATAATGAACTTACAGGATAAACCCATGTAAGCGCGTAGGCTGCTGCTTACACACACCTCTCCCTGGAGCGGGCCGCTTGTATCCAAGGGGCCATCGAGTTCTTTGGCCTGCTGTTGGTTCTTAAAACTTAAAATCTCTTTTAAAGGGAGGGGCACACCTATGAGGGGTACTCCTGCAGTTCCGTGCGGAGGAGTGTGGGCGCATACATAACAGGATCCGTTTTTGGGGGCTGAGGCTTCCAAGAGAGAGAGAGAAGTGTTTGCCTTCCAGCTGTCCCCACGAGGCACGAAGGGTGGGGGTGTGATATGCTTTAAAAGTGGCTTGGATGTTAATTCAGGTGTACTTGGGGGAGCAAACCCGTTGAACTGGCTCTTCCGTAGAGTAGTATAGCAATTATATTCCCCTATCCCAATGCAAAACGTAGGTGCTACAGTACCCAAATTATGATAAGTAAAGACAGAATATTCCTTAGTGACGGAGCTAGGGTCTAGGGATGTAGGGCATGCTGAATCTCTGGTTAGGCCTGGGGCTGGTGTACAATTTATGGCCATATAAACAGCCCATGCTATTTCCGGCCGCACACACTGAGTGACAAGAAAGCCGTTGAGGCTGTGTTGAAATACCACAGTGGCCTTTTGACACCTAGTCTTCCATCCTGCAATATCTACAGTGAAGGGTTGATTATGATTTAAAAGAATATGATATAGGTAAGGATCAGGGCACTCACCCAGCACCTTCGGGTCTGGCAACCCATTCCGGATCCCAGCAAGAGGGGGTTTGTAATCATCCCCCGTGCATATTTTTATTCCATCAGGACAACACAAAGGAAAAACAAGGCTGAATTGCACAAGCACCCAAAGAATACAATAGAAAACCCCACAGTCCTGAGGATTACAATAATTCATGATATTTCAGCTGTGCGGAAAGGGACAGTCTGTGGTGCCCACAAATCAGTTACTGGATCCCTTCGTAAGTGTAAAGCTGGCACAATTCTGTCCTCTAAGTCCAAAAGTCCGTTTTGGGAAGGCACGTCCGTGGGGCTGAGGTCCACTACTGCGGGCTTGACGTGTGAGTGATGAATCCAAGACTTTCTCCCTTCCAGGAAGACCGCGGTCTGGGTAGATAATAAAACCTGGTGAGGACCAGTGAATTTCGGATGGAGCGGGCTACGACGGACAAACTTCTTTGCCCAAACGAAGTCACCTGGCTGGAAGGGATGGACCTGTTCCTCCAATGGCACCGTCTGCGCGTACCGGGCGACACGCCACAATGCTTGTAATCTGTTGTGTAAAGAAAGAAACTGAGAACAGGTCACATGCTCCCCCCCAACAGGGACACATCGAGCTTCGGCAGGCCCCCACCCTTGGAGGGCAGATGACCATATAGCAACTCATAAGAAGAGAGACCCAAAGCCCGTGTGGGCCTGGTGCGCATGTGGAAGAGGACGATAGGCAGTACCTGAGGCCATTTTAATCTAGTCTCCTGACAATATTTTGCCAAAAATGATTTCAATTCCCTGTTCTGTCTCTCTATCTTTCCAGTAGATTGTGGTCTATATGGGGTGTGAAAGAGGTGAGAGATACCCAAGCCCTCCTCTACGTGTTTTAATACTTGTCCTGTAAAATGTGGGCCTCGGTCAGAGTCTATGGTTTCTGGGACCCCAAACCGCGGAATGATTTCCTTCAGCAACAACTTTGCTACAGTGAGGGCTGTGGCATTTGTAGTGGGGTAAGCTTCCACCCAAGACGTGAGGGTACATACAATAACAAGTAAATGCTTTTTACCCATTGCTGGTGGTAAATCGACAAAGTCCATCTGCAAACGTTGGAAGGGTGCAGCGGCTGCTGGCCGCCCCCCTTTTGGTGCTCTGTTTGGCAGAGCAGGTCCATTAGCCTGGCATAGATTACAGGCTTTTACAGTTGATGCGCATACAGATTGAATGCCAGGCGCGTACCAGTACCTGGTGATGGTGTCTACTAAAGCATGAGTCCCGTAGTGCCCTCCTTTACTGTGGTGCCAGGCAACTGCCGCGAAATACATGGAGCGGGGTAGGCAGGCTCTTCCATCAGGCATAATCCACAAATTATTCCTGTAGCTGGCTCCCAGCGCTTCCCAGGCTTGGGTCTCCTTTGGTGGTACTGACGTTAAAGTAGTGGGTTGAAAGTCATCAGTAATTAATGCCAATGTGGGGAAAGAAAGAGGGAGCCGTGCTGCGATCTTGGCTGTTCTGTCTGCGAGGGCGTTTCCCATCGCTATGGGATCGCGTTCCTTGGTGTGCGCCTTACAGTGGACGACTGCTATTTCCGCTGGTTTCTGAACTGCTTCCAGCAATTTCTGTACTAAAGACAGGTGTTGAATAGGCTTCCCTCCCGTAGTTAAAAACCCTCGATATTTCCACAGGTGTATGTGGCAATGAATTACCCCAAAGGCATATCTACTGTCCGTGTAAATAGACACAGTCTTACCCTCTGCTATTATGCAGGCTCTAGCCAATGCATATAGTTCTGCTGCTTGTGCTCCCCACCTACCGGGCAGAGTGGCTGCTTCCACGGGCTCCCATTGATTAACAACAGCGTATCCTGTATACCACGTTCCCTCAATGTAGAAAGAACTCCCATCCGTGAAGAGGATAAGATCTGGATTGGACAATGGCTCATCAGACAAATTTTGTCTTACTTGGAGGGTGGAGTTAACCACGTCCGCACAATCATGATTGTCCAGTGGTGCAGGGAGATCAGGTAGCAGGGTAGCTGGATTCAATGGGCCGCATCTCTCGAAGGTCAAGTTCGGATCCTCCAGCAGTTCCGCCTCAAGTTGCTGTTGTCTTTGAGCTGAAAAAACCTGGGTAGTACCCCATAGTTGGGCGGCTTGAGGGACATTGAAGTTGCCACACCATCCTTTAGTTGCTGGAACGCTAGTATCGACTCGGGGCACCACATAAGGTGATCTGCAGCCTTCTTAGTCGTGAGAGCATGAAGAGGTTTACAGAGTTCCCCACAGGAAGGGAGCCACTGTCTGCAGAATCCGATGATGCCTAAAAATCCCCTCAGCTGCTTCTTGGAGCGGGGCAGCGGGCATTGCTGTATTGCAGATATCCTTTCCGGGTCCATCTGTCTGCCCTCTGGTGTCAGTATGAACCCCAAGTACTTAACCTTCTGGGAGACCCATTGTAATTTCTTTGGGTCTACCTTATGTCCTCTGGAATGGAGATAGCTTAGAAGTGCCTTACCATCCCCCCGCAGTCCGCCATCATTCACATTGGTCAGCAGGACATCGTCTACGTAAAGAATGATAGTAGAGCCTCCAGGAGGGGTAAAGTCTACCAGATCCTCTCTTAAACATTGGCTAAAAATTTGTGGACTATTTCTGAACCCTTGTGGTTCCCTTCTATCCCAGACCATACTGCAGTGGTCCCATTCAAATCTGAACAAAAATTTAGATTCCGGGTGCAAAGGGATGCTAAAAAAGGCATTTTTTAAGTCTATTACTGTGAACCATTGAGCATCCCAAGGAATTTGGCTGACAATAGTTGCCGGATCTGGTACTACAGTGTGGAGGGGCACAACATATTTATTGACAGCTCGAAGGTCCTGGCAAAATCTCCATTTAACGGGATCCCCTGGTTTCTTTGGAGGTTTCTTGTTGGGCAAAATGGGAGAATTACATGGAGAACGTTGGGGGTGTATAATTCCTTCTCTGATGAATCCTTCAATGATGGGACGGATCCCTTCCCGTGCTTCTAAAGACAGGGGGTACTGCGGGATGCATGGAGGGGGGAGGGTTTGTTTTACCTGTATTTTGATTGGCTGTACTGATTTCAAAAGTCCCACATCAGTGTCTTTTGTTCCCCACAACGAAGCAGGTAGTTCCTTCAGGTCTTCGTGTAATATAATGTCTTCTAACGTGTATGCATCATCCCTTACCCCAAATATGCTGAGCAACAATCCCACCCCTCCAGGAGTGCAGGTTAAAGTGGCCTCAAGTTTACAAAGCATATCCTGCCCAATCAGAGACATAGGACAATCTCTAGAAAACAAGAACACATGGTTAAACATTCGTCCCTCATGCTCGACCTGCAGAGGTTTTGTAATGGTGAGCGCTTGTGGAACTCCCCCATTCCCATTGCAAGTTTTGAGTCTTCTGTAAGCCATGCATTTGGTGCCTTATTCAAAAGAGAATAAGTTGCCCCTGTGTCAACCAAAAAGGGAAACTCAGATCCTTCCACACGCATTGTAATAACGGGTTCGGCTGTCACAGGGGGAAGGAGGAGAAATGTGCCGGCCAAGGACAGAATTGCAAGCATTCCTAGCTCCTTCCAGGAATGGGCTGTTTGGTTAGCAGGTCCGGTTAGTCATTGTTGTGTCAGCCGTTGGGGCATTACTCCAATCTGGTTCCATGCGGTTGGGATTTGCTGCTGCTGAGGCGATGGCGAGCTTGGAGACATCGACGGAGGGAGTGCACTGTTATCTGCAAAAGTAAAAGGATTACCATACCTGTCCGGAATGCTAGCCCCTTCTGCCAGTGGGCAGTCTCTCCGGAAGTGAGATGGATCCCCGCATCGGTAGCACCCCAAATTGCTCCCGGTGCCCCCCCAAGGCTGTTCTTGTCCACAACCTCGGGAACCTCGGCCTCTCCCTTCCCGGGGGTATCTAATTCCCAAAGAGCCATGGAGAGCGGATGCAAGCATTTGATACTGTTCTTTCTTCTCGCGTTTCTGACCTTTTTCCTTCTCGTTTTCCCAAACGACATCTGCTACTTCCAAAATTGCAGCGACCGACTCAGCACCCCATCCTGGCCTATAGTGCTGGAAGTAATCCCGTATGGACGGAATTGCTTGATGCACAAATGAGGCAACCAACGTGGGTTGATCCTCTTTCTTTTCTGGGTTCAAATTAGTATAATTGCGTGCCCCTTCTAGCAACCGAGTCCAGAATTTACGTGGAGCCTCGGTGGATTCCTGCCTAATGGCCAGGAATTTGGTCTGATTGGGTGATTTTTGGGCCATTTGTTTTAGATGGGTGAGAAGCCGGTCCCTGTCTGCCCTAAGCTGTGTGCGTCTGTCGGGAGTCCATTCATTACCTGTCCAGGAAGCGGCTGCTTCTGCTCTCCTTTCCCAGGAACGCCTGGTGGTTGAATCCTCGGCAACCCAGGCAGATTCCAGCGCCCAAAGGCGACTTCGCTCTTCTCCAGTTAACATTCGGTCTAAGAGGTAATTGACATCTCCATAAGTGGGATTATGGCTATTGAACAGTCTCCTCAGCAAATTCTGGATCTTGGTAGGAGATTCTTCAAAGGATCCTTCCATTTTACTCCATTCCTTAAGATCCCATTCCAGCCATGCTTTATATTCCGGAAGCACCGCATGTTTCATGGCTCCATTGGCGTCTATGTATGGCTGTTGGTTAATCATTAAGGGAAGCACTCTTTCGACTGGCGGTTGTGGGGATGTCGGCGTTACCTGTTGCGCCTCCTGGCTTGCAGAGGATTGGAGAGATGAGCCTGTTTGGCAGGTAAAAACTTGTGGAGGTGTTTGGGGTGTATGAGAAAGAGAAAAATGCGGGGAAGGGAAGAGGGTATCAGGGGAGGAAAGAGTGAAAGAGGTGAACGAGGGTTGGACGCAGTGGGAACATGTAACGGGCACAGGTGTTGGATGTGGTGCAAAACAAATGGACGTTGGAAAAAATCGATGTTGGGATGTCGAGCTTACACCCTCGGTAATATTTTGTTGGCTCGGTGATTGTTGAGTGAGGAGCTGGCATAATATTGGACCTTGTGGTTGTGCATCTGAAATATCACTATGTGGTGTACTTGTGTGTGTGTGCTGTAACTGGCCCTCTGCATTCATATCCCAACCCGGTCCCTGCGTTGAGCTTTGGCCCCCGCTAGGGTTGGTAGAATCAGCTTCTACCTTGGGTTCCCTCCCAGACGACTCAGCGCCGACCCTTGGGTCTGAGTCGGACAATAACCCTGATGAGGTCCCACCATCCAGAGGGCTTGGAGGTGGCGGGGCAAATGTGATTGTGGTGCGGCCAATAGGCTGCCGTCTGGGTGGGTCATCGGCAAAATAGCCAGGAGGGGGACAGTTGTCAGTTACGTTCCTACCCATCATCATTATTCTAGCAGCAGCCCAGTTCTGTGCCCCCACTTCCCATAGGGACCAGAAAGCCAGCTGCGCTGGGCTATCCTTTTCTAGCCACTTTTTTACCTCATGTAAACGAGTGGCGTCAAAGGACCCAACCCGAGGCCACCTCTTCTCTGCTGCAACTGCAGTTACCTTTGTCCATTCCTTAACACATAACTTTACCATGGTTTTCTTTTGCATACCTACCTTAACAGGAAGACGTCCTTCTTCCCAGTACCTACACATCAGACTTAAAGGGGTTACAGCATCAATAGGACATACAACACATGCTTTACTATTCCTTTGCCCCATGATATCTGGCAGGCACCACTTTACTTCAATGTTTATCCCAGCAGTTCCGTTGCCCAGTGCCTCAAAACACCATTAGAGAGAAAGTCTCTCAAGGCGCCTGTGGGTGTTTTGCAAAACCTGGCATGGAGTTGTTGTGGGATCCCCATACGGGCCACCAATTGTTCTAGTAAGTGATAAATATTGTTAAATAAAAAAGAGTAACATAACATAACTTCCATATTCTGGAAATTACTCTCTTACCTGCTGACTCAATGATTGCTAATGGAAACCCTCCATCTTCCAGTTGGGTCTGAAGAACAGAGGCTTCATGCTCCAAATCAGAAAATGGTGCAGAATTACTACGTATTTACAAGCCCCCTTCAGACCTTCCCTTTCAAAGCCAGATGGGTGGGGATAGAGTGGGTGTGCTAGGTGTGAACAGGAATTTTGGGAGGTCAGTGTGTATGTGCCCACTCCCCCTCTCTAGTTTAAGCCCTCGTGCATTATTTTTACTGCACAGATAAGATTAATAACTATATGAGAATTAATCCTACATATAACATGTGCAATATATGCTGCATCCTGATTGAGAATTACCACATTCATGGGACGGCTTCCCCTGTGTTGGCAAGAGCAATATAGTTCCATAAGTTTCTGAAAAGTGTGTTGCTTTGTACTACTGCTTAAGAGCATCATATTATCTATTTATGTACCTGCAATCTATAAATATACTATTAAGAAAAAAGCAGGCACTCAGCTAACGTACAGCTAAAGGTACTACAGACCTCAGGGTAATGCATAATTCATCAGGGCTGAGCTGAAATTGAAACCCTCCCATATTCTGTGCCACTTTATGTCTAAGTTATTGCCAATCCCAAATGTTAAGCCTCTTTGAAGCTTTGAAGATATGAACCTCAGCAGCAGTAGAGGGGAATCTGTTAGGACAAATGGGGCACTGCCCCACCAAGCTCAGTCTGCTCTCAGCCTGCCCCCACTTGCCTACCTTCTTACAACCAGTTCGGGGGGTGGCACTGGCTGGCAGCCTTCTCCTCCTTAGTCTCAGGGCTTATCCAAACGGAGCGGGATAATCCACGGTTTCCATATTCGGTTTGTCATCTGATAGTCCTCACTTTTCCTTTTAGTTCGCTTTTTCCCAATTAAAAAAAAACACTTTTTTGCACCCGCACACGCAGCGGTAAGACCCCTACATTCTTTTCGCTTTTTCCAAGCTCTGCCTCTAAAACCTCCCCCTATCAACCAATTGGTCTGCAAAAAAATTACGTATGCTCCTCTCCCCCTTTGCAAGGAAGCACAGTATGGCTGTAAAGGAGTTCTCGCCTGGGAAGGAAAGGCTGCTGGTCGGTTTCATGCCTGCCTTGTTTGTATTTGTGATATTATGCTTAAATGAACACATGCTTTTCTGCCTTTATTGATATTTAAGGAGATACACACACTGGCACTTGCACTTATTTCTCCAAAAAAGCAAGAAACGTGTCACCCCCCCTCCTTCTCCCTTTCCTTCCCACTGAGAATGAAATTGACAAAGCTTTCGGAGCAGGCTTGAAACCGACCAGAAGCCCTTTTCTAAGTTTGTATTTGCGATATTACACTTAAACGAATGCATGCTTTTCTGATTTGAAGCAAAAACCCCAGCAAATACAATGAAATTGACAAAGCTTTCCGGAGGCAGGTGTGAAACCGACAGCAGCCCCTTTCTTGCTTGCTGTGCATTGCAGATCTCACCCAGAGCGGCTGCTCAGTTTGCAGGCTGGCAAAAAATAAAATGCATCTGCGCAGTAGTTGCAGACCCCCCCAACACACCACCATTGCGATGATTGGTTCAATTTTCCCAGGCTTATTCTTGCACATGCACAAAAGTGCAGATACGTGAGGAGAAGGGGCAAGGGGAAACGCCCAAGAACCACCCATCAGCTGTAAAGTCCGCGGTATTGCATCCTAACTCCTGAAGGCACAGCGGATGATTCCCGATTTTAAGGAGCAAATCGCATTTTTCCGGTATTGCAGGGAGCGGATTTAACCCGCGAAAATGCGTAACAGCGCGAGACGTCATTTGGATGACCGAAAAATAATGAACACACATAGCGGGCGTGTCACACATTTTGCAGTCATCTGGATGAGCCCTCAGTGTTGCCCTTGAACAAATCAGCAGGGAGGAGGATGGGAACAAACCTGGAAGTAGTCGGCTCTGTCTATCATTGGCTCTGGCTCCACCAGTCAGAATAGGCCATCACTGCTCAGCAGTCAGACTCTTGAGTTCTGTCAATATCTGTTGATCGCAGAGACAGGAAAATATAGGAAGGACATTTTTCTCTGTGAAAAAACTCTCTGCAAAAGAGTTTTTGCCCACTCGATTGCACATAGTCATATCTGCATCGTAGGCTCTTCTGGTCTGATCGTGTGATATTGTTTAAGTCTCTTCTGTTAATATTAGTCCCTATGCTGCACGTGACCAGGAGTGTATATTTATTAATTTTCTGAGGCTTTTACGAACTCTGTTCATATTGTTTCTTCTCTTTTCCTTTGGTGCATTCTGCCTGTTGTAGCTACTGCATGGAAGCTACAATAAATTGGGACTTCCCAGGAGGATCCCTCCGCCTGTGCAGCCTCTGAGACGGCTCCCGTCTTGGATGAAACTTTTTCAGTTTTAAATCCAGTCAGAAGGGTCTTTTTTGACTGGGGATAATTTCTTCCGGATAAGGAAGAAACGTGAGATTTCCCACACAGCTTTGTTGTGATTGTTGGAGACTGGAATTCGTCAGAATTGTCTGTGAAAGAAGGTCTTCCAGCAGCTCGGACGGAGCGAGGATTTCTAGCTAGCTCAGCTGAAAAAGTGACCCGTTTTTTTTTCTTTAAAGGAAAATGGTTTAACAGGCAAGCATCCTCCTGTCTACGCTTATTATTTTCTTATCTACACAGCTAAAGAGATTTGTCAGAGAATCAGCAATTAAGAAAACCTGGGTGAGCCAAAACTTTCCTTCTTTTTTACTCACGGAACTAAGGGGGAAGAAAATAAAAATAGCATATCTTTTTTATTGCAAAAAGCTGACATGGAAAATAGCATTATAAAGATTACAACGGATGAGGGTTTTCTTTTTGACTTATAAGACTTTGGTGTAATATATGTCTGGGACTATTTTTTCTGATCTACTTTTTTTTTTTGACGAATCTGCTCATTCCTTCTGCTACTAGTTATTTGGACGCTGTGAACTAAAGCTGTTTTGCACTTCTGGGCATATAAGAGATAAGGGCTGTCTAGAGTGTGACGCCAGTTGGTTTGAAAGATTAACTCCTTTGTAACTGGATAAAGAAATAAACTGCTCTTTGCTTGGGACATTGAAAATTGAAGGAGTTTTGTTCCTTTGGCTTTAAGAATGACAATTAAGAAGATCATGGATGTACAAGAAGGGACTTTATCTTTAGACATGTTTCAGAAAATAATGAATGGGATTAACTCAATAAAACAAGAACTGAGAAATAATAGTCAAGCGTGGAGAATTGAATTTGACGAAATGAGACAGGAGCTGAAAGAAATTCAGGATTCTATGAGAAAGGAGAATAAAGATGGATCTGGAAAACCAAAAAAGGATGAAAGAGAAATTAAAGGCAAGGTTCAAACTATGGAGATTGGATTAAATATGGATATGGAAAAAGATTTGGATTTCCTGGCTGTGATGGATTCTGGAGACAAATATTATGGTTTGGAACTCAGCGCTGTCACTGAAGGAATTGAAGAGATTGGAGATAAAGATATTATCAGTTCAAAAAAATTCCTGGACTGGAAGGATTTGATGGAACTTGAAATGGAGAAAGCTAACAATTAATTCCTGTTTTGTGTCAATGGAAAAATCTTCAAGAGATGTGCTAGTGTATCATATAAAAAAGAGGAACAGAGATGCGGCTTTGCAACAATACTTCAGTGATATGTTCGGAACTGATGGCAAGAAAATATCTGTGAAAAAGGAAATTCCTATCAGACTTTTATTATATGACTATGACAGCAAGATTATTGGGCTCGTAAAGTTGGAAGATGGAACCAATACGGATAATGGAAGAAGAGCGATTTGAAATTACTGGATTTAGTAGACTTGATGAGTTGGATTAATTGACATGTTTATCTAGAAAAAAAATTGATGGACATATATCTCAAGAATTGGAAACTTCTCTTTGACTTTTTGTGGAAGAATAAAATGATATGATGTTAATGAGATTTGTAACCAATTAAGATAACCGCTGGAGGAAGGTGATTTTATAATCTATAAGATACAGGCTTGTTATATATTATAGACTTATAGCTGAACTATGACAAACTGGAAGTCAATTTTTTAATATATTTTTTTCTTTTTATTGTATTAGTTATGGATTTGTGTTTTTTCTTTTTGTATTGTTTTGGTTTTGAAAATTTGAATAAAAATTAATTGAAAAGAAAAAAGAAGCTACAATAAATTGTATGGGAGCTGCATATACATTTGGAGGTACAAATCTACATTTGAAAAGGGAAAAGGTGCGTTATATTATGTCGTGATGAGTTCTGTGTGTGCCACAGCTAACACTTCTCAGAGTTAGAACCAGCTAAAATGTCTTAACATATGCAAAGTAATTTAAGTGCAAGTTGTCCATAGATTAAAAGCGAAGCTGTGATTTAAGAAGATGTACTCAGAGGACAAAAAAATTTATAGTGGGTCAGTTGATAACTAGTTATTTGCAACCATTATAAATGGAGTTCTGGCTATTTTAATTCAGAGAAGGCAGTGGGTTGGTTGTCTGTTCGCTTTAGTTTAATAACTGGTTAGTTGCAATACTTTTGTGTGACAATCATATGTTTAAGCTGCCTTCTTGTTGTTCAGGGGGCTTGGGGAGGGTTGTTGGCCATGCGTTTTAATAGGCAGTCACTGCAGTTTTACTCTGAAACTTAAGTGCTGCATTAATCTGATAAGAATATCTGATTTAAAGCTATGGGAAGACAGTTTCCACTTTTATGTTTTCCAAGAAGAGTGAAGCAATGCCTTGTCTGTTCCAAGTATGAGGCAGTACATCAGGTCAAAAGCTTAATTAACTTTTTTAAAAATGTAACTCAGCAACATAACTCTGTTATCCTTTAAAGACTGTAAGATGCTTCTTTAGTCAGTCAGGGAAGCACTTGCAAACATAACACACACAAATTTCCACTGAGCTGTGAACGTGCCCTTTTTATAATTTAAGCAGTTAAGCATAATAAATGTGTCTTGTTTTTAGTACTCCTCACTGATGAGGTTGACTTTACTGCTCCCTGTACTTGCAGTCTTAGAATGATTAATTAATTAGGCATAAATGGAGGATGCAAAAAACCTCCACCCTCATATCATTTATTATACAATATGTAATTGAGACATATATTTTTATTGAAGTCCCAGTCAGCTATAGCACACAAGACAAGAAACAGAGAGGTGCAATTGAGGGTTCTTTTAATAATACCCATTATTTAAGAATGAATAGTATGTGGACCTTGTGGGCTAGAGAAAAGTGCAACCGCATGCTTTCAGCAGGACTTTAGACAGTCTATTAAATTAGTATGAACGAGATGATGTGATGGAACAGCAGTCCACCTTTTATCAACCTAAGGGTTGTGCCAGATGGATGTGCTTTCAAGAGCTGCTTGCACCATTTCAACTTGTTCCTTCTAGGAGGAAGGGTGGAATATAAATTTAATAAATAAACAAACTCATTGGACTCCATCAATCAAGTTATGCATACTCACATAATATCCTATATGAATTAAAATTACAGGAATGGGGCACCTATAAGCTATCAAGTCTACACAAATGACTTCCTGCACTTACTTTGCAGCTATCCTAGGACAGTATAGCCTATGTGGACTACAACTCCCATTGTTCCTGCTATTGGCTATTCTGGCTGGGCTGATGCAAACAGTTTTCTATAATATCTGGAAAGCACCATGCTGGCTACCCCTGTCTTAGGATATATGTCCCATTTGCATTTATTTGAGACACATCCTGTACTGCAGCGATGTAACTGAATACATGGAGAGCTGTAACCTTTCCAACCACCTATCTGCAGTTTATCCCTAGAGGCCAACAGATGCCCTACAAAGTTCATCAGCAGACTTTTCTTAATCGACAGAATCAACAACTTCCAGTACTCAGAGGTTTATTATAACTGAAAAATTGAGATTGCATTTCTAATTATTATGGCCAGCAGGCAGTGATGCAAATGGATTATATATTTTGCCAGAGCTCCCATAAAATTATGCTATAACTCTGAGCGTGGAGATGAATAGGAATGAAAGGTTTTTCTGGAACTATATGATTTTTTTTGTAGTACTTTGTACCTTTGTCTTCTTCTCCCAATAGACCCTATCCTTCATTAATGAATCTAATCCCTTTAAAAAGCTATTGCTATTTTTACTACTGACCACCACAAAATCCTTCCTCAACTAATCTATGTTCTTTTCTTAAACAATCTAGCAGTTTGCATTGGATGACCTTGATTTCTTGCATTTATGTATGTGTGTGTGAAAGAATAAATCATCCTTCTGTAGTCACACTTTCTAATACCATCTTCACTATTAAAACCTTATATAACATCCCCCTTTATTAACCTTATCTGTAAAGTAACCATTCTCAACTGCTTAATGCAGGGATAGGGAATCTGTCACCCTCCAGAAATATTGTTGGGCTTCAACCACCATCAGCCCCAGCCAACATGGCCAAAGGTAAGGGATAATGGGAATTGTAGCACAGTAACATCTAAAGGGCTGCAAGTTCTACATCTCTGGTAAAAGCCTTTCTTAGGCTGCAAACCTGTAAATAGTGAGATTTATTTTTCAGTAGATATGAATAGGATTGCACCCTTAGTTAGGAACTGATATATTCCATGGATCATTTCCATTACCGTCTCTATTTCTAATACATCCTTTTAGAGGTAGAAAATCAGAAATATATAGAATATTCCACATTCTGATACACCTTCTATATATACAATGGAATTATGATACAGTAGGGCCCCGCTAATACGGCGGGTTAGGGACCAAGCCCCCGCCGTAAAGCGGAAATCGCCGTAAAGTGGGGCCCCATAGACTATAATGGGCCACGTCATGCAAAAATGACGTCAAAATGACATCAAAATGGCACGCGATGGAAAAAACCCGCCGTATTAACGGAACAAGTGCTGTAAGAGCGGGGCCTTTCCCTAATTGAAAACCACCACATGAATGAAGCACCGTAAAGCGGGGCCCTACTGTACTTGTATTTTGGTTATACTCTCTTTCCTAATTTCCTAACACACGTTTGCCATATTTTACTGCCACAGCATATTGAGCCCATATTATTTACGGTGATTGTTCTGTTGCTCTGCAAGTCTGCTTTCTGTGTCACCAAGCTACATCAGAACGTATCAATGCACATATGGAGTAGGATTATTTGACATATGGTGTTTTGTATGTATTAATCTCACCTCCCATTCCTCATCCAGTCTGAGATTTGTCAGCTTTTCATTGTAGATTTTACTATACAACTTTGCTTTTACTATACTACTTTGCTTTCACCTGCACAGTAAGGCAGCTCACTATTCATGTCTGTTTTTTTAAGTAAAAAATGCAAAAAAGAAAGATCAGAGTGCTAGACAAGCTGCATTTTCCCATGGTTCCCCCCTCCCCATTTTAACCTACTACTATTTAAAGTAATGTAATTAAATATTAAGCTACTTTACACTGTATTTGGTTGAAACAATACTTCAAGTTTCACTCTTTCTCAACCTCCCCATAAAAAACTGGGTTTATTTACTGTAATGTGAGTAGGAACCCAAGTGAATTAGAAATAGTTGTATGGGGGAATCAGTTTGGGGTGGGACCAGCAGGAAAATGAAAGAAGAGCTCTCTGTCTGGGTTAGAGCATTACAGCTCTTGATTCTACAGCCACACATTGTTAAGTAAAGTTTGTTCCTTCTAACCAGTATTTGTAGTTCATTTCAAATCTTGTAAATATTACATGGTGTCAGAAGACTACCTAAAAACATAAGGCAGTGAAAAATGGACCAGCTGAAGCCTCCAGGAAAGTTGGTGTTTGAAGGAAATGCAGCAGAGAACTGGAGAAAATGGAAGCAAGGGTTTGAATTGTACTGCATTGCAAGTGGAGCAGATAAGAAAGATGAGAGACTCCAGTCAGCATTATTACTGCATGTGGCAGGTGAAGAAGCAAGAGAGGTATTTAATACTTTCCAGTTTGATGATGATGCAGATAAATATAGAATTCAAGTTTTGATGAATAAATTTGAAGCATATTGTGTGCCCAGAAGAAATGTTACTTATGAAAGGCAAAGGTTCTTCACTAGAATACGGAGTGAAGGAGAAAGTATAGACCAATATGTGACTGATTTGAAGCTTTTGGCTCAGACCTGTGAATTTGGGGAGCTGTGTGATTCTCTTATTAAAGATCGCATAGTGTGTGGCATTCAGAAAGACAGATTGAGAGCCAAGTTACTGAGAGAGAGTGATTTAACCCTTGAGTGTGCAGTGCAGGGCAGAAGAAGTGGCTGCAAAACAGATGAAAGATTTTGGAGCAACAGAAAAACAAATGGATGCCTTACAGGGCAAAAGTACATTTGAGAAGCCAAAAGTAAGCCAGCCTCAATGCAAATGGAGCCTTGGCACTACTTCCGGCCCCCAAGAAAAGGAAATGCCACAGAGGCCTGTAGAAGCAGCAAAGGCCTGCTACAAGTGTGGTATCAGTCATCATGACATAAATGTTTGTCCTGCATATGGGAAGGAATGCAGAAGATGTGGCAAACTTAATCATTTTGCTAAAATGTGTAAAACTAGGGATAGAAAACTTCAAGGCAGACAAATGTTCTCAGTAGCAGATACAACTAAAATGCTCATGGTTTCTTCATTGGCACATTGAATTCTACAGCTGTGGAAGATGAATGGTGTGTGGATCTTTTCATAAATGATCACAAGTATGGGACCTTTAAGATTGACACAGGAGCACAGGATAATGCAATGTCTTTAAAAACATACAAAGCCTTGCAAGCTGAACCACTTCAGCATTCAAATACTAGATTAATAACCTACTCTGGAAAAAGACTACATGTGTCTGGTAAATGTAACCTGGATTGCAAATATAAAAATCAAAGAGCTGAGTTGGAATTTCACATAGTAGACTTTGATGCACAAGCTGTACTCGGTCTCCGGGCTGTGACTAATTTAAATTTGGTGCAAAGAGTTAATTTAATGAAAAGAGCTCCAGTAGATCAATGGGATGTTGCTGTTGAATACAAAGATGTATTTGAAGGCTTAGGTTGCTTACCAGAGAAATACACCATCAAAATCAACCCACAGGTTCCACCTGTAATTCATGCACCTTGGAAGGTTCCAGTGGCACTAAGGGATAAAGTCCAAAAGGAACTGACTCGTATGGAGCAATTAAAAGTCATAGTCAAGGTAGAAGAACCTACAGAGTGGGTGAATTCAATTGTGGTTGTAGACAAGCCTGGCTGGGACCAGATAAGAATATGTTTAGATCCAAGAGATATGAACAGAGCAATTTTAAGAGAACATTTTCAATTGCCTACTGTAGAAGAAATTACCAGTAAGCTAACAGAAGCAGAATTGTTTACTGTTCTTGATGCCAGTAGTGGATTTTGGCAAATTCATCTAGATGACAACAGTTCCAGGCTATGTACATTTAATACACCTTTTGTCAGGTACTGATTTACAAGAATGCCATTTGGTATATCTTCAGCTCCTGAGGTCTATCAGAGGATGATCCAACAGACATTTGAGGATATTGATGGGGTCACATGCTACATAGATGATATCCTGGTGTGGGGGAAGACCAAACAGGAACATAATGAGAGACTGATGAGAGTTCTGGACAGGTGCCAAGAGAGGAATCTGAAATTGAACAAAGTGAAATGCAAATTTGCCATGACTGAAATACAATATCTAGGACGCATCTTAACCAAAGAAGGACTAAAACCTGATTCATCCAAAATAGAGGCCATCACTGAAATGCCCAGCCCAAGTAACAAAGCTGATCTTCAAAGATTTCTAGGAATGGTGACTTACCTAGCAAAGTTTATCCCAAATTTGGCAACAGTAACAACCCCTTTAAGACAGCTGTTGGCCCAAGATGTTGAATTTTGCTGGATGTCAGTTCATGAAAGGGCATTCACACAGTTGAAAAAACTATTAACAAAAGCTCCTGTTTTGAAATATTATAATGCGAAAGAACCTGTAACTCTGTCAGTGGACGCTAGTTCTAAAGGCTTAGGTGCTGTACTGTTGCAAAGAGGTGCACCTGTTGCATATGCTTCTAAAGCAATGACTGCGGCCCAACAGAACTATGCTCAAATAGAAAAGGAAATGTTGGCAATAGTGTTTGGATGCACAAGATTCCATCAATTTCTCTATGGCAAAAAAGTGACTGTAGAAACAGACCACAAACCATTGGAGGCAATTTTCAGAAAACCTTTGCATAATGCACCTCCAAGAATCCAAAGATGGCAGTTAACACTGCAGAAATATCAATTACAAATGCACTATAGACCAGGCAAAGAATTAATAATTGCTGATATTATCTTGAACATATCTTGAACAGAGTGAAGGAATAAGTTCTGAAGAAGCTGAGGTTGCTGTTAACCTCATGTTCTCTTATTTACCAATCTCCGAATCAAAACTGAAAGAATTTCAGGTGGCTACTGAAAAGGATAGCATTTTGCAAATCCTGAAAAATGCCATTTTGCAGGGGTGGCCAGATAGAAGAGTAGAAGTTCCAGAGTGTATACGTGTTTATTGGAATTACAGAGAGGAATTAAGTGTTCATGATGGACTCATTTTTAAAAGTGACAGAATCATAGTACCACAAGATTTGAGGAAAGAGATATTGAATATTATACATGAGAGTCATCTGGGTGTTGAATTATGTAAAAAGCAGGCATGAGAAACTGTATATTGGCCAGGTATGTGTGCCCAGATTGAAGAATTGGTACTGTCATGTACCACATGTCACACCTTCAGAAATAAAAACCAAAAAGAACCAATGTTACCTCATGAAATTCCAAGAAGACCTTGGCAGAAGCTAGGAATAGACTTGTTTGAATTTCAAAGAAAGGACTATCTACTTTTGGTTGATTATTATTCAAAATATGTGGAAATATGTTTGCTTGAGGACACTACAAGTAGATTTGTAATTTTACACTGCAAATCTATATTTGCAAGACATGGTATAGCTGAAGAGGTTGTCAGTAATAATGGCCCTCAGTTTTGCTCTAGAGACTTTAAAATGTTTGCCAAAGATTGGGACTTTGTTCACACAACATCCAGTCCACTATTTCCTCAATCAAATGGAATGGCAGAAAGAGCGATCCAAACAGTAAAGAGGATTCTTAAGAAATTTAGTCTGAATAACACAGATCCTTATCTTAGTTTATTGGATTACAGAAATACGCCTACAGTAGATACAGCCTCACCTGCACAACTTTTAATAGGGAGACGTTTAAGAACCAGGTTGCCTACCTCAGCACCATTGTTACTACCTCAGCCGGTAAAAGGTGACATACAGACACATCTGAAGAGGAGACAAGAAAAACAGAAGCTTTACTTTGACAAAGGTTCAAAGCCTTTACCACCTTTGCAGGTTGGTGGTTCTGTTAATGTTTGGCAAAATGGAGTGTGGAAACCAGCAAGAGTGACTGGACAAAACATGACTCCAAGATCACATTTGGTTCAGACTGATGATTTAGCTGTCTACCAAAGGAACAGAAGAGATCTTCAAAGCACTCCAAGTTGTGAACCAAAAATGGATGAGACTACTGAGACTGCAACTGTACCTCCATCAGAGGTAGACCTATCAGAGTCTCAAGACAACAAAAGTGGAACAGCTGTAGCACAAAGTGCCAGTGATATACCAGAAAAGATTTTGGACTCTGAGTTACCTGTTACTACATCAAGAGGCAGAGTGATCAGAAAACCAATTCGATACAGACAGTAGTTTCTATCATTTTCTTTTAAAAAAAAGGGAGATGTAATGTGAGTAGGAACTCAAGTGAATTAGAAATAGTTGTATGGGGGACCAGTTTGGGGTGGGACCAGCAGGAAAATGAAAGAAGAGTTCTCTGTCTGTGTTGGAGCATTACAGCTCTTGATTCTGCAGCAACACACTGTTAAGTAAAGTTTGTTCCTTCTAACCAGTATTTGCAGTTCATTTCAAATCTTGTAAATATTACATTTACAAAGCAGAAATAAAGCATTATAATCACGCTACCTGCCAAGCCATTCCCATTAACTCACAAAAAAGTATTACAGAGACGATGTTCTAATTCTATGAATGCATTTTTCACAGCTCTTTCATAAACACTCTGCTTATCTACATAATAACCATAACGCTGTTCTAAGGCTGAACTAAATTATTTTATTTATTTATTTATTTATTTATTGTATTTATATGCTGCCCCATAGCCAAAGCTCTCTGGGCGGTTTACAATAATTAAATATTATGGTGATGATTTGTCACCTAGAACATGGGTTGCTACTAGACAGGTGCAAGGGGGGTTGGGTTGAGTGTTGTAAAGGAATTGAGGGAGTGAACAGAGATGAGTCTAGATTATGGAACTCCCCTGCTTTGAAATCTTTAAAAGCCAGCAGTCACATCCACATCATATATTTAAAGCACATTCATACCAGTTGAACAGTCATGGCTTTCCCCAAAGAATCTTGGGAACTGCAGTGACAGAGCTACAAATCCAAGCACCCTTAACAAACTACAGTTTCAAAGATTATTTGGGGATGCCATGTGCTTTAAATGTATAGTGTGGACGTGCCCAGGCCTAATTTCCTAACTATGACAGTCAGCTGAATTCCTTTGGTAGGAACAAGGCTGTCCCTACCATTAGACAGAGTGAGACAGCTGCCTGAGGCAGCAAATGCTAGGGAGCAGGGAGTAGCAATGAGTTGTTGGAGGACAGAACTGGGTGTGTCATGCAGTGTGCCCTGCATCCCCTAAACTAGCCTACTGTCCTTGGTCAACAAAGTTCAAGTAAGATAAACTGCCAGTCCAGTTGGCTTCTATACATAGAGTTTTAGGGGAGGGTTCATTTTGTCCTTCACCTCAGGCAATAAAATGTTTTGGACCAGCCCTGAGTATGAACTTAGCTGCAAGATTCTATACATTTGCAAATGTTTTCATTCCCCATTCCATTTCATTCCACACAGAGTTGTTCAGACATTCCTGAGAAATGTTGCCAGTTTTATCAAAGCTATTCAGCTTTTCTCAAAATTCTGTGGATATTTTTGCCCAGCCATAAAACTCCAAGTTGACCTCAAAATTTTGAAGGTAAAAGTTGGTAACAATTTAGGAATTTGTGGACTCTTCTTAAAATAATTTTTCTCCCTTCAAAATTCTTCTGCTGTTTTGCCTAAACAGGCAATTCCAAATTCACCTTGAAATTTTACTTCTGGCAAAATTTGATAGAAGCTCCACATACAATAAGCTACGTACACTATAGAATAGACATTTGGCACTTGAGGTCAAAAGTCGCTTTCTGTATGGAGTTTGCAGTTTCTTACATGCATATATTCTAATAGCAAATTCATTTTCTGAAAGTGAATACTGAGGTCACCAAAGTAGCGCCATCCTCACCCAATAGCATGGTATCAAGAAAACTGAAGTACAAAACATCTTTAGGGGGAGAACCCGAAGGGGAAGACCCCCCCCAACTGGCCTAATGAGGGCTGAGCATGCTAATTTCATTTATTCAAATATTTATACAATGTTTGAACCACTCAGGGTACACTCCAAACTCCCTCCCCCTGCTGGCAGGGTTGTATGGAGTGGCAGAGCCGCCATCACACTTGTAGCCCAGCTGCTCACAGCAGCAGTGGCAGAAGAGGGGCAGCAGCCCTATACCTAGCTTTCCTTGTTGGGTGGGGCAGCCACATTTGTTGGTGGGGCATTTGGGATCACTTAAGTAATTATAGGGTGCTTGTGATAATGAAAAATCTACCCTCAGTCAGGGAAAGCCTCGAGTAAGCAGACTTTGGGGGGCTTTTCTAGATGAGTACAGATGAGTTGTGCTCTTGCCCTGCCTTATTCACTAAATTTTTTCAGAAGGTCATATTCTTATATTGCTCCTATTCTTAAAACAAACCATATTTCTTTAAATAGAGGCTGTAATTGTCTGTCATTCACAAATTAAACAGAAGACAATCCCCCCAAAATACTAGGGGGGTGAGGGGGTGATGTCCCTATTTGCTTCCCCCCCCTGCTACAGAGCTGGGGGGCAGGACAATTGGGCCAAGCTGACACAATGATTGGATCTCTATCAGGCCTGATGCCACTGGGTAACAGCAGCTAGACTGGCTTAGGATTCAGCAGATCCAAGGCCGGCTCTGCTCCACCCCCTCAGAATGCCCTGTTTCTTTCTACCGGTGAAGATATCACCAGTGAGCCTCTTGACCACCTGCACTTTTGGCAGACAAAAGGGGGAGGTCAGCATTGACACAGTAATGTTTCTGTCACTCCATCAGTGATAGATGGTGGGAGGCCAGGTTGGTTGGCAGATGTAAATGGAGGGGCACCCCTGCTTGCTTCAAACCACCTATTGCCTGGTGCAAGGGGGTTGGGGTTGGATTGTTCTCTTACTATAAAAAAACCTCTGTTTTTACATAAAGACAATAAAAGTACAACATTCATTTTCTAAGAATGAGATTAAAGTAAAGCAAAACTACATATCATAAATAAAAATGAGCAGTGTGCAAAACAAAAAATTAAAATTAAAATTAAGAATCGGTGTCCAGGATAGCTTGGGTGAGCATTAGGCATGGGTGAGAATTTCAATTCAGTTTGCATTTCAAGTCAAATCTATCAAATACACATTCTCTGAAACAATATGAGAACCAAAACACAGCCATCTTTTAAAATTTGACCTTATCTGAATTTTGTGATGCAGTTTGCCAACCAAGCAATGTTTACAAAAATTCATATATTAAGGGAAAGAGTACATAAAAATGAATATATGAGTAAAAATAATATGCAAAATTCCATTATATCATGAGATATATTTACATTAGTCAAAACTGTCTACAAAAATGTGTTTATTAGGATAAATTTGCACTAAAAAGCTGGAGTATTTTCATGATGATTTTTTTTCTTTAAAAAATCACCAATTGCTGTAGAAGTGTGGAGAACTAAATTTAAGATTGCATAAATGAGAGAACCAAAATTGGCAACTTTCTGTCCATAATAGGCATAGACATTTTAAAAAGGTATTTAATGTTTAATTACTTTCTCTGCCTCACAAATTACCTGAGGGAATACATTCCAGAATGTAGGTGCTATTACCAAGGAGACTCACTTCTTCATTGTTGCCAAGTTACAATCCATTAGTTGTGGAACACTAGATGGCCACAAAACACTGTTTCTGTTGAGGGGGGAGGAACGGAAAACTGGGAGAAATGGAAGACCCTGAAAAAAGGTCTGTCTGTCTGTCTGGAATCCTGATATGGAGCTCTTCACCCTGTAACATTTTATACTAGCCTATGGCAAAGACAGACTTGAATGTACCATTCTAATAAATACGCAAAGCATATAATAATAGATATAGACACACATATAAAGATTTAAAATTTGAAGAGGGATTCTTAATCTAAATGATAAATAATCAGAGTAATTTTAGCATTTGTAAAACTGCAGCCTGGTTTTAATTATTCCAAGACATCGGAAGCTCATCTTGAATGTTATTTTCTGGCTATGAAGAAAGATGAACTGTTAAGGCTCCTTCACTCCTTTTAGTAAATTGAGGTGACTTAGTAGGGTGATCTGGCTGATCAACTGAGGAAAGATGCAATGTACATACATACAAGATAAAAAGAGGTAGAGAGAGAGAGACAGAAGATGACTGGCTAGCAAAAGACTAAACTTTTGAATAGAATTTAGTAAAGGTGTACAAAAAACTGCTTTGTTCACACTTTTGAGACTCCATTCTTCCCCCATGAAGATGAGGACCATTTTTCAGCTGATTTTGTGGAAAGTTGGTGAATTCAGTTAAATTTCCAGAGTTGGAGCTGAGGGCTTGGTGCTTACCTTACTTAATAACTGTATGGGGTGGCCACGTTTTTTGATTGATTGTTGTTTTTACTGTTTGAGGAAAGGCCATGGCTCAGTGGTAGATCATCTGCTTTACATGCAGAAGGTCACAGGTTTAATTTCCATGTCCAGGTAGGAATGGGAATGTCTCCTGCTTTAAATCCTGGAGAGCTGCTGCCAGTCAGTGTTGACAATCCTGAGCTAGATGGACCAATGATCCAACTTGGTATAAGGCAGCTTCCTCTGTTCCCGTTTTCTGCCCTTTGCATACTTTTTTAAAAAAAGCCTCAGACTTCTTGCAGCAACACAAGGGATTCTAAAGCCTCCACGCCTGGCAAGAGCACTTTCTAAAATGCTCATTGGAAAATGTTATATCATGAAGTCCTCCCATGAGTACTCCAGGAACTGCGGTTGGCCAGGGAGGCAGGAGGAGACTCACAGAATCATAGACTCATAGAATCATAAGGGCATCGAGTCCAACCCTCTGCTCAATACAGGAATCCCAATTAAAGCATACCCTACAGGTGGCTCCAGCAAGTAGCATAAGGCTTTTAAAAAATTACAAGGAAGAAGCCTTCTTTATCGTCAAAAAACCTTGCCATGGACCTTGTCATAGTAATTCATGCAAAAGTGTTCAGAAACTGAAATTGGTACAAAATACTGTGGCCAGCGTGTTGACTAGAGCTAAGAATTTTAACCATATTATATGTATGTTGTTTGAGGTGCACTGGTTCAGTTTGTTTCTGGGCTCCATTGAGGGTGCTAGAGATAACTTTTAATGTTCTTAAAGGCTAGGAATGTGGGTACCTTACAGACCACCTTCTTCCATAAGTCCCTTTCCTTGTGCTCCAGATGTCATCTAAGGAACGACTTCAGTTTTTTAAACCTTGAGAGGCTTCGCAGGCGGTCATAATGGATAGCTCTTTTCTGTTGTGCTACCTGTTCCCTGTGGAAAGCCTTGCCTACTAAGATGTGCCAGACTCCATTTTTATTTTATGTGTTGGACAAAAATTTGCCTGTAAAGAATCTTTATCTGGCTGAATCTTTTCTTTACTGGCTTGTTTTTTTAATGCTGTTTCTGTTTTGACTGCTGTTCCAGAAATTGGGTTGTATACACCTAGGTTTCACTTAGAGTAGACCCAATGAAATGAATAGTCTTAAGTTAATTTTGTCTATTAATTTCAGTGGCTGTACTCTGAGTATAAGGCTGGATACAACCCACTGTCATTGTTTTTGGTTTTTATTAGCAATATTGGGGTTTTATTTATTTATTTAATTTATCTCCTGCATCTTCTCGCACAAGGAGCCCAGGGCGACAAACAACAAAACACTAAAAAAACCCACTACAAAACATATTAAAATCAAAACATCTTTCAAAACCACACACATACAGTAGGGCCCCGCTTTACAGCGCTTCACTTTACAGCGCTTTGCTAATACAGTGGTCTCAATTAGACACAATTAGACTAAAGCCCCACTCATATGGCGCTTGTTCTGCTTTTGCAGCAGTTTTTGGGCATCGCACAACATTCTATTCAATGGGTTCCGCTTTACAGCGGTTTTCACTTTACAGCGGAGGTCCGGAACGTAACCTGCCGTATGAGTGGGGCCCTACTGTATATTAATTATTTTCTTTAAAAAATGTTTAAAAATATCTTAAAAAGTAATTCCAACACAGATGGAGACTAGGATAAGATCTTTACTTAAAAGACTTGTTGAAAGAGGAAGGTCTTCAGTAGACATCGAAAAGATAACAGATGGCTTCTGTCAAATATTTAAGGGGATGGAATTCCAAAGAGTAGGTGCCACTATACTAAAGGTCTGCTTCCTATGTTTTAAGGAACAGACCTACAGGCGGGCCCCGCTTATACGGCAGGTTCCGTTTTGGACCCCTGCCGTAAAGTGGAACCCCATTGATTATAATGTGGTGCGTAGCATGAAAATGACATGAAAATGCCGCAAAATTGCAAAAATCGGCTTTAAAAGGGGGAATTAAAGCTACTGCATTAAAGGAACGCCGGGAAGCGAAGCGCCGGGAAGCGGGGCCCTACTGTACTGATAAGATGGTATCTGCAGGAGGCCCTCACCTACAGTGTGCAGTGACTGACTGGGTATAAGAAGGGGTAAGACGATCTTTCAGGTATCCTGGTCTCAAGCTGTATAGGGCTTTGCTCACCAAAACCAACCCCTTGAACTTAGCCCAGTAGCTAGTGAGCAGCCAGTGCAAAAATACAAAAGGCCATGGGGAAAGGGTTGTTACTCCCTTATAGGTGGCAATGGCAGTGGCAGGTGAGCTTCAAAGACAGTGCCTTGCCTGTACATAATTTAATTAGTTATATACAAATTAATAATACAAGAATGAAAGAAGTCAAATTTTTTCTTGGCTTCTCAACATTATTAAAATTACCCAACATTTATTCTTCACTAGATCATTTTTAAAAAGCTAGGAAAGGATGGGAAGAAATGTTAGATCCAGCTGTGTAGTTGAAGTTCTAGCTAACCACAGCTATTGTGCATACATATAAACATGATTTACAGGAATGTAATGTCAGTTGTTGAATACTTGAAATTATTTAAAATAAACCAACCTTTGAATTTGCAGAGATGAAACCAATATTCTATCTCACATTCCCAGTATTTCATGGATTCCCACAATCCTGTGATGTCTAAAGTTCTTCAACCTTGAAATTAAGTAAGGTATTGATTTTGCTTATTTACTTTGAGCTATAGTGAATTTGCAATTTATCAAATTGAGGCTCAAGGGGGAGGGGGGAAATCAAGGTTAATATTCCAGGGATCTGCATGCTTTTAAAGACTTGTACTAGTTCCCAGAGTTGTGTGGTTGGTTTCACATTTATATTGATTTTGAGAAGAATTTTATTAGCTAGGGTTGGAGCAATAAGACATATTTTTCCCTTTTTGTTTTAGCTTCTATGTTGACACAATTCCCATTGTTCCCCATGACAGAGAAAAAACAAACGGCAGAATATGATTAACTTCCAGTCCTCCCATCTCCACACAGCATCCCCCCAAACTCTGATGTCTTTTTCCAGTGACTTATTAGTCAGATGTAGTCTCAATAGCTGGATCCAGCTATTCTGCTAATGAACTGTGTTCAGCTTACATTCTTTTCCTGATTAGCTGAGTTGAAATCATTGACTGTGTTTTTGTTAACATTTCCAGTGATTATCCTCTCTCTGTTACTTTTGTTTACTTTCAGTGATTTCATCATATAGAAAACTATTATTGGCTACATAGTATTGTGATGTATCCCATCTACTACACAATTCCTGATTGGCTGGGTGGGATCATCCATGCAACTGTATCAGCACTGACACTTCCCACAAAACCTCTCATTATTTTTCAGTGGAGTCTGCTAGGAGATAAAACACAGATAAATAAGAGGGGACAGCTGGGTCATGCTGTCCTAGCTATAGGTTACAGCATTCTCAAATGAGAGCTTTGCTGCTTTCTCAAAAATTCCTGGTCTATGTAAAATGGCTACACCCTAATGCCCATGAAAGACGGGAATTGTGGAATAAGCTACTCATGCCACATTCTCAACTACAAAGGGACTGGACACATTATAGCAATCTCTTTCAGGGAATCTCAAAGATAATCTAGTCCAAATCCAGCAATATTTATGACTGCAACTGTAAAATGAGATGGGGCATAGATGCACCAGCAGTGATGGATGAGGAGGTTTCCCCTGCTCTACGTGCTGCAGATCGGATAGGAGTACCTAGTTCTGTGCTCTGCTTCCATGCAGTGGAGCATCATGCTGTGTCATTATACAAAGGCCTGAAGATATATTGTAGCCAGATCAGTCTCACTCCAAACTGGGAGACAAAAAAGTGTAATAAGTTGCTAATTTTTATTGGAATAGTTTATGTTCAAGTTGGATGTGTGAAGGTGTGTGAGGTTTTAAGCCTCATGCCATTTAGAATTGAACTTCCAAAGTTCTCTGAAGTGTGTGTATGTGTTTGTCATCTGATTCAGAGAAGTGAGTGAAGACACACAATACAGATTACTCTTTTTCTGAATAGAACTGTTTATATGGAATACTTCATAGTTCAACCAATGGTGAAAAAAGTGGGGGAAGTGACTTACTTCAAATACTTTGGACCTCTAACTCCATGTACTGCTTTTTGCATTTCTTTTAAAGAGCACTTAAAGCCTGGATCATTGATTTCTGCATGGGAGAATCAATGTCTTCAACTGAGATAGAAAACATTCTTTCCAATTCATGTGGGTACTTTGTTTATGTAAAATATTTCTACTCTGCTTTTTGACCTTACTATGATCCTCACTGAAGCTTTAAGAGTGCAGTCCTCTACTCAGACATATGCCCCACTGGGTTTAATGGCATTCACTTAGGATTGCTGCATAAGAAACCTATTGAGTTCCTAGTTTTGGCCCATCTCTGCCTTAAATGAACAGTTTTTCTAAGGTCCAATTATATGATACAAACTCTGTATCATATAATATTATACAATATGATACAGAGAACTGAATCTGGATCTGACATGGGTCCTCTTGACTTTTTTTCCAGATGTATAAAGCAGCCTTAGATTGGAGTGGATTGTTATGAGTTATGTGAGGGGACGTGAGTACCCCCCGAAACACACATCCCATAGTTAATATCAGATTTGTGTTAGCTTACTTAAATCCAATCATGAATCACCTGTATCACACTCTCTTCCTACAGAGCTGTGCATTTACCACAGAATAGCAGTCCCACACTGGTTAGATTTCTAGTAGCCTTTTCTTGCCCCTTCTATGTTTTTGCAGCTTGATGTGGATCTGACTGCACTTTATTACCTCAGCTGAGAGCTTGCCACTCCTGCTGGAGCCCTTTATCTGTATTTCGGAGCCTTAGGCCTCCACCCCTTTGGAATGCAAAAGGAGGATCTGGTAAGTATTCAGCATCCCAGATGATTTGTCCCTGGGTCTTTCTTGTATTGTAATGGGGTTGCTTCAATTTTTTTTACTGAATAAGATATAATGCTCAAGAAGCTGTATGTGATGGTTGTGTTTTAAGCATTCTTTACCTTCACTGTAATATACTCAGGCCTGGCAAACTTTGATATGTGGGGGAAACACTTTTGCTGCATTCCCCCTCCCCATGCTTCCTTGTCCTGAAGCTATTCAAAGTTTGAGGGCTTTTCCTAATGTGAAGATAAGAAAATAACAGGCACACAATTGTGAATGGAAATCATGCAAATCCCTGTTGGACTGCAAGCAAATGTGTTTAGAAGCTGCTGCATGCCATAGATTGCAAACACACAATCCTGCAATGGACAGCCATAAGTCTACAAGTGCCACTTTCAGAGGCACATGTTACCAAATTCTTCCAAGCTACACAGCAAGTGGATTGGACTGTGAAAGACCAACCCAAATGATGTTTACATTTTGACAAATTTGTAGGGCACTCGAAAATCTCAAGAGAGGAGGTCAGGACTCCTGCTCCCCTGGTGCATTCACTATAGCTGCCCAATTTCCCTGCTTTTTAAAATTTGATAGAAATATCTGTGGGCTATAGGTACGTTCTTAAACTGCAAGTTTTTTTTGCCTATTAGTGCATTTCTCTGCTTTTTAATCCGGGAGGTAAGAAATGGGATCCTGTGCAAGCTTGTTGAGAATGGATTGATCATTTGCATGCTTATTGAGTTCAGTGGGATTTACTCCCCTGCAATCATGCTTAGGATAGGTGAAACTGACTGGGGGGGGAGGGAAGGATGGCTGGAGTGGGCAGGGAAGGAGGAAGAAGGAAGAGGGGAGGGGAGAAGGAAGGCAGTGGAGAGGGGAAGGAGGGAAAAGCCAGGCCTGATCATTTGCATGCTTATTGAGTTCAATGGAATTTACTCCTATGTAATCATGGTTAGGACAGGTAAAACTGACCATGGGGGAGGAGCAGGGGGAGGGGAGAGGAGAGGGAAGGAGAAAGGGAGGGGATTTTTTAAAAAAACTTTTAAACTGTAGAAGATGAAGGTCAGAGTATGGGGCAAGGTCAGTAATAGGATTACAGGTACTCTGTGAACATGGCTGATTTTTAATAAATTTCAACGGATTATGAGAACTCTGACAGAAAAAAGTCCAAAAGGCACCTGGGTTTTCTGTCTCTCTCTTTAGACTTTGAACTCTCGATTCTTTCTGACTGTTTTGTTTATCACCATGAAAATTGAGAGGGTTGTTTAGCAAGCGTTTCTGAGTTCAGGACTATAAGTTTGTAAGGCTTTGTTTTGAAATGAGCTTATGGGAAGCATCAGAATGGCATGGGGGTATTTTCAATTTAAAATTGTGGAATGTGAAAAATCCATGCTGACTATAGTATACAGCCACTCTTGTGGCTGTATAAATATGATAACCATTAAAATGTATGCTACATTTCAAGATGAGGAAGGATAATTTAAAAGGTATGTTTCATTAAGTTTAATCCTTAGTAAAGTTAGCTGTAAGTGTACTATCATGATCTATCTATCTATATATATTTCAGTGTGAGAGATTTAAGCCTATGATTAACTTTCCCACTGGAATCAGTAGAATTTGCATGGTTAGGGTTCTGTCCTGGTTCCCCAGAGATCTAGCCCATTCAGTAGGCCCATAAGGAAATATTGGATGGTATTCTACTACCTCATCCTGTCAGCACAAGGTTTATTGCTAGTGCAACAGGACTTCCCTGCACCTCTTCCCCCTGGACATGACCTGTGCCCTCTCAAATCTCCTTTGGAAGGTTTCAGAAACTCCTAAAATAGATTTAGGGGGTGCATAGGGGGAGAAGAGGGGGAAGTTCTGTTGTACAAACAAAGATGCTTGAGCTGACAGAACTACTTACTCAAAGCTATGTTGAATCCAACCCCTCGCCTTTGTATCCAGAGCTTCCATTCATGTGTTTTATTGCAAATACAGCCAAGCAGGCCAGCCTGCTTGTCTGCTAAGTGGGAAATAAGCCCCCATCTAATGCCCATTGTGTCACACCCATCCCTCTGTCATTGACTTAAGACAGGGGTGATGAACAAGATGCTCTGTAATGGTTGATGGACTACCACTCCCGACTCTGCTGAGTCTGACCATCAGCCATGTTGGACTCTTGTGGCATCTGGATGGCAGCACACTGGCTACCCTCAGCTTAAAAGCTTCAGGGGTGAGACCAGGTCAGGGAATTGAAGGTTGAGTGGGATCCAGGGATTGGCAATGGGTAGCACCTGGGTTTTTTTTTTAAGACACTACTAATGAAGATATCTGATCCACACAGCAATCAGACATACATATCCTACCTTTGCTGAGTTCCTGGTGGCCACAACCCCATCCCTAAGGGAATCTGTGTGATATTAGGTAATAAGAAAGCCACTTTGTTATTACTTAGCCTCTGTTTTAATACTGCTGTGCCACTTCTGCTTCATTTTTAAAGAATTTTGTGTTTTTGTAAAATACAAAGACAGAGCAAAGTGTACCATACAGGTAATCACTCCTCTGTAAAAAAGAAAAGGAAAAAACATGCAACAAATTTCCATCTTTCCCTGTTCCAGTGCTTGTGTGGGACTGGTTTTGTACTCCTGGTGAGATCTGGCAGAACAAGGGGCAGTTGACCAGGAGAGTGACAGTGTCTCTGGGGCTGCATTAACTTCTTCCGATGTGACCCATGACATCAAGACAAGAGGAGCAGGGAGTCCTGCAATCAGCCCAAGCCTCTTTCTGTTTGTGGGTGTGACAAGGCAGCAGAAGCAAACAGATGTCCTGTGCACCACAGGGAGATGAGGGTGGGAATGCAGCTGATTGCATATTTCTATGGAAGAGAGTCAGGAAGGATGGGAAAACAGAGCCCTTATCTGATTACTGATGGTCACAGCATTGTTTTCATATCCTTGTGTTGTGATCATGAAGCATTAATAGTATTAGGAAGAGACTGGACCTGATGCCATATGTGGAAACCAATTTAGTAAAAGATTATGCAGCAAGGCAATGATGTTCCATTTTAAATGGCAGATGCCTCATTAGTGATGATTTATTTAGATGACCTTCTCAGAGTGATGCCAGTTCTCCCCCCGCTTTCCAAGCCCTCTCCCATCTCCCAGTTCACTGTAAAACACTCCTTAGCAGGGAGAAGTAAACTCACACAGCTGAAACGCAAACTGGCTTAACCTTTCTACTCCAAAATGGTTCAGTAGCACAATGATTTACAATAGTTTGCATTAGGTTTAGACTCTGAGATTTAATTTTATAATGTATATGCAAATAATGTTAATACTATGTAAACTTATTCTAACATTATGCAAATGTGCTCCATATATTTTGGCTATGCAGAATGGCTCTGATGCTGCAGCCTGAAACCTACAACCTTCTAAGACCTACACCATTTCTTCTTATCAATTCTAAGGGCTCATAAACTAGCAGCAGCCATATTAAAAAGGATATAGTCTACGGGCAATTGATGGAGCCAGCTTGTTGAAGTTAAGGAGGCCTGGATCTGGTCAGTGTCTAAATGGACAGAGCTGCACTCCTCTGGAAAGAGCAGGTCTGTACTTAGGGGTGCTCCTGGATCTAATGCTGCCATTGGAGACTTTGTGGCTATGAGTGCCTCTTTCCAGCTACCTCTGGCATATTAACTATAGCCCCTCTGGGACAGCGATTATTTGGACACTGCTCTCCATGCACTGGTAATCTCTAGACTGGATTATTACAATGCACTCCTTGGAGACAATTTAGACACTTCAACTGGTCCAAAAATGTAGAGGCCAGATTACTAGCTGGAGTTGTATTTAGAACTCATATAACCCCTGTTTTAAAACAGCTGCTTTAGTTGCCAGTTCACTTCTGACCCCAATTCAAGTGGTGCCCAAGACCTGGTGCGAGATGTAACTGTTGTCGAACCAATTGGGAGCAGTGACCATAATGCTATTTAATTAAATATATATATGTAAATGGCCAATTGCCAAGAAAATCCAAGATGGTTACATTTGACTTCAAAAGAGGGTAAAAAAGGAAGTTGAAAGGCAAAGTCAAGAGGGTCACATCACTCCAAAATGCTTGGGAGTTCTTTAAAAACACAGTATTAGAAGTTCAACTGGAGTGTATATTGCAGATCAGGAAGGGTACCACTAGGGCCAAGAGAATGTTGGCATGGTTAATGAGCAGAGTCAAAGACACTATTAGAAGCAAGAAGTCTTCCTTCAAAAAATGGTATTCTTGTTCAAATGAGAAAAATAAAAACAAACACAAAGTCTGACAAAAGAAATGCAAGAAGACAATAAAGGATACTAAAGAAGAATTTGAGGAACACATTGCTAAGAACATAAAGACCAACCTGCCAAAAATATTTAAATATATTAAAAGCTGGAGACCATCTACATAGGTGGTTGGACCTTTGGATGACAAGGGAGTCAAAGGTGCGCTAAAGCAGGATAAGAAGATTGCAGAGAAGCTAAATGAATTCTTTGCATCTGTCTTCACAGTGGAGGGTGTAGCGCAGGTCTCTGTGCTTGAACTAAGTTTTGCAGGAAAGGAATCCTCTGAAAGGAAAGGACTGTCAGACATAGAATTTAAGAGACATACTTTTCTGGACATGTTTGAAACAGGTGGGAAGGTGCGAAGGGAGTTGTGTTAATGTAATTGGGTCATCAACATAGTGCCCTCCAGATGTTGTTGGACTACAACTCCCATTAGTTTTACATAACATTACCAATGATCAGGGATGATGGAAATTGCAGGCTAACAACATCTGGAGGGCAACATGTTGGCTATCCCTGGTCTGTAAAGACCCACAAGTAACTTTTGTTGTTTGTTGCAATACATACAAGAACATAAGAAGAGCCTGATGGACCCAGCCAGTGGCCCATCTAGTCTAGCATCATGTTCTCACAGTGGCCAAACAGATGCCCTAAAGGGAGCCCACAAGCAGGACCTGAGTACAAGAGCAGCACTCTCCCCACTTGTATTCCCAGAAATTGATATTCAGAAGCAGTGTAAGTAGAACATAGGCATCATTGCTAGGTGCCGCTGATAGCTTTATCCTCCATGAATTTGTCTAATCCTCTTTTAAAACCATCCAAGTTGGAGCCCATCATTGCTTCTTGTGCTGGCAAATTCCATAGTTTCACTATAAACTGTGCAAGACTACATTTTTAATTGCAAGAAAAGGAATAATGTTCATTCTGGTGGATTACTTTTGAAATGTGCATTTTCTGTTTACCTACGTTATGTTCTACTTCTGACAGTTCAATCGTGCATACATGTCTACCCAAGGAGTTCAATGGGACTTACTCCCAGGTAAGTATGTACAGGATTAAGTTACCTTTAAGTTATACTGTTTTGTTGACAAACAAAATTACAAAGGTGACCAGTAAAGTAGTTTGCATTTTTCTTTGATGATAGGGGATTGCCATATTGATCAAAATGTGTTTCAGTTGAAAGGGGTGCTGCAGTGTTTTTTGCAACACAACACAGGCATGCCTTCAAATGCTGCAACAGAATGCCTGTTCAGTACTGGTGGTAACGTAATGACTGTAAAGAGACATTCCTTGTCTGATGGGCTGTTTGAGCATCTTGTTCTCGTGAAACACAACAGAAATGTATTGTTAAAGCAGCATATCAAGTGTAAACTTTGATTTCAAGTGAAAAAGTATTTGTGTGTTGGGGTATCACCATTGCTGGGGTGGAGGGTGAATGTAAGATTCTATTATGCCATTTTATGGATTAAAGAATATATTCTACTACCCTCTATGTGTGTGTGTTTATTTTTACTGTTGTTTGAGGCTACTTAGGTATGCAGCAACCAAGGCCAGTGTCTTGTAGGCACTCTAGTTTTTTTAAAGTAACTTAAGTGTAATTGTAGTGATTACTTTTGAGTAATGGTAAAGTAATTAATTCCTTTCAGAACAGTTGTAATTGTAATAGTAATTTATTCCTTTTTGGGGCCATGTAACAGTAATTGTAATGTATTACTTTTTAGAAGTAATCTTCCAAGCTCTGATCTAGAACTGGCGTGAGCAGTGAGGTGGCCAAGTTTGCTGGTGATACTAAATTGTTCAGTGTTATTAAAACAAAAAGGGATTGTGAGCTTCAAAAAGAGCTCCAAAAAGGCTTCTCCAAACTGAATGGGCAATAAAATGGCAAATACAATTCAATGCAAACAAGAGTAGTTATACATATTGGAACAAAAATTTTTTAATTTCACGTATACACTCATGGAATCTGAACTGGCGGTGACCTTGGGGTCATAGTAGATAGCTTTATGAAGATGTTGACTCAGTGTGCAGTAGCTGTGAAAAAGGCAAATTCCATGTTAGGGATCATTAAGAAAGGTACTGAAAAAAGAAATGCCAATATCATAATGCTGTTATACAAATCTATGGTTCAACTACATTGGGAATACTGTACTGTGTACAGTTCTGGTTGCCTCACCTCAAAAAGGATATCATAGAGTTGGAAAAGTTGCAGCTTTGGGGGCTTTTTAGTTCAGATAAAAGGCAAGTAAGAGGTGACACGATAGAAGTCTGTAAAATTATGCATGGCACAGGAAAGGTGGATAGAGGAAAGTGAACAGGAGCAACATTTTGTTGCACATCTCATTTTTGAAGCATCCTCTTCACTGGTGCTTCAGTTTTAAGATTGAGAGTGGCTGGATTGGAGAGTTAGTAAAGACATGCATCACAGTCAGAAACGTTTGTATCACAAGGTCTGTTTTGAACATTACCTACCCACCATATTAAATATTATCATTTTACCTCTAATTAATTATGGAAATGGAGTGAAATTTAGCAAAAGGCATCTGACTGGTGGTGAAATTTTCCAGTAATTTCCTATTGGCTTCCTAATTTATTAAGAATTACCAGTAAATGTCAACATTCATATAGTTTCTGACATTTGCCAAAATGTATTTTGATTGCATTTTTTGTTCCAGATTGCAGGAGACTATGGAAGGGAGGACAGGCACATATCTCACTAGGCGATTCCATTCAGAGACAGATGTCCACATGTACATTTATGAGTTGGAGACCCTAAAGGGTAGCACTGCCTTAAACCATTAGCAGGTAAGGTACTCCTGACATTTGTTTGTAAAGGTGTCTAATTGCCATATTTATATTAAACACGGCTGAGGGAAAATAATAAGGGAGCAAAGATTTCACAAGCCGATCACAAGATTTCAAAGCAATCTAGTAATTTTCTTTTAATTAAATTTTTTCCCTGAAGGGATTTGTTTCTTTTGACATGTTGCTTATAAGTTTGGAAAGGCATTATCTTCCACAGTAATAGCGAAACAACATGCTGTCAGTATTGCTGGTTAAAGCTGGTATCCCTACATGGGACCCAATCCCTAGTGTCATTATTTTGAGTCTCTTGCTTTATGCATAAACACCGTGAACAGAACCAGAACAAGCAGTTATATAAAGGCAATAATTAGCACTGAATCCACTGCTTGTGTTTTCTGTTCTAACGCATCAGTGATTTTTTTTCCTCCCCAAGGAACAAATTCCACTGTTAGGTTATTAATTTTTAATTTACACTAGGATACCCAAGTTAGACTCCATTTCTGCTCAACAGTTAGAGATTTGAATATGCACAAAAATATCAGGTGTGTTAATTTAAGAAACAAGATAATGCTTGATTGGCTATACTGGGAGTGTGGAACTGGATCCAGCCCACTGGCTTATCTCCCACACACACTTGCGGACCAGCATTGTTGGGTGGGTGAGGCTGCCTACGTGTCAGCCACTTGACTTCACAATGATATTAGGGGATCTGTTTTTGCATACCAATGTGTATGGAAACACAGATTTGCAAAGCCCCATGCACTGTATTATGCAAGCCCCAATAAATCAGCACAGGGCTACAAAAGCACCAACAGTCAGCTGATTGTTAGGATTTGTGAAGTACATTTCACAGGACTATGCAAGCCCTGAAGATCAACTGATTATTGGCACTTGCAAAGCACTGTGCACAAGGCTCTGCACAGGGATTTGTAGGTGCGTCTGCAGGTGCTCGTAAACCCCCTTTTGGTCCAGCCACATATTTACAGTGCCCCCCTACACCTCATATATGACATCAAGAGTGGAGTAGGTGTGACTTGGCAAAAACAGACTCAGGGGCCAAACAAGGAGGCCTGGTGGACCTAAATAGGCCCATGATCAGAGGTTCCCTACCACTCGACTTATCACAAGGGCATGACATTCTTGTCATACCACAGGGGCATGACATTATTGAGCAGGGTGGAGAACTGGATTCAACCTTATCTTCCCCACCTCTGTGGGCCAGGTTTGACAGGTGGGTGGAGAATAATATAAGTTGACCCATTTTTGCATACCATTGTGCATGGATGACCCAACAATCAGCAGACCACCAAGGCCTACATAGCCCTGAGCACAGAAGTAAGAATGATTAGCTTATGTTCCATGCACCATGATTTATAAGACCTGATAATCATATGATTATCGGGGCTTGCATAGTGCATTGCACGGTGGCTTGCAGGTGCCACCAATCTGATGATCAGATGCAAACCCACTTTTGGCCCAGCTGCACCTTTACCTGCCCCACACTTAATACCATATATGATATCAGGTCTAGAGCAGATGGGCATGGTTTCATGGGCCAAATTGAGAGGTCTGGTGGGTAGAGTTAGGTCTGTGGGTTGGAGATTCTCAACTGCTGTTCCAGAGGATATTGGTATTTTGGTTCCAGAGAAGGAGAAACACCCAACAGGTGCAATGATACATACAGTAATACTTTGCTGATAGTGCGACATATGTGTATGCCTACATCGAAATGTGACCATCTGCAACATCAGAGGTTTCCCATTCTTGCCAATACGGGAACTGTGAGCTTTAGTTTCCCTGTCTGCTGGCAATGCAGAGAACCTTCTTGAGTCCACGTCTTGTGCCATCGCTGCTGAAAACATGCAGAGTTCTGTCCTCATTGATGGCTACTGCAGTGCTTGAACATGAGAACCAAAGGCTTACTCTATGATACCTGGCCTGTGATGAAAGCTAGTGCAGACATATACCTTCCTGTTTTGTGTGAGAACATAACATTTCATTAAAATTTTAGGCATGTGGCCATGCACAAGAGCTTTTTCAGACCAATATGAAGAAAGCCAGGTGATAAGAAATTCTCTTTCTTTAGAGTAAGGCATCCAACATGAAGACACGGATCCAAAGAGCTTCTTTAAATATTCCTATGACCCGGGCATGCCCTATGGCAGTTTTTACAATTTTACAAATAGTTTTTGAAATTCCCTCAGTTTCAAAAGCTGTATCTCATTAGGCAAAATGGTGGAGAAACACAAATCCAAAGTTCTCCTGGATGCACATAACTAGCTACATGCTTCTTTTGATCTTGGCCTGATAATTTAGATCACTCTTCCCCAATTGGTGCCCTCCAGATGATGTTGGGCAAGGCTTCAGTTCCATTCAGCCTCAGCTAGCCAGAATGGTCAATGGCTAGAGACGATGGGAGTTGGAGCCCAGCAACATCTAGAAGGCCCCAGGTTGGGAAAGGTTATTTTAGAACCTCACAAATGCCATTTCTTTATTAACAGTATGGTTTCCTGCTGTTGGCTACTGCAAATACCCCAAGACATTGGAGGATGGTCCATTAGGACAAATGGGGCACACTCTACCAATCTCAGCCAGCCCTCACCAGCCTCCACCTGTCTGCCTTCATACTTACAACTAGTCCAGGGGGTGGCACTAGCTGTCAGCCTCCTCCTCCTTAGTCTCAGTGTTGCCCTTGTAGAACTCAGCAGGGAGGAGGATGGGGGCAAAATTAGTTGGCTCCACCTGTCATTGGCTCCTCCTACTGTTTGTGCTCCCTGCCTTCAGCCCCACCAGTACCAGTGGGCACCAGCAGTTGCGTACCTAGCATATTTGACACCCGGAGTGGATCATTTTTTAACACCCCCTTCTCTATACGACAAAAGAGCCCAGTGCTCTTCAACATGTTTATTAATGACTTGGATGAGGTCCAGATCTTATCAAATCTTATCAAATCTGCAGATGATACAAAATTGGAAAGGATAGCTAGTACCCTGGAAGACAGAAACAAAATTCAAAGGGATCTTGATAGGCTGGAATTATTGGGCTGAAAACAGAATGAAATTTAACATGGATATGTGCAAAGTTTTACACCTAGGAAAAAGAAACCAAATGCATAGTTATAAGATGGAGGATACTTGGCTCAGCAATACTATGTGCAAGAATAATCTTGGAATTGTTGTTGATCACAAGCTGAACATGAGCATCATCATCTGGAGTACTGCATCCAGTTCTGGACACCTACTTTAAGAAGGATGCAGACAAACTGGAACAGCTTCAGAAGAGAGCAACAAGGATGATTAGGGGCATGGAAACAAAGCACTATGTGGAGAGACTGAAAGAACTGGGGATGTTTAGCTTTGAGAAGAGAAGACTGAGGGGAGATACAATAGCACTCTTCAAATCCTTGAAAGGTTGTCACACAGAGGAGGGCCAGGATCTCTTCTTGAGCATCCCAGAGTGCAGGACATGGAATACTGTGCTCAAGTTACAGGAACCCAGATTTGAGCTGATCATCAGGAAAAACTTCCTTCTTTGTTGCTTTTACACAATAGACTGCCGTACATGTGCCATTGGAATTATTCTCTAACCATTGGTGCTTAAAACATGCTTCTGCTCTTAGTTCAAAATGGGGTGAATTCTACATGTGTTGTTTGTCTTTCATTCTTAAGCAACCTTTAATATTTATGAAAGTAATATACAACAAAAATGTGAATAACTACATTATGCACAAACAGAGGCCTTGGAACACAATCCACAATACCTATCTGATTAAACAGTGGGGAAATTATGATATAGCTTTCCTGCCAGAATTCCCACATACTTAGAAAACCTGAATTCCATGCAGAAATACCCAAATTGTTTCCCTTCACTATCACATTTGCTATATGTTATTTGTGTTATGTGCTCAGAAATTAAAATGGAATGCGACGTGGTTTTATACATTCTTAAAAAAAACTGCAAAAACTAGTATTAAAGTTCAGTTATCAGCCAGTAATGGCTGGCAGCATTTCTGCTAGTTATGTCATCTGCCCATTCTAATGTTTCAGCATTTGTGAACATTCTTAAAGCTTGTGGTCAGTCAACTGATCAAATAATTGTCTTTCAAAGCCATTTCCAATTTCTGCCGATAGCAATGCCTGTGTTAGCAATAATACCTGGAAACAGGATTTTGCATCTTCATAATATATCCTGTTGAAGTTCTTGAGCAATTACTTAATTTGGGAAAATGTAGCAACCAATAATTGCACTTAATTGTCACTGTGGTTGTTGCAGAGTTTGCATTGGTCTTAAGATAGCAGGTTTTAAGTATGTGGACTTGTTTGTGGACTACACACAAACTTTCTACCGTTTTAAAGCAATGTTTTAGGACAAATCATTAGGCACAAAAGCCACTTGTTCAGTTCCTGCAACAAAATCATTGTGATAAATAAAGCTATATCTGCTTGACCTCTCACAGATAGAAGAACTGCTCTCTGCCAAGAGCATGGCTAAAATTTAGCAAGGTTGTTTTAGCAGATAGAGATCTCTGCAACAGTTTGTAGAATAGCACTCCCTCTGTTTTTTTATTCATAGGAGGCTGCAGAGGGCAAAGAGGTGCAACAAATTGGGTAGGCAATGAGGGGAAAGGGGGAGGATTTGTTTTTTGTGAACTGCTGAACTGAAATGGAAGAAATGGGGGGGGAAAGCAGGATGAGAAGGGAATACGGGACTCAGGCAGAGGGAAAAGGTGCCTTGCAAGGGGGTACATGGGGGGGTTTGCTGTGCTGCTTTTGTACCCCAGAGCTGGAGGGGATTTCCTGGATCTGAAAAGCACTTAAATCAGGTTCCCTCCTAGTGCTGCTGCCAAATTGTGCGCAAACCTGGTTGGTCAGAGGATCACAGGCAGGGGAAGCAGAGCCGTGTTTTGCTGCTGCAAAAGCCACCTGACCCCCCCCCCCCGCAAATCTCTGCTGCAGACTCCCATGGGGTCAGTGCGCTTTGGAAAAGGTCCGCAAAGGCACGAGGCAGAAAGGGGGTGCAGGAGGGAAAGGGAGCAGGGAGGGGTCCTCTTACAGCAGACTCCAGGGGAGAAAGCCTGGGAGACCCCAGCCAGCCCCTCTGGTCTCTCCCTCCCCCCTCCCCACCCCAATTACCTGGAATTTGAGTGACAAGCAAGCTTGCAAAGTGTTGTGTTTGCCAAAGACAGGGCAAGATCATTTGCTGCTGCGGGGTAGCTTCAACCCCGGCCAAAGAGGAAAAGCAGGTCCCAGCAGGGAAAGAGCTGTAAATGCTGGGGGGGGTGTCCAGTGGGCACCCCTCTCCAACAGATGGTGCACCGACACAACAGCAGGAGGGAGGGAGGGAGGGAGGGAGGGAGAGGGAACTGACAGCACAGGCTGGACCTGCAACTTGAAGGAAGCCTAGGGTTCGGTGGGCAACCGGGGAAGGTATTTTAATTTTAGTAGAGGGGGCAGACAAGCCTTTGCCATGCCACTCAACTGGTGGCAGGTGGCCGGCAACATCGGGAGATGCCAAGAAACTACTCCCCACATGTGGCTGGGGCGCCGCCACCCGCATGCTGCCTCTCTACGACCCGCCACCCAGCCGCTAGTGCCGGGCTTTGCCACCATCACTCTTTTTCTTGTCGTCCATGCACACGCATACACTGGCAGCTCCCGGAGCCCCTCCACTCCCTTCCCTCACATGCGCTCCTGTCGAATCCACACGCACACACACAAACTCTTGAAAAGCTGCCAGCACAACTAACCTGCCTCAGCAGGCCTGTACCACACTGCTCGTGCCCAGTGCCAGCCCGCCAGCCTGCCTGCAGAGCCCAGGAGTGCCTCACGCCCGCCCGCCTGCCTATCAACCTCTCCTACTCTCGCACGCTTTGACACCCACCCACCCCATTGGGCAATGCACCCCCTTATTGCCAGCACCCGGGGCAGTCCACCCCTCTGCTCTGCCCTTGGTACACCACTGGGCACCAGCCATCACTACCCCAAACCAAGGATTGAACTGTTGAGCCTCAGCTCCCCCAGAAGGGGCAGGAAGGGGGGAGGCATGAGTTTCAGGCTCCTCTGCTGCCTGGAGACACAGAAGACTCGGGAGTTGTTGAGTCTGAGCGAGACCTTGGAGGGGGAAGCGAGCCTGAATTCCAGCCAGTTCCCACAGAAGATGCGATCTCCGAGGAGGAGAGCACGCTACCCCCAGATGCTGCTGAGAACCTGTTGGAGGAAGCTCCAGCAAAAGTGCCAACTCCTCCCTTACCAAGCAGTTCCCAGGATGCCACCAGCGTGACGCAGCCCCCTGACCTAGAATCCATTACTCAGGAGCAGGTGTCTTCCGATGAGCCGTTAGAGACATGCCCCTGTCACCTTGCTACCGCCACCGCAAGGAACGGACAGGGCAGAGACAGGACTTGCGAAGGAGTCAGAGATTACAATCGAAAACGTTCCCTACTTAAGGTTGCCACTTACAATGGGGAGCTGCTGTATCAACTTCCTTCATACACCGCACAGCATGTCTAGAGTGTAGTTAGGGATTTCAGTGAGTTAGTGCAGGTTTTTCTATGAAGCGCCATGCCTTTGATATATCCAGTACTTTAATAAAATGAGATTTAATTGCACCCGCGTCTTGGCCTCGTAGTTCCGGCTCTGGACGGGACATGAACAGAGGAAACTCTGGTCTTAAATGGGTGCCTTGATATTGCACAACTCCCTGTTCGTTTCACTGGGACCACAGCAGGAAAAGTGTGTGGTTCCCATATTTCCTTTCTCAGTACACAAGACATTTAATTCCTTTCTATAGTGTTGACTCAATTCCTTGTATTTGGCATTGGGGTAACTATTTATCTTCTTCGGGCTCATCTTACTTATTTTTCTATCTTATTTGGATGTGTGATTTGCTGCATCTCCATATTAAGTAGCCTAGTCTGGAACAGAAGCCAATCTGGTGAAATTCCAACATCTCATATTGTGCAATAAACTAATGATCGGTATAGACAAACAGAACAATTTCCCTGCACTCCAAAAAGCACTCTGCCAGCATTTTATCCATATTATTGGCACTCTTGGAAAACAACTCACAAAGGCTGATGTTTTGTGATGGTCCTGTGGGTTATGTATCTTTCAGAGTTTTTATATGAGGAGGCAGGATTCTGCCTCTAGATGAGGGACATTTTCATTTGCATGAGACTTCTCATGAGACTACAACTGCTAATTTGTTGATTAATTATCTATATTACACACTGTTTACTTGACCATGCTTAGATTAATTTCTCTTTCCAAGCAAATCATATTTAGTGATGTATTTGCATATCTTGATTACAGTTTAACGCCCTGCTATCATGGTGGTTTTCCTGGGTACTTCAATTAGAGAAGAGTGCTTAAAGAAAGGGAGCAAGAAATGGTTTCACATTACTGCATTGTAGATTACTGGATGGATATGCCATCCAGATTGGATTGACACCAATCTGCAAATTTCTTGATGTATTTGATTAAATGCTTCAGTAAATTTTGCCGCTTTGGGTTCCTTTGTGAAGAAAGGCAGGATATAAGTTCAATAAAATATAAATAAATAAATAAATAAAATTAAGGGTGTGTGTGTGCACATGCATGTACTAAAAATGTGGCGTGCATTCCAGATATGCAGGCACAGCAATCTTACCAGGTCAGAGGAGGGAACTACAAAATCCCAAGCCCACCAGACTGTTACCAGCAGGGTAGAAGGTGGGAACAGGGTGATTTCCCCCTTTTTCTTTCCCCATTTTTAGCCTTTTTTTTTTAAAGGAGATTTTCTCCAGGACTGGTGTACTTTCTGCTCTCCACACCAGAGGCTTGTCAGAATCCCCCCCCCCTTTTGCCCAAAGATGGGGCAGCACCAGGCAGTTTTCCATGTTGACCCATTCCAATCTGAGTTCAGGCGTGCTTATGGGACTGAATCAGCCTTGGTTGCTCTGATGGAAAAGGACAGGGGGAGTGCAACACTGTTATTCTTAACTGATCACTTAGCGGTTTCTGAGGGTATCCTTCTGAGCTGACTTGGTGAGATGGGTATCAGAAGCACTGTTTCACAATGGTTCTGATCCTATCTCCAGGGTTGGTTTCAGAATAGCACTGGGTGATTGTCATTTGGTCCCCTGGCAGTTGTGCTGTGGAGTGCCTCAGTTTACCGTCTTGTTCCTAATGTTGTTTAACATCTTTATGAAGCCATTGGGAACGGTCATTAGAAGATTTGGGGTGAGGTGTCACCAGTACACTGATAATACCCAGCTCTGTTTCTTGATAATATATGAATCGGGAGAGGCCATGCAAGCCTTGGACACGTTGTCCATGCATTTGTAACCTTCAGGCTGGATTACTGTAATGTGTTCTATGTGGGGCTGCCCTTGAGGTGTCTAGAAGCTGCAGCTGGTGCAAAATGCAGCTGTGCAACTGCTCACTGGTGAAAGAATTGCACTGGCTGCCCATTAGGTACTGGGCTAAGTTCAAAGTTCTGGTTTCCGTGTATCACGCCCTATACAGCTTGGGACCAGGGTACCTGAAATATTGTCTTATATACCTAGTCAGTCATTGCACTATGGAGGTGAAGGTCTCCTGTAGATACCATCTCATAAGAAGGTATGTTCCACAAAACATAGGAAGCAGACTTTTAGTGTTGCGGCACCTACCCCTTAAATTCACTCCCCTTAAATATTAGACAGGCACCATCTCTGTTGTCTTTTTGGAACCTATTCAGGACCTTCCTCTTTCAACTAGTCTTTTAAGTAGAGACCTTATCTCAGTCTACATCTGTGCTGGAATTATTTTTAAGTATTCAAAAAGACTTTTAAAAAGACTTTTAAAAATATGTTTAAAGTTATTTTGTTTGTAAGATTTTTTTAAGATGCTTTGTTTTAAAGATGTTTTAGTGGTTTATCACCTGTTTGCAGCCCTGGGTTCCTTCTGGGAGAAAGGACCGGATCTAAATTTAACAAATAAATAAATAAATCAATACAAATGTTGACTAGGAGGGGGCTTCTAAGTGCAGATCTCCCTCCCCAAGAGTGGGCTTTCTTCTCTGCTGAGACAGGCCTTTTAACATGGTTTTTTTCTTCCAGCCAATGCAGTATTTGTTGATGCTTTTACTACTATTTTTAATGATGTTTTTATTGAATTTTAATTTTATAATGTCTTTGTATGTTGTGAGCTGCCCTGATATACCTTTATGAAAAGTGTGGCTTATACATACTTTAATAAATAAATAAATACCCTGGGATACCCTCCCAGGGATTATGCCCTAAATTTTAAATGATTTTGAATGGAAGGATTTCCTTTGATAGTAATTGAGTTGGAAAGCAGCTCTCCAACTTCAGAAACCCAAATCTGTTCATGTTATATTGTTATACACACTTGCAGACATTTGACACAAATGAATCCATCAGATCTGAACTATACAGTTAATGGTTGCTTGTGAGTACCCAGAAATCTGTTTGTCTGAGCCACAGACTATTTACCAATGCCTTTATGCACAACCACCAGTATTTCACAATACTTTATATAGAGGAAACACTAAACGTTCTGATGTAGGCACAACAGGTATTTCAATTCCAAATTATAGGGTAGTTTAAAATTTGTGGGAACTGCCAGCCTAAAATATATAATGTACTTCTTGTATACCTGTTCATGATTAGCAATATGTACGCATATGTCCTGTTATGAACTCCTTAAGCTAAGCAAAATGAATCATCTTGTTGCTTGAATCATCTTGTTGCATGAAACAAATAAACTAGACCTGCACAAATTGGCACTGATCAGACATCTGAACATGCAAACAACAGATGCACCAGGGAGAGGAAGATCATATCAGCAAGCTATGCCCCCATCTTATGCATGTATCTTTGCACATCTGTAATGCTTTTCAATGTGCATGAACTACGTTTGTAGGCTGGACTGAGGTCTGTGCTTGCAGGGTCTCTGAACTCATATACGAGCCTCCATGTGTGCAATTTGCATGCCCGTCAGGGACAAAGCTTGGCACCATGATTCCACTCCCTTGTATACATGTTCCAACATCTGAACAGCACTCTTATAACTCACCAGGGATGGGAGTTACTCTTCTATCAGAGGATTACTGTTTCCACCTGCTTGGCCCCATACTCCAGTCCTGATCCTTCAAGGCAGCTGCTTCCAGAAGAATTCTGAGGTGGCTTTCTGGCCTTTGGGGTTGAGGCATAAAACAATGGTGAGGGATGGGGGGATTACTAGGTACTAATGTTATCAGATCTGGGGCTTCATTTGGATGTGAAGTTACTAGATATTTATGAGACACTATTGTACTACTGTATTTAGACTGCTTTTTTATGTGAACTATTTTGAGCCCAGATGTTTTTGTGAAACGTGGTATATGAATAAATGGACTATGAGCATGACTAACCCAAATGCACCCATTCATAGTGGGCCTCCAGGAGTTTGTATGGGAATGAAAAGGGTGGGGGGTAGGGACGGGAGAGAAATTTGATTCAGTTTGCATTTAAGGCTGAATTTATCAAATTCACATTTTCTGAAGCAATATGAGAACCAAAACATAGCCATCCTTCAAAATTCACACTTATTCGAATTTTGCAATGCAGTTCTCCAACCAATGTTTACAAAAATGCATGTATTGGGGAACAATGTGCATAACAATTAAAATGTTAGTGAAAATAGCATACAGAAATGCCTTATATTAGGAGAATAAATTAGTCAAACCTGCATACAAAAATGTGTTTAGTAGAAGAAATTCACACTAAAATGCTGAAGAATGTTCATGAGGATATTTTTTTTCAAAAAAGCTTGCAAATTGCTGCAGTAATCTGGAGAAATGAATTTAAGTTTGGAAAAAATAGAAAATAGGAGAACCGAAATTGACAGATCTTTCCATCCCTAGTTTGAAGGGGAGGAAGGTGCACACTTGGCTCCAGCTGTCCCTATTTATCAGAGACGGCCCTATTTTTGGGTCCTTATCCCTAATTAAAATACCTGTTCTTACTTTGTTCATTTTGGGGAGGGGGAGATATCTAGTGTGGCTTCCAGCATTGTCATCCTTTGGGGTTCAGTTCCCTCTGCAGGATCTTGACAGGCAAAATCTCTGTGCAGATGCATCTTGTCTCTAGTGCATGCCAATCAATTAATTAATATTAATTTTAAAGTATTTTTAAAACAGTCTTTCAGGGCACATTGCACTCACAAGGCAGTGTATCAAATCATAACAAAATACAATGCTCTGTAATAATCACTGATTAATACTACACTAGACCTCTTTCTAATAAACAGTGATAATCAAGACAAACAAGTTAATTCAATGCAGATCAAAGTAAAAAGATGTCGCTTAACAGTGAATTGTGATGGAGCATATATATTTTCTGGGGAAGGGAATTTTACAAATACCTGGTACCCATCAGCCTAACGTCTGCAGACCAGATGCATGTGTGTAAACACAAAGACACTATGCATACTTAATCACACACTTTAGCTGCTGAAGTACATTTTGAACTCAAAGTCATCTTGTGTAACTTTAAACAGAATCACCCTTTTTTGCTTTCAAATCTATAGAGGGCAAAGCAATTGAAGATATGGATGGACAAATCTGTCAGTTTTGGTTTTTTTCTTTTTCCTAATCTTAAATTCAGTTTGCCACATTTCTCCATCAGTCCTCATGAAAATGTGTCAATGTTTTAGGGCACATTTCTCTTAATATACACATTTTTATCTGCACATTTGCCAAATGTACACATTTTGAAAGCAATTTTCTCTAAAATGATACATTTTTGTAAGCTATTTTCATTACTATTTTCACCATGTCAAGAACTGCTGGCCCCAAACCTGGGAACCAGTGTTTTGTTGGTATAGTAGGTGCCAAAAGGTCAGGAGAAAAACTAATCCTGCATTGTAAAAGCTGCTCCCACTCCTCAAGCACAACCAATTTAGGTCACGAGACTCCCAAGTTATACGCTGGATGTCCCTTGAGAATCAACAAGACAAGAACTAAAAGCCAGGATCTCTATTCTTTGAGCCCCAAGCCCCAGACAGGCTACTCAGTAGCACTTTGACCAAGGGGCCAAAGAACCAGTTTAGTACCAAAGCTCACTTCCAAGAAACCACACCAAAAGTGAAGAGGTAGATTTATTAATAATTATTTAAAGATAGCAGCATAAAAGAAGAACCCATATACTAGTGAGGAATATAATTATAACAGGGTATTAAGAGTACATTTTGGAAATTCTAAGGCAAAAGTAAAAATAACAGAAGCGAAGTTGTCTAACTCGAATACAAACCAATAGAGCAATTGACCCCAGGGACACCAGCAAGTAGCACAGGGATGTCCACAGATGCCAGGAATCGGGGTACTCCTGGATCCAACGTTTCCACTTGAGGCCCAGGTGGCCTCAGTAGCTAGGAGTGCCTATTTCCAGTTCCGGCTGGTTTGCCAGCTACAGCTGCTTTTGAGCAGCGTACTTAGCCATGATACTCCATGCTCTGACAACTTCCTGATTGGATTATTGCAATGTGCTCTATGTGGGGCTGCCCTTTAAGAAGATTTGAAAACTTCAACTGGTCCAAAATGCAGCAGCCAGATTACTGGTTGGGCTTGCTTTTAGAACTCATATAACCCCTGTTCTAAAACAGTTGCATTGGTTGCCAGTTCGTTTCTGGATCTAATTTAAGGTGCTCACACTAGTGTTTAAAGCACCAAATGACTTAGGCCCCGAATATCTGAGAGACCGCCTCCTTCCTACAGATCCTCTCAGATGCTAAGATCAGCAGAGGGGGTGCTCTGGGTACTTCTACTGCCCTTTAAAGTTTGGGGATGGTGACCCAGGAGAGGGCATTCTCTGTGGCAATCCCTAATTGTGACATTCCCTCCTCGCAGAGTATGTCCAGTGCTTTTGCTGTTCAGTTTTCAGCGAATGCTGCAGATGCACCTCTTTATCCTGGCCTGAGATGTATGTTCCAGGATATTAAATATTATTTAACAGGTAATATAAAATATTAAATTTGGGACCTGCTGGTAGAGGGTGGAAAATAATCATAATCATAATAATTGCATTTTATGCATGCTTTCTGCTGTTTGTACCCACTTTTGGGTTGAATGACTGCATGACAATATTCAGAGAAGTGCAACTTTTGAAGGACTGCTGGTGTTCAGTTCATATCAGTGGTTGGTGTGATGATGCAATGTGTGTTACGAGCTCAGTTTGGTGTTTCCCTACAATGTAGGGTGGGTGCAATGCCTCCTTTCACCCCACTCAGCCAGAGCGAGTGCAGGGGAAAGGGAGGAGAGCTTTCATGTTTGCTATCTGTGAGCAGAAACGGAAGGAAGCTTGTGAGATTGGCATTAATATGCTGATTTTTTTCTAATGTTATATGACTATTTGACTTCTGCAGCTAATGTACTACTGAGTTCTATTTTAAAGCATGAACATTTATTACTATTAATGTTGCTCTTGTATGTAGTGCTTCCTCCCTGTCCCCCTGCCTTCCCTATCTTCAAGATTCTCTTTAAAAAGGAAAGGAATTAAAAATGATTAAGAGCAAAATAGGTTTTGTTGTTGTGCTCATCCAATTTTGGCTGCTTTAGTTTTCAGTTTAATGCTTGCAGGGGAAGACTGAATAGGTTTATTTAATGTGTCTAAAATTATGTATTTCCATAGCTATAAACAAATGTCGTTTCATTTATTAATATAAAAAGCTATGCAAATGGCTGCTCTTCTGATTGTAGTGCTATCAGAAAATTAGAGTAATGATATACTGTGATTAATTGAGTCAGGGTGGGTTTTGTTGAGTAATTTTGTGCTTAATGAGGTTCCATCAATTCAATTTTGTTTCTGCATTTTCATTTGTTTCACTTGTGGTCTGTAGAAAATATGAATTTTTAGAAAAACAGTAAGTAACTTTATAAAAGATGTGTTATTGCTCTAAGAGGCTTGTTTATAATAACACATCCTTTTCAGTGAAGCTGAAGTATGCTGAACAGATCCTGCAGTTATTTGGAATGGTATTTCTTAAAACCTAAAGATCATGAGATATTAAATGAAAAGTGCATGTACAAGACACATTGAAGGGGGATTGGAGTGGAGTACACACTGAAGATATGTTATAATAAAAATATTTGTATAGATATTGCCCAGAAATATTTATTGGCAATTGAAAGCATTACTGCATTATCAGAGATAATAGTAAACTTGGAATAAACAGTAAGTGCTTAATTGAAGCTTCGTTAATAGGTAATCCACATATTGGGCCTTTTCAGATGGATTAATCCTTATATTCCAATCCAGGAGTAGCCAGGCTTTCTGTGCAGGTGGGTAGATTTATACCGTTGAGAGAGTGTCAGGGCCCATGTGACCTTGGCGGCGAGGTATGCCTTTTACTAGCTTGGTAAGACAGCTACGGCCATTTCTGGTCAGGATGACCTGACCACTGCACTGTTGTCCATGCACTGGTACCCTCCAGATTGGATTGCAAGATGCTCTATGTGGAGCTGCCCTTTAGGCTGACTTGGAAGCTGCAGCTAGTGGAGAATGCAGTGGCTTGATTGCTCACTGGGTGGAATATCACCATCATATTACACTGCTGCAGAAAGAATTGCAATGGCTGCCAATTAACTACCGAGCTAGGTTCAAGATGCTGGTATTGGTGTACAAAGCCCTATTGTACAACTTGGTACCAGGATATCTAAAAGATTACCTCATCTACTACATACATAACCCATTACTGTGTTCTGTAGGAGAAGGCATCCTGCAGATACCATCCTATGAGGAGGTCCATTCCACACACTGGTGGAAACAGGCCTTTAAAGCGGTGGCACTTATCCTGCTCTCTCCCATTGCGTATCAGACAGGCGCCTTCTCTGTTGTCTGTTTGGCACCTGCTCTTTCAACTAGCTTTCTAAAATCTTTATCCCAGTTGGTATCTGTCTTGGATTTGAAGCAAAGGGTGAGTATCACACCCACATGTGGCTGAAACCCTCTCACATATACAGCTCTGCAACACATGCAGAATGGTAAGGGATAAGGTACAGAACAAAATTAGAACTTTAGTGTTCTCATTGCCCTTTCACCACAAAGGAGAGCCACAGAGCATGTAATGTTGAAGCCATGTTCTCCATGCACTGAAATAGCCAAGTGAGGCTATTGAATGTGTCATTGAAATGTTGCTGGAAGTGTCATTATGTATATATTTAGACCATGATTTGGCTTCCAGTAATGGTACTTGCCTGGTTCCAAGGGGTCCCAGGGCTCCAGAAGGCTCTAGACAATGATTCCAGTGAAAAGCAGCAGTCTCCTCCACAACAGTTGTGTTGCCCTGTCAGCACATAGGACACATTACCAGAATGAGGGGACATGGCTTCTGGATCAGTGAGAATAAAAATGTCTTGCCCTTTCAGAGTGATAGTGCTGAGGAGCTAGAGGAGACATAGGCAGTCCTAGCTACAGCTGCTCCTAAACCCAAATGTCCATTCAGGGCAGCAGGACGAAAGAGTCTGAACTCAAGCTGGCTGAGATTCCTTGTGGGGGCCCCCTCCAGAGGGACACAACTGCAACCTTCCTGGAGGCCAGGCAAACAGATTATCTCAGCAACCAGGAAGCAGGGTTGTCTGTGTAAATTGCATTAGGAGATGTCAATGCTCAAAGGGTATCACTCCCTGTCCCCAGTTTCCTGATTTTGTGTGGATGTGGCCCCTAGGGCTCAATGCCTGCAACTGACTCCATACTTTTTGTTCCCTTCCCTGCAGATGCTACACTCTATTTTGGATCTGGGCCAAAGTTCAACACCACCTTAGTGAGGCAGGACTCCACAGAATTGAGTTCAAGAAGATAATTAATATTGCCCTCCCTTTGCTCTGTGAGGCATGTCTGGAGGCTCTGGAACATGATGCCCTACAACAAGACCTATAGAAAAAAAATGGAAATACTGGAAAGAATAACAAGGAGAGCAGGTCCTCATATGGCAACAGTGGGTGGGTGGGCTGGGGACAGGTTATAGACTGGATCCAGGAGGCCTAAAGCTAGTTTACATGCCATTATAGTCATACTGGAAGCCTCATACCTGATTCTATGAAACCAAAAAAATCAGTTTGAATGTTTCAGTCCACCATCATTCAAAATGCCATCCAGCTGTGTCTAAACATAGATGAAAAGCTGCTCCTCATGTCAGGAACCATCATACAAAATTTGGTTATGATCTCTTAAGAGCTGTCTAAATGCCTAGCAGCCAAACAACAATTACATAGTAGATGTTCTACTCTTTTTTGTTCAATAACCTTTCTGTTCAACCAGGCTTATGCAGGCAATTATGAAGAAAACTTTTTACATTAGTTGATATTTGTTTTTACTGTATTTTAAACAGTTTTTACTGTATGGAATTTGTTTTTGTTTTTTTACTTGTTGTAAACCAATTTGATGTTTTTAACTGAAATAGCAGTATACAAATATATTTATAAATAAATAAATATGAAAGTAGTAGTAGTAGCAGCAGTAGCAACAGCAGTTGTATACCTTTTTGATCCTCAGTGTTTATAAAAACTAATAAAAGTTTCTCACTGGGTTCAGTTCCTCTGTCTCCCCACCTTGGATTATGTATGACCAAACAGGAAAGTCACCTTGGCTTTCTAACAGCAGGGAGAAATTTACTCTCCCTTTTTATCCAGACATAAAATCACTGCATTCTCCACTGTCCCAGCTATCGTATGCACTGTGTCTTCAAAACCATCCAGCAGGAGATTGATTTCTGCAAATGGAATCAGGATTATGGCAGATGGAAGGCATATCTTCCTGGCCGAATCTCACTCCTCTGTGTAAGTGATCCTTCTCACATGTGAAAACACATTAGCTTGGTGAGGACAGTGGGGAATTGAATCATGACATAATCTAGGGATATCTTCTGGAAGCAGAGGAAGTTACTTGGGCTAATGGATTGATTGATGAAGGCAAAGAAACCACAAATGAATATAAGAGATGTTCAAATTAAAAGAAAATTCAATTCACAGACTGAAACAGCATTTAGATCACAGTCATGATTTCACAGAAACAGGCAAAAGTCAGGAAGTCCTTCAGGCAAGAAAATGACCTGTTTTGACACTGAGATTTCTCTGACTTTGGTGGTCTATGCCAGAAGTATTAATGTTGCTGAAATGCAATTAGACATGTTTTTAATTAAATTGTGTGATATTCTGAGACATTTAGGCAAAGAACTTGAGCAAAATGATTTGGAAGCAGGTTTATGATGAAATCATACTAGCTAAGCTACATGCTTAGAATTGTTGGATGGTACAGCTATCTTGGTTTTAAGCAAATAGCATCTAAAGATTATATTGTACATATATGGGATACAGTTCATACCACATATATTCAAATGCACCCCCTGCAAATAACAATCCTAACAACAATAAACCCCATAAAATCATACCATGCCATGGAGAAGGCTATGCTGTAATTGTTCTCTGCTAACTTTCCACCAACTTGGTGCTTTTGACATACAACATTCTACCATTAAGTTCCCTATTTGCATTTGAAGTATTGTTCAGGAATGCCATACCACATATTTTTGAACATGGAATTTGACTCCTATTCTGAGTGAATTGAATTGGATTTCAAGTTGTGAGAAAATAACTTTCCAAAATATACAGTTGTGTGTGTGTGTGTGTACGTGCATGCTCGTGTGCGTGCCAATGTGTGCCAATGCCCAATAATTTCTATGCTTCTTGTCATCACAAATCTAGCAACGTATATGGGAAAATCCTAGGTTCCAGTACTTCAACACTGAAGGATACAAACAATCAGCATTTCATTCTTGGTTTGTAACTCACAGAAGAGTTGCCACTAATTGCTTTTGTGTCCTTTCCAATTTAAAGGTGTCATCGTTCATTGGCAGAGTAACAATGTCTAAGCAATGAATTTCCTGTCACAATGGTTTCTAAACTTGTTTGTCAATGATGATAATAACCTATCTCACTGCTAAAGAAATAGGGCAAGGAGACAATTTACATTTTTTCTTTAAAGTAATGCACCCTAATTAAAAAAGGTTAGGGTGTAAGGAGGCATGTATATTTTGGGGATTTTATTCATATTAATGGATCAAGGCTAGCGATGGGCGAGAATTTCAGTTCAGTTTGCATTTCAAGCCAAATTGACACTTTCCAAAACATTATTTATTTATTTATTTATAATATGAGAACTCAAACACAGCCAATCCTTCGAAATCTGTACTTATTCAAATTTTGCCATGCCAACCCAATGCATATATGAGGGGAAAGTGTGCATAAAAATGAATGTATGAGTTAAAATAACATGCAAAAATGCATTATGTGACAAGAAATGGTTTGCAAAATTGTGTGCATTAATCAAAACCACCTACAAAAATGTGTTTATTAAGAGAAATTTGCACTAAAATGCTGGAGAATTTTCATGAGGATTTTTTTAAAAAAAAAACCATTGCAACTTGCTGCAGAAATGTGAAGAAGTGAATTTAAGATTGAAAAAACTGAAGAACTGAGAGAATTAAAATTGACAGATCTTTCCATCCCTAATCAAGGCATAGGAGCTCAGTTTTAGTGCACTCTGCGAAACAGCCGTTGCGATGACCCCAAACTTCAGGATGGCCAGAACTGGTTTTTCTGACCTCAAGAAGGCAAATATTGATTAGCTAGTGAGTAATAAGGAAGGTCCCAAATTGAAGATTTACCAAGGAATAATCCCAACCAGAACTTCATGTCAATATGGCACTCACAAGATAAGCATGTTTTCCCCCAAAACAGGAATTCAGACCAATACATGACACTGGAGACAGCAGGTATAATCTTTAACTTCACCTAGGTAAGGCAAATATTCCAAAAGAAAGTGTTCCATCTCTGTAGTTCACTCATCCATATCCCTCCCAGTTTACATGAGATCCAAAACCGTATTTAAGGTAAAGGTTTTGCCCAGGGCAAATCAGCACTTGTGGCTCCAACACTTTCCTGGATGCTTCACATCACTCTTTAGGAACACCAACTCGCTGCACTGAACCACGGACCAAAGAAGGGTGAGATCTTTTGTGTCTGGTTGCAGATTATTTCAGAGGGGATAGCTGCCAGGTACATAAATCTTGTTCCTTACTTTGTGTTTCAACCATCTTCAGGAGAGATATATTCCTTCACTTTCTCTATTTTTCTTGTATTTCTGGTGTGAGTCTATGTGCTCAGTATCTTGGGTGTGAATAGGCGCAGGACATCTCTATTCTATCATAGCTCTAGCATGTGATTTTATTAGCTTGATGCTGCCCATGTTTTAACTGTAAACTGAATGCTATACTTTTACTTTTCCTATTTTGGTAAACCAATTTTTATTATATCTTATTGGAGTTAAGGTAAGATCACATGCATTAGAGCAGTGTGTGGGTTTTAACGCAGCAGAAGGTTCAGCTATGCTTTTGGAGGTACATTTAAGTCTCGTGCAGGGTCTACACGCATAGGGATTCAGATGTTTGTGTTACAAGGGGTGGAAGTTTGGGTAAATTAAATGATGTGACTAATTAGTTAAAGATTTGATCACAGACTAAAATTTCCTGCAGTGGACCCATCAACAACTGAAAACTCTTGAAGCACCTTTTCCTTCTAACCTGTCTCCAAAGCTGGCTGATAATACTATGGTGGATTATTTTACACTCAAGAAAAACTGTCCACTTCCCTCAGGAGCTTCAAAAATTTCTTCCAGTGAGGATTGACAATGCATTTACAACTATATTAAATTAATTAATATATATAATTTATAATTTCACTTTAGTTATAATTTTAGTTATGGTCTATCCTGGCTTCTCAGAAAGTTCAAGGCACCATAAGATCTAATGAGTTATACAAAATATTTAAACAAACTACAGTTTATAAACTTTAAATGTTGTGTGTGTGTTTAGCAATTTCCTTAAAGGAGAAAAGACAGTGAGGGAAAATGTGCCTATTTAACTAGGTTATGACCTCCTTGAAACACCCAGTGTTGCTCTTCCAACTGTATGGAAAGCTGATTACTGGTATCTCCAGCCAAACAGAGAACTGAGCATTGTTATGAGGTCTGACATCAGGGCCAGCACACCTAATGGGCCCCTTCTGTCACCTTGCCAGCATCATGTGGAAACAGCAGCCACAGAAAAGGCAAACTCTGCTGTGGCCCACCATTTAAATTTCCCCACAATGCATCTGGGGTCCCAATGTAGTGTCGCTCCAGAGCCATGTGTACAAATTAAAATGATGGGCATCAGCCACTGTTCTCTTGTCCAGCACTGTACAAAATAGGACCAAAAGGACAGGTAGGCCCAGGTGGCTAGATCTGGCATTTAGGGTTGACAGCAGGTTTTGTGGTGGTCTCTCCTGAGGGCAAGTGGAGTTGGAAGCTGCCCAATAGTGCCAATGCCTGATGCTGCACATAGCTTCCTTGGGCAGTTGCCAGGGCCCAGGAGGGCCCACCACTGATTCCTATCTTAGGTCCCTTTTTTCCAGTACTTTGATTAATGCTGGATGACTGAAAGCCACCATTTAGATTTTCAAGAATGTTCCAGATATAGTATCACTCCAGGCCATTATGGGAAATTTAAATGGTGGTACCCAGCCTCCCTGTTCCAAGCCTCACCCACATAGGTGGGGCCCATTAGGGGGGAACTTGCAGAGAGTTCTGTTAAACCTGGAGCCATCCCCGATTATTATGACACCCCCAACACACAGAGACACTTCTTTGGATATCAAAACAACAGCAGGAAGCATGATAGAGCCTGTGACATCATGGCTGGAGACAAGACCATGCACTCTCTGTGGGTTTAGGAATACAACATGGCCATGTGATCCACCTAAGGAGGTCATTCCCCATCTTTAAATTGTCCTTCATCTTGACAGAAACACTTCCAACTCCAGAAGCTTAAAAATGTTTTCATGATCTAATACTCTAACGCTTCTAACATCCCACACAGTTGTTTATATGTCAAATTCAGCAGTAAAAACATCTAAAAGTCTTATCTAAACTGAAGAGCCGGCATGTACAAGGATGACAGGAAGAACTTGCAGATTGGCCTGGGGAGATAAGAGCAATCAAGGCTGCGGGGAACGAGGCAGGATTGGGTATTAATAAATCTAAAGCTAGACACCCAAGGAGAAGAAACAAATACTGTTGGTGAGAAACGGGCATGTGTAACCGTGTAACCAAGCAACCACAACTGCAGGCAAACTCACCCACATCATTTCCTCAAAATACTCATCTTAATGTTTGACATTATGAAGCTTGCACTTTAATTTCCACAAGGAAGCTAGCAGTTTGGGGAGGAGGAAAAAAAAGCCATTTCCTTTGCCTCAGCGGTGGGGAATTTCTGGCCCATGAGCCTAAATAGGTCCACCCACCACCTAGCTGACATCATATATGACATCAGACATGGGACAGGTAAAGATGTGGCTATGAAGGAACACTTGAGAGCCTTTAAATGCACTCCCAATTATTGCTTGACAAACTGGGCTTGAATTCAGTGCTTTTTAAATTTGGCACCGAATACAAGCCCCAACTGGGATTATTTCTACTCAGGAGTCAGCCCCTGCCTAACTGCCAGAGGTGGGTGGGGTAAAAGATAAAAAGAGAGGGAGTTGGTGGAGCAATGGATGTGATTCTTACCTTTTTGTACAGTAGGCCGCATTCCAGCCAGTGAGAGGTTTACACACACACATAGGGTTGCCAGGTCAGAAACATCCCAAACCCCGAGATTGCAGGGATGGGCCCTAGTGATGTCATGGGGGCAGGTTGTAATGATGTCACGGGGTGGGCCCGAATGATGTCATAGGGACAAACCCGAATGATGTCACAGGGACAAGCCTTAGTGATGTCATTAAGCATGATACCTTAAGCATCAACCACAGTTGCTTGGATAATACAGTTCAAACAAAAACATTTCTCTGATTGGAAATTAGGATAGAAATCTTAGCTAAAACATGGAGCCTGGGTAGGGAACATTTAATCTAGCCTACTTGCTTCTGGCAAGAAGGGTTTAAGTGCCCTCAGGCCAGGTCAGTCACCAGAAGGCCACTGTGGAAGAAAGGAGCCTAGTGTTGTGGAGATGTTATATGGGAGCACTCAGGAGTAAAGATGGATGCCCCGAAGGCTGGAATTCTAAACACACTTACTAAGCCCCATAGAACTCAATAAGACTTACTTCTGAGTAGATATGGTTTGGTTTGTGCTGTTGGTAAAGCTTGACTAGGGATTCTCTGCAAAGATATCCATATCCAAGCACGGTTGGCAATGCCCTGCCCCTACCTTTTAATATGGCTGCTCCAAACTTGTTTACAGATTTGACCCTTCACTTCAGAGGTTTGAGAAATGAGTAAGAGTAAGAAAATTCTGTGCCCTTTTCTGTCTACCATGTGGGCTGCTCTAAACTCACTTTAACAGCCAACCCAATTCCAGACAGTAATAATTGACAGAGACAAAACACACATAGTGCTTGTCCTGCTGTTGTAAGAAATCAGTCCTTTAGTGTGGCAGCACCTACGCTTTGGAACTCCCTGCCTATTGAAATTAGGCAGACACCTTCATTATAATCTTTTCAGCACCTGCTAAAAACATTTTTGTTTAGGCAAGCCAACCAAGGCATGTAGAAGCTATTAAGTTTTTTATCTGTTTAACTCATTGTTGGTTTTATTATTTTGAATGTTTTTAAATACTTCTTTAACTGTTTTTGCCAATACTTTTGTTGGTTTAATTCCTTCTGTAAACCACTTTGAGCTTTTTACAATAAACCAGTATATAAATGTTGTACATAAAATACATAACTAACTTTTGGAGTCACTGTGGCCCTTGGGTCTCTTTCCACTTTTAGGAACAAAGGAATCTATCTTATACTGACTGTACTGATGGCATGGACTAGCATTAGCTCTCCAGGATTCCAGGCAATAATCTTTTCCAGAAATTGAATTTTGGACCTTTGCATGCAAAGCATATGCCCTGCCACTGAGCTAAAGCCCTTCCCCTGTTTAAACATTATTTTTTAAAATTCTTCTTTTCAATTCATTAATGAATACACATCATACATAGGGCAAATCAAAACCATTCATTTAAAGCACATTCAACATACATTAGAAGCACATGAATCCCACCACAGAATCATGGGAACTGTAGCGTGTTAAGGGTGGTGGGAGCAATAACTGTGAAGGGGAAACTACACTTCCAGGATTATTTAGGGGAAGGCATGTGTATTAAATAGAAGGTGGATATGCTTTAAATGTATTGTGTGGATCTACTTAATAAACTTTGCCTACATGTAAATCGTTTAAATTAATTTTTTTAAATGGAAATGAGCTATAAAGTTTACTGGGTGACCATGGGCTACTCACCATCTCTCAGCCTAATCTGCCCCTCAGGATGAAAACAACAGAGGGGAACCATGAACATCCCAAGGAAGAAGGGCACACAAAATGTAGATGAAACAATAATATACAACCATTGTGTGAAATCAGCTACTTATTGGGACATAGTATGAAAAAATATTTATATAAGCATGACTATCAAATGTTTATTATTTACACTACCTGCAAAGATATTTGTAGTGTAATCTTATAATTGTTTAGTCAGAAGCAAGACCCAATGTATTCAATGGGGCTTACTCAAACAGAGAAGTGTGCACAGAACTGCAGCCTCAAGTGATAAGGAACTTCACTCACCCAACCCAAAATTCAGAATCATGTCACTTTAAACTGTTTTGCAACTCTTTATACTTTTTATTGGATTTTAAAGGAATTTATTTCTTCTTGTGAGCTGCCTTGGTTTCCAATCACCAACCTTTCCTCACAGGGTTGTTGGGAAGACTCCATGTACACACACACACACACACTGAAGATGTAAAAATACATACACCGCAAATAATAGTTTATTGTCAAAACCAGTTGATCATTGCAGAACATTTTTTTAAAAAAATCAGTATTAGTTTCCTACATAATAAAAAGAACTGATACCTATGTAAGCTCTGCCTAATTGCTTTAAAAATAGGATTGGTGAGGGAGAGAAAGATTTACAACACAAACACAATCCTTTGCTATGTTCACTCAAAAGTCCCATTAATTCACAGCACAATCCTAACCATGTCTACTCAGAAGTAAGTCCTATTGAATTCAATGGGTTTTACTCCAGGTATGTGGGATTAGCATTGCAGCTTTACTCCCAGAAAAGCAAGTATTGGATAAAAGCTTCATATTGGGAAGGTTTTCAAAACATTGCCCTCTTCAACAGCCCAGGAAAATTTAAACTTGTTCAACTCCTGCACACAAGATAAAAAACAACTTTTGGTACTGGTGAAAGCTATATACTTATTCAGTTTATGAACTTTTCAAATAAACAAGGAAAAAACCAACAGTTTCTACCTTTGCAATGGGGTCTAGGTACTGCCTAGAAGCTAAGAAATCCCCTTTCCACCTCAACCCTGATTTCACTTATTGTCTACAAGCCTGAAAGAGAGGGGTTAGAGCAGCCAGCTAAGAGATCATTTCACAGAAGTTGCGGGGGGAGGCGGTGGCTGACATTTTGATGTATATCTCATGAACCAGACCACCTAGAAACGTAATTTTTTAAAAAAATGAGTCTGGAGATTAAGCTGACTCACCCAGAGACCCAAAGAGGACCCCCAAAATCCAGAGTCTCAAGGCAAAAACCAGAGCTTTGGCAAACCTACAAACACACACCTCTCTACCCTCCATCCAGCCAAGCAAAAATCATCATCACCATTCAAGAACACACTCTAGTCAAGAAAAAGCACAGCACTGGGCTGATGAGGGATGTGCCCTATGGAGAATCCTGTGGGCTGGGTAGAGAGGCCTGGAGGGCTGCATTCAGCCCATGCACCGGACATTCCCTGCTCTTGTTGTAGGAGACATGGACCTGCTTCTTGAGGGTAGGTGAGAGCAAAATCCTTCCCTTAAATTGAACTCAACATAAGTGCCATATGGAGACTTTGGGTATCCCTTTTTATCCTTGCTTTTATCCTATCTGAAGGCACAGACAGCAGGCTTGTATGAAAGAGAACAGCACAACAAGGTCAACAAACTTGCTTAATGGAGAGTGCTCTGTGTCATTCAATTACAGAACTTTCTCATATGTCCTTGATGCCTGCAGTCCAAAATAACTACTTTGTAATAACTGTCTGTTATTTATGATTGGCAAAAAACACTAGTAAGTTTTGAAATTATGTGTTCCACTGACATTTACTCACTAAAACATATCAAGGGAGAGGATGACTCACGTTTTGAAAGCACCCACCCACCTACACACACACACGCACAATTCTCATTACAACAGATTAATCTATTGAGCTGAAGTTGGCTTCTTTTCTAGCATTCTCTGATACTTTCATTATTCTCCATAATATCAGCCTTTCTGTGTTATTGCACTGTTCATGCATTAGGAGGGGACAGCCCCATAGCTTCATAAAGCATTGCAATGACTTCACCAATAGCCCACTTTTTATTTTTTCTTATTTATTTTCTTCCATGTATATATCCTGCCTTTCTATTACCAAGAAACCCAAGGTAGCATACATGTGGTAAACACTTGATAGCTCTGAATTTTAGCAACAGAAAAAGAAAGAAAGAACAAAAATGACTGACACAGATCATTCATCATTATTTCAGTGACTAAAGCAACTCTGCAACAGGCACCTGTTTAATGAATTTAATTTGATGGATGAATGAGCAAACATGTTAAGCTTGGGCTACTAAGGCACAATGATGAGATAATAGATACTATTAGACACAGTGAGTTCTAATTCTGAGTAAAGTTGCATAGGACTGGGTGGCAAGACTCCATGCAGAATCTGGAGATCAGATTCTTGAATTTTCTGCTTAATTAGCCATCCTTTGCTTAGGGATTGTACATAAATTGCCCATGGTGTGGTTAAGCAAAGTAAAAGATATTAACATAACACATGGCATATTCAAGTGCAACAAAACATGAGTGATTTTTAATTATAGCCTGGGTTGCTCATCAATGAGAATGGAAAGGACAATTTCATGTCATTAAATACCCTTTGCAATTACAGCTTTTATTTCTTCAGTTTTGTATGGTTTGGATTTGGATTAAGTATTTCCATTTCCCTTGCTAGTACACTTTGGTTTTTCAAATATGTTGCAATGGTTACTAGATCAATAGTAGATTCAGTGTGCACTGAATGCTGCCTTACATGGTTTTGGTAAGTGAGCATTGTTCCTATATGAAGGCAAGATAAACCTATTTGCATACTTAGTTCCTAGTACAGGCACAAAATAATACACTGAGATGGAGATCTCATACTCAATTTACACATGATGTGGTAAAATGCTCTGTACACACCCAATCTGACCTAATGAGGGACATTCCAAATGAATTCAAATCCCAAGTTACTAGATCTCAATGAAGTGTGCTGTGCATTCTCCTCTTTTCCTTTCTGTTAGTCACAGAAAGATGTCTTACCTTCTGAGAGTGCTGACCCAGCACAGGAAAGGAGGGGTATGTCAACCCTCCAAACTACTTTGATCACCAATGACTAGCTCTGTCAATCAGTACGCATTAACATGACACTGGCCATGTAGATCAGCGGTGCTTTACAAGTGGACACAAACTGTTCGCACTATTTGAGTAGATAGTTATTCTGTGAAAGGTGCTCCTAAGCCTGTGACAAGTACTCCTGAGTCTTCATTGGCTGCTCATAAATTTGGCCTTGCTTACTGAGATGTAGCAACTTGATCTAGCCAGCTTAGGATTTCCTTCACCAGATAAAACTGGACACATTCAACTAATTTTTCCACAAAATCCAACTATGGAAAACTATTGTGTGTCTGGTGCAGCCTTTCCCAACCAGTGTGCCTCCATATGTTGTTGGACCACAATTCCCATCTTTCCTGACCATTGGCAATGCTGGCTGAGGCTGATGGGAGTTGTGGTCCAACAACATCTGGAGGCACACTGGTTGGGAAAGTCTGGTCTGATGCTACCATGTGTCAAGGGCTTGGACATATTTACTTTTCCATCCTGCCTATCCCTATGATGATCCTTTGTGTACAGGAAAAGTGTACAAACATTGAGGCATTGATCCAATAACTTTGGTATCCTCAGGTATCTTGTGACTTTCCCATCATATTATGTAATATGTACAATTAACAATTCTGGACAGTAAAATGTAGTAGCATTTGAGTAGACATACAGACAAGTGCCTGTTAGCCAATTATTGTTCTTCTGTGGAATTAGTAAATTGAGGGATTTCCCTTTGAAAGCATATTGAATGTTTTTAAACTTAGTTGTTAATTGATTTCAAAGGCCATTTCCTACACTATATTTTCCTTGGGACCATATGATGGCCAGATTTCAGAAATGTACAGCAAACCAGATGAATACCAGAGCTTCATTTGAAAAGGAAGATGGGTGTGTTTGAATCAGCTGTGTGTGGGCATGTATATTTCATGGCAAAGCCTTCCTGGTATTTCCTTATGGATAATGACTTCTGTGTCAGGCAGGGATACAAATGTGGCTTCTTTTGCTGCAACTATTGCAGCTCCCATGGATTATAACTATATAACTTACAGTAATTAGAATCCCAGTCATGAGCTAAACAGTTGAATCCCAGCAGGATAGTTAAGAGAGATGGGTGCAAAACAGCTATTGAATCAGGGACAGCCCTACTATTAGACAGGATGAAGTGGTCACCTCAGGTGTTGGAGTACAGAGTTATGTGTGCCTCATAGCCTGTCCTGTACCTCCTGTAAGCTAATCTATTGCCCTCGGGTACTATGGAGGATGCAGTCTGTCACCAATGTTGAAGTATTTATTATTACACTTATTATTATTATTATATTTGCATACAAGGAGCTCAGGATGGCATACATGGTTCCTCCCTTCCATTTTATCCTCACAGCCTACCCTGTGAGGTAGGTTAGGCTAATATACAGTGACTGGCCCACGATCACCCAGTGAGCTTCATGGCTGAATGGGGATATGGACCCTGGTGTATAATTTGATTTAACTGTCACTCTAGTGGGCATCTGTACATGGAATGGGGGGAGCCATCTTTTCCTTTGTCTTAGGCAGACAAATGCGCTGGCTTACCCTGAAAGATATACAGGCCTTTTACAATGATCCCAAAGTGCTAGAAAGATTTTAACAGTATCAAACCTTGTGGAGTGGGGGAGCAGCAATGATCTGTCCTCCGGACAGCTGAGTCGCTGCTGCTCACTAGGAGAGAGGGAGGGGCGATGCAGGGAGGCTGGTGTGTTGCAAATGAACTGGAAGTGGGATAGATTGGCTCTGTCTGTGCATTGTACTACACCAACCTCTCCGCTCCCCTCCCACTGAGTAGCAGCAACTCAGCTGTTGGGAAGTCAGGTCAATGCCGCCACCCCATCATGCCATCTGGACTGTAGATCACATCCCTAGCCAAGATTGTGGCTTGGCACACAGGAGCTTCAGAACAGCTGAAGAAAGGTTGACAGGGAAAGAGGATCTTCAAAGCAGGACTTCCAATGGTGAGTGAATTGTTCTGAACAAAAACATGAGAGCTCCAAAGATGATCTGGTGAGTTTGTTTTGGGATAGTTCAAACAATCGGCTTGAGGAGGCTCATTGTAACAGGGTTTATGGCCAGTCTAGATGTGGCCTGGGAGGTCCATCAGTGGATCTTCTGATGTCTTTTTTTGTTGGTTGAAAGCAGCCAGGTTGGGAGGCAGGATATGGACTGGGGCTTCTGCATTGTGTGTGTGGTTTAACTATTTCCCTGATTTAAAGCTCACCTCACAGGGTGCTATGAGCTGCAGAGTGGGGAAATGCAGGTACAATATGGGTACCTCTATTTATCCCCTTTCCTAGCTATCAGCATTTTTTTTCTAGACTGAGTGAGAGGAGTATAAGTTGGGAAATGGTATAAGGTCTTTCTCCTCCTGCACCACAACACTGTTTCAAACACCTACTTTTAAGTAAAGAAAATAACAAGCAAATTGAAAAAGCAAATTGTAGGTCTCCTAGGTCACATTGAAGCTAGCCCTGAGTCTCTCTAGTTTAAATTAAAATATCCAAATGCCTTGTTTAAATTAAAATACTAATTTGTTTCGAGAGGGAGGAAAGGAAGGTAAGAGGAATAATTCCATAGATGGAAAGTTCAGAACTTTTGTTTTGCCAGCTGAAATATGAAGGATTTTAGTTTTCATCTCAACATCTCTTGGATTGTTTGGCATTGGATTGGTGGAAACAATTTTTTTGTTCTGTTTTAATCAACTAGATTCAGTGGAAACAGTTGCTCGCTTCTGGAAAGTTTTATGCTGCCTGAAGATGGATTGAAATAACCTTCTGTAGGTGTCCCAGATATGTATTTTAGCTAGGACCCTCTTCCCCCATCACCTGCCACACATATGCTTGAAATATTAGTCATTATGGTGCCAGCAGGGTCTTTCGTCACTACAAACAAAATGCATTTTAAAAAAGGGCACTGTTGTTCCCTGCTCTTTGAAAAATATATCGGCAGAATTCTCTATGCCTTTCTTCCCTATCTCATATCAAATGATTTCCCTCCCTTTCCTAGACCGCCCATCTTGCCATCCAGGGTTCATAAAGCAAAATTTTGAGATAATGAAAAAAATACAGGACACAACATGTTTCTGGCTGATAGTATTGATTCCAGGCTTTCTCACAGTGAATTAATTCACCCATATGCTCCTGCCACAATGCTATTTAACTGATTCTATGACTGCCTGTTGAAACAGCTTCTCATATGCAACAGGCCTTAAATCACAGATCAAAACTAATTACAAAAAAACCACACTAATTGCTCAGCAGATGACATATCTGAGATAAATGCAGGTTCATACTGGCACCTGATTTTCATTATCAGTTTAATGGAGAGGCTAATAAAGAAGATACGATGCAAATAAATAGTGGCATGATTTGTGCAAATGATGGACTAACCAAGACCCAACAATACTTAGCAAAAGGATGCCACATTTGTTTTTTCTGCTTCAACTTTCCATGTTGCTTTAGCCTCTCTTAACTCATTTGTATGCAGTTATATTTGTCATAATACAACATCTTATACCTTATGAGGCCACTCTATAGGTTGGTTCAGATGGAATGCTAACCCATTATGCTTAATGTTATGAGAGCTAGTCTATCTCTCCCCCGCCCTTGCTGGTCATGCTCCCCTTTTCTTCTGGCACACTTCCATTTTAAATAATGGAAGCTTGCCATGTTGTCCAAAACCATACAAACCATGAGTAATTGTAACTACAGTTAGTGAAAACCAGCTAATTTTAAACTATAAAGTGGTACTGAATGCTAGTCTGACAGAGTTGAAGTTAATGAACATTATTTAGGACTGAGTTGGACTTGGTTGAATACAACCCACAGTTTATAATGCTGCATTGTTATCACGAGTCATAGTTAACATTAGCCACAGTTTATCTTTTCTACAACACGCTAAACCCTGGACAATTTAAAAACAACAAAAGATTCTGAATTCTTCCTTGGAGCCGCACTGGAGATGGCACTACTCTCACTGTATCTATCATGCTGAGAATTGTTGTAAGTGGGAAGAGGGGGAAATGGGGGGTCTTGATCTTTTTTTTAGTTGATTTCCATGGTAGAGTCAGAAAACCACTGCATCTCAAGGTAAGTTATATCCAGTGATTTCTATAATACTAATAGCATCAGCTTTCCTAAAACGCATATTGCTGGAGCAAAACTTAACAACATAGCCTTTGTGTGTGCACCAACAGTGGAAAATCAGAATATCAAGAAAAAGTTGCATCTATGGACTTTGATTTAGATTTGATTCATTACTGCATTTCTCTGATAGTACAACCTTGACTTTATTACCAATGAGCTCAGCCTCACTACTTTTAAATATGTCTCTAACCAGCAGTGGTGGGGTGGTGGCAACAGTGGGATGACATGTATTTGGCTCCCAGATACTAAACGTTGCTGCCACTTACTGAGAAGGAGGGGAGAGGAGTGAGATGCAGGGAGTGCGGTGCAGTGTGGGCACAGCAGTGAAGCCAAACCAAAACTCTTCTGGTGTGCTTTCACTGCACTTGCACCCTTCCTTGCTCCTTGCCCCTCCCCCCCAGTAAGTGGCGGCGATGTGTGATATCTGGAAGCAAAGTATGCAACCACTACTGAAGTGCAGATAAATCATTAAAGGCCTTCTAGCTGAGAGCAGTTGACAACTATCTTTATTGCTTAGTCAACCGACCATTGCAAAACATTAAAACAACCAACTAAATACAAGGCAATTAAAACATACAACATATGCTTAAAATAGACTGTACAGGAAGGCAGTTTCAAACAGTACAGTAGGTTAAGAACAATGCACAATTCTGCGAGGTCTGATTTCCATGGCCAAGTTCAAAAATTTGGCCACTTGGACTGCAATTAATTTGTCAGTACCCTCAAGGAGGGCTGGCAAAAGAACATCCGAGGAAAGGCCAGGGAAAGCTTGCAGAATGGGGTATAAAAGACCTTTCTTAGCCTCATCATAAAATTTACACTTAAACAGGACATGCAATACCGTGTCCACTTCAGGTTTGTCACAAGGACAATATCTACTGTTCCTCGGGATTTTATCAAATCTGCCCTCCAACAGTTTAGAGGGTAGGGCGTCAAAGCAGGCCAAAGAAAACGCCCTTCTGTACTTAGGAACAGATAGCCAAGTTAAGTAGTGCATCCCTTCTTTACTAGGGAGATCTATTAAACCCAGTGAGCGGGGGGAGCAGACCCCCGAGGCAGCTGCGAGAAGCTCTTGATTGTCAATATCGACTAACCGCTGTTTGACCATTGCCTTGGCCCTACTGAATTCCATAGAGAGCAGTTCAACAAAGGAGAGGCCTACCAAGACAATTTTGTCCAGCACCAGTTTAGACCAGGATGACTTAATAGGATCACTCAAAATCTGTCCCGTAAATGAATCTTGAGGGAGCGTGGAACAACAGCGTAGCCAATATTGAATAATGTAAGTCCAGGCTAAGCAGTTTATAGAATTAAGGCCAGCCTCCAATTTGAGAGAAGCTCCAGAGACACATCTTGGGACACCAAAGATGGATCTAAGAAAGAGGTGGAAAGTTCCTTCAAGTGAGCCCTTGAAATAGGGATACCAAATTGGGGCCCCATATAGCCTGATTGGGGCTATTTTAGTTCTTGCAACACAGACTGCTGCTGGGACAAATTTCCCGCCCTTAGAGAAGAAGAAGCGGGTTATTGCACCCAGATTTTTCTCGGCTTTGGCTTTAACATAATTAGCTTGGGATCTCTAGCTAACTGTTTCGTGAAACCAGATCCCCAGGTACTTGTAAGAGTTGACCTGTTGAATTCTAACGGATTCCCATGGACCAGGGGAACCTGACTTTTCTCCTGGAAAACACAATTACTTTGGATTTGGCATGGTTAATTGTTAGGTGGTTACCTTTACAATAATCCACAAAACCCGTAAGTAATCTTTTTAGGCCCAGCTGAGTTTGAGAAATTAGGACCGCGTCATCTGCATAGAGCAGAATGAGTACTTTTGCAAGCCCAAGTTTGGGTGGATGGGATTGTATCCTTTTTAGAGCAGGGGGAAGGTCAGCCAAATATAGATTGAATAGGGTGGGGGTGAGAACACACCCCTGTCTAACTCCTAGTGAAGAGTGGATCTTTCTTGAGAGGTGGCCACAATTACTGCATCAAACTTGACTAGAAGTATTGTAATATAGAGCAGATATCAGAAAATAGCCTTTTCTCTATGAACAAGGATTCTAATTTGCTCCATAATCGATCACGAGGAATGGAGTCAAAAGCAGACTTCAGGTCTATGAAGGCAGTAAAGAGTTTGCCACCTCGTGGTTTGGAATGTTTATGCGCCAAATGAGCCAAGACCAAGCAGTGATCAAGTGTGGAGCATCCTGATTTAAAACCTATCTGCTCTTCTCCCAAGATGTTATTAGCGCTTATCCACTGTTTCAGCTTTGAGCTTAAGAAACTGGCATACATCTTCCCCACAATAGACAACAGACTGATTGGGCGATAATTGCTCGGGTCACTCTTAGGGCCATTTTTATAAATAGGGATGATATAAGCTTTCAGCCAGGTTACTGGGATTATACCCGATTAATTTATTAAGGTGAAAAGAGAGGCCGGCCTTCTAGCTGATTGATGTGCAAAGTTGAAAAATGCCCATTTTTTGTGGGACTATCATTGGATTCAAGCAGCAGCCCTATCATTTCCTTGTCTTTGCCCATAGGCTTCTGGGAAGGAGTCCTCGGTGTTTAATGAATGCCAAAGCCTGAAGTGGTGGTGCCTCAGAGTGAAGCTTCCTCCTTCAGGGCTCTATGCAGATGTGCCTGTGATAGCTTCATTAGGTTAGAGGGCAGGAAGGAAGAGAAAGTCATTTGCATGTTCCAAAAGGTTTACAGCGGTATGCATAGCCACAAGAGTTTCTCAGTGAACAATGTCGATCAAGGTGAGCAAAAGCAAACTACAATTTTGTCCTGTGTGTTTTCAAGCTTCTGCTCGATGTACCACTTTGAAGGCAGCATGGCAACTTTCTGAACTCAAGGTGTTAGGGGCTATAGTGATCAGTGGGAAAACAAAGATGGAGTGGCATGGCATACCTGGCTTATGGACACTGAGCACTGCTGCCACTTACCAAGAGGGAGACGGGAAGGTGCAAGGGGTGGTGCAGGTGTGGGTGCTCTGCCACCATGTCTACACTATGCCTCACTTCCTGTATCCCACCCACCCTCTCTCAGTAAGTGGTAGTGACACTTGGTGTCAAGAAGTCAGGTGCACATTGCTGCTCCACCTTTGCCACCACACCAATCACTACTGGTGTCCTTCTATGGATAGGTTAGGAGGGGGTCTGTGTGCCCTGTGTGTGTATGTGTGCCCTACATCTGTGAGATGTGCATGAAAGAGTGTGGGGTGGCCCCACCCACACCCTTTACTTGGCATGCAGCCCCCAGTAGGTTGGCCAAAGGTAAATACGGCCAAAAAGGTTAGCCACCTCTGCGTTAAGATGTGTGGGCAATGAAAGGTAAAGGACAGTCATTTATCTGATGCTAGGAGGTGATGTCACCCAAACAAGGAGAATCAGGAGATACCAGCTCCTAGTTCTTGTGAACCTGAACTGGTGGTGACTGACCAGAAATGAGACCTTGAGGTCATAGTGGATAGCTCAGTGATGATGTTGACCCAGTGTGCAGCAACTATGAAAAAGACAAATCCCATGCTAGGGATCATTAGGAAAGGTATTGAAAATAAAATAGCTGATATCATAATGCTGTTGTATTATACAGCCACAAGAGTGTCTGTATACTATAGCCAGCATGGATTTTTCACATTGCACCATGTTAAATTGAAAATACCCCCATGCTATTCTGCTGCTTCCCATAAACTCATTTCCAAACAAAATCTTGCAAAACTTATAGTCCTGAACTTAGAAATGCTTGCTTAACAAGCCTCTACGTTTTCATGGTGCTACACAAAACACTCAGAGAACCCAGAGTTTTAAGTCGGGAAACAGCTTGTGGGTTTTCCATGGCCATCTGATTGGCCACTGTGAGAACAGGGTGCTGGGCTAGATGGGCCATTGGTCTGATCCAGCAGGCCCTTCTTATCTTCTTACGTTCTAACATTCATGTTGGTTGCAACAAGTATACCTGCACTGAGTTAGGGAAGGGTGGCCGTAACTTCTTAGAAAGTGACAGTTCAAACACATACATTACTAAAGTGCAGAGCTTGGAAGATTACTTTTAAAATGGAATAAATTACAATTACTGTTACATGGCCCCCCAAAAGGAACACATTACCATTACAATTACAATCCCCCTTTAGGATGCACACCTTAACGTGGTGAGGGGTTTGAGAGTGTTGAAGAAGCTAAGAGCAATGCCGTCAGGAGTCTAGACTAAGAGGCTAAACTCCTAGCAGGGGCACCCAAGGCGGAATGGTCAAAGCTGAGACACCAGACGAAGATGCATCCAAACTCAGAGGAAGGCAATGGTAAACCACCTCTGAATATCTCTTACCATGAAAACCCTATGAACAGAGTATCCAAAACGCAACATGATAGTGCTGGAAGATGAGACCCCCAGGTCAGAAGGCACTCACCGAGCTACTGGGGAAGAACAAAGGACAAGTATGAGTAGCACTGTGACTAATGACGCAGCTGGGTCAATGCCGAAAGGAAGCCCAGAGGCTGATGCGCACAGATGCAAAAGGAGAGTCCGGAGTTGTACAATGCACACAATAGGAACATGGAATGGGAGAAGCATGAACCAGGGAAAGTTAGAAGCTGTCAAGCAAGAAATGGAACATATCAACATTACAATACTTGGTGTGAGTGAATTAAAATGGATGAGAATGGGATATTTTCAAACAGAGAACTACAAAATATTTTATGCAGGAAATAAGAAATTAGAATCATAGAATCATAGAACAGTAGAGTTGGAAGGGGCCTATAAAGCCATCGAGTCCAACCCCCTACTCATTAAGATGAATTAAGAGGAAACAGGGTTGCTTTAATAGTGGGAAGTGATGTAGCAAAAGCAATTAGGAACTACAATGCAAGGTCTGAACGAGTGATATCAATGAGATTAAATGGGAAACCTATTAACATAACCATCATCCAACTCTATGCTCCAACGGCAAATGCAGAAGAAGAGGGAGAGATTTTACGCAGAAGTACCGGAAGAAATTGATCACACACCAAAACAAGATGCGTTGATAATCATGGGGGACTGGAATGCAAAAGTAGGGAACAAAGAAGAACTAGGAATTGTGGGGAAATGGGGCTTGGGAGACAGAAATGGAGGAGGAGAAAGACTTATTGAATTCTGTGAAGCCAATAATTTGTTTCTTGCAAACATTTTTTTTGAACAACCGAAAAGAAGACTCTACATGTGGACATCACCAGATGGTCAATATAGGAATCAAATTGATTATATGATTGGTAGCAGAAGATGGAGAAGATGCAAAAACAAGACCAGGAGCAGACTGTGGTACAGATCATACTGGTAGTATTGAAAATCAGACTAAAGCTAAAGAAGAACAAAGCAATCATAATGCCAAAATACCATTTAAATAACATCCCAGAAGAATATAAAGATCAAATAAGGAACAGATTTGAGGCTTTAAACTTAATTGACAGAGAACCAGAAGAACTATGGAGTGAAGTAAGAGACATTATCAGGGAAGAATGCAAAATGACAATACCTCTCGTTCAAAAGAGAGAAAGACCTCAATAGATGACTGAAGAAACTCTTAAAATGGTTAAAGAGAGAAGGAAAGCAAAAGCAAGAGGAGATAGAAACACGGTCAGAACCCTAAATGCAACAATACAGTGGCTAGTACGTAGGGACAAAGAAAACTATTACAATAGATTCTGTATAGAAATAGAAGAGGACAACAAAAAGGGAAGAACAAGAGCCCTATTCTAAAAGATTAGAGAAATGAAAGGGACGACTAGGGATGTTGAATAATCAACAGGGGAACACACTGACTGACCGAGATGAAATAAAAGGAAGATTGAAGCAATACACTGTAGAACTCTATAAAAGAGATGACAGGATGACAGATTCATTCACGGAGGAACCATATGATGAAGAACTAGAAATTTTAGAATGTGAGGTAAAAGCTGCTCTTAAAATACTTGCAAGAAACAAATCACCAGGAACAGATGGCATATCAATAGAGTTGCTACAAGCTACTGAGACTGAATCTGTCCAAATTTTGACAAAAATTGTCAAGAAATATGGAAAACTAAACAATGGCCCACAGACTGGAAGCCTTCAATATATATCCCAATTCCAAAAAAAGGGGATCCCAGGGAATGCAGTAATTATTGAACTATTGCCTTAATATCCTATGCAAGTAAAGTAATGCTCAAGATTCTACAACAAAGGCTCTTATCATATATGGAGCAAGAAATGCCAGATGTCCAAGCTGAATTTAGAAAGCGAAGAGGCACCAGAGATCATATTGCAAACATACGTTGGATAATGGAATGGACCAAGGGATTTCAGAAGAAAATCACCCTGTGCTTTATAGATTACAGCAAAGCCTTTGACTGTGCAGATTTATTTATTTATTTATTGGATTTTTATACCACCCCACTAACATAGCTCTCTGGGCGGTGTACAACAAATATGAATAAATACAAGAAAATCACATAAGCAATTTAAAAACAGATATATATAGAAATCCACAATCTAAAACCAGATTAAAAACATATATAGAAAAAAATTAAAATGCCTGATAAAATAGGAAGGTTTTAACCTGGCGCCGAAAAAATAGCAGCGTCGGCGCCATTCATATCTCTTTGGGAAGACTATTCCACAGTTCGGGGGCCACCACTGAGAAGGCCCTAGTTCTTGTTACCATCCTCCGAGCTTCCCTATGGGTTGGAGCTCGGAGGAGGGCCTTCGATGTTGAGCGCAGTGTACGGGCAGGTTTCTAGTTAAATATCAGAAATAACAAGATTACTTTTATAATGGTACTTAAGCATATGGTTTCATCTATTCCTGTGATACTTGTCTTATTATTAACTAGAACTGGTTTCTCTCCCCACTCTAGCACAGATCTCAATAGATCCCCCTGCTAGGCAGCACCACCAGTCACGTTCTACAACCAATGTAGAATGTGGGCTACCTCTAGCAATCTGGTTCTGTATTTGCTAGATACTAGCAATTGCTTCTCTGGTTCACATTCATCCTTTCTCTCAGCAGGCATCCACAGTCTATATAAAATCCCATTCTCACACACAATTTGATTCCTCAGCTTGTCAGTAAAGCGAATCTTTTGTGTCAGGGCTTGGTCCTTTATTTGCTTCAAACTTGTATCCCTATTCAGTTCTTCTCTGAACTGCTCTGCTTCTTGACTAGAGACCATTTGATACAAGTTGTTTCTTTCAGCAGGCCTTCCAGGGGTTGCTATGGTGACCGTAGGCTCGAAAACAGGTTCCACCCTGTTTCCTTCAGCCCCTTTTAACAGGGCTTCTGTTTCTCTGCCAAGTTGTTGTCTGGTTACCACATATATTTTTTCTTGTGCCCCCATTACATTTCTTCCCAGTATCACTGGTTCTTGTTGTTGGGCATTAATACCTACTTTATATTTTCCCTCTCGGCCTCTCCACTGCATTTTCACTAGGGCCATGGGTAAGCTTTCTGGTTGACCCCTCACTCCTTGGATAGTCACCATTTCCTGAGGTAATATTTCCTCAGATTTTATTAAATCTGGCCTCAGTAACGTCTGAGCAGCACCAGTATCAAGCAATGCCCAATAATTTGCCCCTTGAACACACACTTCTTCTCTCAGACTTGAATCAAGGTCTTTTACTTCTGTCCAGTTTATCTGGCAGAACTGAACCTTTTTCGTTGTTAGATCTTTTGGTTCTGTTTTTACTGCCCTTGCCTGAGCAGGATTACTAATGGGGTTGGCAACCTCACATTGAAAACGTAGGTGCCCCGGTCTACCACATTTATAGCATAATTTCTCCTCCATTTTAGGGTACACAGATCAACTCTGGGGTGTCCTGTGCCCTTCAGATTTTACTGGAGGACTCACTCGCTGTGGCACCACATCCTTTTTGCCGCCATTATATGGTCTGGGTTTAAACTCTCTTGATGTTTTCCCCACCCAGCCAGTTCTATTGGAGGCAAAGTGATCTGCCATCTCGGCGGCCTCCTGCACCGATGTAGGGGAACGGTCTTTGACAAGGAGCCTTATTTCTGGTGGTAACTGATGGAATAATTGATCCAGTATCATGAGGCTTTTCACCTCTTCCACTGACTGAGCTTTGGCACTACTCATCCACTTTCCAAATATATCCATCAACTTTGCTCCCAGTTCAACAAAAGACCTCCCTGCTTGGATCTGACAGTTTCAGAATAACTTTCTAAAATAGTCAGGTCCCAGTCTGAATCTTTTGTATACTGCCTCTTTAAACTCGGTATATGTGACGGGCTTGTCTGAGGGGAAATATTGGTATACCTCTGCCAATTCCCCTTTGATCAGGTTTGATAAATATTGCATATATTTATCCTCCGGTAGCCCCCACAATTGAGCTGCCTTTTCAAAAGTGCTGAGGTAAATCTGTGGATCTTGTCCAGGCTCAAACACTGCAAAATCTTTCGGTGTCATCTTTATTTTAGTTTCATTTCTGTCCTTTCTTGTTTCATCAGAATGAAACTTCTCTCTTTCAAACTTTAACTTTTCCACCTGTAATTCAGCATCCAATGCTCGTTGCTTCTCCCTCTCCTCAAACCCCATTCTCATTCTCTCAATTTCCAACTCCCGCTGTTTTTCCTTCTCTTCTGTTTCAAAGACCCTCTGCTTGTCTTTTTCCTCAGCCTCCCTCCTCAATCTCTCAGTTTCCAACTCCCGCTGTTTTTCCTTCTCTTCCGTTTCAAAGACCCTCTGCTTGTCTTTTTCCTCAGCCTCCCATCTTAACTTCTCTCTCAAATACTCTATGTAAGCGGGATTGCTTGAGTACCCTTCTGGGGTCTCTTCCCTGACAGGTTGTTTTTGCTGGCAGTTGTAAATCCTATAAGTGCCACCCTCAATTCGTCTACTCCTTTACCCTCGTGAGGTAAATTGAATGTTATGCACTTCTCCACCAGCTCCTCTCTTTTCATCTTTATATATTCAGCCATGGTGTTTGAGTTCACTCACTCTTTGCCAGTCACTCTTTGCCAGTCACTCTCACAAGTAATCTTTATTTGTTATTTCTGTTTGCCACACCACTGTTAGGGATTCTCTAGTATTCAAATCTGGATTCTCTGTTGTTCGTATCCCACCGCTACAGCCACCACCTGTGACGCCCTTCCCTGGCTCTCCCTGTCAGGTTCCTACCTGATCATGGCTACTGCCTTTCACTAGGCACCACCAGGGACTCCACCAGTCTGGACTGTCCTTTTTTTTGGTTTCTCTCCCCACTCTAGCACAGATCTCAATAGATCCCCCTGCTAGGCAGCACCACCAGTCACGTTCTACAACCAATGTTCCCAGAGACCTTGCCTGAGTCTCTCTATCTGGTTACATTTGTGACTGCGTGCCTATGCTGTTCCCAACCCCCTTGTATCAATGCAGATAACTCATAACTCGGGGTTGCTCTGGATACTTATAATGTTATCTTCTCCTCTTCACCACTGCCACCATTTGTTACTGTTTCCCTTCAGCCTTGGTTATTACCTTACCCTCCCTTCTGGTCTCTGAAACCCCAGCCAAGGATCAGGCCTTCGGTAAACCAAAATAGTATTTATTAAATAACATTAATAACAAGATAACTTTGATAATGATCTACAAGCTTATGGTTTCATCTATTACTGTGATATTTGACTTATTACTAATCTGAACTCCACCTCCCTCTTTCTCCACACTCTCCTGACATACACCAACTCACACCCACCTCCCAACTCCACCAAAACAACCCACTCACGTTCACCCAGATTCAACTGTCATCCTTCCATTTATACTCTCAGCCATCCAAAAACTCAGCCAATCATCCAGCATTCTACTGCTCATTTACTCCCCCTCCTCTTTCATTCCACTTACCATGTATCTTCTATACAAACAGCACTTACCATATATAGATTAATACAGGAACATCACATGGTCTCACTACTGCCTCTTTCAGACAGCCAGAGACCACTCCCTCTCATAGAGAGGCATTTATCACTTCCCTGGCCCAGGTGGCTGTTCCATCTCTGCTAGTTTTTATAAGCCAAGAGGGGCAAGGATCCAGTACAGAAGTGGTTGCACGTACCTGTCCAAGCACCTTGTCCACGTCCTCGAGCTGAACCAACTGAAACTCATCCAACAAAACATGACAAGACTGTGCTCCGGACACCTCACTTGAATCAACTGCCATAAACTGGGAGTCTAAGTCCCGACAAATGCATGAGATCTTGTTCTGGAAGTGCCAAGCAAACTCATTACAGTGGGCCACCGATGGTACTATCGTGTCCTTAGGGCCACAGTGAAGTAGCCCTCGGACAACTCTCAAAGGCTCCGCTGGGCGGGAAAGAGATGACTTAATGGTGGCAGCAAAATATTGTTTTTTCGCCACCCTCACAGCTTCTAATTATAGTTTTGTAGAGGCACTTACCAGTGCATAATTGCATCCATCGGGAGTTCACCTCCACCTCTGCTCAAGCCGCCTCCTATCTTGTTTCATCACTCTCAGCTCTGGAGTATACCAAGAAGCTGTATGAGCTCTACACAGGAGAGGGTGCGCAGGAGCGATCGTGTCAACAGCCCGAGCCATCTCCCTATTCCACAGTTCAACTAGGGCTTCGACAGGAGCGCCAGTCTTTCCAGCCGGAAAACCCCCCAGAGCCTTTTGAAACCCCTCAGGATCCATTAGTCTCCGGGCGCGGACCAATTTAATAGGTCCCCCACCCTTGCAGAGGTGAAAAGCCGTTGTGAGTCTAAACTTCAACAAGCGGTGATCTGTCCATGACAAAGGAAAAGATGTAAAATTCCCCACATCCAGATCACCATCTCCATGTCCAGTAGCAAAAATAAGGTCAAGGGTATGTCCCGCCACATGCGTTGGGCCATTAACATATTGGGACAACCCCATGGTTGTCATGGAGGCCATGAAGTCCTGAGCCGCCCCAGACAAAGTAGCCTTGGCATGGATGTTGACATCCCCCAGTACTAAAAGTCTGGGGGATCTCAGCAATACCTCTGAGACCACTTCCGTCAGCTCAGTTAGGGAAGCCGTTGAGCAGCAGGGTGGGCGGTACACCAACAAGATTCCCAGTCTGTCCCTCTGACCCAACACAAAGTGCAAACACTCCAGACCTGTTGTTGTATGGACATGGTGCTTGATAAGTGAGATGGAACTCTTACAGACCACAGAGACCCCCCCTCCCCGACCCTCAGATCTACCATGATGCTGGACCAAATACCCCGGTGGGCAAACCTGGGAGAGGCTAGCCCCTCCCTGCTCACCCACCCAGGTCTCGGTTATACATGCCAGATTGGCCGCCTCATCCATAATCAAATCATGGACAAGGGAGATTTTGTTATGTACCGATCTGGCATTTAAAAGCAGCAACTGGAGATCCGAGAGTTGGCTGAGAGGACAACCAACAATCCTGCGGATGTGAGTAGGACCTGAACAAGGCACAGCTACAACTTGTCTGGGCCGCGTTCCCCTTACCTGGCATGTCCTTCTCACAACGCCATACCTCCCTCTGCCCGTCACTACGCTGATTGGGGCCCCCTCAAGTCCTCCCGTTTGTTGGAAAAGCCCCCTTCCTAGGCACATAGTAAAAATCTATATATATCAGCTTACGCACCATTCACTATCAAACATACACATATATACACATCCACACGTTCATCCACACCGAACACCAAACGCCTCCTGTCGTTATTCCTGGATATTCACGATGATTTTCCTCGTCTGTACAGCCGCTGTCTATCTGAGCACTGCTGGTTTATCATCCTGACTTTGGTCTTGCTGCAGAAATATGTTTTGTGTTCTGCGGGCATCAGAAAAGATCCTTTGAAGATAATCTCTGTTTTGGTTGCGTTGTCCTTGGGAGGCGCTGATTTGTCAGTCTATCGTAGCAAGATGACGCATTTTTATGGTCCAAAAGATATAGCAAAGGCAGTTGGGCTAGGGAAGGAGATCAAATCTATGATGCCTGACAAGAACTGTAATAATGATAGATCATGAAAAAATATGGAATGCTTTAAAAGAAATGGGGGTACCTCAGTACCTGATTATCCTGATGCACAACCTATACCCTGGAGAAGAGGCTACTGTAAGGACAGAATATGGAGAAACCAATTGGTTCCCAATCTGAAAGGGTATGAGACAGGAGTGTATTTTATCACCCTAATTGCTTAATCTATATGCAGAACATATCATACAAAAAGCAGGATTGGACCAAAATGAAGGAGGTGTGAAAATTGGAGGGAGAAATATCAATTATTTAAGTTATGTGGACGATACCATACTACTAACAGAAACCAGTAATGATTTGAAACGAATGCTGATGAAAGTTAAAGAGGAAAGCGCAAAAGCAGGACTACAGCTGAATGTCAAAAAGACTAAAGTAATGACAACAGAAGATTTATGTAACTTTAAAGTAGACAGTGAGGGCATTGAACTTGTTAAGGATTCATTCATCATTGGTGATCACTCATGGCCAAGTAAGATTGTCTTCCAAGATAAGGTCTTTAACCATGGATCCGTAAGTGACTGTGGAGGCCAATTCTGGATCCGCACAGCCTCCCACAGTGAGGACATAGGTTTCCAGATGGAAGATGGTCACAATGAGGATTTGTTTGACGTGCCTTCCACTTGGCTCGCCCTGTATTCTTGCTTCTTCAAAGTCCACAGCACCTTTGATAATAGCCGACCTCCATTTGGGACGTTCATGGGCCAAGACTTCCCAGTTCTCGATGCTCATGTTACATTTTTTAAGTTTCACTTCAAGAACATCTTTAAACCTCTTTTGCAGTCCACCGATATTCTGTTTTCCATCCTTAAGTTGGGAGTAAAGTAGCTGCTTTGGAAGACGGTGATTAGGCATTCGAACAACATGGCCAGTCCAGCGAAGTTGATGTTGAAGGATCATTGTTTCAACACTGATAGTCTTTGCTTGTTCCAAAACACTAACGTTAATTCGTCTGTCTTCCCAAGTAATTTGCAGAATTTTTTGGAGGGAGTGTTGGTGAAATCTTTCAAGAAGATGGGAGTGGCATTTATAGATGGTCCATGTTTCACAGGCGTACATTAAGGTCGGTAGTACAATGGCTTTCTAAATAAGCATTTTGGTCTCCCTGCGAATATCCCGAACCTCGAACACTCTACACTTCATTCGATAATGCGGCACTCGCAGAGCTCAGACGATGTTGAATTTCAGCATCGATGTCAGCTTTTACAGAGAGATGGCTGCCAAGATAGGGGAAGTGATCAACGTTCTCCAGCGTCACACCATTAAGCTGGATTGATGGTGCTACAGAGGGACTAGTTCGCACTTGTTGATGAAGCACTTTGGTTTTTTTAATATTAAGTGAGAGCCCAGCTTTTCATATGCTTCTGCAAAGACATTTAAGAGAGTTTGAAGATCTTTCTCTGAATGTGCAGAGACCACATTATCATCTGCATATTGAAGTTCTATGACAGAGGTTGACATTACCTTACTTTTTGCTTTCAGCCTACTGAGATTAAAAAAGCTTTCTATCTGGTCAATATACGATTTCCACACTAGTAGGAAGTTTCCCCCCAATAAGATGTAGAATCATAGCAATGAAGATAGCAAATAAGGTAGGAGCAATGATGCATCCCTGTTTTATGCCTGATCCGACTCTGAATGGATCACTCTGAAAGCCATTGTTATCTAAAACTGTCACTGTCATGTTGTCATGAAGGAGTTGCAAAATATTCACAAATTTATCTGGGCCTCCAGTTTTCAGAAGGATAGTTCAGAGAGTGGTTTGATTCACAGTATCGAAGGCCTTAGTCAGATCAATAAATGCCATATATAAAGATCAATTCTGCTCCCGGGATTTTTCTCGAAACTGTCGTGCAGTGAAGATCATGTCCACTGTCCCCCTGCAAGGGAGGAAACCATTTTGAGATTCGGCGAGGACATCCTCTGAGATCGGTAAGAGGTGATTTGCGAGGATCCTTGCAAGGATTTTACCTGCGGTAGCAAGAACAGAGATACCTCGATAGTTCCCACAATCTGTTCTATCACCCTTCTTAAAATGGGTGATAATTATGGCATCCCTAAAGTCTTCTGGGATCTCCTCCCTCATCCACATTTTTTCGATGAGCTTATGAAGTTGTTGTGTAAGTTCAGGCCCACCTTCTTTAAAGACTGCAGCAGGAATCCCATCAGGTCCACTAGCTTTATTGTTCTTCATTTGATTGATGGCTTTATTGACTTCATCCAAATTAGGGGATACTGCAAGCTCGTCTCTCGTTTGTTGTGGAATTTGCGAGAAGACCTCACCAGCCACAATAGAGTTACGATTAAGGAGGTCATGGTAATGCTCTTTCTAGCGCAGTGTAATAGACTCTTTATTCTTATCAATACCTCAACACAGTCATTAACCCAAATGGAGACAATAGTCAAGAAATCAGAAGAAGGCTAGGACTGTGGAGGGCAGCTATGAGAGAATTAGAAAAGGTCCTCAAATGCAAAGATTTATCATTGAACACTACAGTCAGGATCATTCAGACCATGGTATTCCCCATCTCTATGTATGGATGTGAAAGTTGGACAGTGAAAAAAGCGGATAAGAGAAAAATCAACTCATTTGAAATGTGGTGTTGGAGGAGAGCTTTGTGCATACCATGGACTGTGAAAAAGACAAATACTTGGGTGTTAGAACAAATTAAACCAGAACTATCACTAGAAGCTAAAATGATGAAACTGAGGTTATCATACTTTGGACACATAATGAGAAGACATGATTCACTAGAAAAGACAGTAATGCTGGGAAAAACAGGAGGGAGTAGAAAAAGAGGAAGGTCAAACAAGAGATGGATTGATTTCATAAAGGAAGCCACAGACCTGAACTTACAAGATCTGAACAGGATGGTCCATGACAGATGCTATTGGAGGTCACTGATTCATAGGGTCGCCATAAGTCGTAATTGACTTGCAGGCACATAATAACAACAACAAACAATTACAATTGTTCTGAAAGGAACTGATTACTTTACTGTTACTTAAAAGTAATCGCTATAATTACTCTTAAGTTACTTTTAAAAACCCTAGAGCCCAAGGTGCTGACTTTGGCTACTGCATACCTAAGTCGCCTAAAACATTAAAAATCAACATACACACAGAGAGGTAATAGAATAATTCTTTTTATCCATAAGATAGCAGTGGTGGTCTCTCCGCTGGTAAGGGTGGCGGGGAGGAAGGCATAGGCCACTACTCAGATCTTTGCACATCAAATTAAGTGCAACCCCCCACACTCTCAGCTAGCAAGCATCATACCTCTCACTCAACCACCTCCAGGACACTACCCTGCCACCAACTTAGGGACACCCACCCAAGCAAACATTTTCTCCTGGGATCCAAAAAAGTTAAAGCGCTGCAATTGAAGCAAAGTAACCAGGGAGGGTGGTGGAGGCCACTTTGTTTGCCAAGTATTTACACACACACACACACACACACACACACACACACACACACACACACACACACACACACACACACACACACACACACACACACACATGTTGTAATCTTTCACCTCCACAGTTTATTCTGCTGCTGCCTCCTTCGCCTTTATCCATGTTCTTGCCCTCCGGCTTCTTTCTCCCTGCACTCCATTCTTCTCCACCACCATCCATTTTTTAAAACAATTGTTTTCTCAATCAAAATGTAAAGGAATTACCCACTTGTTCCTCAAAAAAGTAATAAATTACAAGTAATTCATTTTTTTGTAACTAGTTACTTCCAAGCTCTGCTAAAGTGGTGGTGCATAGTTCAACCAATCTACTGTGTCTTCATTCTGGAAGTGTGGGGGAAATGGTAACTTTGCCATTTTGCCATTTTAAAAAAACCTGAACTACTAGATATTTGGAGCAGACTGAGCTATTATTGACGCAAATGCTCTATTAAAACATGGTGGTGTGGATTCAGTTGTTTGTTCAGTAACACACCCAATCAACATTTGGTTAACATTGGGTATTGATATTTAATTATTTCTACAGAAGCGATTAATGGAAATTCAGATGAAAAGTTCTGTTTAGTACATTATAAAGGGCCACAGATGTGAGGAGAATTGGAGAATTAACTCCAACACACACACACACACACACAGAGCGAGAGAGCGAGAGAGAGCAGTGTAATGAGAAAAGATAATCCATACCTTATAGCAAACAAAACCTTCCATATTAATATCTAATCTCCTCAACACACAACCATTTGGAAACAATAGAAATCTCTGACTACTAAAGAATGGAGAGAGGGGTGGAATCATAATGTGAAACTACACACAAAGAATATACTTTGTCTCTGTTTCTGTCTCTATCTGTAAAGTCATCTTGCACTTTTAGACCATAAAACCTAATAGCATCTGAGTGTTAGCAATGGACTCAAATTCTGCAAATAGTTACCAAGTGTTTCCTTCAGCTGTTTTTGAGTACTAAGGATCCCTTGAATGCAAATTTACTTGCTATTTAGATCCAATCTACACCAGTTTATAGCTTAATACTACACCTTGGCACTCCTTATCACATTAGATTGGCCTAAGAATCTCAGAACTGATAAAAAGAGCACAAATCAGGCCCATTCCTAGAGACACCCCAGCTATGAATGTGGTTGCTTGTGATTCTTGTCTCTTGATAAGTAATGAATAGTGGGTGGTTAATTTATAGGATTGATCTCTTAGTCTTATTGACGCATCGCCAGACTTCTTATAACTGGATTTCATTATTTTCCATTTCATATTTTATGCTTCTAGTTGCCATTGTTCTGAGCCTTTTAGATTACCCATCTTAAAATGTGCCTCTTTCATTATCATGGTTTGCCATACACAATGCCCTTCCTTCCCAAAGGAACATATTCTTGTAAGACTGCAAAATACATTATATTATATTAATTCATGGTTTTGTGCTTAACCAAGACTTTTTTTGCTTTTCAGCTTCCAAGCAACAAAGGTTTTCAAAAGGATGTGTGTGCGTGCACGCGTGTGCGTACACTGTAATGGTTTCAAAGCAGTTTACATGCATAAAATCAATTATGAAATCCATATATAATTAAAATACACAATAAAACAATTATATCAAAACATTTAAAACACCCATATTTAAAATATGCAATAAAACATGACTATTAAAAAGCATAAAAATTGAACAGTTTAAAAAGCAATTAAAATAGCTGGGTTGAGTTCAAGGGAATGCTTGCCTAGACAGGTGTATCTTGAAGATCCAGTGGAATATCAGTACAGATGGGGCCTCTCGTATTTCAGTAGGGAGGGCCCAATGCCACAACATTAGTACCATTAATGACATAGCCCATCTCTGTGTTACCACAAGCTGATAATCATCAGGCTGTGGCAAAACTAGCTGGGTTCCATTTGCTGATCTCAGTGCCCTTACTAGACAGTGGAGAAGAAGACTTTTGTCAGGTAACCTGATGTAGAGTGATTTAGGACTTTATATGTAAGTAACAGAACATTAAAACTGGCTCATAAGGAGCTGTAAGGAGCACCACTCATCATTCTGGCCATGGCACTCTGCACTAGCCTCCAAGCTAGCTGCAAGGGAAGCGCCATGTGCAGTGCATTGCAGCAGTCCAAACATGATGTTACCAACATGTGTCACAGTGGCCAAATTATCCCTGTCCAGGAAGGAATGCAATTGTTGCACCAGTCAAAGCTGGTGACAGGCACTCTTTGCCACAGAGGACACATGTGCCTCCATTGACAAAGATGGTTCCAAGAGCACCTTAAGCTGTGCACCTTCAGAAGGAGTGCATCCTCATCCAGAACAGGCACACTACCTAATTCTTGGATATGGGAACTACTTACCCACAGTGTCTCCGTCTTGGCATCACCATCATTGCATGCAAGCACTGGTTCAACTTATACATGGCCTCTCCTGATTCAGATTTAATAGAAAAATAGAGCTGGGTGTCATCAGCATACTGGTGATACTGTGTCCTTAACCTCCTAATGATTACTCCCAGTGACTTCATATAGATCAGGGGTTTGTAATCTGTGGTCCATGGATGGGCTTCAGGGGATCCATGAACTGGGCACAAAAAATCAAATTCCAATGCAATAAAATTAATTTTATTTATTTATTTATTCACTAATGGGGGTCCATAAATTTCATCAGATTCTCAAAGGGGTCCATGACCCAAAAAAGGTCAAGAACCACCTGTTAAATAGCACTGGGGACAAAATAGTGCCTTGCAGCACCCTGCACCTAACATAAGAACATAAGAAGAGCCTGCTGGATCAGGCCAGTGGCCCATCTAGTCCAGCATCCTGTTCTCACAGTGGCCAACCAGGCGCCTGGGGGAAGCCCGCAAGCAGGACCCGAGTGCAAGAACACTCTCCCCTCCTGAGGCTTCCGGCAACTGGTTTTCAGAAGCATGCTGCCTCTGACTAGGGTGGCAGAGTACAGCCATCACGGCTAGTAGCCATTGATAGCCCTGTCCTCCATGAATTTGTCTAATCTTCTTTTAAAGCCATCCAAGCTGGTGGCCATTACTGCATCTTGTGGGAGCAAATTCCATAGTTTAACTATGCGCTGAGTAAAGAAGTACTTCCTTTTGTCTGTCCTGAATCTTCCAACATTCAGCTTCTTTGAATGTCCACGAGTTCTAGTATTATGGGAGAGGGAGAAGAACTTTTCTCTATCCACTTTCTCAATGCCATGCATAATTTTATACACTTCTATCATGTCTCCTCTGACCCGCCTTTTCTCTAAACTAAAAAGCCCCAAATGCTGCAACCTTTCCTCGTAAGGGAGTCGCTCCATCCCCTTGATCATTCTGGTTGCCCTCTTCTGAACCTTTTCCAACTCTAGAATATCCTTTTTGAGATGAGGCGACCAGAACTGTACACAGTATTCCAAACGCGGCCGCACCATAGATTTATACAATGGCATTATGATATCGGCTGTTTTATTTTCAATACCTTTCCTAATTATCGCTAGCATGGAATTTGCCTTTTTCACAGCTGCCACACACTGGGTCGACATTTTCATCATGCTGTCCATTACAACCCCGAGGTCTCTCTCCTGGTCGGTCACCGCCAGTTCAGACCCCATGAGCGTATATGTGAAATTAAGATTTTTTGCTCCAATATGCATAATTTTACACTTGTTTATATTGAATTGCATTTGCCATTTTTCCGCCCATTCACTCAGTTTGGAGAGGTCTTTTTGGAGCTCTTCGCAATCCCTTTTTGTTTTAACAACCCTGAACAATTTAGTGTCGTCAGCAAACTTGGCCACTTCACTGCTCACTCCTAATTCTAGGTCATTAATGAACAAGTTGAAAAGTACAGGTCCCAATACCGATCCTTGAGGGACTCCACTTTCTACAGCCCTCCATTGGGAGAACTGTCCGTTTATTCCTACTCTCTGCTTTCTGCTTCTTAACCAATTTCTTATCCACAAGAGGACCTCTCCTCTTATTCCATGACTGCTAAGCTTCCTCAGAAGTCTTTGGTGAGGTACCTTGTCAAACGCTTTTTGAAAGTCTAAGTACACTATGTCCACTGGATCACCTCTATTTATATGCTTGTTGACACTCTCAAAGAATTCTAATAGGTTACTGAGACAGGACTTTCCCTTGAAGAAGCCATGCTGGCTCTGCTTCAGCAAGGCTTGTTCTTCTATGTGCTTAGTTAATCTAGCTTTAATAATACTTTCTACCAGTTTTCCAGGGACAGAAGTTAAGCTAACTGGCCTGTAATTTCCAGGATCCCCTCCGGATCCCTTTTGGAATATTGGCGTTACATTTGCCACTTTCCAGTCCTCAGGCATGGAGGAGGACCCGAGGGACAAGTTACATATTTTAGTTAGCAGATCAGCAATTTCACTTTTGAGTTCTTTGAGGACTCTTGGGTGGATGCCATCTGGGCCTGGTGATTTGTCAGTTTTTATATTGTCCATTAAGCCTAGAACTTCCTCTCTCGTTACCACTATTTGTCTCAGTTCCTCAGAATCCCTTCCTGCAAATGTTAGTTCAGGTTCAGGGATCTGCCCTATATCTTCCACTGTGAAGACAGATGCAAAGAATTAATTTAGCTTCTCTGCGATCTCCTTATTGTTCTTTAATACACCTTTGACTCCCTTATCATCCAAGGGTCCAATCGCCTCCCTAGATGGTCTCCTGCTTTGAATGTATTTATAGAATTTTTTTTGTTGGTTTTTATGTTCTTAGCAATGTGCTCCTCAAATTCTTTTTTAGCATCCCTTATTGTCTTCTTGCATTTCTTTTGCCAGAGTTTGTGTTCTTTTTTATTTTCTTCATTCGGACAAGACTTCCATTTTCTGAAGGAAGACTTTTTGCCTCTAAGAGCTTCCTTGACTTTGCTCGTTAACCAATGCTGGCATCTTCTTGGCCCTGGTGGTACCTTTTCTGATCTGCGGTATGCACTCCAGTTGAGCTTCTTATATAGTGTTTTTAAACAACTTCCAAGCATTTTCGAGTGATGTGACCCTCTGGACTTTGTTTTTCAGCTTTCTTTTTACCAATCCCCTCATTTTTGTGAAGTTTCCTCTTTTGAATTCAAATGTGACCGTGTTGGATTTTCTTGGCAATTGGCCATTTACATGTATGTTTAATTTAATAGCACTGTGGTCACTGCTCCCAATCGGTTCAACAACACTTACATCTCGCACCAGGTCCCGGTCCCCATTGAGGATTAAGTCTAGGGTTGCCGTCCCTCTGGTCGGTTCCATGACCAACTGGTCTAGGGAATAGTCATTTAGAATATCTAGAAACTTTGCTTCTTTGTCATGACTGGAACACATATGCGGCCAGTCTATGTCCGGGTAGTTGAAGTCACCCATTACTACCACATTTCCTAGTTTGGATGCTTCCTCAATTTCATATCTCATCTCAAGGTCTCCCTGAGCATTTTGATCAGGGGGACGATAGATCGTTCCCGGTATTAAGTCCCTCCTGGGGCATGGTATCACCACTCACAACGATTCTGTGGAGGAGTCCACCTCTTTTGGGTTTTCGAGCTTGCTGGATTCAATGCCTTCTTTCACGTATAGAGCGCCACCAATAAGTCCTTCCCTGTCCTTCCGATGTAGTTTATATCCAGGGATAACCGTATCCCACTGGTTTTCTCCATTCCACCAGGTCTCTGGTATGCTCACTCTATCAATGCTCTCCTCTAAGACCAAGCACTCCAGTTCTCCCAGCTTGGTTCGGAGGCTCCTGGCATTAGCGTACAGGCACTTGTAAGCAGTGTCTCTCTTCAAGTGTCTTTGGCACTTGTGGTTTGGCCTGTGGTAATTTTGCTCTTCTGAATTTATATCCTGTGCCCCTGCTCTCACAATGCCTACTTCTAGGTCTACCCCTTTTAAAATTTCATCATTTCTTTGGTTTTTATCCCAGGGGGGAGGTTTATTCCGAACCAGACCTTTCTCAGCTCCTGTCGGGTTTTCCCCCTCAGTCAGTTTAAAAGCTGCTCTGCTACCTTTTTAATTTTAAGTGCCAGCAGTCTGGTTCCATTCTGGTTCAAGTGGAGCCTGTCCCTTTTGTACAGGCCCGGCTTGTCCCAAAATGTTCCCCAGTGCCTAACAAATCCAAACCCTTCCACCCGACACCATCGTCTCATCCCCGCATTGAGACTGCAAAGCTGGGCCTGTCTGGCTGGTCCTGCGCATGGAACTGGTAGCATTTCAGAGAAAGCCACCTTGGAGGTCCTGGCTTTCAGCATCCTACCTAGGAACCTAAATTTTGCTTCCAGGACCTCACGGCTGCATTTCCCCATGTCATTGGTGCCAACGTGCACCACGACCACTGACTCCTCCCCAGCACTGTCTACCAAACTATCTAAATGACGGGCAATATCCTCAACCTTCGCACCAGGCAGGCAAAAAAACCTTGCGGTCTACACGCCCATCACACACCCCACTGTCTATGTTCCTAATGATTGAATCACCCACTACAAGGATCCCTCCACCCCCTGGAGATATATCCTTGGCACGAGAGGATAGCTGCTCATCCCCCAAGGAATGGGTCCCTTCTAAGGGATCGTTTCCCTCTTCCTCAGCTGGATGCTCTCCTTCCCCGAGACCATCATTCTCCATGATAGCAGGAGAGCTATCATCGTTGGAGGGACACAGCTATAACGTCCCTGAAGGCCTCCTCCACACACCTCTCTGCCTCTCTCAGCTTTTCCAGGTCCGCCACCTTGGCCTCAAGGAAATGAAGTCGTTCCCGGAGAGCCAGGAGCTCATTGCACCGAGAGCACACCCACGACTTCTGTCCAACAGGCAGATAGTCGTACATGCTACAGGCAGTGCAAAACACTGGAAAGCCCCCACACCCCTGCTGGCTTCTTACCTGCATAGTTTTGTTTAAGGTTTATTACGTCAATGGGTTGGAGACTGCGGTTTAGTTGAGGTTAGGGAACAGATGGGCAGAGTGGGGGGCCCTGGCCTCCTTGCCCTGCTGCTGAACTCGCTCTGGTGCTTAACTCGCCTTGACGCTTTGTCAGCTGGGGCCTTGATGCTTCGTCAGCTGGGGCTCCCTCTAGCTCGTGGAGCAGGCTCCTAAGATGTAGAAATATAGTCCCCCATCACTATTCTCTGGGACTGGCCACACAAATAGAAGCAGAACCACCATAAAACAGTGCCTTCAACTTCCCCACAACAGAGATGGTCCAGGGGAATACCATGGTGAGTAATATCAAAGGCTGCTGAGAGATCCAACTGCAGCAACAGGGTTGCACTCCTTCTGTCTTTTCCTTCAAGGAGGTAATCTGTGCGCCAAACCCAGGCCTGAACCTAGATTGGAATCGGTCCAGATAGTCTGTTTTCTCCAAAAGTGCCTGCAGCTGAACTGTCATTACCCTCTTGAGCACCTTGCCCTAAAAGGCTGGGCAGTAGTTGTCAAACACCTCAGGATCCAGAGAGGGCTTTTTCAGGAGCAGGTGTAATTTCAAGTCAGATGAGATCACCCCCTCACACAAGGATGTGTTAGCAACCCCTTGGACCCATCCGGTGAGCCTTGACCTGACCTGAATGAACAAGCAAGGATGGGCAAGAGTCAAGAGGACAAGTGGTGGAATGGACAGCCGGAGGCATTTTGTCCACATCCTCAGGCCTCTATTTATTTATTTATTTGTTTGTTTGTTTGTTTGTTTATATCCCGCCCTTCCTCCCAGCAGGAGCTCAGGGCAGCAAACAGAAACGCTAAAAACACTTTAAAACATCATTAAAAGACCTTAAAATACATTAAAATGAAACAACATTAAAAACATTTTTTTAAAGCTTTAAAAATATCTTTTTTAAAAAAATTGGAACTGATCCCACAGAATTGGATAAGATAGTGCTCTGGACACGTCACTGGAAACTTTATTAGCAGCAGCATGAAGATCAGCATGAAGACTAACAATGTTGTCCTCAAAGTCCCTTAGCAAACTTATCACAGTACGCTTTGGAGGGTTCCAATGCTCCGTGGGGCAGGTAACACCAGATTTTTGACCGTACGAAAGAGCCCTGCTGGATGGCGACTTGAGGACTCAATGGAGGCAGCAATGTGGGTCTTTTTGCTGCCATCATTGCTTTGTAAGAGATGTGGTTATGCCTTCTAACCTCTATTCAGTCTGCTTCACACTGAGTCTTGCGCTGTTTCCACTTTGGACATCATTTGGCCTGCTTCATTGCTCACAGCTCTGGGGAAAACTAAAGAGTACAAGAAGCTCTGCAGTGTCAGACCAGACACTCCGACAGCCTCCCCCATTTCAGTATTCCACAAAGAGGTAAGGCCTCAACAGAATTACTTACTTTGGCTATTGGGAAATCCTCCAGAGCACTCAGGATTCCAAAAGTCTCTGAAGGCATACCATCCAAATGGTCCCCCATCCCTACAGGGGGGAACTGTGAGCCCAAACTTTACCAGATAGGGTTGCCAGGTTCAGGGTCTGAGACTGATCCTGTATCTTTAGGAGAAGAGAAAGTCAGCCAAGTGCAGGTGTTCTTGCAATTCTCCCTCCCCCCTGCACAACTTTCAAAGATACAGAAGACCTCTTGGAGGCTGGGCCTGGCAACCAAGAGGTCTTCTGTATCTTTAAAACTTGTGGAGGGGGAAGGGAGAATTCCACCTTGTGGTTTTTCCCATTACAGCATTGCAAGAACACCTGCACTTGGCTGACGTTCTCTTCTCCTAAAGGTATAGGATCAGTCTCAGGCCCTGAGCCTGGCAACCTTACCAGATAGTGATCTGATTACGACAAAGGGATCTCCATCCCTCCAGTATCCAAACCACCCCCACCCCCACTTGTTCTGAAGTGAAAACTAAGTCTAGTGTGTGTCCTCCTGCCTTGTGTGTTAGTCCATTGACAACTTGGAACAGCCCCATGGTTCTCATGGAGGCCATGAACTTCTGAACCAGACCAGACAAAGAAACCTTGGCATGAATGTTGAAGTTACTCAGAATTACTCTCTTGGGGTTCTCCAACACCACACTTGAGACTACCTCCAACAGCTCGGTTAGGGAGGAAATGAGGCAACAAGGTGGGTAGTAAACTGATAACATCCCCAGTCTGTCCCATTGATTCAGCAACAGATATAGGTCCTCAAGAACCACTACAAGACTAAGGGGTTTTCTGGCAAGCTGAATGAATGTCTTCCGGACTACAGCAATCCCTCCTTGGCATTGGTAGGTGCTGCACTGAGCACCCCAGGCAGGGCAGAACTGAGTCAGAGCTATTCCTCCCAGTTCCTCCACCCAGCTTTAGGGGGCTCAGTGGGTAGGAGAGTTCCATTGTGCAAGTGTAAATCTTTGTGCTGATGGAATGAGGTGGTTGGATACTGCCCAAAATCTAGAAATTCTTTCTTTCTTTTCAAGGGATTTATTCACCAGAGACCTTTAATTTTGAGCCCTGTAGACAAGAGCTGCGCCTACGGCTTCATAATTCAGGTTACTGCGAGGCTGCAGAAATAAAAATGAAAAACAGTTTTCTAATTGAGAGACAATGAAAATCTTTATCAGCAGTGACAAACAATTGTTTTCCTCAGTGCCTCCAAAATGTAATTATATGGGCATCTCCTGCTTTGATGTATCTAATTACTGAATTACTATCGATCATATCGTCCATCGCATATCCAAGCTGCTGCTGCTGCTGCCTTCCAAAGGGCTTATTGTTCAGTACCAATTTAGTATTCTCTTTTCCCACACTTCTCTTTCATGCTTCCTTTTATGTAACCCTTACAAAATATCAATAATATGCCCTGAAGAGGTTTAGGCCATGTTTCAATTTTCCATGGCTGTCATGGTATCCTTTCATCACTTGCTATTATCTGCAGGCTAAGATATACATAGCTACTAACTATTATTTTCATAGATCTTGTATATGTATAACTCCCCCCCACCCTATTTGCTCACAAATGTTAAATGGCATCCTTAGGCACTTAATAAGTGTTTAGGTTAGTGACAGCTTTAGTTAGGACTGTATGCAAACAAAGTTCTCTCTGGACAAATTACAAGTTACTTTCCCCCCCCCCAAAATTATTTTTTTTAAAATATTCCTCACTATCCTCATACTAGCACTTTGGGTGATGTGAGCCCATTAAGCATTATTCTCAACTCACTTTCCAAATTAAAATGCCTAAGTGAAAACCTCATGATGCTACACATGTTCTCCACTTGTCCCATTTGTTGCAAATTAGTATTTTCAAAATGAAAATGGTACTGGGGAAAGAAAACGCTTGCTTTATGCTTAGGTGCCATGTGATGTGCTCTAGATAATTTAAAAAAGTGCTGAAGAATGTGTGCAGAGTGCGAAAATAGAGCCATGACAGCCCCCTGTAAAAGATGCACAATTCTCTGAATCCAGTGCTGTTTCATTTACCATATTCATAAGCATGAAACTATGTGGGTTTTCACCTAAGCAAAATACATTTGTATGCCTCACATATTTATTTTATTTATTTATTTATTAAATTTATATACCGCCCGACTAGCAATAGCTCTCTGGAAATATTCTAAATGGAACATAATGGAAATATTCTAAATTTTCTGTAGCTTAGTTGATTTTAGTTTATTAAACTTAAATATTGAGGTCTTTGGGCATAAAGGCCCTCTCTATGTGTTGTTTTAGTAAGGTCTAATTTGGTCCTAATATTTGATGGACATTACGGGAAAACTGTAAAAATGTCTAACTGTAGAAAGAGATGCTGCAGTTGTATGAACCCTTGGAAGGTGCCCCAGAGGTAGGGATGGGGAAGAAATTTGATTCAGTGCATATTACGTTTGCCAGGTCAGAAGCATAAACCCTGAGATTTCAGGGGCAGGCCCTAGTGATGTCATGGTGTGGGGCCTAACCCTAGTGATGTCATGGGGCAGTCCCTAGTGATATCACAGGATGGGCCCTAGTGATATCATGGGGCAATCCCTAGTGATGTCATTAAGCATGATATGTTAAGCATTAACCACAGTTGCTTGGAGCATACCACTCAAACAAAAATCTGTTTGGAAATTAAGATAGACATCTTAGCTAAATGACGGTGTCCCCAGGTTCAGCTGAAATGATGGAATCATTCCTTCTGACCTGCTTAGGGAGCCTGGGTAGGGGATATTTCATCTAGCCTCCTTGCTTCTGGCAAGAAGAGTTTAAGTGCTCCCAGGCCAAGTCAGTCACCAGAAGGCCATTGTACGAAGGAGGGAGCCTAGTGTTATGGAGATGTTAGATGGGAGCACTCAGGAGTAAAGATGGATGCCCTTGAAGGCTGAAATTCTAAACACTCTTACTAAGGGACTATGCCCCATAGAACTCAATAGGACTTACTTCTGATTAGATATGGTTAGGACTGTGTTGTTAGTAAGACTTGACTAGGATCCTTTGCAAAGTTATCCATATCAAAGCAGTGTTGGCAATACCCTGCCTGAAATGCCCTGCCCCTGCCTTTTAAAGTTGCTGCTCCAAACTTCTTTATAGACTTGACCCTTCACTGCAGAGAGAGGTTTGAGAAATGAGTAAGAGTTAAGAAGATTCTCTACTCTTTCCTGCCTACCATGAGGGCTGCCATAAACTCACTTTGCTAGCCAACCCAATTCCAGTGATTGATAATTGACAGAGAGAAAACACACATGTTTTGATCTACCTTCACAGGCTTGAGAACGACAGCAATTGAAGCTACACTTCCCAGTATGTGAATTCTCTTGCCCACTATTGGGCAAGAAACAGTCATGCAACCAACAAGGTGCATCATCAGTGGGTCTAAGGGGGTTGAGCTGAGCACATGAAACCACTGTTGTTGCTTCTATGGGTGTAAGGAGTGAGGTCAGAGGTAAATGAAATGCAAATAGAAAAACAAAAGACATTGATGATTTCCTAAATGAAAGACCATACCAACCACAACAAGATTCCTATGAGTAAGGCAAAAAACTCAGCATCCTACAACCAGTCAGGATTCCTAACCATAAACCAAAACAAAAACAATCCTGGCAGTCAGTCAGCCAACATCACAGAAAACCCCGTGCAGCACAACCTAACCTGGGGGCTGAAGGTAACGCAAACTGTTGTGGCATGATTTCTGACATGAGTGAGACCCTTTCAACACATAATACCTCTGCTCTGAAATCTGCACTGGTTGTCGATTTGCTACCAGGTCAAGTTCAAAGTGCACTTTACATGCTACAAGTGCCAAATAGTACTTGTTCTTCTCTTGTAAGAAATCAGTCGTTTAGTGTGGCAGCACCTATGCTTTGGAACTCCCTGCCTATTGACATTAGGCAGGCACCTTAATTATACTCTTTTTAGAACCTGCTAAAAACATTTTTTTGTGTAGGCAAGCCTACCCAGGCATGTAGAAGTTATTATGCTTTTTATCTGTTTTTAATTCATTGTTGATTTTTAAATACCTGTTTTTGACTTGTTTTGCCAAAGCTTTATTGTTTTAATTCCTGCTGTAAACCGCTTTGTGGTTTTATATGATAAAATGATATATAAACGTTGTAAGTAAAACACATAAATAAAATTTCAGAGTCACTGTAGCCCTTGGGTCTCTTTCTTCTTTTAGGAACAAAGGAATCTGTCTTATACCAGCTCAAGCCATTTGGTTCTATCTAGGTCAGTACCGATGACATGAACTAGCATCAGCTGTCCAGGATACCAGGCAAAATCTTTTCCAGATATTGAATTTTGGACCTTTGTATGCAAAACATGTGCCCTTGCTCTGTTTTAAAAAATCTTTTAAAGGGCAGATCCACATGATACATTTAAATCACTTTCAGCATGCATTTGAAGCACACGAATCGCACAACAGAATTATGGGTATGGTACTTTGTTAAGGGTGGCGGAACTATAACTCTGAGGGGAAAACTATACTTCCCAGGATTGTTTGGGGGAAGTCATGTGCTTTTGTAGGAGAATTTTTCTCCATTGGGATCTTTTGCTGGGGGTCCTTAAATAAATTTGAAGACACAGGCTTGAAGCAAAAAGGTAGGCCTTTATTCTTTACAAGCATATGCAAATACACATGCAGGGTCAGCCTCCAGAAACATCCAGGAGAGACTGCACTGAGGCACTGCGTGCAAGCTCTTTTATAGAGTACAATTACAGCATGTGACAATGATTTCACCAATCTCATGAGTCCTTGCCCACATAACATCATTCCAAACCAATCAGAGAGCATTAGCTAACTCCAGTGGTGATTCAAAAATTCTGTCCATTTCATAAATGTTACCATTGTCCTACTGTCTCTTCAAGACTAATGAATTTTGGTACTAGTTGGAACAGTTACTACTGTGAATGTTTTCAAGCATACCCAGTACATTCCATATGCCATTGTTTCCTAATGGGTCAGGCTGACTCAGGTACACCAGAGAAATTTGGACAAGTTCCCTTGAGTTAAGTTTGGGAACTTAACTCAGGGTGTTTGTGAATGTATGAGCACCCCCAGTTCTATTCCTTTGCCATAGGGGTTCTTATGTCCTTGTACTTTCTCAGAAATCCCATTTCCTTACTTATAAAATACATAGCTCATGAAAGAGGATTTTATTTAAAACCCCTGAGCTATGTTGTGAAACCACACAGACTAAGGAAAAAGCTGGATGACTCTGCTAGTAAGCAGGCCACCCCAGATGTACCCTTTTCTTTATGAAAACACACTTATAAAGTTGTAAATGTAATACACTGGATTGTTTTAAAATTAAAATCTCACTATTTCTCTTCATTGAAACTTTTCTCCTTTAGATGGCATTCAAGAATCAAACATTGGCAATCCCTACTTCATTTCATCAATCACAGCTTCTCTCACAGTCTTAACGCTTCTTGATTCCAAACAATAAAGTAATTAATCATGCATCAGCTGGGTCTTAGCAAAGAACCAGGAGATTGCTGTGATCTGTTTCCATTGCAACAGGTTTTTGCTGTTAGCCTGAATAAAATGCTATGATTCAGGACTCCCTGTTAGTCTGAATCTCAGGTCCCTATGATTGTAAAACATATACCCCTTTTAATAATTATGATCATACATGTATGGATATATAAAATTCCCCATTACTTTAAATGCGAGTTGGATGTGCTTTAAATGTATTATGTGGATCTGCATTACTTCATCAACTTTGCCTGCATATAAATCATTGTAATGAAATTTTAAAATGGAAATAAGCTACAAAGTTTACAGGGTGACCATGGCTAGCCCAAGGAAGAAGGGCCCACTTAAAATGTAGAGGAAATAATAATGTATAACCATTGCGTGAAATCAGATACATATCGAGACATAGTATGAAGAAATATTTATATAAGCATGAGTGTAAAATATGTGTATTATTTATACAACCTGTAAAGATGTTTATAGTTCAATCCTATGTTTACTCACAAACAAGTCCCAGTGTATTCAGATCTCCTGAACAAAGAAAGTATTATTTGTGCTGCTGAAAGCTATACATTTAGCGAAGTCCTTGTATGCAAACAAGCAGGAAAAGGAAAGTGTTTTCAGAACTTGCCATAGGTTTTAGCTATTGACTGGACATCAACTAATCCCTTGTCAATCACAACTGTGTCTTCACTTATTGGGTAAAAACCTGAAAAGGAGGGATTAGAGCAGTTGGTACTAACAGAAGTTGCCGGGGGTGGTGGTGGTGGCGGCTGACATTTTGGTGTATATCTCTTGAATAAGATAATCTAGAAACTTTTTTAAAAAATGAAAGCTAAGAGTCTGGAGATGGGGGGGGCTCAACAGGAGACCTGGAGAGGACCCCCCAAAACTGGAGTTTCTGGACAAAAACAGGAGACCTAGCAACCCTAGTTTACATGTAAAGTTGAATCTATCAAATTTGCACTTTTTGAAACAATCTGAGAACTGAAACACATCTGTCCTTCAAAATTTGCACATCTGAATTTTGCAATGCAGTCCTCCAATCAAGCAACATTTAGAAAAATGCATATATGAGGGCAAAGTGTGCATACAAATGATTATATAGTGGTGAAAAATAATAAACAGAATGCATTATATTAGGAGAAATTGCTTGCAAAAATGTACATGTCAAAACTGCATATAAATCCCAGGCTATGGTCTGAAGGCACATAGGGCCAGCTCCCTGCTGAAGCTAAGCAGGCTCAGGTCTGGTCAGTGCCTGGATGGGAGACCACCTGGGAATCATATGTAAGCCACCTTGGGTTTCATGAAAAGAAAGGCAAGGTATGGACTTCTGGGAAGGGTGACTTCGCTTGTGCCTGCTTTTGAGACGGGCTCCCGCCTCAAAAGAAGCTTATTCAGATATAAATCAGTCAGAACATTTTTTTTTTGACTGATGAAATTTCTCCCGGGCAGGGAGAAACGTAGAGATCAACCTCAAAAGCCTGTTTTTGTTGGGAGGACTGGATTTCATTAATTTATGAGAAAAGGTCTAGCCAGCAATGCCGGACGGACTTCCGAACAAGCTCTATCTGATTAATGCGATACATTTATCTTTTCTTCAAAGAGAAAACGGACTAACAGGCAAGCATCCTTCTTTCTATTATTTTTTTTACTTGGTTTAAATTGTTGCAGCAAAAAGAGATTTGTCAAATGAATCAGCTTTAAAGAACTTCTGGGTGAGCTATAACTCTTCTCTGTTATTCACGAAATTAACAGCTTATCTCTGTTTCTATTGCAAAAAGCTGTCCTGGAAGTGCATTCTAAAGATATAAGCAGAAGAGGGATTTCTATTCCGAGGAACATTATATTGTCTGGGACTATTCTCTTTTTGGTCTATTTTATTTTGACGAATCTGCTTCTTCACGATGCCACTAACTGTTTTGATGCTGGGAACTAAATTTGTTTTGTATTCTTGAACATAGAGAGATAAGGCAGGCTGCTCTGTTTATACTGTGATGTCATCAAGCCTGGAATATTAACCCAATTGTTGCTGAAATAAGAAGTGGTTCTTCTTTATTTTTGTTTTGTTTTCGTGGTTTTAAAAATGGCAATCAAGAAAGTGGCTGAGAATCTGGAAGTAATTATGTTTCAGAAAATAATGGATGAGATTGAGATAACGAAACAAACCCTGCGACAGGGCAGTAAGGAGCTGAAAATTGAACTGAGCAAAATGACGCAGGAGCGTAAAGAAATAGGGGATCCTGTGAGAGAGGAGAATGAGATCAGAGATGAGAAAAGAAAAAATAAAGGGAAGATACAAGCCCTGGAGATTGGAACAAATGTGGAATTGGAAAAAGATCTGGAGTTTATGGATATTAGAAATAAAATCTACTGTTTGGAATTTAACGTTATCTCTGAAGAAATTAATGAAGATATTAGAGATAAAGTTATCAATGGCTTGGATAATCTTCTGGACTGGAATGACGTGATGGAGCTTGATATAGAGAAAATCTATGGAATTAACTGCAGCCATGTGACAATGGAAAAACTCTCAAGAGATGAGCCAGTGCATTTTGTAAAAAAGAAGAACACAGATATGACTTTACAACAATATTTCAGCAACTTATTCAGAATGGATGGCAAGAAAATATTTGGGATAGAGGAAATTCCCATCAGACTCTTATTATATGACTATGGCTATGACAGCAAGATTATTATGGAATACTGATAATGGAAGATTGGACACTGAAATTACTGGACTTAACAGGACTATTGAAGATGGAAGATGGAATTAATATGGATAATGGAATAATGGCTATTGAAATTATTGGACCTAACAGATTTTGATGAGATGGATTAATCGATATGTTTATTTGGACTATGGTTATGACAATAAGATTATTATTATTATTAATGAGATGGATTAATTGACATGTTTATTTGGAGAAAAATTGATAGATATATTTCTTAAAGAATTGAAACCTCTCTTTGACTTTTTGTGGAAAGAATAAAGTAATGTTTATGAGATTTGATGATTAATTAAGATAACTACTGGAGGAAAGTGATTTTATAATATAATTTAAGAGACAGGATTGTTATATATTGTAGACCTACAACTGATTTGATCTGCGACAAATGGGAAGTCAACATTTTATTTTTTTGTTTAATCATTTTTGTTTTGTTTTGTTTTGTTTTTTGTCTTTGAATGTTTTATGATTTTGTTTTGTATGTTTTATGAAAATTTGAATAAAAATTATTGTAAAAAAAAGAAAAGAAAAGAAAAGAAAGGCGAGGTATAAATGTAATAAAAAAATGTTTATTAGGAGAAATTCATATTAAAATGCTGAAGAATTTTATGGGGATTTTTTTTAAAAAAAAAAAGATCACAAATTACTGCAAAAAAGTGCAGAACCAAATTGAAAATTGGAAAAATGAGAAATGGACAGAACCAAAATTGACATATCCTTCCATTCCTACTCAGAGGCCATATGATTGATCAGAGGTGCCTCTCTAGCACTGGAGAAGGAAGGAGATCCAACGTTCCTGTCACTGCAGTAACTTACACAGCCCTGACCCAAATGACATCAGAGTTTCGATGTCAGAAGGGCCCAAAAGGGGTTATGTCTGGGAGTGGTTTGAGAGCATGCTGGCACACATCTGGGAAATTTGGGCATGGGCAAAACTCTGGAACTCCAGAACCAGGTGGATCTTGAAGTGGATTCTGATAAGCTGCCTTTGAAATCCACTATGGTTTCTACCAGGCCAGTATTCTAAAGATCCATGCTAAATTCTGGATTGGTAGGATTTGCTGATAACTCTAATTAACATAAAGTGAGCAACTATTAATGTGTTGGAAGAATGTCCATAACATCAATTTCCTGCCTATTTTCCTTCATAACACCAACATGCATGAAAGGGTCTTAATGATAACTTGAGATTCTTCTCCCAGTTCAGTTAATGTACATTTCTTTACCAGTTGTGAAGTTTTATGTATTAATGAAATAGGGATAGGATTATAGCTTTATTCCATATTTTAGGAAGACTTCCACTTTCACCCAGATGTTTACAAAGACATTTTATGCAAGCATCATGCCATTTATGTAGCAGCTGTAGCATGTAACCAAAGAAATGACACAAGGGTCATTAATCAGTTTTTGTAAGCACAGGGAATGGAGAGTCTTGCATACAGAAAAAGGGAGGGGGAGGGAGAGAAAAAGGAGCAGATGAGCAAGTGAGATTTCATTTTTGCAAAAATGCTGTAAGTTTCTAAGTGAAGCTGTGAGCAGAATCGACCTTTATATATGGCGTTTATTGATCTGACTAAGGCCTTCGATACCATGAATCAAACCGCTCTCTGGGCCATCCTTCTGAAAACTGCCCAGATAAATTTGTGAATATTTTGCAACTCCTTCATGACAACATGACAGTGACAGTCTCGGATAACAATGGCTTTCAAAGTGATCCATTCAGAGTTGGATCAGGCGTAAAACAGGGATGCGTCATTGCTCCTACCTTATTTGCTATCTTCATTGCTATGATTCTACACCTTATTGAGGGGAAACTTCCTACTGGTGTGGAAATCATATAATGACCAGATGGAAAGCTTTTTAATCTCAGTAGGCTGAAAGGAAAAAGTAAGGTAATGTCAACCTCTGTCGTAGAATTTCAGTTATGCCGATGATAATGTGGTCTCTGCACATTCAGAGAAAGTTCTTCTAACTATCCTAAATGTCTTTGCAGAAGCATATGAAAAGCTGGGGCTCTCACTTAATATTAAAAAAACCCAAAGTGCTTCATCATCAAGTGCGAACTATTCCCTCTGTAGCACCATCAGTCCAGCTTAATGGTGTGACGCTGGAGAACTTTGATCACTTCCCCTATCTTGGCAGCCATCTCTCTGTAAAAGCTGACATCGATGCTGAAATTCAACATCGTCTGAGCTCTGTGAGTGCCACATTCTTCTGAATGAAGTATAGAGTGTTCGAGGATTGGGATATTCGCAGGGAGACCAAAATGCTTATTTAGAAAGCCATTGTACTACCGACCTTAATGTACGCCTGTGAAACATGGACCATTTATAAATGCCACTCCCAGCTTCTTGAAAGATTCCACCAACGCTGCCTCCGGAAAATTCTGCAAATTACTTGGGAGACAGATGGACTAATGTTAGCTTTTTTGAAGAAGCAAAGACTACCAGTGTTGAAACAATGATCCTTCAACATCAACTTTGCTGGAACGGCCATGTTGTTCGAATGCCTGATCACCGTCTTCCAAAGCAGCTACTTTACTCCCAACTTAAGGATAGAAAATGCAATATCGGTGGACAGCAAAAGAGGTTTAAAGATGTTCTTGAAGTGAAACTAAAAAAATGTAACATGAACATCAAGAACTGGGAAGTCTTGGCCCATGAACATCCCAAATGGAGGTTGGCTATTATCAAAGGTGCTGTGGACTTCGAAGAAGCACGAGTACAGGGCAAATGGGACATATGAGCCAAGCGGAAGGCACGTCAGACAAACCCTCATTGCAACCATCTTCCATCTGGAAACCTATGTCCTCACTGTGGGAGGCTGTGTGGATCCAGAATCAGCCTTCACAGTCACTTACAGACCCACTGTTAAACACCTTATCTTGGAAGACAATGTTATTTGGCCACGAGTGATCGCCAATGAAAAAATGCATATTGGTTAAAGGTATGCATGTGCACATCTTGTGAACTGAGTAAGTTTACAGCTTTCAGCAACAGCATGTGTGCCTGCCTGCCCACTTTTCTGTCTCTGTGCACATCCAGTACAAGGTCCAGAAGATGAAAGAAGCAGCCACAGCACAGTAGGATCTTGGTAGGCAAACACAATAAACAATTTCACAATAAAGTGTACATGCAGAGGTTTTTATTATTTGCAAAAAATAGCATATTAAACACTTTATCACATATTTTAAACAAAAATAAAAAGTGTCCATGCAGTTTATGATGCCATTACAAGGTGTTACAGTTTTCTAAATATAACGATTCATACAAGTTTCCATTTTCTTAAAGAGCTGAACATTGCAGTTTATTTATCTAATTCTTAGCCTGTTGTGAAAACCTTCCCAACACGAAGTTTTAATCCTCTACTAACTTTCTCTGGGAGTAACGATGCAATCTCTCTCTCTCTCTCTCTCTCTCTCTCCCTCTCTCCATCCTATTTTTAAGGCAATTAGGCAGGGCTTACTTATGTGTCACTGCTGTTATTTGGCAGGAAACTAATTCTGATTTTTGTTTTAAAAATGTTCTGCAATGACCAACTGTTTTTTACAATAAACTATTATATGGGGTGTATGTATTTGTACATCTCCAGTGTGTGTACATAGAGTCTTTCCAACAACCCTGTGAGGTAGGTTAGGCTGAGAGTTAGTTCAGTCAAGCTGCACAAGCTTTTTCAGCTGCTCCTATATTTTTAATGCTATTGTAATGTTTAAATGTTATTTAATAATTATATTATGTTTTTTGAACTATTTATAACTGTTGTAAGAAGCATTGCGAGGACAGGGACTCTCAAATGCAGGTTAACAATCTGTTAACCTGAAATGCAGGTTAACAATCAAGACTGTGGATTCAAAATGACTGTTCACATTGGTAATATATGTACATAAGCAGAAGTTCTTGACAATAGATTGGTGGGAGGTGGATGGGAATGTAGGGGGCCCAATCTACATACAGCATACCGGGCCCAGAAAATCAGGTTGGTGACTCTGGCCTCAGCTACCACGTATGGCCCCGAGCCACATGAGATGAGTCCTCTGGCAAAGCTGGGAAGGGGGACAGTCAATGTAGGAACTGTTGGGGAGGAAGGCTCAAGCCAGCCTTACCACTGCCATCCACCAGTGCCCAAAGGCTATCCAGAAGCTAGCCAAGGCCACTGTGCTGCTGCTGCTGACACAGGGCCTGGTGGGAGACTAACAGAGGCTGGGTGATGCGGTGGCAATGGTTTTGAATTCCACATGCAGGGCCCATCTCATGCACTCAGACTCTGGGCCTTCCCCTTGCCCATTGCTACATGCAAGTGCAATTCACACATATGCAAAAAAACCCATTTTAAAAAAAACAAAACAAAAATAAAGGGGGGAGAAGAACCAAGCAAACAGCTGGTCCTCTCTGAGTGTCCTCCTACATTTTGCAGCTGGGTCAGATATCCAAACCTTGGCTGCACTGGCCAGAAAGCAGGCCACTGGCAAGTCTACCCATGCATGCTCCATTTGTACATGTGTTGCAAACTGAGCTTCCTATCTATTGTGGAAGTGCCTTGTATATATTTTTAATACTACTGTCTATTACAGTGGCGGGCAAGAGTGATCTGTCGCTTCTCTGGCAGCTTCCTGAGCATGAAAGGAGGAAAGGGAGAGAGAAAGAGAGAGAGTGGGTGGCCTCCCCTTTATGGCTCTGGTTTCACCCGCTGTTGCTTTGGCCCCATTCACCACTGGCACATGACTCTTTATAGGTCACCCCAAGAGAATGTGGCTGTCAACAGAAAAAAAAGTCCCTCACCCTGGATCTAAACCATGGGGAAAACAATATTTTTTTAAAAAATGACATGATGAGAAGCCCAAAGGGATAAAGACGGTTTAAGAATCTGCATAGAATAGATCTTGTTTTAATGAGGCAAAGGCTTTATCCTTCTCTCCTAAGAGCGCTTGGCAAATGAAAGTAGGCTTTCCTGTCCCCTTTCAGCATTAGCTCTAAATGTGTTCCAGCTTTGATGCTTTCAACATCTTTGTTCTAGAGTTTTGAAAGTTGTCTTAATAAGATGTCTTGCAGCCACTGAAGTGTGAGAAAGCATTCTGGGGGAAAGAATGTATAATCACCTTGAGACTTCAGCTGAGATCTCAAGCCACCTGGAAAGGAAGAAATGACTAAATCAGCCATTAGAATCAGCTTTGTGGTGACAGTAAGGGAGACAGCAAAGGCTGGGTCAAAGCAGCGATCCGATGGTATTGCATGTCATTCCAGAGAAACACAAGGAAATAAATGGCTCAATTAATTTAAAGGTTGCTGCAACTGTAGTGTTTTATCTGATGTATCTGGGGGATGCGAGGTCTGCATTGGCAGCGTTCCTTAATCTTCAGGACCATCCATCAGATAATATCCATGCGCTGGTGTTGCCCTGCCTGGAGACAGCATGGCATATATGCTCAGTCCTGTTGCCAGGCTGCTGGTGATAAGGCATAGAAAGAGGGTTACAAGAACAGGGCTTGTAATAATACTACATTACAGTCTATTTCATTGCTGAGAACCTTTTAGAAAAGTGAGGAAGAGTGCCATTTCAGCTTTCAGTAAGAGGAAGTAGTCTGCTCTAAGTTGCAAAAAAGGGTGTATTTAATAAACATTTTACACCTTATAACCATTTTCCTTTGTCAAAAAAATCATATGTGAATTGCTTAGTGGTGAGTAAATAAACACAATGAGGCACAATGTTTAGAATGCTGTACGGTCAATGTAGAGATGAGAATTACAATCTTAACTAACGTGGATTTTTGTGGTTTCTTCTTTTCTACTCCAAACCTCTCCAAAGCCAATTAATTTTCAGTTTTGCATTTCAGAGGAGTTGCCATTGAGAGATCATGCAAAATGTCTCAATGTGAGCATCCTGGATAAACTCATTGCCTTATTGTGCATCCTGAAGAAGCTCACTGCCTTCCCTGCACTCAGCTTGCAAGCATGATAGCTTATGATTCCAGCAAATTCATCCATGATGGTAGACTGCCAAGCATTCTCAAAACTACAAAAACAAAAGATACAATCTATAATGAAACTTCAGTAAGTTCAAGTCTAATAGTTTTTCAGCATCTTGATGTTGGGTGAGCAAGGCAGAGAGACAACCCAGAGTTAATTTATAAAAGTATAATTGTCATATTCAAATGCAAGAATAACACCATATGGAACATTATGCTAATGTGTTATCACACTAATTATTTCTTATATTACTCACCTTTGGAGCTAACAAAAACCTGCATGTCTGCCTAGAAAAGTATTTGAAAAGTTTTATGTTGTTCTTTTACTTGGACACCTCCATCCATCCATCCATCCATCACTTCTAAGTAATCATAGAAACAACATTTACATAGAAAAGGTCATTTACAGAGGGTCAAATTATATAGGTGCTTATTTGCTAATACTAGAAACCTGGAAATCCAGATGGGTGAATCGTTGTTAAGAGTGGAACACTGAAAACCAATGGGATACAGACGGTTACCAAGCCAAAGAATGATAAGTTCATGTGATTTCCCTCTACCTCCTACCCTAACTCAAAACTGGGTATCTTAAGAACCAAAAATAAATCAGGGAGGTAGCCAAAGTAGAAAATATAATAATGGAGGACTTCAATTATCCTTCAATGTGATTTTTGGTGTTTGACAAAGAGACAAAATTGATAACAATTTATGACTATACCTTGGGCATAGATAAGATGAGATATGATTTAATCCTAATTGGTGCACATGATCTAATGCAAGTTGCAAGCATTGCTTCGAGGACTTGGTGGAACAATCCTAAGTATGTCTACTGAAAAGTAAGTCCCACTGATTTCATGGGGCTTATCTCCAGAGAAGTGTCTATAGGATTGCAGCCTAATCTAAATGTCTGTGTTGGATTGCAACCATTGCTAGCCTTCCTAAGACACATGGAACGCCTCTTGAAAAAGTGTCTAAAGGATTAGGCCCTTGACCAATTCAAAGTATTCTGGGGGAAAACAACAACAAATACTACTTTAAAATATGGAGGTAGAATGGCTGTTATAACAAATAACTTTCCAAACTTAGCAAATTCTTGAGATAACAACTGAGATGAAAAAGTATTTGTTCCAAACCACATGAAATTGTACAGAGCAGTATGAAAAATATACATGAGGATGGAGGAGGAATATGCTATGTTATTATGCTGTCTTTTATGGTATAGCCAAATCTAATAATATTTTCAAAAATTAATATTTATTCCTTTAACTTGGTGAATGAAAGGATCAGCAAAATTATTACTTTTTACCATGTTTCCATCAACTCCTAGACAATCCTTTTCAGCATCATTGGCATGAATGAGGTAATAAAGGTATGCAAGAAATATGTATGTTTAAAGCAGGGGTAGCCAACATGGTGCCCTTCACATGTTGTTGAACTACAACACCATAAGCTTTATGTTAGGAAAGCAGGAGATTGATTTTGAATGGTGTAAGAGGTAAAAGAGTCAGTTAAAGCTAAACTGTGTAGTATTGCCTAGTGGATAGAGGGCAAAGACTGCCAAGCTTCTCTTTACATCTGCTTTCTGCCTAACAAGGAATTTATGTAGATCACTTATATTTCCTTTAAAAATAACGTGAATAGTAATTAGTTAATAAAATATTCCTAGTTTGCCCAGAAATTTGAAAAATTCTGTCTTCTGTTTTGAGACTTGCCTTGCCCACTGATTTACCACACTACAATCTTAACTAACCTGGTTCTGGTGTTGAATGAGTAGAAGGAAAAGCCATAAAGATATTTCTCTAGCCTAGAAAAAGAGGGTCCTTTGACTTCTGCCCATATATTTTGACTCACAGAGAAATCTGAGTCTGGCTGGTATTTATTTATTGCTTTAATCAAAGGCATTTAAAAAGCCATCCCATAAGAGAAATTTGGTGAGTGACTCAGAAAACAAATATTTATTTATTTGTTATTTAATTTATAACCTGCCCTTCCTCTCAGCAAGAGCCCAGGGCGGCAAACAAAAGCAGTAAAAAAACCCCACACTTTAAAACATCATAAAGACAGACCTTAAAATACGTTAAAACAAAACAACTTTAAAAACATTCTTTAAAAATGCTTTAAAACATCTTAAATAAAAAGGGTTGGAAAAACATATCGTTTAGGGAAAAAAAGGGTTTTTTAAAAAAATTAAAAGCAACTCCAACACAGATGCAGACTGGGATAGGTATTAACTTAAAAGGCTTGTTGAAAGAGGAAAGTCTTCAATAGACGCTGAAAAGATAACAGAGATGACACCTGCCTAATATTTAAGGGGAGGAAATTCATAAGAACATAAGAACATAAGAAGAGCCTGCTGGATCAGGCCAGTGGCCCATCTAGTCCAGCATCCTGTTCTCACAGTGGCCAACCAGGTGCCTGGGGGAAGCCCACAAGCAGGACCCGAGTGCAAGAACACTCTCCCCTCCTGAGGCTTCCGGCAACTGGTTTTCAGAAGCATGCTGCCTCTGACTAGGGTGGCACAGCACAGCCATCATGGCTAGTAGCCATTGATAGCCCTGTCCTCCATGAATTGGTCTAATCTTCTTTTAAAGCCATCCAAGCTGGTGGCCATTACTGCATCTTGTGGGAGCAAATTCCATAGTTTAACTATGCGCTGAGTAAAGAAGTACTTCCTTTTGTCTGTCCTGAATCTTCCAACATTCAGCTTCTTTGAATGTCCACAAGTTCTAGTATTATGAGAGAGGGAGAAGAACTTTTCTCTATCCACTTTCTCAATGCCATGCATAATTTTATACACTTCTATCATGTCTCCTCTGACCCGCCTTTTCTCTAAACTAAAAAGCCCCAAATGCTGCAACCTTTCCTCGTAAGGGAGTCGCTCCATCCCCTTGATCATTCTGGTTGCCCTCTTCTGAACCTTTTCCAACTCTATAATATCCTTTTTGAGATGAGGCGACCAGAACTGTACACAGTATTCCAAATGCGGCCGCACCATAGATTTATACAACGGCATTATGATATCGGCTGTTTTATTTTCAATACCTTTCCTAATTATCGCTAGCATGGAATTTGCCTTTTTCACAGCTGCCGCACACTGGGTCGACATTTTCATCGTGCTGTCCACTACAACCCTGAGGTCTCTCTCCTGGTCAGTCACCGCCAGTTCAGACCCCATGAGCGTATATGTGAAATTAAGATTTTTTGCTCCAATATGCATAATTTTACACTTGTTTATATTGAATTGCATTTGCCATATTTCCGCCCATTCACTCAGTTTGGAGAGATCTTTTTGGAGCTCTTCACAATCCCTTTTTGTTTTAACAACCCTGAACAATTTAGTGTCGTCAGCAAACTTGGCCACTTCACTGCTCACTCCTAATTCTAGGTCATTAATGAACAAGTTGAAAAGTACAGGTCCCAATACCGATCCTTGAGGGACTCCACTTTCTACAGCCCTCCATTGGGAGAACTGTCCATTTATTCCTACTCTCTGCTTTCTGCTTCTTAACCAATTCCTTATCCACAAGAGGACCTCTCCTCTTATTCCATGACTGCTAAGCTTCCTCAGAAGTCTTTGGTGAGGTACCTTGTCAAACGCTTTTTGAAAATCTAAGTACACTATGTCCACTGGATCACCTCTATCCACAGGGTAAGTGCCACCACACTAAAGGTCCATTTCCTAAGTTGTGCAGAACGGACCTCCTGATAAGATGGTATCTCCAAGAGGCCCTCACCTGCAGAGCACAGTGATAGACTGGGTATATAAGGGGTAAGATGGTCTTTCAGGTATCCTGGTCCCAAGCTGTATAGGGCTTTGTACACCAGAACTAGAACCTTGAACTTGGCCCGGTAGCAAATGGGCAGCCAGTACAATTCTTTCAGCAGCAGGGTGACGTGTTGGTGATACCCTGCCCCAGTGAACAGTCTCGCTGCCGCATTTTGCAGCAGCTGCAACTTCCAGACCAACCTCAAGGGCAGCCCCACATAGAGCGCATTACAGTAATCCAGCCTGGACGTTACCAGTGTGTGGACAACAGTGGTCAGGCTATCCCGGTCCAGAAATGGCCGCAGCTGTCTTATCAGCTGAAGCTGGTAAAAGACACTCCGAGCCACGGAGGTCACCTGGGACTCTAGTCACAAAGATGGATCCAGGAGCACCCCCAGACTATGAACCTGTTCTTTCAGAGGGAGTACGACCCCATCCAAAGCAGGCAACCAACCAATCATCCAAACTCAGGAACCACCAACCCACAATGCCTCTGTCTTGCTAGGATTCAGACTCAGTTTATCAGCCCTCATCCAGCCCACCACAAATACAATTAAAATACAATAGAAAACAAAAAACTATTAACTAAAAATACAATGAAAACACATTTTAAAACTAAGAAGGTCAGATCATAAGAGACAAGAGTTATTTAAAAGGCTTGGGTGAACAATGAATATGGCACTAGTCAAACCTCTATAAGAAGCAGTAGGGAACAGTGGGTTGGGGCGGTGGCACTGACTTGAATTCCAGTGGCCTGCATCACTGCTGCATACTGGGACTGAAGAAAGGGAAGGGCAAGGTGGTGTTAAGGTTGACACCAGCACTGGATTGGTTCCATCAGGGTTTGCACCGCATTGACCTCATAGCTGTTCCCGCCTGGTATGCAGTAGCAATGTGGGCAACCAGAGGTAGAGTGAGCAATGATGTTCTACCCCTCCATCAGATACTGCTGAGAAGACTGTCCATAACTGCCGTGCCACTACCAAAAAAGCCCCACTCTCTTGTGGTTAACTGCTTAGGGTTGCCAGCTTTCTGGAGTTTTGCCCAGAGACTCCAGATTTTTGGGGTCCTCTTTGGGTCTACGGGTGATTTAGCTTAATCTCCGGACTATCAGCTTTCACTTTTTTAAAAAAGTAAGGTTCTAGGTGGTCTGGTTCATGAGATATACATCCAAATGTCAGCTGCCACCCCCTGCAACTTCTGTGAAATGATCTCTTAGCTGGCTGCTCTAACCCCTCCCTGTCAGGCTTGTAGCCATTAAGTGAAGTCAGGGTTGTGATTGACAAGGAATTTCTTGGCCTTTAGGCAGTACCTAGACTCCATTGCAAAAGTAGAAACTCATGTTTCCCCCCCTCCCTGTTTATCTGAAAAGCTCATAAATTGAGTAAGTATATAGCTTTCACCAGTACCGAAAGTTGTTTTTTCTCTTGTGTGCAGGAGTCAAACAAGTTTTCCTGGGCTGTTGAAGAGGCAATGTTTCCAAAACTTTTCCAATATGAAGCTTTAATCCAATACTTCCTTTTCTGGGAGTGAAACTGCAATGCTAATCCCACATACTTGGAGTAAACCCCATTGAATTCTGTAGGACTTATTTTTGAGTAGACTTGATTATGATTGTGCTGTAAATTAATGGGACTTTTGAGTGAACATAGCAAAGGATTGTGTTTGTGTTGTAAATCTTCCTCTCCCCCTCCAATCCTATTTTTAAAGCAATTAGGCAGGGCTTACATAGGTATCACTGCTTTTATTATGTAGGAAACTAATACTGATTTTTAAAAAAATGTTCTGCAGTGATCAACTGGTTTTGACAATAAACTATTATATGCGGTGTATGTATTTTTACAACTCCAGTGCGTATGTGTATATGGAGTCTTCCCAACCCTGTGAGGTAGGGTTGGTGATTGGAAACCAAGGCAGCTCACAACAAGAAATAAATTCCTTTAAAATCCAATAACCATAGCAACAAGTATAAAGAGTTGCAAAACAACTTAAAGTGGCATGACTCTGAATTTTGGGTTGGGTGAGTGAAGTTCCTTATCACCTGAGGCTGCAGTTCTGTGCATGCTTCCATGTTTGAATAAGTCACATTGAATACATTGGGACTTTCTTCTGAGTAAACAATCATACGATTACACTACAAATATCTTTACAGGTTGTGTAAATAAACATATTTGATAGTCATGCATATATAAATACGTCTTCATACAATGTCCCAATAAGTAGCTGATTTCACACAATGGTTGCATTTATTGTTTCATCTACATTTTAAGTGTGCCCTTCTTCCTTGGGATGTTCATGGTTCCCCTCTGTTGTTTTCATCCTGAGGGGCAGATTAGGCTGAGAGATGGTGAGTAGCCCATGGTCACCCAGTAAACTTCATAGCTCATTTCCATTTTGAAAAATTAATTTAAACAAATTACATGCAGGCAAAGTTTATTAAGTAGATCCACACAATACATTTAAAGCATATCCACCTTGTGTTTAACATGCATGACTTCCCCTAAAGAATCCTGGGAAGAGTAGTTTCCCCCTCACAGTTATTGCTCCCACCACCCTTAACAAACTACAGTTCCCATGATTCTGTGGTGGGATTCATATATTTCAAACGCGTGTTGAATGTGCTTTAAATGAATGGTTTGGATTTGCCCTATGTATGATGTGCATTCATTAGTGAATTGAAAAGAAGAATTTTAAAAGATACCTTTTTTAAACAGGGGAAGGGCTTTAGCTCAATGGCAAGGCATATGCTTTGCATGCAAAGGTCCAAAATTCAATTTCTGGAAGAGACTCTTGCCTGGAATCCTGGACAGCCAATGCTAGTTCATGTCATCAGTACTGAGCTAGATGGTATCAAATGGCCTGAGTAGATAAGGTAGATTCCTTTGTTCCTAAAAGTGGAAAGAGACCCAAGGGCCACAGTGACTCCAAAAGTTAGTTATGTATTTTTTATTTACAACATTTATATACCGCTTTATTGTAAAAAACAAAGCAGTTGACAGAAGGAATTAAAACAAAATTGCTGGCAAAAACAGTTAAGACAGGTATTTAAAAACATTCAAAATAATAAAACCAACAATCAGTTAAAACAGATAAAAAACTTAATAGCTTCTACATGCCTTGGTTGGCTTGCCTAAACAAAAATGTTTTTAGCAGGTGCTGAAAAGGGTACGATGAAAGTGCCTGCCTAATGTCAATAGGCAGGGAGTTCCAAAGCGTAGGTGCTGCCACACTAAAGGACTGATTTCTTGCAATAGCAGGACAAGCACTATGTGTGTTTTGTCTCTGTCAATTATTACTGTCTGGAATTGGGTTGGCTGTTAAAGTGAGTTTAGAGCAGCCCTCAGAGTAGATAGAAAAGGGTACAGAATCTTCTTACTCTTACTCATTTCTCAAACCTCTGAAGTGAAGGGTCAAATCTGTAAACAAGTTTGGAGCAGCCATATTAAAAGGTAGGGGCAGGGCATTGCCAACCGTGCTTGGATATGGATATCTTTGCAGAGAATCCCTAGTCAAGCTTTACCAACAGCACAAACCAAACCATATCTACTCAGATGTAAGTCTTATTGAGTTCTATGGGGCTTAGTAAGTGTGTTTAGAATTCCAGCCTTCGGGGCATCCATTTTTACTCCTGAGTGCTCCCATCTAACATCTCCACAACACTAGGCTTCTTTGTTCCTACAATGGCCTTCTGGTGACTGAACTGGCCTGAGGGCACTTAAACCCTTCTTGCCAAAACCGAGTAAGTTAGATTAAATGTTCCCTACCCAGGCTCCATCTTTTAGCTAATATTTCTATCTTAATTTCCAATCAGAAAAAATATTTTTGTTTGAATTATATGTTCCAAGCAACTGTGGTTGATGCTTAAGGTATCATGCTTAATGACATAATTTGTCCCATCCCTGTGACATCACTCAGGCATGCCTCTGTGACATCACTCAGGCATACCTGTATTATATCACTACAGCTCGACCCATGACATCACAATGACCTGCCCTTGTGACATCATTTGGCCCCGCCCCTGAAATCTCAGGGTTTGGGATGCTTCTACCCTGGCAACTCTATACCTGCCTCGCTTTGTTTGGCGGAGGCACTCAGAACAGAGCCTCTGATGAAGATCTTAAGGTTTAGAAAGGCACATCGGTGAGAAGAAGGTAGTTTTCAGGTAATCTAGCTCCAAACCTAGAAGGAGCGTGGGTGCATTGCTCAGATCAGGTTGTGCTGTCGTATGACAATTAGTTATAAAAATGGTCAATCTTCATCCTGCTACTGAATCTATTTATTTGTTCAGGCACCTAATAACAAAGTTTCTTTGGGTAATGTACAGCTTAAAACATATAAATATTACAGTTCAAAACAACAGACAACAGAAAATGCTTTTTCTACACTCTAAGGGTGCTTTCACACTGCAGTTTATTCCGTTATTCCGATAGTTTCTTACCTATTAATTTCCACATTATATTTGACCTTTCACACGACGCACAAGGTAGCTTCGGAATTCTGGTGGAATCTAGAGGAAGTTTAGCACTAATTTCAGTGAAAAGTGATACCACAAATAATCTGTTAGCAAGGCTGGGAATATGGAACATCACAGGAGTTTTCTGCTAGTTACTGCAGCTCATGTGACAGGCATCCCAGCATGCAGCATGGAACAGAGGGGGAAAATGAGCAGGAGCTGCCTTAAAACAGAGGGGGGAAATTAGCAGGAGCCACCTTAGAGGGGGAAAATGAGGACTGGGACCAAAGAAGGGTGAAGGGAGGTGTGTTATCAGGCCCTTCCCCACCCCACAGTTGACCGGAGCAGCCGCAAGCTCCGGTATAGTCCAACCGAGATGAGGAGAGCAAGGGTAAAAGGAGCTGCCTCTGAGAACTCCCAACGGCTGCTGAAGAATAAGGAGAGCCACCTCCGATTGCTCCTGGCGGCTGCAATAGCAGGTGCCCCCCCAACCCCCAGGGCCGCCTTCATAAGCCTTGAAAACCAAGTTGGTGAGGAGAAATACACCAAAACCCCTAAAATGAAGGGGGGGGAGAAAAACTCTTCTGTGTTCACTGTAGCGCTGTGTGTGTGTGAAAGACCGTTGCGTGAAATGCCAGTATAACAGGTACTGCAGTGTGAAAGGGGTTTTAGAAATCGGGACAGAAGTGCTTCCTTTTTAATCAGTTAAACTAATTCAATCAGCCCCATGTCTGAAAGCAGCCTAACTTAGCTCATTATGACAACAACATCCTCCTACTCCCAAACCAATACTGGACATCATTGTCAAACTGTGATATTTTTTAAAAAAAATTTATTGGGATTCAAGCTGCACTTTTTCTCCCCAGTTTAAATAGGGGAGTTAGAGACAGGAGATCTATTACACCTGGTTACATTTCTTGATATATTATTTTACCCTTGCTTTTTGACACTTGATTGTGTTTTTGTCATTTATCTGCATGTACATGAAATTATATTAAAAACGAATTCAATTTCACATTCAGTTTTAACTGGGCTGTCCTCATAAACCATGTTTTATGTATATTAGAGAAAGTAAGAAAGATACCAAGCTTTCCCAAAGACCCATACCACTGATGATTGTCATGGTAACTCAGCCAGGGTTAATGGTACAACAAGGGCACAGGCTCCTTTTCTTTTTGGATAACCATTTATATGTTTGCCATTGTACATTTGAAGCTGCCCACAGAATGATAGTGATATGCTGTACAGATGGATGGATCTGTCGATTCCAGTCCACATCAGTTTTGCAAGTGTTCATTCATTAGTTTGTTCCATCCTATTTTGGCATCAATCTGCATTTTTTTTAAAAAAATTGAATGAAATTTTGCATTACTCTGGGGTATTTTTTCACAAATTATGCATTTTTGTACACTTTTTAATCAAAAATACATATTTACATGCATTTTGGCATATTTCTTGAGCTGAGAACTGTACCACAAAATTTTGAGAAGTGTAAAATCCAACAAATAACTGCATTCCCATCAGCATGTTAGTTCAGGAAAAACAAATAAGATCAACTTTAGCTGACAAATGCAAACTGAATGAAGTATTTAACCATCCATAAAATACGCCACCCACAGTGTGTGTGTGGGAACAGTAGACTTGCTAAAATGAGGGTTTTAATGGTGATTAAAATGGGGCTGGATGGGATAAAGGGGAAGGGTTATAAAGAAACTTTAAAATGTGATGTAGTTTATTATTATTATTTAATTAAATTTCTATCCCACTCTTTCTCCCAAAGGAGCCCAGGGTAACAAACACCAAAATGTTAAAACAATTATATTAAAACTAAAAAAAGTATATTTATTTATTTATTTAAAACATTTAAAAGCAATTAAAACATCTGAAGACATATAAAATCATTTAAAGCATGAACAATCCCTATTTCATAGTGTTCATTTGATAACCATACTGTATTTGAGCAATTTGAACTTTTTTTCCCCTGCATTAATTGATCCAGCAGATTGAGCATAAATACTTACTTTAATCATTCTCTTCCTATAATCTTCTCATTGGGATATCTTCTGAAATAAGGGAACCTAAGGGAACAGTGGCTCTTATTTGAAAGTTGTAAGTTACACAAAGATCCTAGAGTGCTTTCCAAAAAGCATCTGGGCAAGTGCTACAGGATGAAATACTGGTAGTAAACTGTGTATGCAGCCACCCACAACCTGAAAGTCTAGTGCATGGGTCTCCTTGATGCCATATGCTTTTAATACAATAGGACAATTCCTCCTGGGAATGAGGGAATGTGGTCAAGTCCCATCGGTCTTGAAACCATGCAGTGTATTGAAACCATGCAGTGGAAAGGAACAGCACATGGTAGCAGCTGAGGCTCTGGGCATCTGGATACACAGTTTTAAATCTGGGGCAGACGAAAAGAGGCAGCATGCAACCCTCAGAGCACCTTGTATATTGTCGAGTTGGACCACCTTAGAAATATTTGTTTTAAATATATTTCTGAAAAATGGGATGGACTGGACTTTCACAAGGCCATCCATCCCTAGTCTAAATTTTGGAATGTATTCAGTTATTTTCTAGGGTTTTTGTTTTTGTGTTCTGTGGGTGTTTTTTGTTTGTTTGCAAAATAACTCACAGAAGCAGAACTAATTCCAAATTGTGCCCAGGGAACCTCAGCCATCAGTGTTTTAGACTCTCTGAAATACTTTTACTGAAGGAGCCCAGGGTTTGTACATTTTAAAAGTTCTGCTTGGTAATTTCCATTAAATGTATCCCATCTTACTTCTGAGTGAGCATGCACAGGAACATGATGTTTGTTGAGATCCTCCTGGGAGCCAAGAAAAAGCAAGCTGGGTAGCTTTAATGCACTCCAATGAAACAGAAAGCCCGGCATTGGAAGCACTGAAAGAAAATGAAGACTCTCCACACCCTGTTGTTTGCAGAAACTGTTTTGCACAGATTGTACAGAGGTGAGAGCTTGTGTTTACTTTACCCACAGAAACTTCCTCTACCCCAGAACAAAAGTGTGTTTTGTTTTTCTTTTAGTGCACAAAACCCAAACCCAGGTTCATTGAAGTAAATGGCAAGACTGCTATTCACGTCACTTGTCTTTTGATCGTGTCCATAGGCAAGATTTCACTAAACCCTTAATTCAGCAATGCTGGGTGACTCATTCTTTTGAAATAAGACAAATCACCTTGCTGAATTGTGGCTCAAATCTTTCAGATTAGCTACATGAGCCTATTCTAGAAAAGAGAAAGACTGGGCTGGTTTGTGTGGTTGGAAGTAATGAAATGCTGCATGTGCAATGGAGAACGTGTTCATGAGCACACTAAGCCTATGATGGAATGTGCAGTTATATGTATCACTGTATGCATGGATTGCGGTTCTTGCAAATGTTTGTCCTTCTGAGCTTTGCCCTGGATCTAGTAGCTCCAAACTACCTCATTGTGGCCATGGTTCATACTACTGGACTTTTTCTACTGCCATTCTTTCAACTTTCATTGCTAGAATGCTGAGTTTGCTTTATGCACAAGTGACTAACCTGTGACTCACCAGCTGTTGTTCTACTCCTCCTCCAGTATAGTTGAAGTGGTCAAGGATGATGGGAGGTATCGTCCAACATCTGGAGTCTTACAAATTAGAAGCCCTGGCTAACCCCTTTTCCTGATGAAGGAGCCTCCCTATTTTCTGCTGCAGCTGCTACTACCTGAAGATAAGTTTCAGAGAAAGCAAAGGGGAAAGGGCATAAGTGAAAGTGGGAAGGTCAGGCTGGGTTCAGTGGAGGGCTGTCTGGGAAGACTTTGGAGTGGACCAGGCCTTTCCAAAATGCTTCAAAATTGCCCAGCCTTCTGCAAGGGTTCTCTGAAACAGTTCAGAACAAATGAGATCATTCTAAATTAACACGGGGAAGTCTTGCTGATCTCTCATTACAAACACTTTTGACATGGATTAAAAATGTCCTTTTCTAAATGCATGCTTTAGTTAAACACTCAAAATGGTCCATGTTTTGCTAAGCATCCAAATTGAATATTTGTGACTGACAGTACAATTTGAGAATTGCGTAGGACTCTAAATTATCTGCTGGAATTGACTACATAATTAAGGCCTAGCAGGCATCAGTAAGAAGGCATGCAGCTCTGTATTATACAAGTAAACAATGTCAAGTGTCTTCTTCACTGATATGCATACAAATGGAACTTGTCCATTTCCTTGATGTCATCCCCTCCCCCACCAGTGCAAATTGTTGAAGATGCCTCTGAGATGCGCTGCACTGCAGTGAAGTTTGCCAACATTTTTTCCCCTAGAATACAATAATGAGGTGATGGAAATGGATCCTTCCTGCTTATATATCCAGAAATGAGGAGAAATCAGTGGGACTGAGCAGAGGAAAAGTAAATACCCTATGTTGCAGGTTCAAGAATACATACACTGTATAGGTATAGGAGAGATTTCACTTACCATATACTGACTGTAACCCAGGATGGGTCCTGCCAAGGGGTTTAGACAGATCAAAGCTCCTGCCAAGTCCATTTTGTTGGTTTTGTTCCTGAAGAAAAAGGAGAACCAATTCACATGACCCATATTTGCCCTGGACACATAATTGTTTCAATGAGCATTACATTTGGATCTATGAAAGAGCATTTGGCACATGATCAGATTAGCTTTCAGCACTTGATAAGGTGATGAGTGAAAAATAGGCATCGCAGTAAATGTTCCATTTAAAACTGAGTTTCTAAGTTTATTTGTGGCTTGGGGTGGAGCATTATAAAAAGGTCAAAATTAATGGCATTTTGTATCATTACAGTGTTTAACAATGCAACTATACCTTCTCCTTTTTCAACCTTGGTTGATTGTGTAATGTGTCACAGACAGGGTGGCACTCATACTAATATTAGAAGCTTTCATCTACTGATCCTAGAATGGGTCCCAGAGTGGTACAATAGGTTTAAGTACGACTTCAGTTGCTCTGGATAATGTAACTTGGAGCCTGGGAAAGGGAGGGGTGTTTAAGTGTTTCTACTGGTGCTGCTTTTCTTTTTAAACTATTTTAGTATTTTTTCATTAGGTTTTAAAATGTACACACACACATACAATTTAGCACAAAATAGTGATGCAATCCATCCCTCCCTCCCAAAATCTGGGACTTATAATTTGTTTATAAGAAACATAATTTTTCTTTGGAATATCAGTGGACAGAGGTCAATGGCAGTGGACTAATATATTTGCAGCACCATAACGGTGGCTCCTGGGACTAACTCACTAAACCGAAGCTGCTGCTTACTCCAGTGGTTTTGAAGCTGATAAAGCCCTTAGGATTTGGGTCCTCACAAACAGAAGCAAGTTCATATGCCATGACCTACTTAATTAATGAAGTGGAGGTTAAACAAGGGCTCCAATGTAATTCCTTCATAGCCTCACTATTGCCTGAGGTCTGCACTGGCTCGCATAATGCAGAAGGCTGTTATTGTTGGTAGGTTGTAGCCACCCAAACATAGAGTCGTGGGCAGTGGTGTGCTGGAGCCGGCTCGTACCGGCTCACAAGATTGTTAAATTTTGGGGAATTTTGCGAGCCAGCTGTTAAGAGGATGGATCCTGCCTGTTGGTACGCTCAGAGAGAGAGAGAGAGAGAGAGAGAGATTGGACGGCCTCTCGGATCCGCCCCCTCAGCCACAGGATAGTGTGACAGACCCGCTGCCATAGTCCCCTGCCTGTCACCTTGGAAGCAGGAGGAGTTGGGGCGGCAGTTGCCATTGCCGGAGGGGGCTCCAATGAGGCGGCTCTGAAAGGATGGATGCAGACGAGATGATAATCCGCGAGCAAAACTTCCCCAGCCAAGTGTGGGAGTACATGGTGAGTAGCCACCTGTGACGGCGGGCCCTTTCAGGGCTGGCACCGCCTCTTTTTCTTTCTCTCGTCCTTGCAAGCGGCACCAAGCATGGTTGTTCTACACCTTGCGTTTTACACCAGCAGTTTTTTTTTTCAATTAATTTTTATTCCAATTTTCAAAACCAAAACAATACAAAAAGAAAACAACACAAATCAATAACTAGTACAATACAAAAAGAAAGAATATATATATATATATATATATAAAAGAAAGAATATTGACTTCCGATTTGTCATAGTTCAGCTATAAATCTATAATATATAACAAACCTATCTCTTAATAGATTATAAAATCACCTTCCTCCAGCGGTTATCTTAGTTGGTTTCAAATCTCATTAACATCACATCATTTTAATCTTCCACAAAAAGTCAAAGAGAAGTTTCCAACCCTTGAGATATATGTCAATCAATTTTTTTTCTAAATAAACATTACACCAGCAGTTTTTTTAAAAAAACTTCCCTTGTCGTAAGTTCGCCTCAGTGCTCCCCCTCCCCCGAACTTAAGAAAACTGGTTCACTTTTTTTTTGCTTATTTTGTGTACCTGCTCTTTGCAGTCACAGCTGAGGCTGCAATTGAATACATACTTACCTGAGAGTAAGTCCCATTGAACCCAATGGAGCTTACTTCTGAGTAGATGTTTATTGGATTGCAGCCTTAGTGATGAAACCCAATCTTTTAAGCACTGTGTTGTTGTGAAGGCAAAAAAATAAAGGTAATAAAATCATTAACCAGGTTGCACTTCTCCAGTGTTAGTGACTGGAAGTGTGTGGTCAGAGTCTCCATCTCCAAGGAGGACTGACCTAAGATGTTTCTGGACCTGAGCCAGAGAATCTAATTCTCTTTCTCCTGCTTCAAGGCAGATGAGATTTAACAATAAATACCAGTTTACTACCTTTGTAATAGTATCACTCTTCCTAATAGTTGGACCAGATTGTCTCTAGAGGGGGATTCTGCGTTCTGCTTAGCCCAGGTATATGGTATAAGATATATGATTTTATGCTCTAAAGCTTTATATATGCTGGGTTAATATTTATTAGTTGCTAATCATCACACTGGGATCCTTTTGAGAAGGGAAGTTGGAAATAACATGAAAAAATGAACAAACATATCTGACTCTACTGGGCAAAGGTAATGTGGGTCAAATGTATTCATAGGACAATTTTGCAGTGACCTTTCATTTCAGCAAATAAAATACTGGTTGGTTGACATTTGGCTTACTAAGATCTTTTTCACTTGGAAAAGCTTACCCTTGACTGTACAGGGTAGGGGAAGAGCACTTGCTGGCGTGCTGGGTCCTGGAGGTTGCTGGGTTTATAATGTCACCACTTGATTATGCTGGCTTCTTTTGCCACAGCTAGGTTGTAGGCTTATAAATTGTTGCTGTTATGTTATGTGCCTCCAAGTTGACTACGACTTATGGTGACCTTATGAATCAGCAGCCTCCAAGAGCATCTGTCATGAACCACCCTCTTCAGATCTTGTAAGTTCAGGTCTGTGGCTTCCTTTATGGAATCAATCCATCTCTTGTTTGGCCTTCCTCTTTTTCTACTACCTTCTGTTTTTCCCAGCATTATTGTCTTTTATAATGAATCATGTCTTCTCATTATGTGTCCAAAGTATGATAATCTCAGTTTCATCATTTTAGCTTTGTGAGGGGATTAGGGGTTTCCTAACAACTCTCAGCACCCTTCACAAACTACAGTTCCCAGCATACTTTGGGGGAAGTCATGTTTAAAGTGGAACAATAGTGGAATAAATGTACAGTGTGAATGCAGCCCTGGACTAGTTCTCAGTACTTGACATGTGTTTGTTTGGACTGTGCTGTATCTGCAACTCTGCCCACATTGGTGTTGCAGCCATTTGTGTTCTGTCACACCTCCATGACAGCCATTTTATGACTGGCGCCCATAACGCTTTCTCCAAAATTCCAAATGTGCCCACTGGCTCAAAAAAGTCTATGGGTACTGCCATGAACAGCTTGGGTGAGGCCTGCATGGAGATGAAGTGGGAGTACGACCAGTGCTTCAACCGCTGGTTCGCTGAGAAGTTCCTGAAGGGGGAGTGTGGAGACAGTAGTGGAGGCGACCCCTGTGCCCAGCTCTTCAAGCGCTACCAACTCTGCATCCAGAAAGCTATTAAGGAGAAAGACATACCCATTGAAGGGCTGGAATTCATGGGCTGCAGCAGAGGAAAATCTTCCTGACCATGATGACAACAGAAAAATTATTTTGAACATTAAAAAAAAGCCAAATTCTAAATCTTGTTGCTGTTGAACCAGGACTCTGCCATCTGTGCAGATGGTGCAATTCAAGGACTGTTCTCCACAGCAGCATCTGGCTCATGGAGCCATGGAGCCAGTTTCATATCTACTGACAACTGGGTGTGGCTTTTTTATCATCTCTGTATGTGTGTGGTGGGACTCTCAGTTTTACAGCTGAATGTATTTCTAACAAAGGAAGTAGGGAGAAATGTATTCCTGGTTTATGATCAGCTGATTCTTTTTATTTAGCTAATCTTAACTGTAAATGTTAAAATGAATGTTACTGTAAACCGCTCAGAGAGCTTCGGCTATGGGGCGGTATAGAAATACAATAAATAAATATGCTTTTTTTCCGGAGAGCCTGTTGTTAAACATTTACCAGCACACCACTGGTCACGGGGCACTTAATGGGGTTTTTATTGCCAAAGTCATATTTCTTCCTAGCTTGTGGTTATAGCTGTGCTTTCACCTCTGTGTTTGCACAGTGTCATTCCCCTATGTAACTAGCATAGTTCCCTCATGCTAGTCAGTCAGCCGATAGCACATAAACAATATGTGAGAGAGGGGTTTCCCCCATTTTCTTCTAATAAAACTAACATTGATTTGTACCATAAAATGTTAGATGTTCTTTCTAAAGGATATTTAGCCTGCAATCCTGAATGCACTTACCTAGGATAAAGTTCCATTGAACTCGTAGGGATAGCTTAATCTGTCATTTCAGTTTCTCTCATTTCCCCAATCTTAAATTCAGTTCTCCACATTTCCACAACAGTTTGTGATTTTTAAAAGTCCTCATGAAGTTTCAGCAGCATTTTAGTGCAAATTTTCATGTTTGTATGCAATCTTTCCTAATAAAGACATTTTTACAAAACATTTTTTTCTGATATGCATTTTTGTATGTCATTTTTACTAATATGTGCATTTTCCCACAGTGTATGCATTTTTGTGCACATTACTTGGCTGGAGAACTGCACTGTAAAATTTGGAAAAGTGAAAATTTCGAAGGGTGGCCGTGTTTCAGTTTATGTACTGTTTCAGAAAGTGCAAATTAGAGAGATTCTCCTTGAAATGTGAACTGAGTCAAATTTCTTCCTCACCCCTACTTCTGAGTAGACATGTGTGGGATTGCACCATTAAGATGGAATCCTATGCTCACTTTCCTGAACTCAGTGGGACTTCCTGATCGCAACATAAGTCCTTTTTTTAAATCCTACCTGAATGCTACTTCTGAAGTGTAGCTTCAGACATTAATGATATGAACAAATGCAGGAAGAATAGCTTCCTGTAATTGGACATATTAACATCCAAAGAACAGATTCATACATCTCCATGAGCCTCTTTGTGGGAGTGGATGTTCTTAGAACCAGTACCTTGGTTGTACAAGCTTTGTTTTATTAAAATATTTCTAACCCACCCTGTTTCGGTTGATCTCACGGTGGGGTATATGACATATAAAACAGTAATTCAACATGTAAAATGAAAATGAAAATGAAACCACAATTACTCAGCAATAGGCAGATCCCAAAAGTAAGCTGTAATCAACCAGACCCAAATGCCTGAGTGCACACTGTTCTAGCCAGTACTTTCCTCACCTTCCCAGCTCCAGTCAGGAAGACTGCAGAATATAATCTTTGCACATTCTTATATGGATCCATCTGACCCACACCTCTTGGACTAATGTGCAGACTGGAACTAGCCTATCCAGCGGCTTTTGCACTTTATGTTCTGATGTAGCTCATACAATGTATAAAAACATGTTGGAAAATGCATGTTTTGATATAAAATATGTTTAGAAATTTGCATTTTGAGAGAAAATACATTTTAAATGTAGATACTTAAAAGTAATATTTGTGCAGTTGTTTTTTTTTAAATAGAGTAATGCAGACATGGGATTGGATAAGCAGACTTATGAGTGAACGCATGCCTAAGGGACATGGAGGAGATATCCATCTATTCCTAGCCCCGGGATATGGCCTTGTGCACACTGCAATTTTCTCTGTCTTGGAATACTCTTTCCTGCTCTGGAATGCTGCATTGCTCTACTGCATGAACAGGCAGTGAGGTCCAGTGTGCAGCTGTAGTTCTTTTGCTTCTTGGACCTTGTGCATAAAGTACACACTGAATATATTGGCAAGTGCTGAAATGTTGTGAGTCTCCATCAAAATTTCAAAAATCATAATGGCAAAGTCAAGACAATCATAGAATAGTAGAATTGGAAGGGGCCTATAAGGCCATCAAGTCCAACCCCCTGTGCAATGCAGGGATCCAAATCAAAGCATTCCTGACAGATGGCTCTCCAGCTGCCTCTTGAATGCCTCCAGTATCAGAGAGCCCACTACCTCTCTAGGTAATTGGTTCCATTGTTGTATGGCTCTAACAGGAAGTTTTTCCTGATGTCCAGTTGAAATCTGGCTTCCTGCAACTTGAGCCCATTATTCCATGTCCTGCACTCTGGGACAACCAAGAAGAGATCCCAGCCCTCCTCTATGTGACAACCTTTCATGTACTTGAAGAGTGCTATCATATCTCCCCTCAGTCTTCTCTTCTCCAGGCTAAACATGCCCAGTTCTTTCAGTCTCTCCTCATAGGGCTTTGTTTCCAGTCCTCTGATCATCCTTGTTGCCCTCCTCTGAACCTGTTCCAGTTTGTCTGCATCCTTCTTGAAGTGCAGAGACCAGAACTGGAAGCAGTATTCCAGATGAGGCCTAACCAGTGCTGAATAGAGGGGAACTAATACTTCACACAATTTGGAAACTATACTTCTGTTAATGCAGCCTAATATAGCATTTGCCTTTTTTGCAGCCACATCACACTGTTGGCTCATATTCAGCTTGTGATCAACGACAATTCCAAGATCCTTCTCACATGTCATATGGCTGAGCCAAGTATCCCCCATCTTATAACTGTCCATTTGGTTTCTTTTCCTAAGTGTAGAACTTTGCATTTATCCCTGTTGAATTTCATTCTGTTGTTTTCAGCCCAATGCTCCAGCTTATCAAGGTCCCTTTGAATTTTGTTTCTGTCTTCCACGGTATTAGCTATGCCCCCCAATTTTGACAAGGCATGACAGAATTGGTTTCACTCTCTTGGGCAGAGCTGGCATGCAAGTTTCCTTCCTCCCCGACCCTCTCCCTCCATGTGCCACCAAATTATCGTTTCAAGATGTGTAAAGTGCAGTCTTTGGAGTTTGCGCAGATGGCAAACACAGATGAGATTTGCCAATATTGACTTTGATTTCCCCCCCTCTTTCCAACATCTGAATCATAACTCCCTGCATTGCTAGCCGAAGCACACACATTTTCAGAGATTCAATCAGAAACATACAGTATCTAGCTTTGTGTTATTGATTAGTAGCAGGCTGATGCCAGCTCTGCCAACCATCTGTTTCTTCCCCGCTGCAAGAGATGGTTCCATTCACAAATGGCTGTTGCCACTGGGCAAAAAGAACATGCTCTTGGCAGAGGATGATGCATTGTGCCAAGTTGTTTAAACAAGCATTAAAGCACATTGCCTTCCTGAAGAGGGAAAAGCATGACTTCCTTTCCTTTTGTATTACTTGTACCTCCCAAAGAAATAAGAGTGCTCAGGTGGGAAGATGCAGCCATAACTATGAAAACAGCACAGCCATGCCATCTGCACTTGTAGAGATGAGAAATGAATTTGTTCCAGGTCTCATGTCCTCCTCAGCTGTTTTTTTCAGTATGACAAAGACTGGCAGAGTAAAATGAGATTAGAAAGAACCACTTGGTAGAGCAGGTAGTCTACATTTTGCCCTGACCTCCTGGAATTGTATTTTTAACATGTTGCTTCTGCCTTTTTATTGGTGGTGGCTGGTGGCTCCATGTCAGTGGGCAGTGAAATCTGCTCTGGGTTTTAGTCCAAATGTTCAAGGAGCTGTCCAAGGTGCTCCTTGAAAGTTTGGACTAAAACCTGAAGCTGATTCCACTGCCCCACTGACATGAAGCCACCAGCTGCCACTGCTTTTCATACTGCGAGGGGAAATGGCAGAATTATAGTCGCTGCACTCTATGGCAGGGATAGGGTTCCACCAGCCCCAGCCAGCATTGTCAATGGTCTGGAGGCCCACATTTTCCCTATCTCTATTATACGGTGTTTAGGAACTCAACTGTACAAAATCAACTACAGCTTTCCAGGCTCTCTTCCTGCCACTGACCTTATCTCATAATATGGAAAGGCCATTGCTCAGTGGTAGAGTACAGGCTCTGCATGCAAAAGGTCCCAGGCTCAGTCCCCAGTATTGACAATTGGGCTGGGAAAGACTTCTGTCTGGAACCCTGGAGAGCTGCTGCCAATCAGTGTTGACAATACTGAATTAAATAGACCAATGATCTGACTCCACATAAGGCACCTCCCTAGAGTACATCCTGCTGAGATCTAACAACCCAAAGCAAGATTCTCAAGAAAAGTCCTTGGTGCTGACATGTGTTGCCATGGCTCGTTAGAAAACACAAGTTGTAGCATTCAGAAAGATCTGTGCAACTGGTTTGTCAGCCCTGTTGGAAACTGTGATAAGCCACTGCCTGTCAGGGTAGACCAGGGGTGAGAAGAAGACAGATTGGTGTCTTTCAGTATTCCATCGACCTAACAGGCTGGCATCGATTAGAGTTTGTTCTTTGTCTGCTAGCCATGGCTTTTACTGATCCTTTTTTTCCCCTCAGAAAAATATTGATATTAACATTTTTAAAGGAAATATTGATATTTTTAAAGAAAATACTGCTATTTTAACATCTGAGTGCCTGACTAGGGTTAATAACATAATGGTGTGTGTTTTGTGTTACTAGGTAGTACAGGAGAGAGAGAATGCATGAAGTTGCTGCTCTTGGTGATGAGTGCAAGATGTAGTTCTCAGAATCTGTCTTATATCAGGGAATTATGGCCTACCAACTTGGATGTCTTTAAAAGAGAATTAGACAAATTCATGGAGGATAAGGCTATCAGTGACTCCTAGCTATGATGGCTATGTTCTGCCTTCACTATTGGAGGCAGTGTGCCTCTGAATACCAGTTGCTGGGAATTACAGGTGAGGAGAGCAGGGGCAGCACCAGACCCCAGTGGGCCCTTGGGCACTACACTGCACCAGGCTCTCAAAGGCATCGACGACATGGCAAAAATACTGCAGCCAGCAGGGGCGTAAATAGGCACTGCCGTGTCAGTGTGCTGCATGCACCTCTGCTGCCATCTTGGGTGATGGGAAGTATGTATGGACAGCGCACTGATGCAACAGTGCAGTGACATGGGAAGTGGGGCAGGCATGTTGCCTGACAATGCGGCTCCATGACCCAATGTCAGCTAGGATTGTGGAATGGGAGCTACAGCTGCCTAGCCCCAGGGGCCCCTGGCAACTGCAGGGACCCTGGGCTAGTGTCCAGCCTGGTTGCCTGCTGGGGACTGGCCTTGAGGAGAGCGCTGTTTGACAGGTTTTGTTTGCAGACTTTTCATGGGCATCTGTTTGACCACTGGGAGAACAGGCTGCTGGACTACATGAGTGTTTCGCCTGATCCATCAGGTCTCTTATGTTCTTGTCTTTGATTTCAGTGGGGGGAATCACTAAGTTCATAATAACATGGTTGATGGTCCAATGGATCCTAATCATAAGAACATAAGAACATAAGAAGAGCCTGCTGGATCAGGCCAGTGGCCCATCTAGTCCAGCATCCTGTTCTCACAGTGGCCAACCAGGTGCCTGGGGGAAGCCCGCAAGCAGGACCCGAGTGCAAGAACACTCTCCCCTCCTGAGGCTTCCAGCAACTGGTTTTCAGAAGCATGCTTTAAAATCCTTTAAAATGCTCTATGCAGCCAAATTAATGATGATATTTTATCAAGACTTTTTTTTAGGTATGTTTGTTATCTATCTCCTTCCAAAGTTTGTGAAGGGCAAGCTGAGTAATGTGATTAAGAGACTGAACTCAGTTAAGGTTCCAAGAACTGGATTATTATTGAGATTAAGTGCTAGATTAAAAGGATTTAGGAAAGTGGTAGGATTTGATTTGCATATTGCTCTAAAGACCTTTGACTTATGTAAAGCTTCCTCTTAAAGATTTTTGCACCACAAGCAATTTAGTAGTTGCAAATTACTCTTGTCTCTTTTGACCTTGTGTATATTACAGCACCAATATTTCTAAACTGCATTTATTTTCTGTCACTCACGATATGTATTCAGTAATAGGCAAAAAACCTTGCTGTTTAAGAACATACCTATAGCCCACAGATATTTCTATCAAACTTTAAAAAGCAGGGAAATTGGGCAGCTATAGTGAATGCACCAGGGGAGCAGGAGACCTGACCTCCTTTCTGAGATATTGGACTGCCCTACAAATTTGTCCAAATGCAAACACAATTTGGGTTGGTCTTTCACAGTCCAATCCACTTGCTGTGTAGCTTGCAAGAATTTGGTAACATGAGTCTCTGAGCATATGGTGAGTAGTGGCAACACCTGCAATCAGCCCAAATTACAGAAACAAGATGTGACATCTGCCTCTTGGTACAAGCAAGCATGCCATCAGCCAAGATGGTGACAGAGGCTACAGCCCCTTAGGGAAACCTCAGCCGCCATCTTTGTTAAGGGCACTACTGCATGTGCAACCGTGGAACAAGGTAGGTTAAGTAAGGGAATGGCAGAGCCCCGAAGCTCTAGCCGTGCGATCTGTGGCAGTGATCCTGCCGCGAATTGCAGAAGGGGAGCAGAGGGGCCTCTCAGGGGCCTCTCTAGTCCCAGAGGCCCTCGGGCCAGTGCCCCACCTGGCCGCCCTTTGGAACCAGCCCTGCTCATGGGAACTCCCAGTCCAACCCCAGAAAAAGAATCCTACTGCAGCAGTAAGGAAAAGAATATCAAGGTTGGGGTTTTTTGCACTGTTTTATCAATGTGCACAAGTGCATAATCAGTAAAATAAACACAAATAGACACAATGAGCTGAAGGAACTAAGGGGGGAACATAATGTTCAACTTGCCCCTTTTTTTTTTTTTTTTTTTTTTTTTTTCAATAATTTTTATTCAGATTTTCATAAAACATACAAGACAAAATCATAAAACATTCAAAGACAAAAAACAAAATCAAAAATAGTCAAACAAAAAGAAAAAAAGAAAAAAAAAAAAAAACAAAAATAAAAAATAAAGAGTAAAATATTGACTTCCCATTTGTCAAAGATCAAATCAGTTATAAGTCTATAATATATAACAATCCTGTCTCTTAAGTCATATTATAAAATCACTTTCCTCCAGTAGTTATCTTACTTAATCATCAAATCTCATAAACATTACTTTATTCTTTCCACAAAAAGTCAAAGAGAGGTTTCAATTCTTTAAGAAATATATCTATCAATTTTTTTTTTTCCAGATAAGCATATCGATTAATCCATCTCATTACTAATTATGATAATCTTATTGTCATAACCATAGTCAAAATAAACATTTCAATTAATCCATCACATCAGAATCTGTTAGGTTCAATAATTTCAGTAGCCATTGTTCTATTATCTCTATTAGTTCCATTTTCCATCTTCCATCTTCAGTAGTCTTGTTAAGTCCAGTAATTTCAATATCCAATCTTCCATTATCAGTATTCCATAATAATCTTGCTGTCAAAGCCATAGTCATATAGTAAGAGTCTGATGGGGATTACCTCTATCCCAAATATTTTCTTGCCATCCATTCTGAATAGGTTGCTGAAATACTGCTGTAAAATCATATCTCTGTTCTTTTTTTCAAAATACACTGGGTCATCTCTTAAAAGTTTTTCCATTGTCACATGGCTGCAGTTAATTCCATAGATTTTCTCTATATTGGGCTCCATCACATCATTCCAGTCCAGAAGATTATCCATGCCATTGATAACTTTATCTCTAGAATCTTCATTCATTTCTTCAGAGATAACATTGAGTTCCAAACAATAGATTTTATTTCTAAAGTCCATAGACTCCAAATCTTGTTCCTGTTCCACGTTGGTTCCAATCTCCGGGATCTCCTCTCTCACAGGGACCCCTATTCCAGTCTCCAGGGTCACCTCTCTCACAGGGACCCCTGTTCCAATCTCCGGGGTCTCCTCTCTCACAGGGACCCCTTCCAGGGTCACCTCTCTCACAGGGACCCTTATATCTTTAATCTCCTGCTTCATTTTACTCAATTCAATTTTCATTATCTCAATCTCATCCATTATTTTCTGAAACATAGTTATTTCCAGATTTTCAGCCACTTTCTTAATTGCCATTTTAAAAGAAAAATATAGGAAAACCACTTCTTATTTCAGCAACAATTGGGTTAATACTCCAAACTTGGTGACATCACAGTATAAACAGAGCAGACAGCCTTATCTCTCCAATAGTTAAGTAAACAAAATGCAGTTCCCAGGATCGAAACAATTAATGGCAATCGTCAAGAAACAGATTCGTCAAAATAAAATAGACCAAAAAGAGAGTAGTCTCAAAACAGTATAATATTTTTCAAAATAAAAATCTGGAATAGAAATCCCTCTTCTGTGTATATCTTTAGAATGCAAATCCAGGACAGCTTTTTGCAACAAAAACAGAGATAAGCTATTAATTAGTGCGTAGCAGAGAGAAGTTATGGCTCCCCAGTGAGATGTCAAAAACCGATCAATCTGGCAAATCTCTTTTAAACAGCAACAATTTAAGTCAAGTAAAAGAAAAATATAGAAAGAAGGGTGCTTGCCTGTTAGTGCGTTCTCTCTTAGAAGATAAGGTGAACGTTCGCTTTATCAGATAGAGCTTGCTGTTAAAAATCCGTCCCACCTTCGTCGGCTGGACCTCGTCCCATAAATTAATGAGATCTGGTCGTCCCAACAAAAATAGGCTTTGAGGTTAATCTCTTCGTTTCTCCCTACCCGGGAGAAGTTTAATCAGTCAAAAAAAAAAAGAAAAAACTGACTGATATATCTGAATAAGCTTCTTTTGAGGCAGGAGCCCGTCTCAAAAGCAGGCACAGGCTAAGTCACCCTTCCCGGAAGTCCGCCCCTTTTTTAAAAAGTGTGCTGAAAGTGACCATTTTTATCGTTCAGGTAAAGCAGTCACGTGGGGCCCTGATCCCAATCATGTTTCTGATTTGGCCCCTACACTGGTTTCCCACTGATGTGCCCCTCATCTGTCATATGCGTCCAAAGTTGCTGTTTTGCAGAGAACAACACTTGGGCGGGGGAAAGCAACTGACAGAGAATTTTCAACAGGAAACCAGCATGGGAGTCCAATCTGGTTTGGGAGCTGGGCCCTGCATGACTGCTTTTCCTTCCAAATAAAAGGTGCCAGCACTAACATGCTTTTTAAAAAACATGTCTAACATAACACATAGTTGGCTTTGAGAGCTGCAATGAACTGAGTATACACAGCACTCTCTATAAGAACTAAATGAGTACAGCAGAAGCTCATCAATGTGATCTTCATAACTTAATTTATGTAAGTGATTTATGAGCCCCTCTTAGTCAAAATCAATGCCAGAGTAAGATTTTTTGTGATAGTACTCACAGGTATGGAATGCTGGCATTTCTTTTTTTGCTGTCCATGCCAGCTGTTTTGTGCTAGCATGCAGTGTACTTTTATCAAAATATGAGTGGTGGCATCTCATTTTTTACCAAAAAAGTACCACCTGAAAAACCAAACCACAACAACCATACATCAGAGTTACATTGCAGCACTGGGAGAATGACAAAACATCTCCTCCAGTTGACTTTACCAAAGGCCTGAGTTATACTAGATGCCTAAAACACATCAGGGTTGGTATTAAATGAACCTGCGAGAGGAGGGCATTCTACAGTCCAGATGCCACCACAGAGAATACCCTCTCACGTGTCAGCATATCATACTGTTGGCAAATGTGGCACTGTCACGAGGGGGTCTTCACTTGATCTCAAAGGCCAGTCTTGTGTGTAGTGAAGTAGTTGGTCCAGCAAATGCCCTAGGTGCTAAGCCATGTAGGGCTTTATATGTTGGCACAAGCACCTTAATCCTGACTCACTAGCTAACTGCCAGCCAGTGCAGTTCCTTTAGAACTGGTGTTATATGTTTGCAGCTAGCCATTCCACTTACCCCACTGCATTGTCTCACATAGAGTACAGTATAATAATCCAGTCATGAAATCACCAAGTCATGGGCCACAGGTTCTAAGCTATCCTTATACAGGCATGGCTGTAACTAGAGTTCCTAGAGAAGGATAGCTTAGCCATGGTGATCCATGAAAAAACTGAAGAAAATGAAGATATTGAGTGGTGGTGGTAGGCTTCTGACGGCAAGAAAGAGAATGTAAAAGTGACGAATAACAAGCAATTTATTTCTGTGCTTTTGTAGAAATGAATACCTTTGAAACTGGAGAGTTTAAATGTGTAAGATGTGTGTGTGTGTGTGTGTGTGTATGTGTGTGTGTGTATTAGGGATGTGCTTTGGATTTGGTACAGAATTTTCCATTAATTCACTTATTCGCTGTTATCATGGATCAAATTTTTATGTAGTAATTTTCTGTGGCTGTTTTTAGAAACTTTTTAAAAAATCTGAATCTAAAATATTAATATCAATATTGTATTGATATTCCCTTTAATTTATCAACATTTCCTTTCAAAATATCAATTATTAATATCAATATTTTTTCTGAGGGGGGAAACATGGATTGGTAAAGCAGTAGCTTGCGGAAGAATGAACTTGAATTGATACCAGCCTGTGAGGTTGATGGAATGCTTTTGAACCAGCACCAGTCAATGGATCCTATCTTGTGTGTGTGTGTGTGTGTGTGCAATAATTGAGGTTTGCGAGCCTGCTTCTAGTCAACAGAATCTGGAATAGTTGCATATCTTATTAAAGGTATTCTACTGTGTTGATATTAAAAATCAAAATGCAAAATGCAAAAGCCGCCTGAGTGCCCAAGCCACAGTGTGGTACAAAGTGGATTTTGCACATTAAGAAAATCTTTTTCACAAGTCCTTCAGTTTAAGATGGGATGAATGGGCTATATTTATTCATTGGGAAAAGGGGTGCTCAAGAAAGGACCACTCTTTATCACTGCCTCATCCCCAGACAGTTTGGGGGGCAGTCACTGTTAGCCTGATAATGACGACAGTGGAATCAGTCCTCTTTATTTCTCCAAATCACGTACTTATTCACATTGGCCAATCATTCATACCTCAATTGCAGTCTATTTCCTGCCATTGCCATTAACCTGACTTCGACTCTTGTCGCTCTGGTTCATACCCTCTATTACTTTAAAATACCAGGCTCAGCTGGCTAGCCATTTTGCCTCAGTGCTTTATATTACATTCCTACTTTATAATATGGAAGCTAGATTAAGTCATTTCAAATTATTCTCCTGTCACCCTCAGGTTCAAATACACATGCCTCACTCAGGCTGCTGAACCTCTGTTCCTGCTGACATATAGTTTTCAACACTGAATTCAGAAGAGCTGCTCATGAAAGTAAATGAGCTTGTACATAAGCACTTTCCAGGGGCAGAGAGGAAAAGGCCTAATCCATCTCCTTCTTCTGTCAATGTGAAGGAATACCCTAGAATAGGGACAGCCAATGTGGTGCCCTCCAGATGCTGTGGACTCAAACTCCCATCAGCCCTAGGCAGCATGGCTAATGGCAAGGATGATGGGAGTTGTAGTCCAAAACATCTGGAGGTCTACTCCTGCCCAAAAGGGAGCCAGTGTAGTCCTCTGGGATTCTGAGGATTCATTCATTCATACCATTTATACCCAGTCTTTCTTTCAAGAAGCTCAAAGCAAATGTTTCTCCTCTCCCACGGAAGGTAATAGGCCCAAAGTCACCCTGTGAGCTTCATGGTTGCATGTGGATTTGAAGCTGGATCTCCTCAGTTCTAGTCTCTCATTCTAAGCACTACAGCATGCTGGCTTATGGACTTCAAAGCAACATGAAGCAGACTCCTCTCCAACATTTTAAAGCTGACCAGCATCAGGAAGACACCCTCCACCCCAAATCACTCACAAGTCCCATTCAGTCTTTTGTCTGAACACACAAATTCTCACACTGTAGATAGGGTCAAGCGAGCACATGCAAGCTCCTCCCATGATGTCCTCACACACATTACGCTGCTCCTCAGCCCCCAACCTTCCCTGTGTTGTGTAGGGATGGTTTGCAGGGAACTTCAGCTTGTGTTCAATGGACGTGATGTTCTGCCAAAGGGGCAGAGGTTCTTTGGGGGGATTCTGCTAGGCAATGAAAGAAACACCAAGTTTCCTCTTTCACAGGTTTTATTCTATGGATGGGAGTCCAAAGAACAAGGTAAAGCAAAAGCAGGTAATCTTATGGCCCTTTTAGTAGCTGGAGAATCCCGTTTAGCAATCGCGAACTCTTGAAAGTCAAAGTGCGTCCTCTCATGCCTCCCCTTCTCAAGGTATGTGGTGGGATCTCTGAGGAACACTACTCCTCTTCCTTACATTTATACTGGTGCCTTATCATTTATGCCCATGCTTTCAGATTATAGGTTTCAGTTATTTTAGATTCCAGTCTTTGAAATGAAGTGCTTTGTGCAAAAGGAATGTAAGTGGCAGACGTAAATTTTACTTTGCTGATAAATCTAACCTGCTAGCTAATGAAAATAAATTAACACTGAAAGATGATGAGGAAACAGCAAACAAAGAAACCTTGGAGACAAAGTGTTATTTCAGCAATGGGTATAATGAGCAGAAACCACATTTTAAAGTTGAAGCACAATTTTGGTTCTGCTGTGAATTTCCATGCATTTTTTGGAGTACACACAACATCTGACTTAAAAAGGATTTGAAGTTACCCGTCCACCCTTAATTTTGAAGTTCAAAATCACCTGATCTTGTTTCCAAGGTGGAATACTTCCATCATGGACATCATGAATTTTGTATGGGAAACCATACATGCACAGTTTTGACACAGCATCCCCCTCCACCTCTCAGGCTGTCGACATTCACAATGTTCATTCAAGTTAGGGGTCCTTGAGAAATTCCTTCTTTGTCAATTTCCATATGAACTGATCTGATGCACAGTTCTAAGACTAATGCATGGATCAATGTTTTGTTATCCTTCAGATTCTGCACTTATTTTTGTGATGCAGTTTGACTGGGGAAAACATGTATCAAAATGCATTTTAAGATGCATATTTTGAGAGAATAGAATTTCAGATGCAGATTGAAAAACCATATATTTAAAACTGCATATTTAAATTCCCATTTTCATGTACATTAAAAATAAATAGTACATTAATGCAGAAACAGAATGGAATGGATTTGTGAATGAATAAACGTGAAAGTTATGCAGACCAAAACAGATAGATCTATTCATAAATGACTACTTAATCTTTGGTTTAATGGTGTTGAAATGCGCTTGTGTGAGTACATCTAGGAATCAGGTCTGAAGGCTATCATAAATAACAAATAGGAGGTTTCTAAGTCCATTTTATATTTCTGTCTAGATAGCATGGGCTGTCTACACTGACATTTAAAGCAATGAAATGAAAACAATATGCAAAAATTCATTAATTGCATGTATCAAGCATAGCTATGTACAGAAATGTGTTTATTAGGAAAAATGCATGCAAACTTGTGTACAAATTTTCACAAGTTTTTTTTTTAACTGATGTGGAATTTGGGTAAACTGAATTTTAGATTGGAAAAACAAAGGACTAAAAGAAACTGAAGCTGACAGATCTGTCCGCCCCTAGATACAGGGTCTGGTGGGGGGGGGCAAGAGGAAGAGAAAGACTGGTTGTACAAGATAAAGCTATCTTCCACTTCTGCAACTATTGGATACAACCCGTTGTAAAGTTCTGTTCCAAATTTTGCACTATTGTATCCAGTGATTCAAATCGCTCACTTACATTAGCATGATTCCAAGTATATTATTTAGCAGAAGAAATCAAGTCTGAAAGACCGCAGATGTGCACATATGTGGCCCTTTCTAAATACTTACTGATGGATTGTTACCATATCCGCACTTAACAGGTTTATTAAACTATGCAAACACAGAGAGAAGCCATGGAATACTGTGCTTCTGTTTCAGGCAGACCATTTAGCAGCTAAAACCCCCAAATGCTGCATGGAGTAGGAGAAGAGTTTAGTACCCCACATATCCCTTCCTTTTTGTCCCTCCCACCTTTCTTTCCTTTTCTAGCTTTGCCTCCCTCTCTCCTTGCTATGTGTCTCCCATTTCACGCTTTTCCTTCTCCCATTTCTCTCTTTGTGTTAAAGGGAGGGATGAGGGAGAAATTTGATTTAGTGTACATTTAAAGCCGAATTTGTCAAATTTGCACTTTCTGAAACAATGAGAACCAAAACATGGGCTCCTTCTGGGAGGAAGGGTGGGATATAAATCCAATAAATAAATAATTAAATAAATAATGATAAAAAAACACAACCATGCTTTGAAATTTGCACTTACTATTCAACAACAACAACAACAGCTTTATTTGCTCTTAGCCATAGGCCATAGCAAGGCCTTTAGTACTACAACAAAATATACAATAGCGTGTCAACACATCTAAAATATAAAACACTGTTAAAAATTCAGTGGTGCTGGCTTTTACAATATTGGGCTCTGATACTTTTTGCAGCAAGTGCAAAGTTTGCTACTGCCAATATAGTTTTGCTATAATTATCAGAAAGCAGGTCGGCTATTAAGATATCAGGAGAGAGGCCAACTCTAGGAGCTATAAAGGGTGCTAAGGATTTATATCTGGGGTCATTATATAAGGGGCAGTTTAGCATATAATGGACCAGATGTTCGATCTCCTTGTTTCCGCAGATGCAGAAACGATCAGATCTCGGGACCCCTTTATATCTGCCTTCCAAAAAGGCTGTGTTCATAGTCTGAAATCTGATTTCAGTATAGGCTCTACGTAACTTCAGATTGGTAAGAATAGCAAAATAAGGTGCAACAATGTGGTTTAGTTTGAAAAGAGCAAACCATTTTGAGAAGGAGGATGACTCGATAAGAAGCCTATCTGGCACTTCGTGAAAATTAAAAATCCAATTACTCAGATCCTTTGATGAAAATGTTGGGAGGTTACTAGAAGAAAGGTTATAAGAGTCCATTAGCGTTAATACAGTATGGGCCCAACGCCGGTTTGTAATTGTTCTTGCCAGCATAGTTTGACAATTGAAGATTCTTCTAGGTGGAAAATTTTCTTCCAGAGTCTTAGTGTCGCAGAGTCTATTTTGGCAGACAATGGGAGGAGACCTGTTTCCGCCCTCACATGGGCAGAGGGAGCACCACGGGGGAGGCCCAGGATCTGTTTCAAGAATAGATTTTGGAGAGGTTCTAAAGTTAGCCGAAGGGCATGACCCCAAATTTCTGCCCCATACAGCAATTTAGGGAGGGCTTTGGCAGTAAAGATTTTTATCATCAGAGCTATTAACTGGCCCCCACGAGAATAAAAGAACCTTTTTAGTTGCCCTGTTATTCTGGCGCTCGCTAATTTGATGTCTTCCACCTGTGGTTTCCATGAAAGGTTGTTAGTCAGGGTTATGCCTAGGTATTTAAACAGATGAACTTGTTCTAAAGGGACACCATTTAGAGTCCAAAGGTTTTTAAACAGCCTATTCTTCCCACAGATCATCACTTTAGATTTTAAGTGGTTTATCTGTAGGTGGTTAACCCGGCAATATTCCTCTAAGGAGGCAAGCATTCTATTTAAGCCGATCTTGTTTAAAGAAAAAAGGGCCAAGTCATCTGCGTATAATAACGCAGATTTTTGGGGGGGCCAATTGATGGAGGGAAAAACTTAAATGAGGATAATGTGGGGATTATGTCAATAATAAAATAATTGAATAAAAAAGGGGCCAGAATGCAACCTTGCTTCACCCCTTTCAAGGACAGAATTTCATGGGATAAAGCACCGTTTCTGCCCAGACGGACTCTCAGGCTATTTGATTGATGTAAGGATCTAATTAGCCATGCCAATCTCTTATCTATATTAGATTGCTCCAATTTATGCCACAATAGCTCCCTGTTCACTGAGTCAAATGCTGCGGCAAAGTCTATAAACGCTATATAAAGTGATGAATTTTTCCCTTTTGGGGCTTTTGATATTAAATGTTGCAGAATATAAACTTGGTCTATCATGCTCCTGCCTTTTCTAAACCCCGCCTGTTCTTGGTGTATGTTCGAATATTTAATATCCCAATCCACCAATTTCTTCAAGAGAAAGCGCCCATATAATTTGGCTGTGACATCAAGAAGGCTGATAGGTCTATAATTTCGGGGATCTGTTGGGTCCCCTTTTTTAAAGATAGGTAGTATGATACTAGTACTCCAGCCTTTGGGGAAATCCCCAGTGTTATTGATGTGTGTGAAAAGCTTTGCTAAAAGGGGGGCCCACCAAGCAGTTTCTGATTGGAAAAGCTCAGGTGGCAACATATCCTCTCCGGGCGCTTTGTTTGAGTGTAGCATTGAGATCAGTTCTCTTATCTCATTACAGGTAACTGGAGGCCAGAAAGGCAAATCCGCCTTCACATCTGGTAGACGGGAATGGAGTGGTGATGCTAAACCGAAAAGGGCGGTGAAGTGAGTCACCCAAACGTCTGGGAGGATCGGGGGAATAGGGAGAGAATCACAATGAGAAAATCTTCCCCGAACCATTTTCCAAAACTGGTGGTCATTTTTGTATAGCAAGGCATGACCTAATTCTCTCCAATTATTTGCAAAAAAGTCTAGTTTCTTCTCTTTTAAAAGGCGTTTATAAGCTCTCTTCAAAATTAAAACTTGATGGGTAGATTCTTCTGTTGGGTGTTGGCGCATGATTTTAATTTGGGTTGTCAGCTCTCATTTATTTGCGCAACATTCCCCATCGAACCATGAATTTAGGGCCCTTTGAGGTCTGAAGGGGGTGGAGGTAGACACCATACGTTTAATGGACGTGGCTATACGTTCATAAATCGACAGGATATCTTCCGGGGGAAAGGTAGCCTGAAAATAGAGATCTAGAAGAATATCTGAGTGAAGGAATTGATTAACTGAGATTTCCATATTTATTTATTATTTTATTTATTAATTTAATTTATATACCGCCCTAAGCCCAAGGGCTCTCTGGGCGGTGTACATAACAATAAAACAAATATCCAAAGACCATTTGAGCCGTCTAGGCCCAGTAAGGCTTTCCAAAGTTGGGTTGAACGTTTGTGGTCTACATTTGGTACCGGGAACCCTTAGACATAAGCAGAGAGGGAAGTGATCACTGTCTGCCCTGCTTAGGACTGTTAGCTCGTCAACCAAAGGGACTAAAGAAGGAGATCCTAAAAAATAATCAACCACACTTGCCCCTCTGCCTGAGGTGAAAGTGTAGCTGCCATGTGACGAGTCCAAATATGTCCCATTAAAACAGATTAACTGGTGTCTAATCAGTAATTGAAATAATAATTTTCCGTTTTTGTTTAAAATTTTATCGTTTGATAATCGTGGGAGAACCGGGTAATCATCAAGCGAAATTCCAGCTAATGCACCTACTAAAGGGTAGGACTGGCCTAATCTTGCATTAAGATCCCCATTGATCAATATCAAATGTGATGGATAATTAATTAAAAGTTTTTCTAAATATGCTTCTAAGCTTAACCAGTTTGATAGTGCAATTTGGGGAAGTGAAGGGGGAAAATATATATTTAAACATATTATAGTAATTTGATCAGAAAAAGCTAAACAAAATTCCGGGGGTTGTTCAGAGGGGATAGATACCAGCACATCTAGCGTGGTGGATATTAAAATAGCTATTCCCCCCTTACCACGGCCCCTAGTTGCATTCCTTGTTGCAGGATTGGACCAACATTTAAATCCTTGAAGGGAAAGTAAATTGGGATCTCTGATCCAAGTTTCTTGCAAACAAACAATATCGAAAGATTGGATAAAACTTAAAAAATCAGAATCGGCGGCTTTGTTATTCCAACCTGCGATGTTCCATGAGAGGAAGAATATTTTAGCCAAGGAGGTATTAAGCGGGTTCGTGAGGTAAGTGTTTATGCTAGGAGTAGATTGGTGTTCCAAGTTCGGTGGCAAAAGGACTGGGGAAGGATGGGGGAGAGATGAATTTGGCTGAATCTGTCAGTTCGCTGGGATGCTTGGATCTGCAATTTCTATAGAATCTTGTATTAGGACACAGACATTTGAAAGATGGGGGCCTGGGAATGGTCTCAAATCACACGGAGGTGCAGACAGGTTTATTGGAGTTCCTAACTCTTCTGGGTCCAAATAACGCATTTGGAGCCATGTAGGATCCAACTGTTTTGATACATCTTTAAGATACTGGTGGTAACTATTTGGATTTGACTTTTCAGTAGAGATTGGTGACTGTAGAGGTGTCACCTCTTTTGACTGCGGCCGTAAAGCATTGATCCTCTGCCGATTTTTTAGGAAAGATGTAAGATTTCCCAATCTTATTATAATCTCTGATTGATCTAATACTGGCAGGTCCTCGAAGGACTTGATTAGCTGTAGTTCTTCCCATAGAAAATGATTATCCAAAAGGGTTTCTAAATGGACTGGTTCGGAACCTGGAAACGTTTCCTGGGGCAGCTCCTTGGTAACCCCATGCCCAGACCTTGGTGTATTAATATGGGTAGAGTGTAGAGTAGACCGAGATTTATTTAGATGTTTCGAGTTCAATACAGTCAATGGTTGTGGATCGGCCTTATTAACAAAGTGTCTTAAAATTGTTACTCCAATCTCTTCGAAAGCCAATCTGTTTTCAAGAATAATTCTTACTGAAAAGGTACTTGGAAAAGATACAATAGTCCTTAAGAGACCTTGATGTGGGGGAAGAATTTCAATGGTTTTAATGAAATCTACACGCAGATGTCCTGGCAACCGAGAGTCTAGAAATTGCTTTAGGTATCTTTTCCTTTCTAGGTGGTTGTAATGTACATTGAATTTTGGGTGATTTATTATTACCACCGTGTTTGGGTTCCATGTCAGGTTCCAGCATACTCCTGTCGGGCATTTCTTCCTCTCCTCGCCAGTTGGTGGTTCATCTCTTTGACATAAGGTGGGCTGAATTGGAGTCTGAGAAATTGTAAGCTCAGATGGGTGGAGGGCTTACCAATATCTTTAGATGATGTAATGTGGTCCATTTCATTCATAGGTGACTGGATCTTAATTTTGTTTTTGGCCTTTGCTTGGGAAGGAGAAAGTGATGTAGGATCTGCCACATTTGTCACATGTGTGGTTGCAAGCAGTTTAAAAAGTGGTTTGAAGTTCATCTTTTTGTATTTGGTGAATCTCTGATTTTTTTATTTTTTTATTTTTTCTCCTGCTTAGTGCCTTGTTTTCTTTTCCCTCGATTTGAAGAGGCCTTAATTGTCTTTTTAGCTTTTGTCTTCTTGTCATTGTCTTATGTTGAGGTTACCCATAGCTCCAACCAGAGTGGTAAGGAGGCTATTGCACTCCGGGATAAAAACTTTAATTAAGTCCAGTTCTTTCAGTATAAGAAGAGCCCAGCTTGCCACAGAAAGGATATTTGAGTTGGGGGGTGGGTCTATAGCAGTGACCGATTTCGGGGAGTAAATGCTGTTGAGTGAATTTTTTGCTTGTATCTCACTCTTGGAGTCCACCTGCTGGAAAAACCCGGCTCCCACTTCCTCGAATTCTCTTGCTAAATTTAAAGTAGCCGGAGCATCTAAAATGTCATTGAAGCTATAATTAATATTTTTGTAATTTAAAGACCAGTCGAGGGCTTGTTCAGTTTGTGGAGAAGAATGTAACCCAACAGAGGGGGAAGCTTCTGTAGATTCGATGTTCAAAGGGAAGAAATGAGTAATTTTAGCTTGCCGCTGTTTTAAAGGGAGCGTCTCGGCTTCTGGCTCCAAGCCCAGGTCTTTATATCTTTTCCTCATGAAAACCATTCTTGGGGTGGGAAGAAAGCTCCACAGGGGGGAAGGACCAGTATATCTTATACAAACAAGTTTAAGGCAGTTCTTTCGTCAGTCCTTAATTAATAGCTTGCTGCTCTTTGATCTGGAAACGCTAAGCTTATCTTCACTCCCAAGCTTATCTTCACTCCCAATTAGGTCCTGGTGGCCTCTTCTTAGTAAATTTTATCTGCCAGAGTTCTCCCCACTTTATAATATACTGGGGCATATAAAATTACAGCAATGTCTAGGCGATTAAAACAGCTAAAACTAAAAAGAAATATACTATGGGGAGGGAAGGAAAGAATTACTTGCCTCGTCGGCCATCTTTTTCCCTCGAGTCTCCACTTACTATTCTAGACATCACACTTTAATTAGGAAGCAGACAGACTGGAATGGGTTCAGAGGAGGGCAAAAAGAATTATCAAGCGACTAGAAACCAAGTCCTATGAGGAGAGACTGAGAACTGGGCATGTTTAGCCTGGAGAAGAGAAGACTAAGGGAGATATGATAGCACTCTTCAAGTACATGAAAGGTTGTTACACAGAGGAGGGCTGGAATCTTTTCTAGATCATCCGAGAGTGCAGAACATGGAATAATGGGCTCAAGTTTCAGGAAGCCATAGTTTGACTGAACATCAGGAAAAACGTCCTAACTGTTAGAGCGGTATGAGAATGGAATCAATTACCTAGAGAAGTGGGGGGCTCTCCAACACTGGAGGCATTCAAGAGGCAGCTGGTCAGCCATCTGCCAGGTATGCTTTAAGTTGGATTCCTGTGTTGAGCAGGGTGTTGGACTCAATGGCCTTATAGGCCCTTTCCAACTCTACCATTCTATGATTCTATGGGGGAAAGTGTGCATAAAATGAATATATTGATGAAAATAACATGCAAAAATGCATTATATTAGTATAAATTGATTACAAAAATGTGTACATTAGTCAAAAGTGCATATAAAATGTACTTATTAGGAGAAATTCACACTAAAAATTCCGGTTAGGCATTTAATGGTGCTGGGTGAGTTTTTCATCTTCCTGCAGACTCTGCCGAATTCTTTTATCTTTTACATTATTAGTATTAATACTGGCAGGTTAAAACTACTGTAAAGGAGCCATAAGAGACTCCTTCCCAACAATATTCCCCAGTGGATAGAAGATAGTGAATGGTCTAATTTGGTAACTAGAAGCCTCCTCCAGACAACGGCCCAGACAACGGCCTTGAATCCTCGTCCAGCATCTTCACTTTTAAAGAGTTGACATTCTAACTTACCCTTATTTATGAGCTATACTGCTAGATATTTGCTGGATATCAAGTTACTTACGTTGCCCGAGGGTAGCTATTCATCCAGAGGATATAGTACAGCTAGCTTGAGTCAAGTGGCTATATTTTAATGGCTTTAACAAGGAAAGCAAGGAAAGCTTTCCACCCTCACTTGAATTCCACCCTCACTTGAAAGTTTACCTCTACAGAAAGCTAAAAGGAAGAGGAGGGAACAGACCTCCCCCCCTTCCAACCAGATGACTGACAAGACATCTATGCAATGTAAAGAGCAAAAAGACCAGCTAAAAATAACCCATTTCTTCTCCACCCTACCTCACAAACAGCCAGAGATGGATAACACCCAGGTGTTAACCCCTCTAGACTGGTCCTTTACCTCCAAGGGATTTATCCAGATGAAGGAGGATGAATCTTCATCTATGAACTTCGCTACAGAAATTGCTCTGGCTGAGAACCACAACACAGACTGTGTGATACTCTCCCCAGGAAGCAACTGAATAATGTTACCAACCGACAAACATAAGGACTTATCTGATGCCTGGGCAAAGTGTGCTGCTGACCCAATCCAGTTGATCACCTCAGGAGCAAAAGTAATGGCCTCAGGATCCGCGCAGGCGTGTCTCTGCCCAGAAAAGGATCCTGGAATGAACAAAAATCCTGGAACTCCCTTGGAACTACCCCAACAACATATTCCAACAGATCTTCCTGGCACGAGCCTACCGCTAACAGGATGGTTATTTATGCTAGTGACGGAGCTGGAACACGTGAAAACATTTTTAAATGAATCTAACTGACTACTAACAACTTTAGTCGAATTTCACCAAAAATCCTCTGCACCCTCCCAGATTTCTGATTCATCTGCTACTCAAAACTATATACCGGCAGCCCCTCCCCTTGGAACAAAAGTTATCCGCCAGAGGGGCAGGACTTCCTGGAAATGAAGATTAGCAAATAATATAAAAAAGAGCAAAAATAAAAAGAATCTAAGATCGATACGAGGCAATAAAATGAACTTTAAGAGACTGTTTGACTTGCTGGACCAGCCAGCAGTGCTGGACACAGAGAAATTAAGGTCTTCTCCTTTGAAGAAGCCCAACAGGGAAAGTATATCCTTACAGCTGGCAGATCGTATTAATCTCAGTATTAACCCCTGCCCACCTCCCGGTCTTCTGGCTTCACAAAAAATAATTTCTGATAGTGAGCCAGATCGCTATACCCCTTTTCAAGACCCATGGCAGGATGTACTACAGAGGGAGCATATAACCCAGACCAAGATGACAACCCCCACTATTCCACAATGGAGCTTGACACTGAACCAACGTAAGCTCGTCCTTGCAAATTATCCAACTCCTAGAGGCTACACATCATCAATTGCTCAAAAACGCCACCTGGTGGAAACCCTGAAGGGCGTCTCTATACTACCCATTAATATAAATGATATTGAGCAGGTAGAATATCTATATTATAATGGCTCCAGGGCTCATGCAGTGGTTACCTTCTCCTCGCGGAAAATTGCCAGTCAAATTTGGTATAAGAGGAAGGCCCTCTCCAACTTGGGTCTAGTCCCACTAAGATTCTTCGAGAACAGGGCTCCACCAATGGCCCTAATACCACGCTTCCAGACAAGAAACAAATACTCACAGGGTGAGTCCCAAATGAAACAAAGGTTGCTGATCGACCTGGACCCTTTGGAACCGCACTCCAGAAAAGGAGCTGCTGAGCCGCCCCTCTACAAAGGCACAATGGAACCACAATCGCGAGATGAGAGACACACTGTGGACTGCCCTGATGACCTCCCGGATGAAGAAGAAAAAAAGTTGCTACACTCCTTCAGCTCTCTTCCCGTCGGAAACCGGATTGAAATTTTAAAAAGATTTGATCAGTTAAAGTTACACCTTGTTAATATTCATGCTCAGGGACACAACATGACTTTTTCATACTTGTGCAGAACTGCCGAAGAAGAGGTGGAGGAACACCAACTGCAACTCGCGGCCAACTACTGGAACGTGATGATTCATTGAGCCCCTGTGCTGCACTTTCATCAGCATCGGAGCCACTGGTCAGCGCAAAGACAACTAGGGCCACCAACATTTCCCCCCATTCTTGGCTAAAAATGAGGTATCTGGAAGAGTTTGAATTAGGTGACACTGAACATTCTTGTTGTTCCAACAGAGCACCTTCTATTTTACAAACGGTCTCAGCAGAGATAAATATACCTAGTATACCGAATCTCCTGACAACTGATACCGGCCGGACCGATGGAGACCTCCCTACACTACGCCCACCTCCTATAGGAAATGGCTGTTCCAGCTTATACAATGAAATTGATGTAATTCGCCCAGACTGACAATTCTCAATCCTCTCCTGGAATACCATGGGCTGGTTCAACAAACACAGAGAGGCGGATCTGAGCCCATTTCTTAAAGAGTATAAGATTATATGCCTCCAAGAAACATGGATAACACAAGACAGCTCCCTCTACCTTAGTGGTTTTCAAGTCTTCTCTACTCCGGCAGTCAAACACAAGACCAAAGGCCGTGCCAGTGGCGGCCTTAGTATCCTTATCTCGGTAGATCTGCCAGTAAAGATACAAGTTCTGAACATGAACTGCCCTCAATATATACAGGGGTTGAGACTAACTGGGAATTGCACTGGTTCTCTTATTGTTCTAAATGTGTATTATCCCCCAGAGGTAGCTAGGAAGGTAACTCCGGGATGTATTTGGGACCAACTCTCGGAGTGCTTGACCCAGCTGGAATGCCAGTATCCCCATGCTAGGTTAATACTGTGCGGTGATTTTAATGCCAGGTTGGGTGGTAGTGGTCATGAGGTGGGACACACCTCGAACCATGGTCCCTGTCCCCCAGCCCATGTGTTTGAGAGGGTTACACAGGAACAGAAGTCCAACAAGCAAGGTGAAAAGTTAGCAGACCTCTTACTGCTCCATCATTTGGAATGCCTGCATGGCTTCCCCGTGGATGTAACTAGAGGAGCTTTCATGTATCTGACCTCCAGGGGCGCTAGTGTGATTGACTATGTATTTGTATCTAACGCCTTGTACCCTGATGTGTGCAAACTAGAAGTGGTTAATAGGACCGAAAGTGATCAGCTCCCCATCCTGTTTCTGTTGAGAGCGTCTCAAATCATCTCCCCTCCTTCTTTACTAACTCTGGAGGGTGTCCAGGTAGCTGAACGGAGAGTATGTTGGTCAATCACTCTGTACTTGTCCGTTACACAACTCCTCGACAGCAATGCTCTTCTCTCCCTCAGGCAAGACTTTCTAGACTCGGAAACTGATATTCTGAAGTCTTACCAATCTATTCTCTGCCAACTCCAACCCATGCTGACCCCCAAAAAACAATTTACGGCCTCTTGGCTAGTGGGTAACAGGTGGTTCGATTATGATCGTAAGCGTGCCAAAAGACAGATAACAAATTATGCACGGATGACAATTAGAAATCCGGAAAAATACTGCCACGGCCACTTGGTGTCCCTTCGATCTGCTTACAAGTCAATGATAAAACAGAAAAAGGACTTGTATGCAAGATCGCAATGGCAGCAACTGGGACAAGTGGCGGAAGATGGAAATGACTGCCAGTTCTGGGATTTGGTGGCCAAAGGGCTGTGTACATCCAGACAATTAACAACTAGCCAAATATCTGCCTCTGTCTGGTATGAACACTTCACTAATCTCTATACAGACCCGGTTGCCTATAATGAATTTAGCCTCCGTCTGGAGGAGCTCGACCTCCCAAAATGGCCTCCAGTTACGGAATCTCAAATTAGCTCACTTATTACTACTCTGAGGGCGGGTAAAGCACCGGGGGAGGATATGCTACCACCCAAACTTTTTAAAGATTTCTATGAGTGGTGGGGCCCTATCTTGGCCAGACTGTTCACCCAACTTAACACCACTGGCACATTTCCTGATGGATGGAAACAGAACATTGTTGTACCTATATATAAGAAAGGTGAGAGATGTGATCCTCATAACTATTGGCCAATTAGCCTCCCGGATGTTAGTGCTAAACTCTATAGCAAACATCTATTGCTTAAAATAGAAGAATGGGAGGCAGTCAACCAAGTCATCTGCCCCAAACAGGCTGGATTTCATAAAGGACAAAGCACCATTGACCACTGCTTCATGCTTTACTATGTAGCAAAACAGAGCATGAAAGGACCCACGAAACATCTGTATGCCGCTTTTGTGGATTTGGCGGCCGCTTTTGATTCTATAGACAGATCAGCGTTATGGGCTAAACTTGCTACCACCAATATTGACAAGTGACTCTTGTTCCTTATTAAGGATCTGTACTCCAATACTAGTGTAAGAGTAAGAGTAGGCGACTCTGGTTCCCTAACTGATCCTATACGGGCTAACAAGGGGGTAAAGCAAGGCTGCCTTCTAGCCCCGCTCCTTTTTAACTTTTATCTAAATGATGTAGTTACAGAACTAGCAGGACCGGAATTCTTTCCCCCTTCCTTGGGGAATAGGAAAGTGTCGATGCTGCTTTACATGGACGACATGATCCTATTATCTATTACACGTAAGGGCCAAAGGAGACTATTGGCGAGTTTAAACACCTACTGTATAAAAGAAAAACTACAGATAAATTATTCCAAAACTAAGGTAATGGTTTTCAGGAAAAAGCATCACAATTTCAAGTGGTCTATTGGAGGACATCCAATTGACCAGAGTCGTTCATTTAAATATTTGGGTATCTATTTTCAGGATACCCTTTCCTGGAAAAAACATTTTGCTCATATTAAAACTGCTGCACTGAGGTGCTCCGGAGCTATCCTTAGATTTTATAGGTCAGCTGGGGGCAATCTTGTTGCCCTGGCACTGAAATTTTCCAAAGTAAAGTTCTCACCCAGATATTATATGGGGCAGCAGTCTGGGGCTGGGAGGATTCCTATATCGCCATCCTCGAAACTATTCAAAACAACTTTACGGCATGGGACCACAATACCTGATGGAACGCCTCTCCCGATATGAACCTACCCGCACACTGCGCTCAACATCGAAGGCCCTCCTCCGGGTGCCCACTCAGAAAAAAGCCCGGAAGGTGACAACAAGAAAAAGGGCCTTCTCAGTGGTGGCCCCCGAACTATGGAATATTCTTCCTGATGAGATACGCCTGGCGCCAACATTATTATCCTTTCGGCATCAGATAAAAACCTTCCTCTTCTCCCAGGCATTTTCAGCATTTTAGTAGTATTTAATGTGCATTTTAGTGTGTGTTTAATTATGTTTTAATTCTTGATTTTTAACTTACTTTTAAATTGCTTAATATGAAGTTTTAATTGTATGTCAGATGTTTTTTACCTGTTGTAAACAGCCCAGAGAGCTTCGGCTATAGGGGGGTATATAAATTGAATAAATAAATAAATAAAAAATAAACTTTCTGAAAAAGCTCTTGCGACTCCCCATTGGCACCCCTGCGGTGCTTCTCCACGCCAAGGTTGGTTTACCCCCAGTTAGGGCTCAGGTCCACCATACCTTACTTACATTCTGGGGAACTATAACAAAGTCAACATCAAAGATAGTTGTGCAAGCCTGTTATGATATAGCTTCTGCTGACAAGACCTGGGCTTCAAGACTAACAAATGTCTATCAGCAGTATCACATTTCAGAACAGATCTTAACCCCATTTAATAGAATCAAGGTGCGGGAAGCAATTTACGGGCACTGTTCATGGATGTACAGACTAGCAATTATTAACACAAAATTTTCCAAGTGGTTTGGTATATTCAAACACGACCACATGTGGGTGAGATACCTGACATATCCTATATCAGTCCATCTGAGACAAGCCTTTACGGCACTCAGGTTTCAGACAATGCCAAGCGCGGTCCTGCTCGGACGTTACCAACAGATACCCTGGGAGCAACGATTGTGTATCTGTGGATCACCCCTGGTGGAAGATTTACGCCACTACTTGCTGGAATGCCCCTTATATCTGCATCCTAGGACCAAATTTTTAAGTGAACTATTAACACAGCAGGGAACCCCTCAAAAATGCACCTTATTCCCTTTCTTTTATCTGATAACGATTATGCGGTCACATATAGAGTTGCCCATTTCGTCACAGCGGCACAAAAACTCCGGGCCAAACATGTTGCAGAACTGGACTTTGTCAAAGGACAATAATATAAGTACAATCTATTACCTGACTAGGGGTTAATGGGTTTTTACTGAATGTATTGAAACGCCTTCTGATACCTTGTTCATTGTAGACTTCTATGTATATTGTTGGTTTTAATGATGTGAAGGCTATGTTGTGACGGCTTATAGCTATACAAATAAAATTTTACTGCTACTACCACACTAAAATGCTGAAGAATTTTCATGAGGATATTTTGTATTTTAAAAAATTGCAAATTGCTGCAAAAATGAGAACTGAATTTAAGATTAGAAAACTGAGACAACAGAAATTGACACATCCTTCCATCCCTAATTGATGGTTGTCTTGTCTTTCTCCACTCCACTCTCCACTCCTGTTTCATTTACTTGTTCTGTTGTCTCCTGCTTCATTGGTTGATGTTTCTGCCTCCATTGTATCTAGTTCTGTGCCAAAATCTGTCTCCAGTTTCTCCAATGTTTTCTTCTTCTGTGAAAAAGGCTTCAAATTTTTTTTGCCTCAGTGTCAGGACACTTGAAATTCTTTTTAGAATTTTGGATGGTGCAGTTTTCTGCTTACCTTGCTGCAAGGATGCCCAAGGTGGTGGTGGTGGTGTGTGTTTTATTTTCCTGTAAACATTTTTCCAGCACTCTGCAGCCTCTCTGGTTGCCCACACTTCCTGATCTGTAAAGGCCTTATGGAAGGAGTTACCTCATGATGCCTTTGGCTTTGACTGAAGTTCAGGCATACGGGAAGGCTGAAAAGTGCAGACCACAGGTGATATGCTAAGAACATAAGAAGAGCCTGCTGGATCAGGCCAGTGGCCCATCTAGTCCAGCATCCTGTTCTCACAGTGGCCAACCAGGTGCCTGGGGGAAGCCCACAAGCAGGACCCGAGTGCAAGAACACTCTCCCCTCCTGAGGCTTCCGGCAACTGGTTTTCAGAAGCATGCTGCCTCTGACTAGGGTGGCACAGCACAGCCATCATGGCTAGTAGCCATTGATAGCCCTGTCCTCCATGAATTGGTCTAATCTTCTTTTAAAGCCGTCCAAGCTGGTGGCCATTACTGCATCTTGTGGGAGCAAATTCCATAGTTTAACTATGCGCTGAGTAAAGAAGTACTTCCTTTTGTCTGTCCTGAATCTTCCAACATTCAGCTTCTTTGAATGTCCACGAGTTCTAGTATTATGAGAGAGGGAGAAGAACTTTTCTCTATCCACTTTCTCAATGCCATGCATAATTTTATACACTTCTATCATGTCTCCTCTGACCCCCCTTTTCTCTAAACTAAAAAGCCCCAAATGCTGCAACCTTTCCTCGTAAGGGAGTCGCTCCATCCCCTTGAACATTCTTGTTGCCCTCTTCTGAACCTTTTCCAACTCTAGAATATCCTTTTTGAGATGAGGCGACCAGAACTGTGCACAGTATTCCAAATGCGGCCGCACCATAGATTTATACAACGGCATTATGATATCGGCTGTTTTATTTTCAATACCTTTCCTATATCGCTAGCATGGAATTTGCCTTTTTCACAGCTGCTGCACACTGGGTCGACATTTTCATCGTGCTATCTACTACAACCCTGAGGTCTCTCTCCTGGTCGGTCACCGCCAGTTCAGACCCCATGAGCGTATATGTGAAATTAAGATTTTTTGCTCCAATATGCATAATTTTACACTTGTTTATATTGAATTGCATTTGCCATTTTTCTGCCCATTCACTCAGTTTGGAGAGGTCTTTTTGGAGCTCTTCGCAATCCCTTTTTGTTTTAACAACCCTGAACAATTTAGTGTCGTCAGCAAACTTGGCCACTTCACTGCTCACTCCTAATTCTAGGTCATTAATGAACAAGTTGAAAAGTACAGGTCCCAATACCGATCCTTGAGGGACTCCACTTTCTACAGCCCTCCATTGGGAGAACTGTCCATTTATTCCTACTCTCTGCTTTCTGCTTCTTAACCAATTTCTTATCCACAAGAGGACCTCTCCTCTTATTCCATGACTGCTAAGCTTCCTCAGAAGCCTTTGGTGAGGTACCTTGTCAAACGCTTTTTGAAAGTCTAAGTACACTATGTCCACTGGATCACCTCTATCTATATGCTTGTTGACACTCTCAAAGAATTCTAATAGGTTACTGAGACAGGACGTTCCCTTGCAGAAGCCATGCTGGCTCTGCTTCAGCAAGGCTTGTTCTTCTATGTGCTTAGTTAATCTAGCTTTAATAATACTTTCTACCAGTTTTCCAGGGACAGAAGTTAAGCTAACTGGCCTGTAATTTCCGGGATCCCCTCTGGATCCCTTTTTGAAGATTGGCGTTACATTTGCCACTTTCCAGTCCTCAGGCACGGAGGAGGACCTGAGGGACAAGTTACATATTTTAGTTAGCAGATCAGCAATTTCACCTTTGAGTTCTTTGAGAACTCTCGGGTGGATGCCATATGGGCCCGGTGATTTGTCAGTTTTTATATTGTCCATTAAGCTTAGAACTTCCTCTCTCGTTACCACTATTTGTCTCAGTTCCTCAGAATCCCTTCCTGCAAATGTTAGTTCAGGTTCAGGGATCTGCCCTATATCTTCCACTGTGAAGACAGATGCAAAGAATTCATTTAGCTTCTCTGCAATCTCCTTATCGTTCTTTAGTACACCTTTGACTCCCTTATCATCCAAGGGTCCAATCATCTCCCTAGATGGTCTCCTGCTTTGAATGTATTTATAGAATTTTTTGTTGTTGGTTTTTATGTTCTTAGCAATGTGCTCCTCAAATTCTTTTTTAGCATCCCTTATTGTCTTCTTGCATTTCTTTTGCCAGAGTTTGTGTTCTTTTTTATTTTCTTCATTTGGACAAGACTTCCATTTTTTGAAGGAAGACTTCCTTCTTTATTTTCTTCTTTGCAGAATAAAGGAAGGGCACTAAGAAATACCCATTCAGTTGCTTCAAAAGTAAGGAAAGTTCATCAAAAACCCTGCACCCCACCCATGATAATGTCACAAAATGTATGAAGGCAGCCTGTCTTCTCCTTAAGTGCTGGAAATTGGTAGGAAAAGATACAGGAGACATTTTCAGCCCCGCACTAATTCTCTCTCCTCAATCTCCTGTCGCCTCCTCCATCCCTTCCTTTCTTGTTTGTGCATTTGCCTTTACCTAAGGTTGCCATATTCCAGTTCCACAAATCTGGGCTGGCTAATTTGCTAATTTGCATATTATGTAGTTATGTAAATTAAGTATATTAATGATTGCATTGTCCAGTTGTTTTGTTTTTGTGCCTAGTAATTACCACCAAAAACTGGGGGAGGATATGAGGAATCTTTTTTTTAAAAAAACGCACAACCTTACATTTTCAGCCTTAAATGCCTAGACCAATGGTTCCCAACCTTTATGCGTACGGGACCCCCTTTTTAAACTCAAAAATTTTTGTGACCCCCACATGCTAATTGTTGCAATTTTAGTATCTGTTAATTGAAAAAAAAATACATAATGAAGTGTTAAGTAATGTCATTTTTTATTCATCTCAACAACAAATATGATATTTATTATCTGCCATTCACCAGAAAGTCCCAGGGCAGATTACAGAATATAAACAATTTATAACAAAATTTGAAGGATAGTCAACTTATGTAACTAGGGGCTTCATGCGCCAACCCCATACACATACATGTACACACACACACACAGGAGCTCCCAAAACACACACATCCACACTCAACACCCATACCCAGGGAGTCCCACCCCCACACATGTGCAGGTGTGCATGCATACACACACACTCACTCGCTCACTCACCCACCCACCAGAACCCACCATTCATTCCCCAAATGAATCTGCTCAGATAATTACTTCTGAAACCCACATTGTGAAGAAGAGTGAAACCAGGCCACATTCACACCATGCATTTATTCTGCTATTATTCCACTTTAAATACTCATGGCTTCCCCCGCAAAAGCCTGGGAAGTATAGTTTATCAAGGGTGCTGAGAGCTACAATTCCCTGTGTGGTTTAACGTTCCAACCCTTTTCTCCCAGGAAACTCTGGAGATTGTAGATCTGTGAGGGGAACAAGTGCCTTGTAACAACTCTCAGCAACCTTAAGAAGCTACACTTCCCAGCATACTTTGGGGGAAGCCATGACTGTTTCAAGTGGAATAATAGTGGAATAAATGTACAGTATGAATGCAGCCCAAGAGTGTCCAGGTGACTAAATGATTAAGTGTTGACAGGCTCTTAAATCCATGGTATAACTGAGTTAATGAGAAGGCTGGTGTTGTTTTGCAGCTGTCAGAGACTGGAAGTCTAGTTGAAGTGATGTAAGTTACAACCTTAAATCTGGTTCCACATCTAACTTGTTTCGCTATTTTGATTTCAATGCAACAAGTGCAGAAAATCCCCTTTCACAAACATAAGTTGTAAGAAAAGGCATCAGGTACTTCAAAGCCTTATCAGAGAGTTCTGGGTACTCAGAATGAACATATAGCCAGAAGTCAGACAGGTGCTTCTGTGTAGGGTTGCTGGGTTCCTGGCCTGAGACTGATCCTGTATCTTTAGGAGAAGAGAAAGTCAGCCAAGTGTAGGTGTTCTTGCAACCCTGTAATGAGAAAAACCACAAGGTGGAATTCTTCCTTCCCCCTGCACAACTTTTAAAGATACAGAAGATCTCTTGGTTGCCAGGAACCTGGCAACCCTACCTGTGTGAAGAGTAGCTTTAAAGATTTGTCACATGCAAGTTCTATTAAGCTGTTTTGTTCTTTTGGTGACAGGTCAGAGAATATAGCATTATCAGCACTCACAAAGGGGTTTCTAATCCAGTCGCATCTTGACTCAGGAACAGGAAAGTAGGCACGCAGCTGTACTTGGAGGCTTTGCAGGTGTTCACTTATGTCACATTCTACTTTATCAGATAATTGCATTTGTGATGTGATTAAGAAATCTGAAAGACATGGAAATGATTCATACTTGGATTGATTCAATTGACAAGACCACAGGCTTAATTTCTGGATCATAGCTTCTATTTTATCCTGGACTTTGAACATATTTACATCCTTTCCTTGAAGACTTAAGTTGAGTCCATTTAAATGGCTGAATATATCAGCTAAATATGCCAATTTTTCTAACCAAGAAAAGTCATTAAAGTGAAGCGAAAACTGAGATTTTCATTCAAGCAGGAAAATCCTCACTTCATCTCGCAAATAGGTGAGTCAGAACCTTCCCTCGAGAAAGCCAACGGATTTCTGTATGTAGAAGTAGTTGACGGTCATCCCTGCCCATCTCCTCACACAGAGCTGCAAAAATTCTTGAATTTAGAGGGCGGGCCTTAATGAAATTAACAGTTTTCACGGAGTCATCTAAAACAGTCTTGAGTTCAGAAGGCATTTTCTTTGTTGCTAGTGATTCCCTGTGAATGCAGCAGTGAATAAATTTTACGTCTAGTGACACAGCTTTTACACGAGCGACAACACCACTATACTGGCCTGTCATAGCACGAGCCCCATCAGTACTAATTCCAACACATTTTGACCCTTCAATATTGCTCTCCTTTATAAAGTCATTCAAAATTCTAAAAATGGCATCTGTTGCCAGTGTTTGCAATGATCTGCAAAAGCGAAGGTCCTCATTCATACTTCCATTGCATTCATATCTAACAAGTGTCAGAATATTGGCTAGGTTTGAAATGTCTGTGGATTCATCAAGTCGAAGAGCATAGAAGCGACTATTACATATTCTTTTAATCAACTGTTCCTTGACGTTCTCAGACATCTCCCCAATTCTGCGTTGAACTATTATTTGATAATGAAACAGCATTCAGTTCTTTGCAAGCCTTCTCTCCCAACATTGTACTCACTATTTTCTTCGCTGCTGGTAATATTAATTGTTCTCCAATTATATGTGGCTTTCCTGCACGTGCTATCAGAAAAGCTACTTGATAAGAGGCTTCCACTGCATTTGAATTATCAGAACTTGCCACTGTATGCTGCAGCACTTTGCAACTTTTATTTAGATCTATGAGTTTCCTTTGAAAATATTCTGCTGGTTTTCCTGCACAATTACAGTGTTTGGTTTCTAAATGTCGCCCAAGTTTGCTGGGTTTTAAGCTTTCATTTGAGAGTATCTCAAAACAAATCACGCACAATGGTCTTTGGTCATTTTCAGAACCAGTCCATGTAAAACCCATATTTAGAAAACTAGCTATAGCAATATTTCCGCATTTTTTGCTTGTTTTGTCTGTGCTACAGGGTTTCACTACTTTCCCTTTGTTCATTTTCTTCTTTCCTTTTCAGTCTACCTGTTTTCAGCCACCTATCCATTGTGTTTGACACCCAGCGGAGTTAGATACTGAAATTAGATAGTAAAAAATGATCTTCATTAATATTTATGCACCGCTTTCTCAAGCTTGTTAAACAATTATATATATGTGTGTGTGTGCGCACATATATATGTGTGTGTATTTGAAATGTGGTATTGGAAGAGAGCTTTGCGCATACCATGGACTACGAAATAGACCAATAATTGGGTGTTAGAACAAATTAAACCAGAACTATCACTAGAAGCTAGAATGATTAAACTTTGGTTATCATACTTTGGACACATCATGAGAAGACAGGATTCACTAGAAAAGACAATAATACTAGGAAAAACAGAAGGGAGTAGCACTTTATCCTTCAGTTCCTTCTCTATCTGCCTTGATTATTTATAGTCCAATACTCAAAAGCAAAGGAAAGTTAGTCAAGACACTTTTTGGTCATGAGTCTTTTACCTCTGTACCTGACTGACTTCCCTCTTTATGACTTCTTGGCACTTTTCTCCTTTCCAGTCGTTCCTTTCCTGAAGTTGTCCTATATTCACTGAGCTTTCTTCTTTCTTATGTTTTCTATTTTCTATCCTTGCACACATGAAGACTTCACCTCTCTTCTCTCACTCCCTATCAGATCACTGGGACAAAGGGAAGAGGGGAGGAGAAGAAAGGAAAATATTAAGGGCTGTTTTTCTTCTAAAAGGTTTTTCAAATAACAGGAAAGATCTCAAGTAATTCTCTCTCCCACTCTTTATAAAGAATCCAAAGTCATTCCCCACATAGGTTACCAGCAACTTCCCCTCCCTCTTTGCTTCCCTCATAAACACAGAAGCAGCATTTAACCCTCTGTCTCTCATCTCTCTCACCCACCCACCAACACCCACTTACCCTCCTCTATTTTGTTTTGGCTTCTTCTCTGCCCCCTTTCTCCTCCCCCCCACAAGAGAAGATATTCCTCTTACTTTTCAAGAAGCTACCCTGCCACGAGAGAAGAAGAAAACATCCCTTCTGACTTTTTGAGACCAGTGCTGCTCCCCCTTCATCAGAGAGGAGAAAAGCGCCTCTGTAAAAGCCGCTCCTGCCTCCACTCCCTTATCTCTTTGGTTTTCTATCTGGGCTGGTTTCCTCCTGTATGCTGTGTTTGGTGGGAAAGTGTGCAATGTAGGCACTCTAGAATGGGAGTGATCCAGATTGCACATGTAGTGGCTGCCTGGCAGAAAATTACCAGATATAGAATGCATGTTGAGTAATTTTAAGCTGTGCAGCCACTATGCATGCAAGCTGAATCACTCCTATTCAAAAGAACTTGCACTGCACACCTTCCCACTCAGCCCAAAGCATGAATGAAGAACCTACTCTCTAATTAGGCACCTTGTTCTGTTGCTGACTTGCTCAGATGCCTTGCTGACAAAGGCAGGAATTTGGACCCTTGCTGAGGGCAGGCCAGGCTCCTGCTGCTGTTGAGCCTGCTTTCCTCCCACCCCCTCCGAGGTTGACCTGGCCTCCAACTAAGCAGCTGCTGCCAATGCTGCCAACGCAGTGCACAGACTGCCGAGTCACGTCTGCCCGTGGCACACAAGCAGGGGCCAACTGGCATGCTACAGCCAAGCCCCACCTGGAGGGGAGGGAATGGACTCTTCCTCTGCTAAAGCTGGCCTGGAGGCCCACAGAGCAGAGCCCTCCCCCCAGCGCACGCATGCACCGGCTGCAGCCCCCTCAGGGACTAAATTGGCGGGGGTGGGGGAGAAGCAACTGAAGCAGCCCCAGCCTCCCATCCCTGTCCCCTCCCCCTCTGTTCAGCACTCACAGTGGTGCCGGCATGGCTAGTAGGCAGGCAGGCAGTCAATCAGTCAGGCTGTGTCTTCCCCTGCTCCATACTTGCAGTGGTGGTAGCAGTGGCATTTCCTCTGCAGTCTGCACTCTTGTTCATGGCCCCCTTTTTATTGGTTTGCGACCTCCTTGGGGGCCACGGCCCCCAGGTTGGGAATCACTGGCCTAGACTTTAGTTTCCAATACTATGGAATATTTATTTAAGAGGATTTATATCCTGCCCTTCCACTGTCAAAAAACAAGTCAAAGTTCAGATAATAATTTTAGAAATACTATAAGTTCTAGATCTAAATCCATTGTGCTACTGCTCCAACTTTGCAAATAATATTTCCTTGTTGATTTTGCTCCTTATGGTTCTTTAACATCTGTTGTAGCTTACTAATTCTGTATTGTAATACCATGATGTTGGTATGTACAGAAGCCTGTAAAATATATGAAATATCTCTCACTGACTTGTGAAAGTTTACATTGAACATCTATGCTAAATGAGGCAGGCCAAATAGCCTTAACTGGGAACAATAACAATATATTCCAGGGCTATGGGAAATTCTGATCATATTCTCAGTATGAGGTAGTGAAAGAAAATGAACAAAATCTATTTGAATTACTCCACATATCTCTTAAAAAAATACTTAGAAAATCTAACAAAAGTAAGGCTGCAATCCAAAACACACTTACCTGGGAGTAAATCTCATTGAACCCAATAGAGCTTACTTGAGTAGACATGTACTGGATTGCACTGTAAATGTTACAAGTTTACTAGTCTTAAAAAGCACATCTAAAGTACATTGAAAGATACATTTAAAGAGACAATCTGATCATATATTCTACTACAGTAATCAACACATTTATTCTGTTTCTCTAAAAAGATATATTTTGTCCCTCTACATTTAATATTTACTCCTCATCTTTTTAGCTCCTTTTCCAAAAACCTGCACAATAACACAGGGGCAGAATGGCTATAATATGTGATCAATGCAGTTTGTAGCAGTGTAGTACACAGCAGAATGTTATAAACTACAAATCAGAGTCTATGACAAAGTCTAGAACATTGGTGTGATATTAGAGTTACCCAAGATAAAAGGTTTTAAATCTTTTACAGAAATTGTGGAAGTAGTGTAGAGTTGATTTTGTAGACTAGACAAGAGATTAGCAGGACCTCCTCTATGACTAAAGTATGCTCTTACATTGATCCCTTTGGGTTGAACATTGCCTGGGACTCAGGAGCCACCAGTCTTCTCCCTCCCCACTCAAGGGCACCACAGCATGACTCAGCTCACGCATGAGAAACACCATCCCCTGGACTCACCATAGCAACCTGACCAAGCAAAGGGTAGCTGTGGTAACAATAAAAAATTACTCACGGGCAGCACTTGCGCCTGCCAAAGCTCTAAAAGAAAAAGCAAGGAAGTGACTTAGGCTTATGGGCTTTATGTATGGAGACGGGCATCGCTCTAAAGCCCTGGTCAACTCTATGGCGAAAACTCTAAATACTTTGCTTTGGAAGTCTGGGCAAAATGGGCAGAAAACTGCCTCCACATTTTGCCTTCCATCTCTGGATCCACAAGGGCTAGAGACTAGTTTTTTGTTTGTTTTTTAAAAAGAAAGCTGGGAATCCGGGCCACCTAATGGACTAAGCAGCCACCAGGTAGCATCGATAGAATCTGGGTAAAACCTGGCTAACCGGGCAATATGACAACCCTACCTTTACCTCTTTCCCACTGTTGTTGTCTCTCCTCCATCTCCTACCTCCCACTCCTTGTCTTAGTTGCCAGTCCTCCAGCCTTCTCTTCTCACATTTGTTTGCTTATTCTTTCTTTCCATGACTCTGTCAGCCCTTCTCTTACCTCCTTTTTCCTCCTCCTGCCACACAGTGGCAGTTGGTGTCCACTGGGACTGGCGGGGTGGAAAGCAGGTAGCCCAACAGTAGGTGGAGCCACAGCCAATGACAGGCAGAGCCAACTGTGCTAGATGGGCCCTAGCTTGCTCCCTGCTGAGTTCCACAATGAGAGCACTGAGACTATGGAGGAGAAGCTAACTGCCAGTGCCATGCCCTGGACTGGTTGTTAGTAAGAAGGCATACAGGTGGGGGCTGGCTGAGGGCAGACTGAGGTTGGTAGAGCAGTGTCCCACTTGCCTTAATGAATGACTGTTGCCACACAAAGGGACTTCTGGAAGCCTGCCATATAAGCTCTGCTTCCAATGGAATATTATGACATGGGTAATAAGGCATGTGGTGCATTCATGCACATTTGTATTTTAACCACTGAACTCACTTCAGAGTAAACATATTTAGGATTGTGTTGTCAGACTACAGATACATTCTTTCAAAGAAGAAGAAAAATTAAAATGCCAAGCTCATAATCCTTTAAGAAAGATGTGTAGCATCTGATTTCTTGGACAAACTCTTGTGAAGGCCTTAGGCGTTTACTTTAATTTTAATTGGCCATTAAACAACTTTCTGTGGGGCAATGGTAAATGCATTGTAACAAGTGTCTTTCAAATTACCACTTTCCACTGAGTTAATTAAAACCACAAATATAATGGCACAGGGTCATTTAACAATGTCTTTATATTTTTGCCTGAGAATTTATTCACCACATCATGTTAAACCTAATCATTTTTTAAAGGGAACTTTATATGCAGTTTTGTAAATCCACCAAGTTCAGGTTTAATTTTCACACTAAAAGGTACTGGTAGCAATTGCTGATAGCAATTTTGTTCATTCATTAACCGCATACATAACTACAGGAGGAACTACATAGACTTGAAGTTCAAAACCACAACGTAAGAACTCCAGGACTCTGCAATGAGCAAGATGCTCATTGTTACAACAGGCAGTGTGTGTGTGGAAGGAAGGCTTGTATATTGCATTTCTTTATGCTCTGCATACAGACAAATATTGCACTCCTTTTGTGATCTCAGTTAATGAGGGCCTGAAAAAATCAGTGTGAAGCTCATCTGGGGTGGCCATAAAATTCACACTTTTCATATGTGCAAACTGATTTTATGCATCATTTTCACATAGTGAAAATTTCTCCTGGCTGTGTCCGATTGGGTGACATTTGCCCCATTTTAGAGACTCTTATTGTCATGATTTGATGTGCCAGATCTCGTGTCTCAAAACAGTGGAAAATATTCAGGAACACAAACAGTCACCACATAAAAACAATGACCATATCAAAAATGAATGTGTAAATTGGACCCAGTGTGATTTTTTTTTCCTGGAAGCAGAAGCAACTTAGGAGAGTCTTCCGGTGCAAGTCAATTGAGTACAACATATTTTCTGGATTACTAAAGCCTAGGTACTGGTTGCTTCTTTCTTGAAAGCAGCAGGGGATTATAAACAGGCATGCTTTGTTCAGTCACTTTTCATAGGACATTCATATGATATTGTCATTCAATCACTGTCATCCTGTATTTTCTCTGTGGTTCTCCCAGAAAGTCAGGGGTCTTTTTTTTAGATGAACGGAAGAGTAGCATAACCTTTATAGGTACAGGTGCAATTAGTGTTACCTTCCATTTCTGAAAGAGACAGGGTTTTGATATGGGCAGTGATGTGTGATATTGCTAACATGTTGGTGACAGGAAAGGATTTTTTTCACCATCATTTTTTGTTTAATTAGCATTATAGTGTAATAGACCTATAAATCTTGAATTGTTGTTAATTTTTTAAAAAAATCTATGGCAGAAAAAGCATTTTAGCACTAATGAAAAGATCAATCTTAATTTTAAAATTTTAATAGGTCAACTAAACAAGGAGGAATTGGGACCTCCTAATATATATATACACACCCATAATTCATTGGAGAAGTCATGTAATTTAAATGTTTGTTGGATGTACTTTAAATGTCTGGTGTCTATTTGTCCTAAGTGAAATCTCAAAAAGAGTTCCTTTTATATTGCATAGGAATTTGCAGTTCCAAGGGAGGTAAGTCAAAAATCCCACTGAGCCATGTACAAACCCTTCAACTGCCTGAAATAGGTCTTTGCATCATAGTCTTAGAAATGTCATTAATCTTCACCTCATTTAAATATCTCCAAGAAAAACGGGCCTATAACAATAACATTCCAAGGATGAGAGTGATGTCCCCTTTTTTAAAACCTTTTTAATTCTTAACATTTATGATAACTCAACCTCATGTTAACAAATCCATTCTTTATTTTTACATCACTATGATTGGAACATATTTAACTAGCTCAAACCATGAAGTCATCTGGTATAAATTGCCTTTAACTTAAAAATCTAAGAAATCTCCTAATATGCCCTTCAGCAGGAAGGGTGACCTAGATTTTACATTTAAAATTTGTTTAAAGCTGTGCTCTGCTTTAAAAATAATTTTATGCATTTGTTAGTAAGGAATCAGCAACAGCCTAAGGCTATCAATACGGTAAGTAAGCTGCTTTCTTGGATGGTTTCAGATGTATGTTCAAATATCACCAGAAGTTTCTTGTCAAATCTGAAAATGAACAGAAGCAAAAGGGAGAGAATCCCTCCCCCACAAGCCACAGAGTGTCAAACAGTTAATATATTTATTTCTATATATCTTATATACACATACATATATTACAAAATATCCAACAACCCCAAACCCTGAAATATTGGCGGGGGAAAGTGATAAGGTTTTCCATTTGGAGAAATACCCTCTGCATCATGCTAATGCCCTTTCATCCTCTCCTTATTCTAATCTACTTTCTGAGTCTGCTCAGTTAAGGCAAAATAGAAGATTTGCTTGAATCTTCTGTTTTGGCTCAACATTAAAAAAAAGCAAGCATGATTTCCCTGTTGTTTATCTTTGAATCTGTAGGATGCTAGGATTTTGGACGCAAAATCTCTTAATTCACTGGCAAGTGATCATAAGGACAATCACTGTGGCCCATTGCTCTCTATAGCATAGTGCTAGCAGTACCAAGAGAATGTGTATGCATTCTGTGTCTCTCTCAAATATATAGACTTTGTCTTGGTACTGTCATTCACAGTAGTTGTAAAATAAAGCATCATTTTTGAGATTTCGATTCCTTTCTTTTGAGTTGTTTTCTATTTGCTGGCATGATGAGGGGACTGCTAAAATATGGAGTGAAATCTGTTGTTTCTTTCTTGTAGCTAGAAGGTTCTCCTCTGCTTCCTTTAGGTGCCGATGGGTACTTTTTTAAAAAAAGCTTCGATCCACTGAAATATTACTTTCTGTTGGAATCTGTGTATGACTGGAGGTTTTTCATGCTGCATTCCAGAAGATATTTTACAGGCTTTCAAAATGACAGAAAGAAACAGTCAGTCCCATCGAGCACCAGAAATTATTTTAACATTATTATCGCTTAAGCAAATCAGACATTGGCAGCTTCAGCCAATGCATGAAACCTATCTCATCTATCAACTGGCCATCTTGTACTAATCTCCTTGTTAGTGATAATACAACTAGGGAGCAGACCTCTGGGCAACTGCTGGGCATTGATTTGCTCTTGATGCTTTGACAGCATATGGAATGGGGTATGATATCTTGATTTTACAGAGATAAAGTGCATATTGCTTTTGAAAATCATCTCTACTGGCAGAAACACATTCTTCTTCTAGGGAATGAAAATGGCCAATGTGCAATAATTATGCTGCTTAATGCAGGCAGATTTTAGTCTTGGGGTAGGGGTGGGGATTAGCTTAATGTTCTGAGGAAAGTTTTCCTTGGTATGAGTAATATGGTAGCCTGATTTATTCTATTGAACTGACTTTCCCTTGATCAATTCAATGCAAAACCAGCAGTTTAAGATTATTCTTTGTTCACTAGTGGAGAGGTAGAATTCTGTGTCATAGGTTGCATCCATGCTCTCTCCAGACAGTCCTCTATTTGAACAGGACTCCATTCCAAGTCCATTTTAAACGAAAGATCCATAAGAAGGGAGAACAGGGGCTGGAAGTTGCTCATCAACACTTAGCCCTTGGACAGCAGGCTGAGGAGGCACATAAGTCACCTGATCACAGTCTTGCAAACGTTAAGCAAATCTGTCTCCTCTTTTGGACTCTTTTTTTTCCCCGGATGGTGCATATCTTGTTTTTGGGGTAATGAATATGCAGCCTCCCTAGACTAGGGTGGAGATGGGAGATCTAGGTTCAGCTCACTGGATACCTTGGGCAAACGACTATCTCTAGGTTTCAGTTCCTCATGCAAGGAAGGGAATGCTGGTGATTTAGTTCATAGGGTTGCTTTGAAGACAAACACAACAAAGAACGTAAAGCAGTTTATAGCTCTGTATAGCAGACTGCTACTATTGTCATTCTTTTCAAATGAAGAAATGAAACTCAGATAGGACTCATGAGTCCATATTCCATAGGTCTAAAGCACACAATCAGAAGTGGCAGTAGAACTCATCGTGGCAAATCCAATAAACTTGTTTTCCAGGTTGGAGAGGCCATGTATGTTCAGCTTCACTAAGGTGGAGGGGAGAAAAGCGGGTGTTTCTATATCGGCTGGACCTAAATTTGATACAAGCTACACAAATTAAGCACCTCTTCGCTCCCATTCAGCTGCTAAACAAAATGCAGCAGATCAGCCATGCAGACCTCCTCCATTTATTACAGGCATACCCCGCTTAAAGTAGCTTCACTTAAAGTAGCCTCGCTATAAAGTACATGCTCCATACTCCACCATACCCCACTTAAAGTACGCGGGCTTCGCAATAACGAACACTTTATTGGCATGATGCTGCTGCCATCTAGTGGTGATTGCGTGCAGTACAAGTGAAGACAATTGCTTCACTTTAAGTACATTTTCACTTAAAGTATACTCTCCGGTCCCATTGCGTACGTTGAAGCGGGGTATGCCTGTACTTCAGTACCAGTAGCCCTATACTTTTTTATTCTTTGTCTATGAATGTGTATACCAAAGCATTCTATTTCAAAATATTACAGCTTTACCTTGTTTAAAAAAGATTTTCTGCTTTCTTTCTTTCTTTCTTTCTTTCTTTCTTTCTTTTTTTCTTTCTTTCAGAAACACCAGTAGTGTTTCTACTGTCTTGAAACAGTTTCTACTGTCTTGAAATACCAGTAGTAGTCAGTGTGGTGGGACAGACCTGCCTTCCCAACACCAGCATTGCTGCATCTTACCTAGAGGGTGCTGGGCTGGGGCAAGGCAGTGGCAAGATTGGGGCTTCTCGGAGACACCAGCAGAGATAATCAGGCACTGCAGCCAATATGTGTGTGCATCCCTGACCTCGCTAATGCCCTGTCCTACCCCACCCCTTTGCTGTCCAGAGAACTGCAGCAACACTGACATGAGGGGAGAGCTCTGGTCCACCACACTGGCTGCTGTTGGGATACACATGTGGTTGCAAGGCCTTGTAAAAGTACCAGCTTAGCCACGATGCAGATTTCTGGTACCAGGATTTCTAAAGTCAAAGAAGATGGCTTTGCTTTGAACCATTTCTCATCCCTGTCAAAATATGAACAGGTTAACATTTTGCTATCTTCTGGTTACTATTGCAATCTGAGGCACTGAAATAGAAATGGATTTATTTTATGCCGTTGTCAGTTCTCATTTTTGTCTTTGTCAAGAGAATGGATTATAGCAGCACCGTAATGCCAATTCCTCTTGTTACAGACTTTCATTTGTGGGATGGAGATGGGAATCAGAATGGAATATTGTGTAAAAAATTGAGAAATTCTTATAACAGTACTAGAGGTGTGAGGAAAATGGAAATATTGGCAGCGAGGCAAGGGGAAAGGATTAATCTTGCACAAATTATTCTGACAATTAACCTATCTTATCAGAAATATTCACTATGGTAATATCACGTTCATATGGCTGCTAAGTGCCTCACAGTAGCAAATGCAATACTACATGAGTATACCCAAAGATTAATAACAACAACAACAACAACAACAACAACAATAATAATAATAGCCATATTTTTATTGTTATGTGCCTTCAAGTCAATTACGACTTATGGTGACCTTATGAATCAGCCACCTCCAACAGCATCTGTCATGAACCACCCTGGTCAGATCTTGTAAGTTCAGGTCTGTGGGCTTCCTTGATGGAATCAATCTATCTCTTGCTTGGCCTTTCTCTTTTTCCACTCCCTTCTGTTTTCCCCAGTATTATTGTCTTTTCTAGTGAATCATGTCTTCTCATGATGTGTCCAAAGTATAACCTCAGTTTCATCATTTTAGCTTCTAGTGATAGTTCTGGTTTAATTTGTTCTAACACCCAATTATTTGTCTTTTTCGCAGTCCATGGTATCCGCAAAGATCTCCTCCAACACCACATTTCAAGTGAGTGGATTTTTCTCTTATTCTCTTTTTTCACTGTCCAGCTTTCACATCCGTACACAGAGATCAGAAATACCATGGTCTGAATGATCCTGACTTTAGTGTTCAGTGATGCATCTTTTCATTTGAGGACCTTTTCTAGTTCTCTCATAGCTGCCGTTGCCAGTCCTAGCCTTCTTCTGATTTCTTGACTATTGTCTCCATTTTGGTTAATGACTGTGCCAAGGTATTGATAATCCTTGACAAGTTCAATGTCCTCGTTGTCATCTTTGAAGTTACATAAATCTTCTGTTGTCATTACTTTAGTCTTCTTGATGTTCAGCTATAGTCCTGCTTTTGTGCTTTCCCTATGAATAGAGTATCAATATTTTTATAGCCACCCCAATACAGAAGTTCTCTGAGTGGCTTATAAAGAAAAAAAAGACTATAACATTAAAATGGAGTGTGAAAATATAAACTATGAAAAAATAAATTTAAAAATCTGAAACAATTTAAATCTCAGTTTAAATGTAAGAAGTTCAGACTGTGAAGCATAAGTTGCTTAAAAGGGTTGGATGAATAGAAAGTTGTTTCACATAGTGCTGAAAAGACCACAGAGATGTGCCAGGTATCTCTTCCATAACTGTGGTGCCACTATCAAAAAGTCCCTCTTCCTAATGGTTACTCTAGTGCAGTGTTCTTCAACCTTGTGTCCCCAGATGTTGCTGGACTACAACTCCCATCAACCCAACCAGCTTTGCCAATGGCCAATGATGATGGATGTTGTAGTCCAACAATATCTGGGGGCCCAAGGTTGAAGAACAGTGCTCTAGTGGGTACTATAAAGTGATGTGTACAATTATGGCACTGTATTAAAAAGTAATAAAAATAAAGGGTCAGGCAGAGCTTAATAAGTACTAAATAAGGATGTAATAGCCCCTAGCTGAGAAGAGGAAAGTGAGTTGCACCAAAGGAAAGATTTTGATGGTGGCTACACTTTATGATCTCTCCTGAGGCCACCCAGTAAGCTTTATAGTTGAGCAGAAACTTGAACCCATGTCCCCATAGACCAACATTAACACTATCAAAAGTAACATGTTATTATTACTAGAGATGGGGGAGAAGTTCAGTTTGCTTTACATTTCAGTGTGAACTGACCTCATTTTCACTTCTTGAAAAAATAAGTGAACAGAAATGCACCTGTCCATTGAAATTTACAGTTTTCTGAAATTGGTGATGCATTTCAACCAAAAATGTTTATATTAGGAGGAAATGTGGATAAATTAGTGAAAATAGCATACAAAGTGCATTATATTTGGGGAAATTGCTTGCAAAAAGTGTGTTTTAGGCAAAATTGCATCTTATACTGTTGTAACCTACCTTGGGATCTTATACTGAAGGGTGGGTAAGAAACCTTATACAAATAAATAAAAATAAAAAACTGATGTAGAAATGTGGCAAATTGAATTTAAGATTGATCGAAAAAATGAAAAACTTAGAGATCTGACAGATTCATCCATCCCTGGTTATCACAGCAATTGACAGGCCCATTGTCAGCTAAGAGTCATACATTTAATCTGTAGTTGGGTATAGGAGCATGACCTTAGTTACACATGATGCACATTGATGCAGAGTACTCATCCGGAAACAGAAATTGTCTAAAGACCTTGTGGAAATCTGAGTGATGCAATGCACAGCGCAGATTGAGAAATCCACCAGGGCACATGTGTGCCCAGTTGAGATTAGACTGAAATCCAGGCTATGAAACAGAAAAGAAACTTAAAGAGGATGCTCATTTAGCTGTCTGCTACTGCTAAAAGAAAAGAAAACTAAAAGTGCCAGCCACTGAGTTGTTATCCATTAAATGTAGACATATTTGGTTCTGAGTAATTTCAGAATGGTCCATTTTAAATAGTTAATAGCCCAGCATTTTGCTTTAAGGTAGAAGGCAGAATAGCACCAACCCTTGAATAGCAATTTAGTAATTCCAGCTTTTTTGTCACATTTCAAGTATAATAGCATTATGTAAGTGTCTCATTTGCATCCATGTATGGCCTTGATTGCTGGGGAAAAAATTGCAGTTTAATAAGCTTTAGACACAATGTTGCCTTTCTTCTAATTTTCTTGAAGCCGTGGTGCGAGCTGACATTATGCATTTTTGCTCCTCTACTATTGAGTACGAAAGTTACTGTGAATATGACTTTTGTCCTCAAATAGCTGAAATACATGCTAAAGCCATAAAAAAATACTGATGATATTCTGAATTCATCATGTATATGAAAAAGGCCACAATATTGGGATACTGAGTCAATAAAAATCATATGAACATTGATCCCTTAGTGGATATGCCTGTTCTGGTTTTAGAGCACATCTTTTTCTTCTAAATTGTAAATCTGTGTGACTCCTTCCTGATATTCAGCCTGCAGGTCCTGAGGCATGCTTTTCAAAAAAGCCACTCTGTACTAGTAGGGTTGCCAGGGTCAGGACCTGAGAATGATTCTGTATCTTTAAGAGGAGAAAATTCAGCCAAGTGCAGGTTTTCTTGCAACATTGTAATCAGAAGAACCACAAGATGGAATTCTCCCTCCCCTCTCCACAACTTTTAAAGATACAGAAGACCTCTTGGAGGCTGGGCCTGGCAACCAAGAGGTCTTCTGTATCTTTAAAAGTTGTGCAGGGGGAAGGGAGAATTTCACTTTGTGGTTTTTCCCATTACAGTGTTGCAAGAAAACCTGCACTTGGCTGAATTTTCTCTTCTCTTAAAGATACAGAATGTTATGTTATGTTATGTTTTATGTTATGTTATGTTACAGTTTATTTTTATGCTGCCTTTTGGCCAAAAAGGCCCTCAAGGCGTCTAACAAAAAATAAACACAAATAAAAAACACACATCAGAAAAGAACAATACAGTTTACAAAAATTTAAATAAAAATATTAATATTGTTAAAAAAGCAACAGCAACATCTTTCAATAACAATACAATAACAAATGTCATATTGTCTCAGACACAATGCTACTTAATGGAGTTAGTTTGTATGTTTAGCTCCAAGTCATCCAGCGATGTACATGTATGTGTGAAACAGCCTCATGTGCCTTTGCTGGATCTCTTTGCAGGTGTGTACCTCCTCTCCTTGAGTGGCAGTGCTTGCCCAAAGCAGCAATCACAGAGAAAGCAAGAGAAGCGGCAGGCATCTCCGCCTGAGCTCAGCAGCACCGAGACACCACCAGCACCCAGCTGTATCCAGAGGAGGATGAAGCCTATCAGTCCCAGCCATAGTGGCGTAGAAGCAACAATGAGTACTGGTGGCAGTCGCTGCCGCTTCTCTGTGCACCTGCGAGAATCATTCTCAGACCCTGAGCCTGGCCACCCTATGTACTAGGGTTGGGCAACCTGATGCCCTCAAAAGCCTGCTGCAATCAATCAGTTCAGATTTCTGGAAATGTGTCCCCTCCCCCAGCAACTTGGTGGTTAGCAAGGAAGACAGAGGGGGAGAAAATGAGAGAAAGTTGGCAGAAAAAGTGAAAAGGGGATGGCAGCAAGAGAGAGAAAGGGTACTAATCCACTTTTGCCTCAGGCCCTGCCCACTGCTGGCTTCAGCCTTGCTGACCTCCAGCATGTGGCCCCCTGATATATTACTCCCTATGAAATGCAGCCCTCAACAGAAAAAAAAAAAGATTGTCCATCCCTGATCAAAGCCCATCTAGCCCAGTATTTTGTATCCAACAATAGCCAGCCTGCTGGCTTTGGAACCTCGCAGGCAGGACGTGAAGGTGATAGCCATCCCACTCCTTGTTTGAAGTATTTGATATTCAAATGTATACTGCCACTATACATGGAACCACCAATTATGAGTCAATGGATTTCTTTAAGACATTTTCAAGCAATCTGAGGAGCTGCTCACTAGGATATCTTGTGGTAATGAATTCTATATGTTAATATTGTGTAATGGAAAGATCAAATGAGATTATAACAATTGCATCCATAATAATTCTTTGTAACCTTAATGTCCTGAAAGCATGAGGAATACATAATAGTTTACTAGTTTTGTACAGGCTTAGGGTTCCAGATTAGTTGGTCTTGGACAGGTCAGTGCTGTGATCTACAGGGTTTTTACATTTTAACGCAGTCTGATTCTGTAGGTTTTATGATGTTTTGATATTATTGGAAGCTTTATTGTATTTTATTGTTTCTATTTCAATTGTTTACATTTTGTGATTTATATTGCATTGTTTAATTTTGTTGTTGGGTTTTTGGAAACCACTTTGTGAACTTTTTTTATGAAAAGCTATGTAAAATACATGAATGAATAAATATGTTGTGTATTGTCTCAGTTTTAAAAATGGTAAGATTGGAATTGCTGTGGTCCACCTTGCCTGGTAGTTGTGAACAAAATAAAGACTGTAAAGCATTTTGAACATTGTCATTTAGAGGGCTTTTAAAAACAAGAAGAATTTACAACTGAGTTTCTGCTTCCATGAAAATATCGACAATTGTAAAACAAATGAAGCCTTTATAAATGTAAGTGGAGCATGTGCATCACAGCAGCTACTTATAATCAGCTTTCTAGGTATTTCTAGCCTGGAACAGTTCATGCTGTTATTATTTCTTGTAACTATTGTATTACAGTTAAGCTGATTGAAGAACTCTTTGATATGCCTGTTTTCTATGTATTGTGGATGGGAAACTTGTGACTTTCCAGATGTTTCTGGACTCCAACTCCCATCAGCCCCAGCCAGCATGGCCAATGGGCAGAGATGACCACAGCTGTAGTCGAGCAACAAATGAAGGGCCACAGGTTCCCCATCCCTGCTATATCTTTTAAAGCCCTGCTGGTTAAAGCCCTACTGGTCTATTTTTTTTTGTTCTGTGCATCCTACAATCATAAAGTCTGTTAACCAGAAAAATGAGAGACTGCCCCACCAATCTCAGTCTGCCCTCAGCCAGCCCCCACCTGCTGGCCTTATTACTTAAAACCAGCCCAGAAGGTGGCCTTGTCTGTCAGCTTCTTCCTCCTTACTCTCAGTTTTGTCCTTCTAGAAGACAGCAGGGAGGAAGAGGGGGACATTGACTCTGGCTTCTCCTGTCATTGGCTCTGGCTCCATCTATCATTGGCCTCCCTGCCTTCTGTCCCACCAGCCCCAACGCACACCAGACTCTACTGCTGTGGACCAATTTGCAGCTCTCACTAAGGTTTTCACCAAGAGTTGTCACAGTCTTACTGACCACACACTGAATATCAGTGCTGGTCCAGGGCAGAGGGGTAAAGATTTTTCTTGAAATCATGAACCAGTTTATAAAAAATATTGTGAGCTATTTTCATATAAATTGTTATCACACAAAGCAGGCAATATGAACTGTTGAGACATTTCTGAGGGGCCTGTTATAACTCTCATATTTATAACAAGCTTCCAGTTGAAATTTTAAGAAAGCACTTTTAGGCTTTTGTGGTTAAAGAGGTACATTTGCAGATGTGCTGATAAAGATGGAAAAAAGAAATTAAATAAAACAGCCCAGATTCAAATTTCCACTGGTTCACAAGGTTCACAAAAAGAATATGCAAGCTATGCTGATTAGAAATTGTAATAAGCAAACATTAAATTACATTCATTATAAATATGGAAATGTATGTATTTGTGAATAGTCCTTGTTTCTGTAGCTGTACAGAATGATGTGGATTATCTATTGTTGTTTCTGTTGTTATTTATTATATCCTACTTCTCAGTCATGATTTCCCAGGAGGCTTATGACATTCTCAGTTATAAAACTATAAAACAATAATCAATATTAAAATAAACACCAGTAAGAAGTAACAGAAGAATAAACTAAACACCAAGATAAGCAAAACAGTTTTCACCTGGCACCAAAAAGCCATTATACATTTCACTCACAGATCTTTGTATTAAAGAATTTTAGCGTGCAAACTTAGTGAAGTGCAATCCCTCTTCCCCAAACACAGACATTTGCAGCAGGAGCATATGTATACCTTTAGGGTGAAATTCACTTCATTATTTTTAAATGTTTTTGAGATGTTTTTAGTGTTTTGTCCTTTGTTTGCCAGCCTGACTCCTTCTAGGAGGAAGGGCGGGAGAGAAGTTTAATAAATTCTCTATATCTATATTTATTAGAAAAAAGGAAAGAAAGAAATTGAATTTGGCCAGAATCCATTTTTAAGATATAAGACGTTTTTCGTTCTTTCTTCAAGCTACAGGCCCCCAACTCTGGTAAAGTCTCCCTTCCCAGTTTGGGTCCTTTGAAACAGTGGCCCATGAGGCACAAGGGGCTTCCACTAGGAGGAAAAATCAGCTGCACATCAATGTGCACACAGCCATAGGAAGCTGCCTTATAACAATTGTGTCTACACTGACTGGATGTGACTCTCCAGGGTTCAGATAGGAGCATTTACCTGGGTTCTTTTATATGAAAAGTGCATGCTGTACCACAGAGCTTCAGACCCTCTGAAATACCATGTGCCTTGGCATTTGAGTCTACCTTGTTCAGGCAATGTTTACCAGTAACAATCCTCACTTTGTAGTTTCACCAAAAGCAGTCATTACTTTGGCTGGATAGATATTGTAAGTCCATTTTGGTTTTTCAAATGTCCTGTCATATGCTACAGTGCCTTGCAAAAGTAATTTTTAATTTTGAGTTTCAGTGTTTCAAAATAAAATATCATGCAAAACGAAATTGCAATGTACCACCTGTAATTCAGTAATATGACAGCATTGGTCAGGGGTATGATTACCTTTACAAGGCATTGTATCTTTCAAAAATGTCTCAGCAATAAGTTTGTAGATAGCAATGAATTTGGGAGCAAGATGCCAAATGGGCTTCTCTCAAATTTCATATGTAAACCAGTTTTTGTCACAAATTATAGTACAAGTGGGGGTCTATAATTTAGAAAATGGTTGCCATAAAGCTGTATGTTGGCTGGGACAATCCCCGTTTAAATATCACTTATGCTATCCTATGTTAGGAGTGTGCAACATTTCATCCCTAAGACATTCTATGCTACAGCCCATTTTATCATTAAGACACTGTATGCTATGGATCTCATCTCATATGACTGCTTTCCCTAATTTGTGACCTCCAGATGTTTGGGACTACAGCTCCCATCATACTTATCCATTAACAATGCTGGCTGAGGTTGATAGGAGTCATGGTCCAAAACATCTGGAGGGCACCAGGCTGGAGAATGCAGTCCTATGTTTTGGTGTAAAGAGGAGATGCATGAATTGCAGAACTGAAGGAACAAAATTTTGTTCTTTGAAGCTTTAAGTGGCAACTTTATATTAGACAACTATATATTGAATTAAACATTAACCAGACAAGAGTATATGGTACTTAAGGATGCTTTGGCTTACAGGTTTGTTCACCAGTATCCTACATTCTGTTTTGTAAATACCTTCCTTTTAGTATAACCTCTTATATATTGTTCCTCTCCTTTTCTTTCCTAATATACCCGACCTTCATCTGAGATGTTCTTTGAAGTGATAAGCACATAATTTAGAGTAATTTAACTTGTTTTTATGAAGCTTTATAGTGGCTTAATGATAAAACTTGGAAGTTTCTTTGAAAAAAATCCTGCAAGTAGCTCAACCACATTATAAAATAACACTTGGCTAAAGAGCCCCAACCGATGCAAACACTTTAAAACAATAAATTGTATGGGCATGTGCATATGAAGTTGGATGAGACACTGCAGTTTTTCATGTCTTGTGTGTTGGCCATATGACAACTGAGCAATTTAATTATCTAGTTGCCTCTGGGTTTAACATGTCCTTGGTTTATATTAGTGCTGTGCTGAAACCTGTACTCCAAGTTCTCAAAAGATTTCTTCCCCTGTGAAAGAGGATTCTGGTTTGTTTTTTTCTTTCATTCTCAGGGAGCTTTCAAATGTCTTTCAAATTTCTTCAGAAGTTTAATGAATAGGCTTGAGCATTCTTTCTTGTAACAAGGTGGCCCTGGGTAGTGTTTGTGTTTCTTTCTATTAACCATTTTTTCAGCATTCTGCAGCCTCTCCATATGCCTGCATTTCCTGATCTGAATTTTTTTTTAAAATGGAGTAAGTTACCTCACAATGGATACTACCAGATGACCTGTTTATTGAGTTCTGATTTGTTTGTTGGGGATGGTATTCAGTCTAGTCCTACTCAGAGTTGTTGTTGTTATGTGCCTTCAAGTTGATTACGACTTATGGCGACCCTATGAATCAGTGACCTCCAAGAGCATCTGTCATGAAAGTTAATAGACATGACTAACTTAGGTTTATTAATTTCAGTGAGTCTACTCTGAGTATGACTTAGTTGAATACAACCCAAGCAGATTAGATGGCATTGGCTGTTTAATGAGCATTCATTCTGATTTGTGGAGAGGTTGGATGATATTGCGTCAAAGCAAGTATTGTCCCACACTTTCCAATGCATTTCCTTGTCACTTTCCTTATTGCATGGGGGAAGTGGGTTTGTAGTGCAAGACCTGTGGGCAAACAACAATAATTATGCAGCCTGAATTTGTCAGTGTATGATGGCATCCCACCTGAAAATAGTCTGGAAGTGCCCCATATCTTCCCACAGGAAGGTGGGAAAAATTAGTGTTCTCACTGTTTTTGTTTTTAAGGGAAGTCTTCCTTTATCTTTTAAAAAAAATCTGCACTGATACCTTTCAAAATTAGAAGAAACAAATTAAAAATAAACAAACAGCTGTCATGTGCAGTGCACTCAGAACCCCAAACTTCCTCTGCTTACAGGAAAGCCCAGCTGAAGATGCCACAAGGTTTTCATTCATTCATTGTTTATTATACAGTCATAGACCCGTAATTACAAAACAAACTGCAAATTAAAATATTGTACAATGTTATTAAAAGAGTTAGTTTTACAAATTGTCAGAAACCAGTCTTTTGCGTATGGATTGAGCTATATACAAAAATTTTGCTACTTGTTCAGTTATATCTTTATCATTATCTGATAAAAGATATTTTATTTTCCATTCTATAGATCTACCGGGAAATCCGGCAATAAGTGGCACAATAATTGTTTTCCTTACCTCCAAGTATAATTCACATTCCAAAAGTACATGTCCAATAGTTTCAGGCAAATTCGGCTTACATATACAAAACGATTTTCCAAAGGAGTGCCATAGAATCGACCCGACAACATTGCGGAAGGCAAACAGTTAAATCTAGCCCGAGAAAACAAAAATCTGTAATGTGGAAAACTCAACTCTTCTATATATGATGCATGATAAGGAAAGCAAAAACTTAAACCAAAATAGAGAGGAGAGCTAGAAGAATGTGCCTTAGACATTAAATACTGACGATCTAGGTCCTTTATCCTCTGGACAATATTTTGTTTGGCTACCCTGGAGTCCCAGGTAGCCAAAAGTTCTTTAGACAGACCTAGATAATTTAATTTTTCGTCAAAGATTTTAGACCAAGAACTTTTAAAAGGGTCTTTCCAAATTAAATGAGCATAGCCCAGAGAGGGTTTTGAGTAAGCCATCTTGATCCAGAATCTAAATGCTTGTGACCATGCCGTGCACTCGACTGAAGAAATTCCAGCCTCAAGACAAAGTCCTGCTGGAGGGGCACAACGGGGCAAACCGAAAATAGCTCTCAAGAAACCTGAGAGCACCAATTCAACTTTCGCATTAAAATTGGTTATCCATATCGGGGAACCATACAGAAGTTGGGAGAGTAACTTGAGTCTAAGAATTTTTAGTGCCGCAGGAATATAGCGACCTCCCCTAGTATAGAAAAATCTGATGATAGCTTTCGAAGTATTTTGTGCTGCTAAAATTGCAGCCCCTATATGGGAGGACCACGAGAGAGAGGAATAAAAGGTAATTCCAAGATATTTAAATTTCTTTACTTGTTCAATTGTTTGGCCTTTAAGTTTCTAATTAATTTTCATTAACCTATGGGAAAAGACCATTATTTTAGATTTTGTGAAATTTATGGTAAGAAGGTTTTTTTTTGCAGTAACTCATAAATACATGAAGGAGGCACTTTAATCCAATTTCTGAGAAGGACAACAAGACCGTGTCGTCCGCATATAACAGAATGGGACATCTTACATCTGCAATTTTTGGCGAGTGGAATTTGTTTGAACAGCAATTTATACTTAAATCATTGATAAAAATTGAATAAGGTGGGGGCCAAAACACACCCCTGTCTAACTCCAATATCTACTGGAATAGGGCGCGTCAGGTCACCATTTAACCCGTGACGAACCCGGATTGGTGTAGATTGATATAGCCTACTAATTAAAAATAAGAGGCGTTTGTCTATTGAGGTCTTACTTAATTTGATCCATAACAGGTCTCTCGGGACTGAATCAAACACTGTCTTAAGGTCCATAAAGGCTACAAATAGGCCCCTCTTTTTCCCACTCATATATTTTTCCGCCAGATACCTTAGTATTAGGCAGTGATTGATGGTAAATCTATTTTTGCAGAAGCCAGCCTGTTCTTGTCCCAAAATTTTTTCTTCTTCTAACCAGGATTGTAATCTGGAATTTAGAAGACTTGCATAGGTTTTACCCACAACTGAAAGAAGGCTGATGGGCCTATAGTTTTCCGGGTCACCCCTTTCACCCTTTTTATAAAGTGGAATAACCACCGCCTCTAACCAAGAGACGGGAATTTTTCCAGACAAATTTATAAGAGTAAAAAGAGAGGCTAGCAACGGTGCCCACCATGCTATATTGACTTTTAGCATTTCTGATATTATCGAGTCGGACCCTGGGGCCTTTCCATTTTTAAGAGTATTTATTAAGGCAGAAACCTCTGCTTGTGTTACTGGGGGCCATTTTGGTAAAACGTTTGGATCAAATGAAAGAGAAGACCAGCAAGAATTTTCACTATTTCTTGCAAACTGTCGTGAAAAGTGATTCTCCCAAATATCAGGGGGGATGGTACATTGCACAGGTGCGGATAGACCAAGGGCGTTTGTGACTAGCGTCCAAAAGAGTGTAGAGTCATTGTTTAAAGAAGCGTTAATTAACAGCGACCAATCATTTCGCAATGCTTGTTTCTTTTAATAGTTAAGTAGTTGTTTATACCTTTTTTTGGCTAAATAATATTCAGAGGGAAGAGCTTTTTCTTCACTTTTCCGATAGTTTAAATAAATATTTTTTAAATGATGCTTGGACTTCCTACATTCCTCATCGTACCAGCTTGGATACATATTGGTTTTTTGACGAGGACGATTTGGTACTTTTAAAATCTCAACTAGAGCAGAGGATAGAGAGGAATATTCAAATAAACCTTCCAAAATCTCCTTTGACTGTTATACAAGATTTAAAATGCAGACCTCTTGGAGAAGTTAGAAATTTTTCCAATTTGGCCATGGTATATTTGTTCCAGCGCACTCTCTTATAAATAAAGTTGGATGGTATATTGGTTTGCAAATGGTTTGTGGTCAGGCAAATTCTCCTGTCTATATAAAGCTCGAATATTAAAGGGAGATGGTCGCTTTCTAGCCTATCGCTGACTAAGAAGTTTTGAATATGTGTGAATAGAGGGAAAGATATCAACACATAGTCCACCACACTGCTGCCATGCCCTGAAATGAAAGTGAACTCTGCAAGAGGATCTACTTCTTTGTGTCCATTGACTATTACTAAATTTAATCGGGCCACAAATTGTACTAAACATATACCAGCAAAGTTTATTTTCTGATCTTTAGAGATTCTTACATGTTTCGGGATTACATTTATATTATCCAGTTCACCCCATAGATACGATGCTGCCAGAATATCATTTGTTGGACCTATTCTGGCATTTAAATCTCCCATAATTATTAAGTGAGCTTTTGGATAAAGTTGTTCTAAGCTTATGACATAGTTTTCCAGCATTTGCCAGAATAATAATATGTCGTCCTGTTTAGGGGTGGGCGAGATATAGACATTTATTATTAGGATGGAAAATAGATTTAATTCTATTAGGGTTGAAATGGCTATGTTATCACAAGGGGGAAACTTCTTTATTTTTACACCCAAAGCTGTAGATAACAAAATTGCCAGACCAGCCTTTGGTCTGTCCCTGCTCTTTGCTGGTATGGCAGGGAGTTCTAAAGTTATAAAGTCTTTTAAGTAGATGTTATTTACCGACCAGGTTTCTTGCAAACAGATCACATCGCAGGTCCTCAAAAACTCGACACACTCTGGACAATTTAATTTGGAAGCCCAACCGGCTACATTCCAAGAGAGAAATTTGACCTGGGAGAAATTTGAAACAATTTTACCATTGTAAAAAGAGTGATATATATAGTTTGAGCCATATTTTGCTTTCTTTACATGCCGAGTTTCTACATTCTTAGAAAATTCAGTGTCAAGATTCTGTGGTAAAGAGGGTGATATCGTAGGTTGTCAAGGTAATACAGCGTTTTCATGTATTATTGCTTCACAAGAGAAGCTAGGTCTACATACATTTGAAAAGCCTGTTTGTATTTTGGTCGAAGAATCCATACAGGATACTAATGTAACATTAGAAGGAGAACCCAGTTCATCCAACTCCAAATATCTTGAACCAGTCCTTTTAGCTCTTAGTTTATTTAAAAGGTTCTGAAGTTTATTTATGACCTCCGTCTGTTCATTATCAGCAAAAGTGGGGAAGTTATTTATTAATTCTTCCTCACCTTCACATGAGAAGTCAAAAAGACCCTCATCATCATTGTCTCTAGGTATCAAAACATGGGGGTGAGATGGAACTTCAACAGATGAAACTGAGAGGGAAGTATTTATCTCATCAATGATAATTAGTTCAGAACAGATTGAATTTGTTGGTTCTGAACTACATTCTACCTGTGACGTAGAAGACAGATATTCTGCCTTGTTAGCCGCTTTTAACTCAGAAGATAATAAAGGGTTTATTATTTGAGTTGAATGTTTTTGAGAGGATTTATCAGCCTTTGCTGAACTAAAAATCGGGACTTTTTTATAAGTAATGGTAAAGGTTTGGCTATATTAGTAAAGTGCCTCTGGACCTGTATTTTATATCTGCTAAGAAGGTTTCTATTTTCCAAAATCTGAGCTACCATCTCAGAGGATTTAAGAGTAAGAAGAACAGATAAATTCAATGACGAATTATGGAGATACTTCACATTTATGACATCCTTAGGCCACAGAAATTCCAGGCCCAACGATTGAAGAATATTACAAACCCTTTGTATCCTCGCATCGAGCCCTTCGTTAAATCTGGGACAAGGAAGATTTAGTAGAGCTAAGTTATATTGATTGTATTTTAGTTTCCAAGTCCCGTCCATCTTGTTCAGTCCTGGAATATTTTGTGTAGTCAAGTTTGCCTCCAGGCCAGTTCTTTGGTTCAGTTTAGATGATGTCTCTTCAGTTTCAAAGGAGGCTTGAACAATTGGGATGTTCCATTACATGCCCGGGTGACTGCCTCCGCAGCAGAGGTTGTAGTTAACTTTGTCGTAGGGACTGTAGATTTCATAGCCAATGACTTTGGTCGTTGCTGATTGTCTAATAGTCTAAATAATCTCTGGAAATTCATATTGATGTTCCTAGAAAAGTTGGATTTTTTAATATTTTTTAGATTTTTTTCCTTCTCGTGCAATATGGATTTTCTCTTTTTCCTTTTTTGGCTTTTTGCTGGTTTAGAAGAAAAAGCAATGCGATTTGGGGTCTGATTTAGTTTGATCAATTCTTCCATAAGGGATTTTAATAAATTGTTTGTTTCTTCAATAAAATTTTTGATGTTTTCAATTTCTTTTGCTGCGATTGCCAACTGCAGCTGCATGCATTTTTGGCCAGTTAGTAACAGTTTTTGGCCTATTTCTTCCATTTCCACAAAATCAATAGCCTTCATAGGACAGACATACGATGTCTCATCTTGTGATATAAGCAGGTCAGATCCTGCAGAGTCATTATTGAAGGAAATTGGAGTGATGTCTGAGCTAAGTAAAGGATTCCTCCGTGTTGCTTGAGAAATACAAGACTGTCCCTTGTCATCTAGGATTCTAGAAGTGTTTTGATCATTGGGATTTTCAGTAATTACAGTTTTTACATTCGTGTTGACCTCAAATTCCATCGTTGAAGGATTGTTTGAATTAACTTGAGCTTTACAAGGTAATGAAACGTTCAAAATATCAGACTTCAAGTTGCATTCATCAGCTAAAGCACTAGAGTTCTCTCTCAGATCAGAATGTGACTGTTTCTTTAATAATGTATCAAGTGCATTTACAGTACGGTAGTTTCTGTTTCTTTCTGTTATGTCCACATCCTGATAAGAGAAAAATTCGGTAATTTTTGATTGAAGATCTGCCTTGTCAGACAACAATGATTCTGTAGCCAGTATATTTTCTTGATCATACTGTTTTTTCCGTGTTTGCACCATTTTGAGATTAATTAATTAAAGGAGTTTATCTTTTAGGATTCCATAAGATTTAAATTGAAGACCTTATTCAGAGAGACTGCTTCTTTAAATAAGTCAAATGATCTCTCAATCATAAAAGCAAAATTTTGGGGGGCTTGATTTATAAGGTTTAACCTGACTAATAAAAGCAAGAAAACAATAAAAACAGAATATTTGTCGTCCTTATCTAGTAGTAGTAGTAAAGTTTCTTTTTATAACTCCTTGAAGCACTGCCAATCAGGAAGAAAGTGCTTGGATGAGTCAGAAGAGTAGGAGATAAAAATACGATAAAACGCTAAATTAAACAGCTGAGTCCACAAAAAAACCAAAGTTATCTCTTCAAAGGCAGAATTCCAAGAATATAAAATGCTGCCTAGTTTGATAAACATGAAAGAGTAAGAAGGAGTAATCGACGCTTTACAGACAGTTTGTAGAACTCCCGATGCAATAGCCGTCTATATCTGCGTCGCCATTTTCTTTCATGAAACACAGGCACCTTGAAAGACTTCAGAGTACAGAGCATTAGAAAGTTCAGGCCGGCACCAGCAAGTGGCCAGGTCGGGCACTGGATGAGGACCCCTGAGGTGGCCTAGGGCCTCTGTGGCTTGGAGGGTGCTCCACAGTTCCCACCAGCATGGGGTGACAGATCGTGACTGGATGGTGGTGCAGATTGTGGAGTAGAAGCTCCACTCTCCCAGGTGGCACCACCTCTGCATGGGTGCACAGCCAGCACGCACTTAAATATGCCTGGTTGCACCATGTTTTGCAGTGTTACATGCCTGCAATCACCCAATATGGTGGTGGGGCGGCAACACATCAGCTTGCATGCCTGCAGTCACTCAAGATAGCAGTGAGGATGACTTGACATCCTTGTCACCATATTGGGTGATGACAGGCATGCACTCTGACATGGCAATGCAGGAGGTAGAACAACTGGGTGTATTAAAGCGTGTAAATGTGCATGTAGGGGGGATGGTGCCCAAGGTCCATGGCAGTCTGGCACTGGCCCTGAGAAAGTTGCTTAGTAGAATGGACAGGACACTCACAAACAACCCTTGGCCACTATGATTGTAAGGTAACTGCAACAAAAACCCTGCATCCTACCATGAGAATTTTTCTGATTTTTTCTCCCCTTTGATAATTTTTAAATGCAATTTCTTTTATCATTAATTATTTGAAGACGGTTGAAAAAATATAGGAGAACTGTTCAGCACAAATGTATATATTCATTTGAGTTTTTTCTTTAGTAGAAAAGTAGCATGTTGAAGCATGAACAGTATGCTTGTAATATTTTTATGTTGTCTTTTCTTTCAAATATTATAATTCAGTATGGATTAAAAAGGCTAATGGATACCAGACTTTTATTGGTAGCTGCTGAATATTGTTGCTCCTAAATTGATCCTCTACATTTTTTAAAAAAAAGAACACTCATCAACTAACATGCAATGAGTTTAAATTTGTTCCTTTTTTGGGGCTACTGGATATATAATTGGGCTACTGGATATATCCAATGTATGTGGTGTGTTTATACTGATGGTTTTAACCTCAGAAGGGGAGGAGGAAGGAACAAAGAAAATGTTAAGTTCATGATGTAGAAGTAATTCACTAATTGGCAAAAACCCCTTGCGGTTTAAGCATGTACCTATAGCCCACAGATATTTCTATCCAACTTTAAAAAGCAGGGAAACTGGGCAGCTATAGTGAATGCACCAGGGGAGCAGGAGACCTGACCTCCTCTCTGAGATATTGTACTGCCCTACAAATGTGTAAAAATGCAAACACAATTTGGGTTGGTCTTTCACAGTGCAATCCACTTCCTGTGTAGCTTGCAAGAATTTGGTAACATGAGTCTCTGAGCATATGGTGAGTGGTTGCAACACCTGCAATCAGCCCAAATTACAGAAACAAGACGTGACGTTCTGATCTTGTTTTAGCAAGGAGGAAGCAACAATATTAAGACAGTTGATAGAGTTCAGATAATCATTTTAAATATGTTTGATTTACTTTGCAATTTAGTGAAGTTTCCTCTGATAAATTATTTTCTTTTGCTTCTGTTTCAGTGAATATGTGAAGTATAAAAACACTTTGCGTAATTTATACAATTGTGGAATAATGGCACTGACTATTCTAAAGAATAGTGTCCAATGGACATGAAGAGTGTCTCAGTTTGCACAAGATAAAACAGTGGGCCTATTCCCCTCACAGAGCTGCAAATCCCAGAACAGGTGTTGACTGTTAAACCACACTGGAGCTCTGTCAGGAGTCTTCTAAAAACTCGCAGCACCCTTCACAAATGACACTTCCCAGGATACTTTGAGGGAAGCCATGTCTGTTTAAATGGAATACATGTCTGGTGTGGGTGTGGCCCCCTGATTAGCCAAGCCATACTGCTATTAAACTGGCTTTTAGAATACTGACAGTTGGTTCCTACTGAGCATGTCTGCATTATCATAGACTCCAATGTTAAAATTCTTAAATTAATTAAAAATCAGTCATGCATTTTTTTAAACTTTTAAACTGCAGAAGATGAAGGTCAGAGTATGTTGCAAGGTCAGTAATAGGATTACAGGTATTCTGTGAACATGGCTGATTTTTAATTAATTTCAACAAATGAAAAAAAAGTCCAACAGGGGTCTGGATTTTTTTCTTTTGTTTTACCCTTTGAACACTTGATTCTTTCTGATTGCTTTGTGTATCGCCATGAAAGCGTAGAGGGCTGTTAAGCAAATGTTTCTGAGTTCAGGACTATAAGTTATGTAAGATTTTGTTTTGAAATGACCTTATGGGAAGCATCAGAATGGCATGGGGGGTATTTTCAATTTAAAATCATGCTGGCTATAGTATATAGCCACTCTCATGGGTGTCTAAACATTCAGAAAGTCTGGTAAGTTGTAGAATAGTATATTGTCAAGGAAGAAAATATATCTTGAGCTGTGACCACCACAGAGCTTGGTGTTCCTTTGAAAGGGAAAAAATTATAGACAAATTAAGTGAGTATCTGTAAGATCCTCATGTTGTCCCCAGATATATTTGATCTACAATATATTCATGCCAGGACAGTGATCTCAAAGTTTTGGTTTTTATAATATATTGGATAATTCATAAAAAGAAGAGTGGGTAAGGTGGTTCAAGAGGCAGTCACATTTGAGAATACAACTGGACCATTTACACACATAGGGATTATATAATAATTTATGGTGTAGCAGAGATAAGGTAGAATTTGAGCCTGGAGTCATGTGCTAATCACATGCAACAATCTCTTCAAACCATGAAAGCAAGTAGAAAATGGATTAATAACCAGACAAAGGTCTGTAAGAAAAAGATATGGGGGAACAGTAGAAAATGCAGATATTGAGAAACTTTTAGGGGCAGAATCTCAGGACACGGCAATATTTACCCACTAGCATCAGAGGTATGGCATGAAATGGTGAGATCTCAAAGCTTCTCAGTAATGGTGTTCCAGTTATGGAATTTTCTGCCCAGTGAGGCTTACTTTCAAGGGGTTTATATAAATATTCTCTCCACATTTTTTTTTTTTGAAAAAAAACAGTCTAGTTCTATTTCAGAAGGCATTTGGCCTTTTAGATACTGATTACTATGGAGAATGCAATTAGAAAAGATAGTGGAATATCTATAATTGGATATGTTTGTTTAAATGGCTAAAAGCAATCTGATTTGGACCAGGGTCTCAAGAGTTCTTATAATTCCTTCTCTTAAACTGTTTCCTGATCTGCATCAACACATATATGCTTAATGTTTTAAATTAACAATGATAATGATAATTATCAAGGAAATGAAGTTTTAGACCCTTCAGAGGCCCACTGTGATTTGTTTACAAGGCACTTTGAGGGTAAAGTTAGTCACCTCCATAGCAGTCTTGATGCCCCATCCACATCTACTGTAGTCCCCAATGAGGTGTCCAGTGCAACGTCTGATGCAACTTCTTGGGAACGGTTTCCGTTGATGCAGCCTGATGACGTAGACAAGGTGCTTGTGATGATGTGGCCAGCAATGTGTCCTCTTGACCCTTGCCCTCCTTGTCTTATTAATGCTTGCATCATTGCAGGAGGGAGTGCTTCCAGCCACCCTGAAAGAGACAGTGATCCAACACCTCCTGAAAAAGCCCACCCTGGACTCTGGTCTGCGATAATTACTAACCAGTAGCAAACACTTCCTTCTTAAGGAAGGTAATTGACAGGGTTGTGGCGCAGCAATTGCAAGTACTCTTGGATGAAACAGATTATCTTGACCCATTCTAGTCTGGGTTCAGGCCTGGTTATGGGACTGAATTGGCCTTGGTCGCCCTGTTCGATGACATTTATCGGGAGAAGGACAGGGAGTGTGACCCTGTTACTCTTACTTGATCTCTCAGTGGCTTTTGATACCATTGACCATGGTATCCTTCTGGGCTGACTTGGTGAGATGGGTATTGGAGGCACTATTTTACAGTCGTTCCAATCCTATCTCCAGGGTTGTTTTCAGATAATAGCATGGGGTGATTGTATTTCGGTCTCCTGGCAGTTGTGCTGTGGGGTGCTGCAGGGTACCATCTTGTCCCCCATGCTGTTTAACATCTATATGAAGCCCTTGGGAGTGGTCATCAGGAGATTTTGGGTGAGGTGTCAGCAGTATGCTGACGATATCCAGCTCTATTTCTCTGTAACATCTGAATTGGGAGAGGTCAGGTAAGCCTTGGACCGGTGCCTGGACTTGGTGGTGGGCTGGATGAGGGCCAATAAACTGAGTCTGAATCCTAGCAAGATGGAGGTGCTGTGAGTTGGTGGTTCCCGAGTTCAGATAATTGGCCAGTTGCCTGATTTGGATGGGGTTGTACTCCTTCTGAAAGAGCAGGTCTGTAGTCTGGGGGTGCTGCTGGATCCATCTTTGTCGCTAGAGGCCCAGGTGACCTCAATGGCTATGAGGGCCAGCTTCAGCTGGTAAGACAGCTGCTGCCATTTCTGGATCTGGATAGCCTGGCCACTGTTGTCCATGCACTGGTAACCTCCAGGCTGGATTAATGTAATGTGCTCTTTGTGGGGCTGCCCTTAAGGTTGGTCTGGAAGCTGCAGCTGGTGCAAAATGAGGTGGCGAGACTGCTCACTGGGGCAGGGTATCGCCAACATGTCACCCTGCTGCTGAAAGAATTGCACTGGGCAATTTGCTACTGGGCCAAATTCAAGGTTCTCGTTTTGGTGTACAAAGCCCTATGCAGCTTGGGGCCAGAATACCTGAAAGACCATCTTATCCCTTATATACCCAGTCGATCACTGCATTCTGCAGGTGAGGGTCTCCTGCAGATACCATCTTATCAGGAGGTCCGTTCTGCACAATATAGGAAATGGACCTTTAGTGTGGAGGCACCTACCCCGTGGAATTCCCTCCCTTTGAATATTAGACAGGCACCATCTCTGTTATCTTTTTGGTGCATATTGAAGACCTTCCTCTTTCAACAAGCCTTTTAAGTTGAGACTTTATCCCAGTCTGTGTCTGTGTTGGAATTGCTTTTTAATATGTTTTAAAACCTTTTTTTAAAAAACAATATGCTTTTAACTTTTTTCTTTTTTAAGATGTCTTCAAAGGTTTTTAAAAAAATATTTTAAAGATGTTTTGTATTAATGTATTTTAAAGTCTGTTTTTATGATGTTTTAAAGTGTTTTTAGTGCTTTTATTTGCCACCTTGGGCTCCTCCTGGGAGGAAAGGCAGGATATAAATCTAATAATAAATATATAAAAATGATGGCATGAACGGCATTTTTAAAATTATTTAAGCTTTTGCATTGTCTCCCCATTGCTTCTGGGTTTTATCTGAAAATGGAAGATGCACCATATTTCTTCTGCATTAGGTAGAGATGTACCTCCCTCCTTAAAATGTAGAGATGAAGTGCAAATAATTCATCTTTCTTCTGGTTTCGCTGGAATGTCTGCAGTGGCTTTATGTTCATCACAAAGGTTTGTGACATGTCCTTTGCTAGGTTCCCCAGAGAAGCCAGGGACTTCTGAAAACATCTTTTTCTTCATTAGACAAATTGATTCCAAAACGGAAGGCTGTACATTCTTTCAGTTAAAGGCAGCAAGCTGTGTGGATTAAAGGCAGGCAGTTGCTAAAGCCTATGACATCTTAAAGGTGGAACATATAATAGGACCTCTTGGTGTAGCAGACAACACTGAGGTCAGATTTAATCACTTAGAAATATCAATAGCTGGACTGAGGCCAGGTGTCATCTTCATGAAAGGGATGTGTCTTCTGACTGCCATGAAAATGATAGCCTTCTTTTGAGGAGGGAGAGTCCTGATCAATAATGAATCTTGAATTGTCTTTTGGACAGGCTTTAAATTGTTTGTGACATGTTTGTGGAGTTCTGACCATCATGGCAATTTAATGAGGACTGAAATGAAAAACTATGTTGGTTAAAAATACAACTATAAAATTCAGTATATGATTTACTAAGATAGAAAGCAAAAATAGAGTGACATTAATTTTAGATTATTTGATTTCTGAAAATATATCTGATCATGTTAATACTCTTTGGGTGCTTTCACACTGCACTTTATTCCATTATTTTGACAGTTTCTTACCTGTTAATTTCCACATTATATTTGACCTTTCACACAACATACCAGGTAGCTCCGGAATTCTGGTGGAATGTAGTGGAAGTTTAGCGCTAATTTCCATGACAAATGATACCAGATATAATCCATTAACAAGGCCGGGAACATGGAACATTGCGGGAGTTTTTTGTGTACAGTCACTCACATGACAGGCATCCCAGCGTGCAGTGTCGAATACAGGGGGGGAATGAGCAGGAGCCGCCTTAAAAACAGAAGGGGAAAATGAGCAGGAGCTGACCCTGAGCTACAGCTGCTAGCTCTAGACGAGCTGCGTTAACAGGTGCTGCTGCCACCAAATGACTGTGGCCAAAGAAGGGTGAAGGGAGGTGGGTTATCAGGCGCTTCCCACCCCACCATTGACCAGAGCTGCAACTGCAAGCTCCGGTATGGATAAGAGCAAGGGTAAGGGGAGCTGCCTCCATGAGCTCCCAACGGCCATTAAAGCTAGTGCCGCTGCCCCCAGCTCCCCAAGGCCACAGCTGTGAATACTGAAATAAACAGTGATGGTAAGGGGAGCTGCCTCCACAAGCTCCCAGTGGCTGTGAGAGCAGGTGCCGCCGCAGCGAGCCCTGAAAGCCAAGATGGGGGAAAATATACCAAACCTCCTAAGACAAAAGGAGGGGAGGAGATAAACTTTTTAAACCATTAAACTAGCGCAATCAACCCCATGTGTGAAAGCAGCCTTTATCTCTATAGGTTTCCGTAGTGCATTATTCAAATGGTAGAATTAGATAGGTGAATGGATTAGATAGGATTAAATTAATTAAATAGGATAAATGAATAGAGTTTTAGTACAACCTACATAGCTCTCTGATCTCCATCCTTATACATATTGGACATGTTTTAGTTTTATTTGTTAGTATTTTTATTGAACTTGGTCAAGCATGGAGGCTTCAAAATACCACAGACCCTTCATAGAGCCAAGTTCCTTTGAGTTATTTTTAATTCTGCTTATTTAGATTAATATGTTTACATTAATACAACAAGAAATTAGCCACTTCCTCGTTCCATCTACAATCTAATTTAATTTGTGCACAAAAACACTACTTTGTAAAAACTGTATGTGTAAGTCAATTTGGTTTGGGGATGGTTACAATGGTCTGTAAAGTTAACATGGAGATTGTCTATGTTTAATATACTTGAATGTGTTTTTATAGTCAATATGTTAAATGCTATATATTAAAAATGAAAATATACAGTTATTCATTTTTTTAATTCTATGCATCTGAATGTGGATCAGAATTGTTGGTAAATTCTGTTTTAATCCTTTGCCCAGGAAGGCCAACCAGTCTTTCGTGGGCTTTGAATTTAGCTCTCCTAGTGGGCAATGAAAACAATCCTATTGCTTCACTAGCAGAGTGCTCTTAAGGAGTTAGAATTCCATCTGCATGGCACATATTTTTTCAAGTATATTTTAGTACAGTATACTAGGGACTTAGTATAGCATGGACTCTGCCCCTGTTCACTTCATTCACCAACCCCACCTACCAGCACTGAAGCACCTCCTCCCCCCTGCAGGTTGCTAAACCTCACTTTTGCCGAAGCTCCCCCCTCACCCCCATTGGTTGCCGAAGCCCCCCCTTGCCCCTCTCATTGTCTTGGCTCCCAACCAGAGAAGCAGACTCAGGACTCGAAGACTGGGTTTTTCTGCATAAAGCTTTATTCCAGAAATCAGAACAGGGATCTAGCATCTCATACTAGGCCTAAACCAGGATTCAAACAGGAGCAGGCATCTAGATGTTGGAAGCAATAGTAGACAAGTTATCTGGACAGCAAACACTTTGAATTAATTCAGGCTCTTTCTTGCATGAGCTAGAAGGTGGGGCTATGTAGGGGTAGGGGTGTGTGGACAAAATTGGTCTACTTGTAATGGTCTCTTCTCTAACCTCTGTGACCTTGGAGACATGCCAGTCTCTGACTCTGCAGAGTCACTTTCATTTTTCCCTGCCTGAGAAGTTCCCATTTTTTTGTTAGCACATCTCTTTTGCTGTTACATTTGGTCTGGGTGCCATCAGAAAGTCATCACCAGTGGGCTGAGACAAGAAAAGACTGTCTGCTCCTTTCTCAGTATCTCCAGCAGCCGGCTTCGAGGCTTCTGGACACACATTCTCTGTAACCCCTCTCATTTCCTTCATCAGTGCTGGCAATGTCCTCCAGAATGTCAGTAACCCCTTCTTCATCCTCCCAACCTTGCCAGAGATTCTCCTTGGGGCCCATGACACCGCAGGTTGCTGAAGCTCTTTCCTTCCCTCTGCAGGTCACCAAAGCCCCCCTTCCCTTCTGCGGATTGCTGAACCTGCCAGCCGGTCTGCTCCAAGGCCCGGCAAACCCCATCTCACCGCCGCCACCACTCTGCCTTGCCTGTGCAGAAGCTTTCAAAAATTAAAAAAATATAATATAGTAAAATAAGATAATCAGAGTCAGGGGAAGTTAATACATCTTACAAAGAGCACTGTGAAGTTTGGCACACAAATACATACTTTGTAGCATTTTGTAATTTTGTGGCAGAAGTGTATGATTTTTATTTTATTTTATACAACTTGAAATCAGATTTATGAGTTCATAGTTAGATGATCTGGTTTTCAAATGTGCTGATTGTTCTGAATCACTAGGGTTTTTTAAATAGATGTAGTTTTCAGAATCAGTCTTGTTGGACTAACCGCTGTCAGGATTCTTGTATGGGTAAGGTCTGTTCTTTTTGGCAAGAAAAGATAAATTCAGCTGACGCAGGAGACTTCTAACCTAACATCCTCCCACTTAACTTCAAGTTAATTTTTTAAAAGGTATCTATTTGCAGAAAAGATTGACCCCGATATCTTATGGTCAGCTTGAAACAGAAGAAGGTGTTTATCTCAGTGCCAAACACTCTCCTCTGCATTCAACTGACATTCATTTTCAAAATGACATTGAATGTATAAAGTTGGGGAAGGACCATAGTTCCATGGTATGCATCTGCTTTGCATGCAGTAGATTCTAGGTAGATTTCAGGTAGGGCTGGGTGAGAACTGTGTCTGAAATTCTGGAGAGCTGCTGCCAGTCAATGTAGACAATACTGAGCTAAATGGATCAGCAGTCTGACTCAGTAGAAGGCAGTTTCCTGTGTTCCTTTCTGATTTGATCTCAGGCTAATTTTAGACAACTATAATCAGGGCAGACTTTCTAATGACTTTTTGTCATTTTTGGTCCAGGAGAAGATGATCTTAAATAGTTCCATCTCTGAAGCAAAGCAGGTCTGGTTCTGGTCACTATTGAATGGGAGACTCAAGAAACCCCATGGATTCTGTTCCCAGCTTCTTGAAGGAAAATTAAGATGGATGTGTATGTATATAATTTCATATGATCTGAGGTTTACATTACCTCTTCCTTATACAGGAGCTTGTTTTACAGAGTTCACAGTTATTTGTGGCTGGCCTACTTGTATTGGTTGCTACCTCTATTGGATTTAAATTGATTTTATGTATGTGCTATTGTTATTTTAAAAATGTGTCTGTATCTGTGTGTTTTAAAGTTGTTTTTGTATATGCAAATGTTTTAACTGCTCTTTATATATGTAACATTTTCATATATGTGTCTATTACATTGTAAATGGCGTTGGGATGCCTCATGGGAAATGTTTAATAAATTAAATAAATAAATATATAACAACTAGTTTCACGCTAACACTATGTTTACTCAATCTCAACATGGGTTGTAAGAGACAAAAGGCACAGCATCTCATGTCTTGAGTATGAGAGTTGACTCAAACTTTCAGGAGGGATGCAAGGTACACCTTTATTGAGCAGTTTGTTTAAATACAGCCTCAAAATTTGAGTACACGTGGAAAATAGAGATAGGCAAAATCAAGTAGTATGACAAATGCCCAGTTTGAAGTGTGGAAAGGTGGAACCTCTGAAGGACCCAACAGCTGCAAATCAACTGGTTCTGAGCATGATATCAGCAAAGTTCAGTAGCAGTGGGGAAACTGGTCCAGCTCTAAAGATGGGCTCTGAATGGCCTGTTGCACTATAAGCATGTAAGATGCACATATAAATGAGGAGGAAAGTGGAATTAGTGAAAGTAGGGGAATATGTTGCTGATATTCAGTGTGTGATCAGTAATGCTATGACAACTCTAAGTGAACAATTTAGCTGCAGCTACAAATTGGTTCACAGCAGTGGTGTCTGGTGCCCATTGGGACTGGTAGGGATGAAGGCAAGGAGCCCAACACTAAGCCAATGAGAGGTGGAGCCAACTAATCCCACTTTTGTCCCCACCCTCCTCTCTGCTAAGCTCTACAAGGGCAACACTGAGACTAAGGAGGAGGAAGCTGATAGACAATGCTACCCTCTGAACTGGTTGTAAGTAAGAAGGCAGACAGGTGGGGTCAGGCTGAGGGCAGACTGGGGTTGGTGGGGCAGTGTCCCATTCAACATAATGGGGCAGACTCTGCTGGGTATAACACAGCTTTATTCCCAAGGACATTGTACCTCAGGAATGTGGTGCAACCAGAAGCAGCCAAGCCACTACTTGAAGAAGTGGCAAGACTTTTCTTTGTTTATTCAAGAAGGAAAAAGAAGAAAAATCCTTGGTCACGTTCTAGAAATGAAAACTTTCACCTGTCCCAGACAATTGGGGGGGGGGAGGATTTTCAACCTACCTTACCCTGAAACCTACAAAATTTGGCAGGGCTAAATGCAGTGCTTCAATGTACATACGTTAAAATATTTATGGTAGAGGGTGTATATGGTAAGTACTTAGAAAAGGGTGAGTGAGATGGAATGTTGGTGAATGCTGTGTATTGATTGGTTGAGAGAATGGGGTTGGTTGGTTTTATATTTGAGTAAATGACACTTGACAGACAGGGCTTGGTCTTAGGATAGAGTGGGTTGGAAGGAAGATTAGAGTGGGTAGAGAGGCAGGGTTTTACTTACACTATTTGAGAAACCTAATGAGTGTACTTTTTAAGAACTGAAGAACAACAATCTGTGACCACACATTTGAGAAAATGAGATTAAAGTACCCTTGTTTATTCATATCTTCTGTTAAATAAATCTGTTTGCTTTTAAAGCATGCCTGGTTATTGACCAGCTATCACAAAAAGTACAAGTGTTAGCAAAATATAAACAAATACTGAAACAGTAACAAATGGTGGCAGTAGAAAATATCTCAAAGAGACACAGTAACAGGTTAAGGGAGCAGCCCATAGATGTAGTCTTTTAAGAAAATAAAGATACACAAGGGGGTTGAGGCATCTAAGCACCAGAACAGCAAGAAGCAGAGGCATTGCTTGACTGTATAGGGTGTGTAAAACCATATCCCTTACTGCTCAAGGTAAAGTGATAGCAGGATGAACATGACACTGAACACTTCAGCCTAGCAATTCTCCTAAGTGCTGTGCATATGGAGATAAAAAAAATAATTTAGTGAAATTTTAGGAGTCTCTATTTGTATTCATTAAAAATAAGATTTATAATAACTGTTATATGTTTCTTCATTTATTACATTAGTATTCCTTAATATTTGCACACCTAACAGCCCATGCGCTAAAGCAAGACACTCCAAAAATGCGATCAGAAGCATATGATCTCTTCCTATTTTTAATTTTACTTTCAGGCAGCAGGTACTCTTCCAGTACATTCATTTAATACATTCATTTCCTCATATTTCAGCAGGGGTTTTTTTGTTCAGTGTCCCAACTGTAATTACCAGTACATGGAATAAAAATGAAAAACACTTAACTAGGCAATTGATCTGGAGACAACTAGCTAAGAAGGCCCCAAGCAAAAAAGCCTTGAAACAAAAAAACTGAACTACAAAGTAGAACAAAGATAATAATATAGATTTCAAAGATTTTTTTTAAAAAACCCCAAAACCTAACACTATGGTAAGAGAGGAACTCATGGGTGGCTTTGTAAAACATGGTATTCTGTAACCTTTAGGTTTGCCTTCAGACTGAACTATAGAGGGGTAGAGAGAGAGAATGAAATTTATTTATTTATTTATTAAATTCCTATCCTGCCGTTCATCCCAGAAGAAGCCCAGAGTGGCAAACAAAACACTAAAAAGACTCTAAAACATATGAAAAACAGACTTTAAAATATATTAAAACAAAACAGCTTTAAAAACATATTAAAACAAACAGTTTTAAGCTGAATAGGGCTGTCTGAAAGAGGCGGCGGTGAGACCACTCCTGAAAAAACCTTCCTTGGACCCAGAGGATGTCAGCAGCTACAGACCAGTGGCGAATGTTCCATTCCTGGGCAAGATCTTGGAACAAGTAGTTGCTGACCAGCTCCAGGCGCTATTGGATGAAACCGATTATCTAGGTCCATTTCAATCGGGTTTCAGGCCTGGTTTTGGCACTGAGACTGCCTTGGTTGCCCTGTTTGATGACCTATGTCGGGAGAGAGACAGAGGGAGTGTAACTCTGTTGATTCTCCTTGACCTCTCAGCAGCTTTCGATACCATTGACCATGGTATCCTTCTGGAGAGGCTTGTGGAGTTGGGAGTCGGAGGCACTGCTTGGCAGTGGTTCTGCTCCTACTTAGCGGGTCATCTCCAGAAGATAGTGCTTGGGGAACATTGCTCGACACCGTGGGTTCTCCAATGTGGGGTCCCACAGGGTTCAGTTTTGTCTCCCATGCTTTTTAACATCTATATGAAGCCGCTGGGTGCAGTCATCAGGAGTTTTGGAGTGCATTGTCATCAGTACGCTGATGACATGCAGCTCTACTTCTCCTTTTCATCTTCTTCAGGTGAGGCGGTCGATGTGCTGAACCGGTGCCTGGCCACTACAATGGACTGGATGAGAACTAACAAACTGAGACTCAATCCTGATAAGACTGAGATGCTGTTGGTGGATGGTTTCTCTGATCAGATGATGGATATATACCCTGTCCTGGATGGGGTTACACTCCCCCTAAAGGAACAGGTGCGTAGTCTGGGAGTCGTTTTAGACTCTTCCCTCTCACTCGAGGCTCATGTAGCCTCGGTGGTCCGGAATGCGTTCTACCAACTTAGGTTGGTAGCCCAACTACGTCCCTATCTGAGTAAGGAAGACCTCACATCAGTGGTACATGCTCTGGTTACCTCGCGTCTGGACTACTGCAACGCGCTTTACGTAGGGATACCTTTGAAGACGGTTCGGAAGCTACAGCTAGTGCAAAATGTGGCGGCCAGACTGCTAACAAGAACCAAGCGGTCTGAGCATATAACACCTGTTCTGGCTCGCTTGCACTGGCTTCCCATATGCTTCCGGGCAAAATTCAAAGTGTTGGTATTAACCTATAAAGCCTTATACAGCACGGGACCACGATATCTGTCGGAACGCCTCTCCCGATATGAACCCGCCCATTCACTACGGTCTACTACGAAGGTCCTCCTCCGGGTCCCAACCCATAGGGAAGCCCGGAGGGTGGTGACAAGATCTAGGGCCTTCTCAGTGGTGGCCCCCGAACTATGGAATAGTCTCCCTGAGGAGGTCCGCTTGGCGCCAACACTATCATCTTTTCGGCGCCAAGTTAAAACTTTCCTCTTCTCTGAGGCATTTTAATTTAAGTTAATTTAATTTTAAATTGTTGTAATCTGATTTCAGTTTGTACAGTTTTTATATACTCTGTTTTATGAGATTGTGTAATTTTATTGTATTTTTTGATGTACACCGCCCAGAGAGCTATTGCTAGTTGGGCGGTATATAAGTTTAATTAATAAATAAATAATAATATACACAAAAATCAGAACCTTGGCCTGATAGCTAATGTAAAATACTAAGGCAAAGAAACAATGAAATATAAAACAGTAAGGGCACAATCCTCCTGATGTTTACACTGGGCTGAGGGGAATCAGGATGCAGCATATGGCCGGGGAGGTTGTTGACATAACCTGGCTGCTTTGGCAGAAATCCCCCACCTGGGTGCAGCGTAGCCAGCGCAGCCAAGACTGGTGCAAGAGCTAAAAAATATGCATTCTGGGAGGGTGTCAGGGACATAACAAAGGGAGGGGGACTTACACTGCATCCTGGCCCTGCTTGGCTCTGTCCTGTGGCCCCCTGGTCCCAGCAGATGCTATACTGGGGAAAAGAATGGTGGAAGGAAATATGCATTTCGTTTCCTTCCACTGAGCCTTGCCAGTGCAGCCAGCATACTCCCCTCTCCAAGGTTCCTGAACAGCAGTAGGATGTGTCTTATACCGCCTTCCCTTCCACTGGCTCCACTCCCGCCAGCCTCCTCTGTGTTGGATTGCTCTGTAAACCTGCAATTCTAACCATGTCTACTCAGAGGTAAGTTCCACTGAATATAATGGGGCTACCTCCCAGATAAAGTGGATTAGGATTGTAGCATTAGAGCAGCAAGCTAGTATGTGCATCCAAGTACCTTCAGTCATTTTGCTAATCAGAAATAAGAATGCTTTTAATACAGTATTACACTGACATTGAGCAATGTGGAATTCTTACAGTGAACATAGATCATAACAACAAATTTGGAAGATAAAGCTCCTTTTGTATCAGGTTTACACCCCAGAGCAAACCTTGACCCCAAGTTCTTTCTGTTTACTTAGCTCTTTAAAGTATATGCTTCCATTGCCTGATTTTAATTTTATTTTATTTTTGAGATCTATGAAACTTGTATAAGGCAATAATTATGTTCCTGTTGGACACATTTTATCACTGTTTAGGTCATTTCTGCAAAAGGAGACTGCAAAAACAAAAGGTCTTAAGTAACAGTAGAAATTAGTTATGCAAATAAAATCTTAAGGGACTTATTTCAAAAAGGGCTATAGTGACCTTGCTGCTGTGCTAATAGCAGCATGACACACATGGCAAGAGCAAATTTGTCCTAGCATGGTAGAAAAAAGCTGTTTTAGACTGCTGTTAAGGGCCAAGGGCAGGGTCAATAGAAAAGGTAGCATCAGGAAAATATTAACTTCAAAATATATTGGACTGAATCCAGCCAAAGGCTGCAATCTTGTACCCTGGGAGTAAGTCTCAACACAACAATACTTTCTTTTGAGCAGACATGCTTAGACTTAAGTTAGCAATATCTTAGGTTGCAATCCAATACATGTCTACTCAGAAGTAAGCTCCACTGGGTTCCAGGTAAGTGTGTGTTGCATTGCAGCCTTAGTTCCATTGAAATGAATGGGGCCAGTTAGTCATGATAAACTTAAGTCCCATTGATTCCAGTAAGACACAGTATGGTAATCAGGAACCCCCACTCCCAAATATTTTAAAGAAGAATGTTCCTCTAGCCTCGCACTACAAGAAAACAACAGAGAATCAGCCCCCATTTTCATAGGGGAGAATATGTTCAGAAACAAAGACATTTTTGTTTCAATAAGCTTTTCCAGCTGGGTGAAAAGGTCTCTGCCTTTGATGTTTATTCTGTATTGTTTTTAAATCTATTTTTAGTTTTCATTTTTGGTGCTGTTTTTAAAGGTATTTTAATTGTTTCTGTGTAAATCACCTTGTGTGGGAGGCAATTCATAAATAAATAAAATAAATAATAAAAAGGTAGTTTTTGGGAAGCTGAGAGGGGAATCTTGTCCCAGTCATTACTGAGTTCATGTTTGAAAGAGTTTCTAGGAATGAGGTTTTACTGGGGAAAGGCAGACACAGATTCTAAGTGTGGTGAAGTTACTTGATGAACACACACTCTGCCTTAGGCTGCGTACACATCATACATAAAAGCACATTGAAAGTGCAAAGAATTCTGAGATATGTAGTTTATGGTGGATTGGGAATTGTAACTCTACAGTTCCCAGGATTCTTTGAGGAAAGCAATATGCTTTAAATGTTTTTCAAATGTATGGGTTCTACATAGCCTCAGACAAATGCTTTGGCATGAAGCAAATGTGTATTCAAACAAATTTCACATTTTAGAATGGGGCATAGCAATCCTAATCTCCCAACATGCATTGCTTGTGAAGGTTAGGGTGAGGCTGTCACTTCTATTTCTATTGAGGGAGCTTGTATTAGCAATCACCGGAAGAATCTAGATGTATATCGAGGTGTAGAAATGGCATGTGAATGGCCTCTGCCTGCCTGCGTTCATGCCCTAAACCTCTGATTTATAGGGGTGCTGATTGCTTCTGCACACTGTTACTGCTTGGAATCAGAGTCTGGAAAGTTCAAAATGCAGGCTCCCTGACACAGTTACATCATTTGGGAAGTTTCCCTATGTCTCTGTGTTCAGAACTATACAGAGGCTGAGGAGTTTGGTTTATTTATTTACTTATTTGTTTATTGCATTTATATACCACCTCATAGCCAAAGCTCTAGAGCAGCCTTTCCCATCCAGTGTGCCTCCAGATGTTGTTGGACCACAATTCCCATCTTTCCTGACCATTGGCAATGCTAGCTAAGGCTGATGGGAGTTGTGGTCCAACAACATCTGGAGGCACACTGGTTGGGAAAGGCTGCTCTAGAGTATGCCCTGGTACATGTGTTGGGCCAATGGCATATTGGGACAGTCCCATGGTTGTCATGGAGACCATGAAATCCTGAGCCGCCCTGGATAAGGTGGCCTCGGCATGGATGTTGACATCCCCCAGAACCAACAGCAACAGCAGCAGACGGCTCTCCTTCCCTGGGTGATGTTGGTCCCCTTCTTCCTGCAGGCACTGGGTTCAAGTAATGAAAACAATGCTGCTTGTTCCACACTTCTGCTCTGCTCTGACTTTCTTAGACTTTGAAGGGATGATGAGCTAATTGGCTTATGAATGTTCTCACTTGGCTAATGTAAACAAGTAGCCTGATAATCAAAACAAGCAGTCAACCTTGAAAATGCATCTGCACTTTCAAGCTGAAGATATCATGAGGACAGGATCAGGAGACATCACCTGAGGGGGAACCAGCTACCTGAATGATGGAAAGATAATGATCTAATAGGTGTAAGGTACCCCTCCCAGGCAGTCTTTGAGGATAAATACTAGACCTCTAGATCAGGGTGATTAAGCCTCCAGGGGGCTGACATAGCTCAAAGTACCATCAGGAAGCAACATCAAGAAGATTGAAGACTCAACCCCTCCCAGGCAAGAATCTCCAGTGGGCTGTTGGGAGGCTTCCAGCCAGAGGAAAGTGTAAGACAGGGGAGGGAGGCAGAGAGACTGCTAGCTATGTAGCTTGTTTTAGTGTTTTATAGCCTAAATGTAAATCTCTTTGCTCTAATAAACTTTTAACTCCTTCACCACCAGCTGTGTTCATTACCTTTTGAAATTCCAAACATGTTAGACTTATGCTTGGCATTTGGCGTTACAGAGCTCCACCACTGTGGAGGACTCAGCTGTGCTTACCATAAGCACAAAAAAATACACACTAAAATGGGGCAGAGCATGGCTGGTGATCCAAAGCTGACCCATTTCCTAGTGGCCCAATGTGGGCCACTCTGCTGCAACAACTTTGACATGACATAGCAAAAAGAGTTGGAAATAATTGCCTTTCTACCTTCTGCCCTGACCAGTTGAAATGTCAGAGTTCTGAATGCAGCTATGATATGCTGCTTAATTCCACCCCACAGTAAGGCTTTGAATATCTCTCTAATTCTGAGTTTATCCAGTAAACTTTACTGAGTAAAAACTTTATTCGTAGAAGCTCTTACAAATATGTAGAATAATACTGTAAGAAAATGCATATGTCTCCATCCACTGCTTTATCTCTTCAGCTATGTATCTCATTGAAATAAGTAAGTGTTCCATAACAGAATCTGAGACCTCAACTGAGCAAAGTATAAGCTTCTACTTAAATATTTTACTGAATGATTTCTCTGTCCAATGTTATGACTAAATGTCAGTCTTCTCATTTTGCACATGAGCTTAGTTATATAATATTAAAGACCCAGACTAATTGTGCATATCCATGATATATTAAATACTTAGTGTTTTTGATTGAACAATGGTAGGAAGGTTAATCCAAAATGTCTAATCCCATCATTGGTATTTACATACTATGCCTTTTGAATCTTTAATAACTCCAATAGAACTGAACACTGGAAGATTTAGGATGGACAAAAAATATACTTTTTCACAGAGTGCACATTTAAACTATGGAATTTGTTCACATTAGGTGCAGTGATGGCTTTGAAAGATGATTAGACAAATACATGGATGATAAGGCTATCAACAGCTTCTAGTCAGGATGGATATGTTATAAGCTGATGGAGGCTATATGCCTTTGAATACCGGTCACTGGGTATCACAAGTGGGGGGAGTGCTGTTGCACTCAGGCCCTGCTTGCAAGCCTTGTATAGGCATTTCATTGGCCACCGTGAGAACAGGTTTATTCATTTATTTATTTATTGCTGGATGTGATGGCCTTTGGCCTGATCCAGCAGGGCTCTTCTTATTTTCTTACTGTAGTGTTGTGCTCCTGTACATACGACGAAAAAATGCATTTATTGTGCCTTGACTTGCTGTTTATTAAAAAGCAGATTATAGCTGAATTGGAGAATTTGATCTTAAACTAACTGTTTAGTTGTTAAATATTTATGATCTGCATTTATTAAGTGGTTAACATTTTTATTTTTACCATAAATGAATTTCCAGAAATTAGTATAGTAGATGTAAGATGGGTGCCAGTGTCTGGTCACAATGTTGGTTCCTGGGCCTCTACCAAGGTGTCCAAAATGCAAACACTGGGGTAAGTAAGCTGTCAATTTAAGAAGCAATTCCAGTTGTTTCTTTTTATATAGATTTTATTGAATTTTATTGAATTCAATAAAAAATATAAACCCATATTAACAATACAGTTAATAATATTTTGCCTTTATTAACCTAGTACAAGGGTTCCCAAACAGTGATCCATGGACCACCATGGGTCTGCAAACTTCATTCAGGTGGTCCATGGCATGTCAGCATTAAATATTCATATTTCAGTTGTTCTGTGGGGAAAAGTTTGGGAACCACTGATCTAGTACATCTCCCCATAACTAACCATGGGTCAATGGAAGTGCTGTTGGAGAGTCTGATTTACTCATATAAGATGTAAAGCAAAACCAGTCTATTCCAAAGTTACTATTTTGTCCTCTGGGTGCTTTTATTTGACTTATAGGTATCTCTCATTGCTGTTTGCCAAATATTTCCATACCATCTGTTTCAAGACCACTGCCAGATTTCCAGTGTTTGCTGATCAGTTGTTGAGCAGCCACCATGAAGAATGGTATCACATCTTTGTATGATAAGTTTGAGTTGTCTGCTTCAAACAATGATAGTAATCTAGCTGGTTCTAAGATAGCAGAGCTTGGAAGTAACTCGTTACAAATTATGAGTTGTAATTTATTATTTTTTTAGTAACGAGCGGGTAACTTTGGTACATTTTGCTAGTAATAGAATGAGTAGTCATTTCCTTACTTTTGAGCTGCAACCGTAATGTTTCCAGCATTACTTTTGAGCATTACTGGGGGGGGGGGTGGAGCAGGGAAAGTTTTCTGCTTCTCTGATTGGTGGACAAAAGACATGTGCCTCACACTGGGTGTCTGCACAGCTTTGCTCTTCCCTCATGCTCTGTGTTAGGAGGCCACGAGGGAGGAGATGGAGAGAGAGAAAAATGGAGAGTGGTGGAGAAGAAAGGAGTGGAGGGAGAAAGCTGGAAGGCAAGGATGAAGGAGGAGAAGGCAGCAGCAGAATGGAGATGAAGAGCTGTGGAGATGAGTGATGATGATGATGATGTGTGTGTGTGAATTAGGGTTACCCTTTCTGGCTTTCAGGGGTGATCTCCAAACTGGATGGTGGATCTCCGCTTGCTTGCCCTACCACCTGCCTGCCCTACCACCTGCCCACCCTCCCCCGTACCCACCTGCAAACCCACTTGCTCCCTCCCTCCCTCACCCTACTGACCCCAACCCCCGCTCACTTGCCCTACCATCCCCACTCTCTCCCCCGCCCCTCTTCCTCACTCCCTCACTTGCCCTACTGCCTCCCGCTCACTCACCCCCACTCACTCACTCGCCCTATCCGCCTCCCACCACTGTCTCACCCCCACTTGCTCACTCACCCTACTATCCCCACCCCACCCCCATTCTCTCACCCCACTTGCTCACTCCCTTATTCACCCTACCACCCCAACTGCATGCTCGCCCCCTTGCTTGCTCACTCACCCCACCCCTGCTTGCTCACTTGCCCCCACCCCCACTCCCACTCTTTCACCCCCACCTGCTTGCTTGCCCCCAATGTGCTCACTTGCCCTACTGCCCCCACACACCCCTCTGTCTCCCCCTGCCTGCTCAGAAGTTCTCTTCTGCTCAGGAATGATTTCCCCTCTTCCTCCACCTTTTTGTTTGCCTTTCCTTGTTCCAATATTACAGGTTTCTTAAGGTCTTTGAAGCAGAGGTACATGTTTTATGTTAGTTCCATTAAGGACAATATTGCTTATCCCTGAAACTTTTTAAGGTAAATGGACACTGATTTTATTTTTCTTTGTTGATTGTACAGACGCGTATCTACATCTATTGTAAATTTCTAATTTATCGTTGTACAAAAGGAAAGAAAACCCCCCAAATTTTGCTATTTAATTTTTGCATCAAAATAATTTTTTTTGTTTATTAATATTAAAGTGTGTGGTGTGGCAATGGGTTCTTTCCTGTCATAATTCTCAATTACTATTTATTATGTGGCTTTGAGTGTTCAAAGCACTTAAGACTCACAAAATTGAAGGGGAGATTTGTAACTCATCTAGTCCAGCCCCTACTTGATGCAAGAAAGCCAGAGAGAGAAGATCCCCAACAGATGGCTGACCTACTTCTATTTGAAGACCTCCAGGGAAGGGGGGGAGCTGATCTTGGGTACATGGTCCAACTGTTAAGCCGCTCTTATCTCTTTGGGACATTTTCCTCTCAACTAAAATCTACCCTCCTGTAACTTAAGCCCGTTAGATCCAGTCCTAACCCACAGGTCTTTGTACTCTTCTTTGTGCTCTCACTGGGGTGAATGGGAGCTTCCCCCCCAAGCAAACTACAGGGGTAAGAGTGATGCAGTTCAGGACTCAAAGGGCTAAATGCCTCCACTACCACACCAGAGTCCCAATCCATGTCAGACCCCCACACTGGCTATTTCTGAAAGAAAAAGTGCACTCAATGACAAACCATATGATTAATGTCATGTGTAGATTAAATTGGCCCTCAGTGGCTCTTTCTGCCTGCTTGTCTTGTCCCTGGTTCTACTACCCTCTCTGTGTGTGTGTTTATTTTTTAATGTTGTTTTAGGCTACTTAGATATGCGGCAGCCAAGGCCAGCACCTTGTAGGCATTTTTTTTTAAAAAAAGTAACTAAAATGCAACTGTAGTGATTACTTTTGAGAAAAAGTAAAGTAATCAGTTACTTTCAGAGCAATTGTAACTGTAACAGTAATTACTACTTTTTGGGGCCATGTAACTATAATTGTAATTTATTACTTTTTAAAAGTAATCTTCCTAGATCTGTAAAATAATATTAGCCAAGAGAAGGCTAGGCTTGTTTACAGCAGTTATTTTGTACTAGTACTAAAACCACTTTAATCTAAAGATTGCTTCCAGTTTAAAAAGTATTTAGCAGTATGTAACAAAATTGTTTCCTAGTACTGCATTTAGAATTAGGGCTGCACACAGCCCTCCTGATCTGCCCCATGGCCTCAATCTGTGGGCCCTGAGGAGGGCCAATCCCTGCTGTCCTCAAGAGGGTACCACCCACCCTGCCCTGGATCCACCCCTGAAGTTATTTGGGGGACAGGGTTAAGAGCATTTAAAAATTAAAAACATGGACCGAAGGGGAGCAAGGAGACACCATGTCTCCTTTTCTCCCCACTAAGAGCAGACAGGTGCAACCAGTACCGTGCAAGAACCAATTTGCACCCAGTGCGAGGCACATTTGTGGGGTGGCTGTGTTCCCCAGAGTGATGGGAGGGAGATTCTAAGAATTCTCCAAAAGGGCTTTGAAAATACGTAGGTTTTGTATCTGCTGTGGCAACAGTGCATCATCTTTTTGACATTGAGGGCCACACTCCCTTGTGGGCACCCTTCCAGAGACCGCATGCCAGAGACCCCCCCCACCCCTCTCCACCCAAGCCAGCAAGAGGTGTTATCACAAATCAAGGACACATTCTGGGCAGGCAAAAGCACTTGTGTAGGGTGTAGAGCAGGGCTAGTGAGGGTTGTGGGCCTGGGCTGTTCCTGAGGGGCAGAGAGGCCTGGAGGACAACATTCACCCTGGAGTCTGAGGTTCCCCACCCCTGTTGTAGAGAATCCAGATGTCTCTCTTACACACTAGTTTGCTAATTAGAGAAAAACATGTTTTCCCCTTTTATCTGCTGTTGCTGGGAAAAAGCAATTTCTACATCATATAATAGTTACAATTCTATTTCTCCAAGTCTGCATGGAGGGTGTGTCTAGGGAACTCCCACCATGTAATGGAGTGCCTGTCTTTCTTAAAAACCTGTTACTTTGCAACTTCAGCCTCCTTTGATCTTCCCCTACGTTCTACAGCCTCTAGTTGGAAGAGAAATTAGACATCTGTATCTCCTACAGGAACAACAAAACTTATGGGATGTGTATGGCTATCTGACCTCCAACGCTTGAGACCTCTCATCCCGCCCCCTTCAGCTAATTCTTCCTCTGTGTATTACTTTGCTACTGCTGCATCTTAAGAGCTTGGTTGTTTTGACTAGGAATAGAATTGCTTTCCCCTATCTCAGCCTTCAGAAAGCAGTTCAGCTTTAGATTATACACTGGTGCGACAGGTTGGATAGCTGGGGATGGCTGGTAAGATTGTGGCCCTCCCTTGTTGATATTTGCATATGCCAGAGGGAAAAATTCCAGTTCACATTGTCTTTCATGTTGTTGTTTCCTCAGTTGATACATCTAATGCTGGCAACAATTCTGTGGGAATTGGATGAACATACACCTTGGGTGTTTTTTTTTAGATAATGCATATCTAAGAACATGCACAAATCATTGGAAAAATATCAACTGTTTGGTTTAACTTAAGGTTCAGGGTGAAAGACCTGGTGGTTTTTGCGCTGTGTAACAGTGGCCTCTAGCGGAAGCATGTCAGCAATGTAGTACTAGTTGATGCTTATCCTGTCTGGAAATCAAATGGAATATCCTGTAGGATCTTCAGATTGTCATAGTTACAAACTGCAATTTTGTGCATTACAGAATACAATTCATACCATGGCATGAAGCTGCCAATATTTTAAGGTATTATAAAATGATATTATGAAATGAGCTGTTAATGGTTTGAGAAAGCTGCAAAGAAGAAATACTCAATGAATCTGAAAAATCTCATAGGAACAAAAATTGCCAAGAAATCTAAAGGATGCTTTTGTTTGTTAATGCATTTTGTAAAATCCATTGGATTTTTGTCTCTCCTCACTGGAACTTCAATAAATACAGCCCTTCATTGGCAACTCCTTGTGTTTTGTAGATACTAATACTCCTTTGTTTTGTCCTCAGCCTTCTCAGAGGGCTGAGCTGCCTTATTACCTTGCTAAACCACAACCAAAATAATTTCTAGAGCCCGAAGCCGTTTGACGTGGATAAAGCGCTTCACACATACAAGGGCTGAATTGCTTTTGTTCTCAGCGGCTCCCATAGGCTAGGCAGATTTTGTTGTTAGCCAATCAGAAGCCAGTTGTTAGGCTGCAGATTCTATTTTTAGCATCCCCATACACACATGCCCACAGGCCCAGACAGTTTCACAATGAAAGATGGGGAAATGAACGTCAGCAGAATAAAAGCAAACAGTTCCTTGTGTTTTGTAATACCATCTTAGTCCCTGAGTATAATCTGAAGTGTTAGAGAGACCTTTGTTGCTAGCTTTTAGCAGAGGAAAATTGTCAAAAAGATTACGTTTCTGGCTGTTCCTTTTTCAAAAAGAAATGCAAGCACAGAAAAGAATAAAATTAGCAAGAGCTCTAAACATCAATATTAATATTTACAGAGATCTAAAAAAGTATGATTTTATGTTTTTGCATTTTGATTTTCAGTATTGCTCCCTTCCCCCACTATTATGTTTGGAACAGTGAATTGACAATATACACACACATAAGCACATGCCTATTTAAACTGAACAGCTCAAATCTTTCAATGCTAGCTAATGAAATAGTTTAAAAAACACATTTTAACCCCCCCCCAAAAAACACCATATTTTTGAAAATGTAAATCAGAAGGTCTCATTTTCTGGTATCAGGGCTGCCCCAAAATATATGCCAGATTGGTTTATTAATTCATAGTGTTCTAAAATTTATATTTCTATACAATATTCAGACAAAGTTAAACTAGTGGATATATGTCATTCTGGATATATGACAATAAAAAGTCTTGTTTAGGAAATGACAAATTTATGGAAATAACAAAAGCATTCTTGTGCTACCAGTTTAAAACACCAGTTAAGGACTTCTGCACCTCTAATACTTGTGGAGAAGAGAGAATTTTGGCTGATGCAGATTGCCACACATCTGGCCACCCTAGTCAGGAAGCTATACAGGGTGTTTCTTTCTCTACCCAACATCACATGAAGAAGACTAGCATCCTGCAATTCCCAGAATTCCCTGGGAAGAGGGATTGATTGTTATACCAGTCGGGGAACTGTAGTTCTGTGAGGAGAATAGAGGTCTTCTAAGAACTCTCAGCACCCTTCATAAACTACATTTCCCAGGATTCTTTGGTGGAAACCATGACTGTTTAACGTGGAATAACAGTGAAATAAATGTACAGTGTGAATGTGGCCTTGGTATTCAGAAGCATGGTGCCTTCCATTCTGAAGGTAGCATGTAGCCATCATGACTACAAGTAGTCATTGGTAGCTTTCTCTTCATGAGGTGGTTATTTGGTCCTTGTTCCCACCTGACAAAGAAGTTCACACCCCTAACTACTGACAATTCCAAACAACTCCCTACATCAATATATTCAAGGGTGGATATTTGAAAGGATGAGCATCAGCCTTACATACAATGGCAGCATATAGTCTGTAATTCAGACAGCTAATAGAGTGTAACCTCTACTCAGAATGAAAAATCTTGCTGGATAAGACCAAGGACCCATCTAATCCAGCATCCTGTTCTCACAGTGGCCAACCAGATGTCTGTAGAAAACTCACAAGCAGGATGTGGAGCACAACAGTACTTTGCTGGTCATGATCCCCAGCAACTGGTCTGGTGTTCAGAGGCATACTTACTCTGATACTGGATGTAATATACCCACCATGAATAGTAACCAAGATAGGAAGGTCACTGCCATTGGAGAGTTGCCTGGTTAAGTGATGTTTATGGCACCCATTGGATAGGGCTTGTGACATCACTGATGACCAGTGATGCAACTTTCTCCATAACCATGCCTTCTTATGAAACTAACTCCAGCAAACCACTTGCAAAGAAAGGATATTCACTGGAAAATGAAACTGGATTCGTCTCAGGAAAACATGTGAGGAAGCCTCTTGTCAGTTTTATCAAGAGTTTAAGCCTTTAGTCTGAACTTCAGACTCATTGCTGAGATGAAATTTAGTGTACATCATTCAGTTTTTAAATAGCCAAAGGGAAGCAGCAGTGTGTCCCTTCTGCTCCACAAAACAAAATTCACTTACCTCACAACAAAGCCACCTTGATCTATCCGTTATGGATGGAACAATGGATACAACAGTATGCAGGGAAAATATTGTTTTTATTATTAAATGTATGTGCCATTCTATTAAGAGAGCACAAAGTGGTTTACAGCATAGGACATATTGTTTGTTATAATATGCTGTAAACCACCCTGTGGTCTCTTGACAAAGGGTGGTATATAAATGTAAAAAGAGGAAGAAAACTTATTTTAAACAAATCCATTAAACAAGCATAAGTGCAGGGAAATTACAGTTAAAATATTACACTATTGCTTTTGAATTTTGACTTGCAGAACAATCTCACAAATTATACAATCAAGAGGAAAGCCAGGCTTTGAACTTCACATCTGGATAAACTCCAGGAAGTGTTGATCCAAATATATATGTAAAGCTTGCTTGGTTGCTTATTTATTTATTTTATTTTATTTTATTTATATCCCGCCCTTCCTCCCAAAGGGAGCCCAGGTGGCAAACAAAACTCTAAAAACACTTTAAAGCAGAGCTTGGAAAAGTTACTTTTTTGAACTACAACTCCCATCAGCCCAATCCAGTGGCCATGCTGGCTGGGGCTGATGGGAGTTGTAGTTCAAAAAAAGTAACTTTTCCAAGCTCTGCTCTAAAGCATCTTAAGAACAGACTTTAAAATATATTAAAACAAAATATCTTTTTAAAAAAGCTTGAAAACATATTTAAAAACAATTCCCACCCAGATGCAGACTGGGATAAGGTCTCTACTTATCATATATGCTGAAAGAGGAAGGTCTTTAGTAGGCACCAAAAAGATAACAGAGATGGTGCCTGCCTAATATTTAAAGGGAGGGAATTTGAAAGGGTCAGTGCCACAACACTAAAGGTCTGCTTCCTATGTTGTGCAAAATGGACCTCTTGATAAGATGGTATCTGTAGGAGGCCCTCATCTACAGAGTGCAGTGGTCAACTAGGTATATAAGGGTACACCTGGTCCCAAGCTATATAGAGCTTTGTACACCAAAACCAGAACCTTGAATTTGGCCCAGTAGCTAAAGGGCAGCCAGTGCAATTCTTTCAGCAGTGGGGTGACATGTTGGCAATACCCTGCCCCAGTTAACAGTCGCTGCAAGGCTGCAGTTTGCACCAGCTGCAGCTTCTGGACAAACCTCAAGGGCAGCCCCACACAGAATGCATTACAGTAATGCAGTATGGAGGTTACTAGTGCATGGAAAACAGTGGTCAGGCTATCCTGGTCCAGAGACAGCCAAAGCTGGTAAAAGGCACTCCTAGCCTGCAGCCTGGGCAGGTGGACCAGCTCACCACCAACAAGGACCACATGGAGGTGGAGAGGGAAAACTTGGCCGACGACATTATGCGCTTCCAAGAAGGAATGTCTCTCCTAAGACCACGTCTGCTGTGGTAACTGTGTGCATCATTTCAAAACAAAGAAAATATTGTTTTTGTTGCACATTTTTTTTACTTTGTTCTTGTTGCATTGTTCTTGTATTTGCATTGTTCTTGTTGTATTGTATTTTTACTGTATATTTTTTACTGGTTATTTCTTATGTAATTTTTTTTGTAATCTGTTTTGATATGTTGTTCACCACTTTGGGAGCCTTTTGGCCAAAAAGTGGTATATAAATAAACTATAAACTAAAACTAAAAGTAAACTAGCCACTGAGGTCACCTGGGCCTCTAGCAACAAAGAAGGATCCAGGAGCACCCCCAGTCTACGAACCTGCTCTTTCAGAGGGACTATGACCCCGTCCAAAGCAGGCAACTGACCAATTATCTGAACTTGGCAACCACCAACCCACAGTGCCTCTGTCTTGTAGGATTCAGGCTCAGTTTATTGGCCGTCATCCAGCCCACCACCGAGTCCAGGCTCCAGCCCAGGGCTTGCATGGCCCCTCCTCATTCAGATGTTACAGAGAAATAGAGCTGGGTATCATCAGCATACTGCTGATGCCTCACTTCAGTCTCCTGATGACCATTCCTGAGGGCTTCATATAGATGTTAAACTGCTTTGGGGGCAAGTTGGTCCCCTGCGGAACTCCACAGCACAACTGCCAGGAGGCTGATTTTCTGCTATTCTCTGAAAACAACCCTGTAAAATAGTGCCTTTGATACCCATTCCAGCAAGTCAGCTCAGAAGGATATCATGGTCAATAGTATCAAAAGCCACCAAGACCAAGTAAGAATAACAGGGTCACATTCCCCCTGTCCTGCTTCCAACAAAGGTTGACCATCAGGGTGACCAAGGCCAATTCAGTCCCATAACAAGGCCTGAACCCAGATTGGAATGAATCAAGATAATATGTTTCATCCAAGAGTACTTGCAATTGCTGCAGCACAGCCCTCTTGATCACCTTCCCTAATAAGGGGGTATTTGCGACTAGGCAGTAGTTGTCACAAACCAATGAGTCCAGGGTGGGCTTTTTCAGAGCAGCTGGGACCACTCCTTGCTGCAAAGACACGCTGACCACATCCTGGATCCACTAGGTTATATCCCCTCAGCAAGCCTTAATAAGCCAAGAAGGACAAAGGTCAAGAGGACACATTGCTGGTCACATTGTTACAAGCACCTTGTCCACGTCATCAGTCCACATCAACTGAAACTGATTCCAAGAAGTTGCAGCAGACGTTGCACTGGACACCCCATTGCTTGAAACTTTCCTTTGTTGTTCAGGTACATCTAGAATAAACAAACAAACAAACAAATATTAGACATGTTTTGTTGGGCACATCGCCTGGGGAGTGAATTACAATCTGATTTCTCTCTCTCTCTCTCTCTCTCTCTCTCTCATCATTCACTCACACACACACACACACACACACAGAGAGAGAGAGAGAGAGAGAGAGAGAGAGAGAGAGAGAGAGAGAGCAGCTGCTGCTGCTGCTGGACCCTTCCTCATGTCTGGACCTGTTCCTGTAAATGCTATCCTAGCTTGAAGGCATAGGCTGTCATATTTTAACTGCTAATAAGTTATTTTCCTTAAAGAAAAACTTGACAATAATAAACACTCACACAGCCATCAAATTATTCCAGTTAGTCTTTTTTTTTCATTTTTGTTAGCTTTGAACCCTGATACATGAAACCTAACCCCTGCCTTCACCTATCAGGATATAGATATATTTCAAAATCAGAATCTTTAATAAATATTTCACATGCTGTTGAAGGCTCTGTCTTTGCTCATGAAGTGTCAGCCTAATGTACAGATTAAACTAAGTTTTCACAGAGGCAGCTCACCCAGCATGAATTCTTTTAGCTTTGGTGATCCCATTATGTGCTGTGATGTGAGAGTGAAGATTGTGCTACATAAATATTCATCTAGCATCTTTTGAGATTTCACTCCTCATTCATTTGCTGCCTGACCCCCTTTGCCATTTCTCTCCTGCATAATCATCACTGCTGAGCAAACCAATTGGAGAGGGGGGGGGAATGAATTTGCAAGATTAAAACATCAGACAAAAAACAGAACTATGTGCATAGGCAAGAGAGCATGGAGGAATCTGTTCATGCTTTGGGGTTAAAACTATGGTCTGGAATATCTTGCCTTTGTTGTGTCTGTAGATGTGGACAGATTGAAATTTTGCCCCAACCAATTTGTACTCAGAAATTAATTCCAATCCTGTTGAAAACACAAGCCTTAAACCTTTCCCATATGGGTGCAACATCTGTATGCAGGCGACTCTCCATAGCTATCAGTAGAGCCATATTCCCCCTCTCTTGATATGTGCAGTAGTGCATGCACATGCACCGCACTAGTCTACTATGCAGCATACTTGCCATATTCCATTCAGACTTCACCCTCCACTCAGTCAAATGTTCCTGAATCAAGGAAAGGACAGTGGTGGGTGGCTCTGCCTTCAGACCTACAGCTATATGGGCTGTGGGAGGGCTGGAAGTTGTAGTCCAACAGCCACAGGTTCCTCACCCTTGGCTTGTAGAGACAATAAAGGGGCAGCCTAAACTATAACCCAGTCAGATTGGGGAGTTTCTAAGCTTCGCCGGGCAATCTCAGGGACTGTATAGCCCTGGCCTTGTCACTGGAATAACAGCTAGAATGAAGAAGGTAGGAGTCCTAACAGTTCGATGTATTCTTGATTTTCCGTCCAGTTTGCAAATGAATGTAAATGAGTATGGCTGGATGGGATGAAGGGGCCTATGCAAAATGAGTGAGTGACACAACTACCTGAACTGAGGTGATTGGTTAATGTACTAGCTTCTCTGATTGGCAGCACTGTCTTGTGTCCTTGAGAGCTAAGAGATGTTGCCAATGCAAGTTTTTCCTGGCTTGGAAACATGGACTTCAGGGGGTTGGCACCATGAGAAGTCATTCCCCTGCCATTCTGAGTTCTTCCCTGCACCTTTACCCCAAAGGGTTCCTCCCCCCCCCTGAAAATATGACCTAGCACAGGACTAGTAACAAAGGATAAATTGGGTTGCAAGTGTACAAGCTTTCTCTTGATACAGAAAAGAGAGTGTTCTCACCCTCTATTTAGATAGGGTAGGCCCTCCGGACAGTATAAACAACCTCTTTCCACTCAATTCCTGTCTAATCAAAACCTAATGATTGTTTTCCTTAATCCTTAAAGGGCAAAGACTCCATATATGAGATATTGTACCCATTACAGCAGCAGTTCCCAAACTTTTTTCCCCATGGGCCACGTGAAAATTGCTGATAGTATTTAAGGACCACTTAATTATTTTCCACCCTGTTATAGCAGCTGCAATGCACTATGCTACATGCTGTGTGATTTTTGATCAATTTGTATTGCTTCTTTTATTTCTTACTTGGTATTTTATTGTATTACAATTTGCATTCCATAGAATTCAAACTGAAATACAATAGAAGACATAAAAGAAGCAATAAAATACAATTAAAATGAATGAGTGAAGCTTGTGGACCACTGGTAGTCCATGGCCCAGTTTGAGAAACCCTGTACTTGTCGTGTCCAGGTTGAGGCTCAGGAACCAGACCAGTTGGCGAAAGCAAATCAGTTTTTATTAAAGTAATATCCAGACAAAGACTACGCCGTCTCATGAACTTTAACTACTAAACATAACCTGTGACATAGAAGAGAGTTGACAGAACAAGGAACCACTACTCCCCTTGTCCCTTAAGAAGGGGGCAAACGGGCGTGAATTTTCTCACTCCGCCTCAAAGTGCCCTCATCCACACCCCGCCTCTCCCCCTTCTTTTGCCGCCTCTTTTGCTGTCTCCTTGTACGTGGTGAAGGGGGTGCCACCGCCCCCTCCCCTTCTGAGAAATCTGACTCAGGTATGGGGGAAAGCGGGGGGGCAATGCTTAAACCATCTGGCTGTTTCTCCTTGCTTTTTCCTGGATCAGGAGGGGGTTGGATTCCTCCTTGCCCTCCCTCCTTCTCCAACTCCTCCAAGCTCGGAGGGGGAGGAGACGTGGGAAGCTCACGGTAAGAATCTGTGTCTGTTGGACATTCAAGGTCTTCGCTCCCAGACAGTTCTATCTCTGAGATTCCCTCCCCCTCTTCTGCTTCTCCTTCACACGACTCTGTCCAAATGACCCCCTCCCTCTCCTCATCATCTGAAACTTCAGAGCCCCATTCCTGCATCCTGACAGTACTACAGAAAAGCCAGTCACTAACAACCCCCTCCTCCCTTGTTTTTTACCTGGGAAGCAGCAAGTGATGGCTGATTTTAGGGATGGAAAGTTCTGTCAATTTCAGTTCTCTTAGTTTCTCATTTTTCCAATCTTAAATTTGGTTCTCCACATTTCTGCAGCAATTTGTGGATTCTTTTTTTTAAAAAAAAAATCCTTGTGAAAATTCGTCGTTTCAGTGAGAATTTCTCCTACTATAAACATATTTTGTGTGCAGTTTTGATTAATGTACACATTTTTGCAAACAATTTTATCATCATATAATGCATTTTTGTATATTATTTTCACTAATATATTCATTTTTATGCACATTTTGCCCTAATACAGGCATTTTTGTAAACAATGTTTGGTTAGAGAACTATATCGCAAAATTCAGGTAACTGCAAATTTTGAAGGATTTCTGTGTTTTGCTTCTCATATTGTTTGGTTAAATGTGAATTAGATAAATTCAACTTCAAATGTGGACTGAATCGAATTTCTCCCCCATCCTTAGGTGGTTCCTATTGGGACTGGTAGGGCAGAAGGCAGAGAGACCAGCCGTAGGTGGAGCCAGAGCCACCATAAGGCAGAGCCAACTAATTCCAGTTTTGTCCCCATCTTCTCTGCTGAGTTCTAGAAGAACAACAATGAGACCAAGGGGGAGGAAAGTGACAGTCATTGCTGTCCCCTGGACTGGTTGTAAGTGTAAGAAGACAGGCAAGTGGGGGCTGGCTGAGAGCAGGCTGAAGATAGGGGGCAGTACCTCATTCCGCCTAACGAAGTAGCCTCTCCACTGCCTGGAACCATATCCAGATCTATAGCTGCCTGAACATATCAGCTTTCCCTCTCTCAGTGCTCCAGAGTTCTGCTTCTTCTGCCCTCCAGTCTCTAGGGAAGAGCTGTAGCTCAGTAGTAGACACTTCCTTTGCATGCCAAAGGTCCCAGGTTCAGTCCTCAGAATCTCCTGAAGTCCTGGAGAGTTGCTTTCAGTCTGCTTCATTGCAGTCCCTTTTCCTGAAAGCTTGCTATCTCTTGAATTCTAAGACTAGATTTTCCCATTGGTCCACAGCTCCACCTAGGGCTTGTCCAGTATAGCAACGATAAAAGAGGATAGCTTGCTAATAGTTATGGTTCTCAGTGAGTTTTGAGCAAATACTTTATCAAGGGAAATGTGTCACATGTCTTGATAAAAACAAACAAAAAAACCCTGCTTGGGACAACTTTTCTTCTGTAACACAGGGGGTGTTTGGGCCCTGCCTGGCAGTCTGCTTGTATGTGCTATGTGAAAGGAGGCATGGACTGGGTTCTTTGACATCTTAATTATCCAGCAGTTGCCCCATGTTTTTTTTTTTTTTACAATAATTTTTATTCAAATTTTCATAAAACATAGAAAACAAAATCATAAAACATTCAAAGACAAAAAACAAAACAAAACAAAAATGATTAAACAATAAAATAAAATAAAATAAAATGTTGACTTCCCATTTGTCACATATCAAATCAGTTATAGGTCTACAATATATAACAATCCTGTCTCTTAAATCATATTATAAAATCACTTTCCTCCAGTAGTTATCTTAATTAATCATCAAATCTCATAAACATTACTTTATTCTTTCCACAAAAAGTCAAAGAGAGGTTTCAATTCTTTAAGAAATATATCTATCAATTTTTCTCCAAATAAACATGTCAATTAATCCATCTCGTTAATAATTATAATAATCTTATTGTCATAACCATAGTCCAAATAAACATTTCGATTAATCCATCTCATCAGAATCTGTTAGGTCCAATAATTTCAATAGCCATTATTCCATTATCCCTATTAGTTCCATCTTCCATCTTCAATAGTCCTGTTAAGTCCAGTAATTTCAGTGTCCAATCTTCCATTATCAGTATTCCATAATAATCTTGCTGTTGTAGCCATAGTCATATAATAAGAGTCTGATGGGAATTTCCTCTATCCCAAATATTTTCTTGCCATCCATTCTGAATAAGTTGCTGAAATACTGTTGTAAAGTCATATCTGTGTTCTTCTTTTTTACAAAATGCACTGGCTCATCTCTTAAGAGTTTTTCCATTGTCACATGGCTGCAGTTAATTCCATAGATTTTCTCTATATCAAGCTCCATCACATCATTCCAGTCCAGAAGATTATCCAAGCCATTGATAACTTTATCTCTAATATCTTCATTAATTTCTTCAGAGATAACGTTAAATTCCAAACAGTAGATTTTATTTCTAAAATCCATAAACTCCAGATCTTTTTCCAATTCCACATTTGTTCCAATCTCCAGGGCTTGTATCTTCCCTTTATTTTTTCTTTTCTCATCTCTGATCTCATTCTCCTCTCTCACAGGATCCCCTATTTCTTTAAGCTCCTGCGTCATTTTGCTCAGTTCAATTTTCAGCTCCTTACTACCCTGTCGCAGGGTTTGTTTCGTTATCTCAATCTCATCCATTATTTTCTGAAACATAATTACTTCCAGATTCTCAGCCACTTTCTTGATTGCCATTTTTAAAACCACGAAAACAAAGCAAAACAAAAATAAAGTAGAACCACTTCTTATTTCAGCAACAATTGGGTTAATATTCCAGGCTTGATGACATCACAGTATAAACAGAGCAACCTGCCTTATCTCTCTTGTGCAAGAATGCAAAACAAATTTAGTTCCCAGCATCAAAACAGTTAGTGGCGTCGTGAAGAAGCAGATTCGTCAAAATAAAATAGACCAAAAAGAGAATAGTCCCAGACAATATAGTATTCCTCGGAATAGAAATCAGGAATAGAAATCCCTCTTCTGTTTATTATCTTTAGAATGCACTTCCAGGACAGCTTTTTGCGACAGAAACAGAGATAAGCTGTTAATTTCGTGAATAACAGAGAAGAGCTATATCTCACCCAGAAGTTGTCCAAAGCCGATCAATCTGACAAATCTCCTTTTGCTGCAACAATTTAAACCAAGTAAAAAAAAAAAATAGAAAGAAGGGTGCTTGCCTGTTAGTCCGTTCTCTCTTTGAAGAAAAGATAAACGTATCGCTTAAGCAGATAGAGCTTGTTAGAAAGTCCGTCTGGCATTGTTGGCTGGACCTTATCTCATAAATTAATGAAATCCAGTCCTCCCAACAAAAACAGGCTTTGAGGTTGATCTCTACGTTTCTCCCTGCCCGGGAGAAATTTCATCAGTCAAAAAAAAAAAAAATGTTCTGACTGATTTATATCTGAATAAGCTTCTTTTGAGGCAGGAGCCCGTCCCAAAAGCAGGCACAAGCGAAGTCACCCTTCCCGGAAGTCAGCAGTTGCCCCATGTTGATTGATGTCTTCCATGCATGACTGCTGTAGAATCATCATTGGCAAAGATCACAGTGGCTGGTGGCCAAGAACTCTGTAGAAGCAGCTGTTGGTGTTGTATCATTAGAGCTATTTTTGTGATTTAGTATTTTTTGCTGATAGTAGCATACGATTGCCACTATGTTGTGCTGTGATAGTGCTGATGTAATGGCCACTGATGTAATGAGACCATAGGGTAAGCCTACCAAGGAAATCATCATTCTAATTAAATTGACTTATAAAATGGTTTACAGCATCACAGCCTGCATAGATGTGTCAGATCTGAGCACATCGATCACATGCAGCTCAGTCAGTCAACCATGTGAGTGGTGCCATACGAAGAGACATTTTGGATGCTTTGAGGTTAAAGCCCTCACAGCTGTAGGTCACAAATACTTTCTATCATGCAGCAATGGCAGAAAAAAGAGGGGGATGGAATGGAAACAGAGATGCTACAAGCATCTGCATTGAGATTAAATATTTAATGTACAGTCGTGCAAAGTATTTTGCATTTCCCTTCTCTGAAAGCTCTGCTAACAACAATGATAATCAAGTCTAATTTTTAATAAAATGTCAAAACTATCCTAGAATGATATTTTCATAAAAAAAATTGAATGATACTTGGGTTCACATTCACTAAGATGCAAATGTATTTGTTTTTTTTTTTAAATTGGACTGCATTAAGTTAAGGATTCCCACCAGAATCCAGGGTTGGATACAATATGCTCTTACCGTATTTCATGTTCTCACATCCCAGGTTTAACTAACAGGTGGTACCTTCCCCAAAGCTATTCTATGAATATTGTGGTCGAACAAGGGTTTTGAAACTGGATTGCCCAACAGACTAACCATAGTGCTAAGGTACATCTGGAGTGCAGGTTGACAAAAGTCTTTATGGTGTGAGTGCGGTAGGCGTTTTCTCCCCTATTTGAAGTTTCCTTTACTAAGAGTAAGCAGAAATTTCCAGTTTCTAAAGAAATTATAGGTGTAAAATGTTGGAAGGATTGATTTTTTAACCTGTACATTATTTCAGTTGGCCAACTGTCAAATCAAACTTTCTACCTTCAAGGAGAATTCTGCCTCCCATGAGGATGGACTGTAGCTTGGAGGCAAAGCATGTGCTTTATATGCAGAAGGTCCTCAGTTCAGCCCCAGCATCTCCAGCCAGAACTAAGAAAGATTCCTTTCTGAAGCCGCGGTGAGCCAGTGCTGGTCAGTGTAGACCAGCCTTTCCCAACCAGTGTGCCTCCAGATGTTGTTGGACCACAACTCCCATCAGCCTCAGCCAGCATTGCCAATGGTCAGGAAAGATGGGAATTGTGGTCCAACAACATCTGGAGGCACACTGGTTAGGAAAGGCTGGTGTAGACAATATCAAGTTAGTTAGACTATTGGTCTGCTTCATTATAAGGCACCTTCCTGTGTTCCTAACCAATGTGGAAAGATGTCCTGTCAGGACAGCTAGTAACTTCTCATGTGGTTTGGCCTCCCCCTGTCCTCATAAGTGTGAGAAGGCTTCAACCCTCCCCCCAAAAAAAAATTCCAAGTGTACTAAACTGAGACTAGGTGAAATTTATTAAAATAATAATTTATTCTAAAGCAATATCAAGTCTCTAAACAGACATACATGGAACATTTACAATGATGATCTCTGTCTAGATAATTTTGAACATACCTGCCCCAGCTTTGCATGTCACCAAGGCTGCTGATATAAGAACCTCAGTGCTGCTCATTTGTTTATATTTGTTTTTCTTTGTAGCTGGATTACACAAGATTGGCTGTGAGAACTGAATAGAGCAAGAGTTCTATGCAGGGCACTGAACAGCTACTTATTGTTCATGTTAATTTTGAAGTTCATCCTGTGCTTATGAAGCACCTTGGTTCTTCTTGATTTCTTCATTGATGGAAAGGGCGAATGGGAGAGGAGCTCAGAAGGCAAAACCACCTACAACTTTTTTTTAAAGTACTGAGTTTCTGACTCTGCCCCTTTCCTTTATCTTTAGAGTTACCTTTCATTTCCCCTTGTCTACCACATTTCTACTTCAAACCACATTTGAAGTGTTCAGACAGTACTTTCAGGAGGCTGGATGCAAATGCCTTGTGAAAGCGGGAAGGGAATTCAACATAGCTTGACAAGAAAACCTGCTAATTGAACTCAATTCTCCCACTAGGTGCATATATGCAAGATACGTTTTTAAGTTCTCCTTTTATAATCAATGGCTTTGATTCATAAGTGTTTTCTATGATCCAAACCCTCAGGTACTATGATATTGACTCCATATTTGGCCCACAATTGCAGCACACTTTGATCAACTGTGTCTAGCCTAGTCTCTCACAAATTTAAGCAAATTATGTTCTGCATGGAGACTAGAGAGTATTTTTTCCTGCAATATTTGAAGAGGATTTGCAGGCCTAGAATTATATGCTGAGAGCCTCAGTCAGTTGCTCTCAGTCCTGGGTCATATTTGCCAGATGCTCTTCAAAGATGTAGTGCAAAAAGGGCTTAGTTAACTTAGAGTGGAAAGGCAAGGACCCATCATTACTGTAATGTGTGAAGCTGTTCTCAGGTACATCTATGAGTGTGAAAGATATTTGGGGAAGGCTTTGTTTAAAAAGTAAAGAAGTTGTGTGCTTGTAGAGCCAGTTAAGGTGCTGGGAAGCTTCAGAGGGCAAAGTTGTGGATGTCTGTCTGCATTCATTTTTCTGGCATTATTTTTTCCAAGCACTGTTTTCATCTCCTGCTGTCTCCCAAACCTTGTTTGCTGAGAAGAACAAAAGAATTACATGCACTGTCAGCCCCAATATTTTTTTGTTCCTGGTTGGCATTTACAGATATATTGAATACTCTACAAATCCATATGGGTGGGAAGGAGGTTACCTAAACAGAATGACACATTTTTATTTCTTACAGATGGTTTATGCCATCAGTAACTACATGGCTGTCAGAAATGAAAAGTGCTGGTATTAACCTTTAAAGCCTTAAATGGATGTATTTTAAATCAATAAATAAAACCAACAGGTGTAGATTTTCCTGACATTGAGACAGAATGATGGGGTAATTTTATTGTATTTTATGTTAACCGCCCAGAGAGCTATTGCTAGTCGGGCGGTATATAAGTTTAAGAAATAAATAAATAAATAAAATAATTACATATGTATGTCTCTTAACTGTTATAAGTAATGAGCTGGGGTGGTTGTGGATTATAATCCTTCATTCTCACAGCCTACAGCCCTGGGATTGTCAACTGTCATGGGCACTTTAAACAACACACCCTCAACCAAGCACACATGGCAACCTATCTATTGGCTAAAATAAATGTTTCTCTCAAGCCTAACTTCAGAGGGGGAAGGGACCCCACATGTGTGCCAGACACCACATTGGCGATCTCTGCAAGATTTTTTTTTTATTCCTAGGATAAAAATAGGAAGTCTCTCTCTCTCTCTCTCTCTCTCTCTCTCTCTCTCTCTCTCTCTCTCTCTCTCTCTCTCTCTCTTTGTGTGTGTGTGTGTGTGTGTGTGTGAGAGAGAGAGAGAGAGAGTCAGATCAGTTTCAATTTGAGCTGAAGAGAAAGCTCACTTTTGGTGTCAGCTTCAGAACTGCCTGAGTTGCAGAATGCTTGTGCAGACTGGATGGGGGGCAGGGAGTAGGATTGTAGCCTCCACACATTCATTATAAGGTGTGAAAGTTTTACACATCCAGCCATTAATTCTTACTCAACTAAACCAACTGACAAGAGCCAATATTGAAGTGGAGTACAAGAGATTCTTGTGACTGGGTATGAGCTGCTTTAATTCCAAGCTGCATTTCTGTCAAGACATTTTCCCGCTTCCAGTATGATTTTCATTCATTTACCTTGCTCATAGGCTAAAAGACACATTAAGCATGAAGAGCACAGCATGTTCATCTGCACTGCAAAGGCAGTTTGTGATTCAAGAAAATAAAAAGATCACCTTAAGCTGCTGCTTTGAAGTTTTACTGATGTGTTTTTTCCCCCTAACACATTTCCTCCCACATAGAAAAAGCTTGCCAGAAGCAATCCTAGGAGAGCAAAGTATGATTTGGCTAGCTGAGATGCATGTGGTTTTCAGAGATTGCCAGCAGATCAAATGGGTAGATGTGTCAGGTTGTTTTTCTACAGACATTTTGCTTTAAAAAGCCAAGTTCAAGAACACATTCCAGCCAGGCAAACACACTGGTGAAACAGGGATAGTGACAGGTGTGGGCTCAGGAGAGGGATGTGACCAGTGTTGGGGACATGGCCTATTTATTTATTTATTTATTTATTGCATTTGTATACTGCCCCATAGCCGAAGCTCTGTGGGCGGTTTACAACAATTAAAAACATTAAAAACAAATGTACAAACTTAAAAACACATTTTTTGAAAAAGCAATTTAAAAACACATGCTAAAACACCTGGGAGAAGAAAAAAGTCTTGACCTGGTGCCGAAAAGATAACAGTGTTGGTGCCAGGTGCACCTCGTCAAAAAGATCATTCCATAATTTGGGGGCCACCACTGAGAAGGCCCTCTCCCTTGTTGCCAGACTCCCAGTTTCCCTCAGAGTAGGCACCCAGAGGAGGGCCTTGGATGTTGAGCATAGTGTATGGGTGGGTTCATGTCGGGAGAGGTGTTCCATCAGGTATTGTGGTCCTAAGCCATGTAAGGCTTTATAGGTTAAAACCAGCACCTTGAATGGAGCTCGGAAACATATGGGCAGCCAATGCAAGTGGGCCAGAATCGGTATTATATGTTTGAACCGTGTGGTCCCTGTTACCAATCTGGCCACTGCATTTTGCACAAGCTGCAGTTTCTGAACCGTCTTCAAAGGCAGCCCCACGTAGAGTGCATTGCAGTAATCTAACTTGGAGGTTACCAGAACATGGACAACTGAAGCCAGGTTATCCCTGTCCAGATAGGGGCATAGCTGGGCCACCAACTGAAGTTGGTAGAAGGCACTGTGTGCCACCGAAGCTACCTGAGCCTCAAGTGACAGAGATGGCTCTAGGAGAACCCCCAAGCTACGAACCTGCTCCTTCAGGGGGAGTGCAACCCCATCCAGGACAGGTTGGACATTCACCATCTGGTCAGAAGAACCATCCACTAACAGCATCTCAGTCTTGTCTGGACTGAGCCTCAGTTTATTAGTCCTCATCCAGTCTGTCGCAGCCAGGCACTGGTTCAGCACATTGATAGCCTCACCTGAAGAAGATGAAAAGGAGAAATAGAGCTGCGTGTCATCAGCATACTGATGGCAACGCACTCCAAAGCTCCGGATGACCGCACCCAACGGTTTCATGTAGATGTTGAACAGCATGGGGGACAGAACTGACCCCTGCACAACCCCATACTGGAGAGTCCAGGGTGCCGAGTAATGTTCCCCAAGCACCACCTTCTGGAGGCGACCTGCCAAGTAGGAGTGGAACCACCGCAATGCAGTACCTCCCACTCCCAACTCAGCTAGTCTCCCCAGAAGGATACCATGGTCGATGGTATCAAAAGCCGCTGAGAGATCAAGGAGAATCAAGAGAGTCACACTCCTCCTGTCTCTCTCCCGACAGAGGTCATCATACAGGGCGATCAAGTCTGTTCCTATGCCACACCAGGCCTGAAACCTGACTGAAATGGATTCAGATAATCGGTCTCATCCAAGAGTGTTGGGAGCTGGGCTGCAACCACTCGTTCAAGGACCTTGCCCAGGAGTGGAACATTTGCTACCAGTCTATAGTTATTAAGATTATCTGGGTCCAGGGAGGGCCTCTTCAGGAGTGGTCTCACTACCGCCTCTTTCAGGCAGCCAGAGACCACCCCCTCTCACAGAGAGGCATTTTAATCATTTCCCTGGCCCAGCCGGCTGTTCCATCCCTGCTAGCTTTTATTAGCCAAGAAGGGCAAGGATCCAGCACAGAAGTGGTTGCATGAACTTGTCCAAGCACTTTGTCAACGTCCTCAAGCTGTACCAACTGAAACTCATCCAAGAAATCAGGACAAGTCTCTGGACACCTCGCTTGATTCACCTGCTATAACACGGAGTCTAAGTCCTGGCGGATGCTAAAGATTTTATTCTGGAAGTGCCTAGCAAATTCATTACAGCGGGCCTCAGATGGTTCTACCATGTCCTTGGGGCCACTGTGTAATAGCCCCTGGACAATTCTGAAGAGCTCCGCTGGGTGGCAGATTGATGATTTGATAATGGCAGCAAAATATTGGGGTTTTTGCTGCCCTCACTGCCCCTAAATACAGCTTAACATAGATACTTACCAGTGTGTAATTTCATCCACCAGGAGTTTGTCTCCATCTGCTCTCAAGCCATCTCCTATATTGTTTCATCGCTCTCAGTTCTGGGGTATACCATGGAGCCATATGAGCTCTACACAGGAGAGGGCGCTCAGGAGCAATCATGTCAACCACCTGGGTCATTTCTGTATTCCACAGTTCAACCAGGATTTTGACAGGAGCGCCAGCCCTACCAGCCGGAAAACTCCCCAGAGCCCTTTGGAAACCATTCGGATCCATTAGTCTCTGGGGGCGGACCAACTTAATAGGTCCCCCAACCTTGCAGAGGGGAAAGGCTGATGTAAATCTAAACTTCAGCAAGCAGTGATCTGTCCGCAACAGAGGGACTGATGTAAGGCCCCCCACATTCAGATCACCAACTCCATGTCCAGTTGCAAAAACCAAGTCTAGAGTATGCCCTGCTACATGTGTTGGGCCAATGGCATATTGGGACAGTCCCATGGTTGTCATGGAAACCATGAAATCCTGAGTCACCCCGGATAAGGTGGCCTCGACATGGATGTTGACATCCCCCAGAACCAAGAGTCTGGGGGACCTCAACAGTACACCTGAGACCACCTCCGCCAGCTCAGCTAGGGAGTCTGTTGGATAGCGGAGTGGACGGTACACCAACAGAATCCCCAATCTGTCCCGCTGACCCAACACAAGTTGCAAACACTCTAGACCAGTAGTCACATGGACAGGGTGCTTGCAGAGGAAGATGGAGCTCCTATAGACCACAGCAACCCCCCCTCCCCAACCCTCAGGTCTACCCTGATGCTGAACCAGGTACCCTGGCAGACATAGCTGGAAGAGACTGACTCCTCCCTGCTCACCCATATGCCAGATCAGCTGCCTCATCCACAATTAAATCATGAAATAGGGAGATCTTATTATGCACTGATCTGGCATCCGGAGGTCTGAGAGCTGGCTGATAGGGCAACCAACAAAGCTGCGGGTGTGGGGAGGACCGGAACAAGGCACAGTCGTTAACTGCCTGGGCCATGTTCCCCTTACCTGGCAAGTCCTCCTCACAACACCATATCTCCCTCTACCCATCACTACACTGATTGGGGCCCCCTCAAGTCTCCCCACTTGTAGAGTCTCAAGGACCTGATAGAGAGACCTGGAGGACCGCATTTGGCTCTGGGACTGTCATACTGCATGTTAGCTAGCCAGTTTTCATCTACTGGGTTCTGAATACAAATCTTATCTTTAAAGCCATTCATTTATTCCCAAGTTTCTGGTAGCACCTTCATGACTACACAGTTTATTATAACATAAGCTGTCATACGTCCTGGAAGTTATTTATTCCATTTATTGATGTGGCAGTGTATCACACGTTGGGTTCTACATGTCATGTCCTTCTTTCAGTTGTATTTTACACATTGTTTGTGAACTGATTTTTTTTTAAAAAAAATGGAATATATATAGGATAGAAATTGGCTATCAAAGAATTGTACCTTTCTGATTCTGTTCATCACAGATATTTCATGCTATATTTCAAATAGCTAGTTTGACAACACTTGCTTTATGGCTTTGGATCTAAATGAAGCATTGTCATAAAAAATATTAAAGTATAGCAAAAGGTGTAGCTATCCTTTGTAAGGAAAGATACTGCTTTTATCTGGTCTAGCACAGAACCAGACTATTTGACTAATTCTCACCCCTGCATTTGCTATCATGTACTATAGCAAAATAAACACAAAGCACATCACCTAGGGCCAGCCCTACCATTAGATAGAGTGAGGCAGTTGCTAGGGGTTGTAATGGGGTATGTATCATGTAGCTTGCATGCACTCTCTGAGCTAGCAAGTTGCCCTCAGATGCGGTAGACAGAAGATACTGCTCCATCACCAGTGTTAAAGTTAGATTTAACTGTCAGTGTCATCAGCTTCTATATGTTGAGTGCTATCTTGTCTCCTCACCTCAAGCAGCAAAGGATCTTGGTTTGGCCCAACCAGGGCCTCAGGGTGCCTACAGTGCTCCTGCAACACCAACTCTGACAGTGTGAAGCACCTATTTGGACCAGGGGAGGGGGAAGGGATGTTGAATCCAAGCTCCCTCTGTTCTCTCCTCCAGCAGGTGATCAGCTCTATTAACAGCTCTGGCTCAGGAAGTGGTTTTTCTGATGGCATGAAAGCAGCCGCCACTGACAAGCCATCAAGGAGGACGGGAAATCAGTGCACTTACAATGTTGCAATATAGTGGCATGGGGGTGCTTTCTCAGCACCATGATGTTATGGTGATGATGGGTTATTGGATGTTATCCAATATGCTGCTCACCCCTGCTCACCCCTTAGCAGCCACATGGCCTTATGGATGCCATGGTGACTTTTCTTCTCATTGAGCCTTTTCTTCAAACTAGATTGAGCTGAAGGTCTCTTGAAGTACAAAATTCTGCTCTTATGACTTTCCTATGCATATGTGGAATTTCATCTTCAGCTCCAGAAATTGCTGCTGGCCAGCTATGATATTTCATTTGTTGTGGAAATCAATGTTATTGTGTGTGGTTCATTGTTTTGGACAGCTTGATCTGCTCTTTCAAAGCAAGTCACCTTACTTATCATCTAGTTTTGGACAGGAGGTCCAAATCAGTACCATTCTTAGGTCAAATCAATACCATTCAAAGCACCCCCAGTTTTATATATACTGTATACCTGTCCAGTCTTTGTGGTCCTCACTGGAGGTCCTTCTCCCCAGGTTTCCCTGCATAATAAAGAATGGTAAATGGTTACTAGGAAGAAGGCCTTTATAGTGATGATACCCTGCTCTTGGAATGACCTGCCCAGAGAGGCTCTCCTGGTCTTTTAGGTGTCATTTGAAACACTTTTTGCTATCCAACTCCTTTTAATTGGGTATAGTCATGTAGTGCTTTTATTTTTTTATTTATTTGATATATATCCCAAATTAGTTTTAAATTGTTTTTTCCTGCTACACCATTTTAGATGGTCTTTGCCGTTTCTATTTTTAAATTTGTTTTTATTATTTAAATTTTGATCTGTTCACATACTTTTATGAGTTTATAATCTGCGCAAAGAGCTAATGATGAATGGGGATGATATATAAATGTCACCAATAAAACACCTAGCCTAATTAGTAGGGTTGCCAGATCAGAAGCATCCTAAAACCTGAGATTTCAGGAGCGGGCCCTAGTGATGTCATAGAGGGGTGTCCTAGTGATGTATATATAATATTTGACTCAGAAACACTTCCTTTACAAGCCTATCAGTTTTCATGGTGATCATCATCATCATCATTGAACATAGGGAGAATCCACAGATTAAATAACTCAGAAGTGTGACCTTTTTACTCATGGTGGCCATTTTGTCTGTGCTTATGGAATGCTGCCACAAGTGGGCAGGGGAGAAGGTTCTCTCTGCACATGCGATGCACAGTGAGTGACATCCATGTTAATTTTAAAACTTCATTAAAAATCAACCGTTGTATTTTTTTCCTCTGGAAAACACCAAAAGACCCTCCTCCCATGAATTGCCTCATCAAATGGGATTAGTACAAATGGTGTACCTTTCATCATTTTTTTAAAAAATTGAAGGGAAAAAATGAGAACAGATTGGAAAAAAGTGCTCTGCGCTTCCAGGTTGTTATGGACCAGTTTTTTTAAAAAACAAAAACAAAACTAACCTGTTGATTTTTCCCTGCTAAACTGGTGGGCAAAAAGTGTATGTATGTGTGTGCATGAGTGCGTGCGTGCATGTAGTCTCTAGGAAAATATGCATTCTAACTAGCACACAGACATAATAGGCAGTGATGGCTGCTATTGATTCTACTGCCCACTGGCCTGGGATTCCTGTGTGACAAAATTGACAGTAGCCATGCATTTTTACTTTTTAAAAAGGCTAACGCAGGGATGGGAATGGGATGGGTGACTTCAGGCTTGCAGAATCTGTATTGTTATTTACCGGAAGCCTATGGTCCTCCAACCAGAGCCAGGTGCAAAGTAGCAGCAGGGGGCGGGGGAGGAGAGACGCTACATAGAATTAAGGAACAGGATGCCTCTGTGCTCAAACCAGGAATTTGCTTTCAGTCCCAGGACTGAGCTCACAGTCCTGTTGCATGAAAAATCATCCTTGGTTCCCCTGCTCCCCCTGCTTTCTTCATCTCAGCTGCCTAATTTAGATAGCAGGAAAAGTCCTTTTTGTTGTTGCTATTCTTAAATGAGAGAGAGAGAGAGAGAGAGAGAGAGAGTAATTGTTGGTGATCTATTACAAATCACTCACGATCTCCCAGTATATCCTGATGTATCTGCTGCTCACCCCTAGGCTAATGTACATAAAATGAAAACGAAAACATGATTACACTTAAACATGTTGGTTTATCTGTAGGGACCAATTTAAAAAAAGTATATAGGTATAACATTAAGAAACAGGTTGGTTAGACTGTTTGCAGAGTAGCAGGTGCCAGGAAATCTGATGTGCAGATAGATTCATACAAGATACACAGGAATATATGCTGCCTTTTAACACTGAAAAAAATGTCTTCTTTACACCAGTGCATGTGTGTTCTCTAGTCCCTTTCTCCATAAATGTAAAGCTCCACAAATAAAATGCACAGTTCCCCTTTTTATTTATATCAATTGTGTAACACTGATGAAATTTTAAATCATTTTTAAACTGGCGGAAATAATAACTGAGCCTGATTAAATAATCTCACTGGCCAGTAGGTGTCCCTATTGCTCCCCCAGTTTTGAATACTGTAGAGTATAAACTACATTATTTTGTATGGTGTCCTGTTGAAAACATGATGATCCCATTTACATAGTTGGAGATGCTAAAATACACAATTCTTGCTGTACATGGTTTTAAAGAATATAAATAGTAGTTGGACATACAATATACAAACCAAGATTTGTCTTGCATCCAGTGTCAAATGCATATACACTTCCTCCAAAGGTTTTTCTAAATATATATATATTTTATTTATTTATTTATTATATTTGTATACCGCCCCATAGCCAAAGGTCTCTGGGCGGTTTACAGTAACTAAAAACAAATACAATTTAAAATACATCTTTTAAAAAACAATTTAAAACACAATTTAAAAATTTAAAACAATATAAAACACATGCTAAAATGCATATTTTATTAACTTCTTCTTGCATAGAATGGAAACACAATGTGTTATAATTATAATGAAGAGGGATCACATTTTGCTCAGCCATAGCACATGTTTTGCATGCGTAAAATTCCAGATTCAGTCCTTGGCACCTCCGAATCAAGGATCACTGAACTTAACTGAACTAAGAAAAAAAACCTGTCTTAAATCCTGGAGAGCTGCAGGACTCAATATAAGGTTGTTTCATATGTTCATAATTCCTAAATTCTTCAAGGGGGGGAAAGCTGTTTTCAAAAAGGTCAATCATTTTTTTCTTTTTTTGAGAACCTGTATTCACATATGCTCTCTGAACACTAGATGGTAGTACTAGCTTTATATCAAACCCCTCGGGGTGCCTGCTGAAAGTCTTGAATCACCTTTTCCATTTTGGCTCATAGCTAATAGAGAGCAGATACTTTAAAAAGTAACATGAGCATGAGAAAGAACATTCCTGCATTCATTTAGCAGATGGACTTGACTAAGAGCTCATTTCACCTGACAGCTAAACTGAAATGCTTAGATTTATTTAGTTTAGTCCTGTTGAGGTCCATGGAGTTTTTAGCAAAATGGAAGAACTTCAGCCTAACCTGCTTGTGGATGGGGCTGTGACAGTTATAGCTCCCTGTAGAGCAGTGGTTCTCAACCTTTTTGGCATGGCAACCCACTTTATTGTCACATGAAATTTGGACCTTCGGTCTTCAGCAGCTGTCGCATTGCCTATTTTTAACCATTATGTGTGGCACCCTAGCAAAACTTTGCTTAACACCCCTATTAATGTGGATTTGTTGAAATATTTATAGTACTTACAAACCTATTCACAGTTTTATTTAAGGGAATGTAAGAACATCAAGCATCTGATTGCAGGATGTGGCTTCATAAGCTATAAAATTATTCTAAAAACATAGCACAACACAGGCATGAATATTTTAAACAGTTTTATTCATGATAAAGTCCATTTTGGCAAGTATCAGTGGGATAGCTGAGCTTGCATTTTACCAATGAGCAGGTCAATGTAGGGTCTGATGGTTGTCATAGTCTCGGATCATTATTGATGCACATCCTGCTTCAGTATTTTGTCTTATAACAGTCATTGCTGAAAAACTTGTCTCAGAAAGATATGTACTATCAAATGGCAGCAGCACATATATTGCTTCATCAGCAAGCTCAAGATACTCAAGGTAACATGAAGCCAAAATTCAGATAACCTCATTTCCAAAAAATCATATTCAAATGTCTCATCATGTGATAGTTCAATGAATTGTTCTTTTTGCACAAAGACAACTTTGTGACATCAGTTGCAAATGGGTTTCACACCCACTCAAATGTCTATTTCTTCAGTAGAAAAGAAGTGGGCAATTTTTCCATGTACTGAATCCAAATGACTGATTATTGTTTGCTTAATGTTAGTTTTAATCTCATCTGCTTAATCTTCAAGTGAAACAAGAAATTCTGTCAAGCATAGAAAAATATCCACCGTTCCCAGCTGAACCTGAATTGCCCAGAGCTCCATTTTTGACATGAAAGCCATGAATTTGTCTACCTTTATAAATATCTTTCTCTCTTTACTTTGTAAGTTTAAATTCAATTCATTATGATTACCAAACATGTCAGCAAGTTATGTTAACTTTGCTGTACAATCTGTGTTGACCAAGTGATTTGCAAGTTCAGACTTTTTGTTCCAAAGAAACACATTCACTTCTTGTCTTAACTCAGAGTCTCTGCAGCACATGACCTCATAACAGTCAACAAACATCTTTGTGAACTTAGAAATGTACATGTTCAGAACCCATCTCTGAACTTAAGATTTCAAACACACGTGCATTGAGTGAACTGGCTTTGATAAAGTTTGCAATTTTCACTGCATTGGTAAGTACTTCATGAAGTACTTCACCTAGCTTTTTGCTTGCCAATACTTCATGATGCATGACACCATGATAAGATACAGCATTGGGAGCTACATTTTTTACTCACTGTATTAACCCTAGATGCTGACAGGTCATTGCTGTTGCTCCATCTGTAGTGACACTGACACTAGGGTTGCCAGTTCGGAAGCATCCCAAACTCTGAGATTTCAGGGGCAGATCCTAGTGATGTCATAGGGGCATGCCCTGGTGATGTCATAGGAGTGGGCCCTAGTGATGTCATTAAGCATGATATATTAAGCATCAACCACAGTTGCTTGGAGCATACCACTCAAACAAAAAAAATCTCAGATTGGAAATTAAGATAGAAATCTTAGCTAAATGAGAGTGTTTCCAGGTCCAGCTGAAGTGATGGGATCATTCCTGCTTACCTGCTTAGAGATCCTGTGTAAGGAACATATAATCTAGCCTACTTGCTTTTGGCAAGAAGGGTCTAAGTGTACTCAGGTTAGGCCAGTCACCAGAAGGCCGTTGTAGGAAAAAAGCCTAGTGTCGTGGACAGGGCCGGCTCCAGGAATGCCAGGGCCCTTGGGCATCAGCTTGCCCTGGGCTTCGGCATGTGTGCATGTGCGCATTTGCATTTGCGTTCACGCGCACATGCAGCCCACCCCACCCCACCTACCTGTCTCCTGTCTTTTACTATTGCCATTAACCAAGATGGGGGATGCAGTTTCCCTAAGGGGATGAAGCCTCCGCCGCCATCTTTGTTGATAAAAAAGAACACAAACTCTGGCAAAAGAAATGCAAGAAGACAATAAGGGATGCTAAAAAAGAATTTGAGGAGCACATTGCTAAGAACATAAAAACCAACAACAAAAAAATTCTATAAATACATTCAAAGCAGGAGACCATCTAGGGAGACAATTGGACCCTTGGATGATAAGGGAGTCAAAGGTGTACTAAAGAACGATAAGGAGATTGCAGAGAAGCTAAATGAATTCTTTGCATCTGTTTTCACAGTGGAAGATATAGGGCAGATCCCTGAACCTGAACTAACATTTGCAGGAAGGGATTCTGAGGAACTGAGACAAATAGTGGTAACGAGAGAGGAAGTTCTAAGCTTAATGGACAATATAAAAACTGACAAATCACCGGGCCCGGATGGCATCCACCCGAGAGTTCTCAAAGAACTCAAATGTGAAATTGCTGATCTGCTTACTAAAATATGTAACTTGTCCCTCGGGTCCTCCTCCGTGCCTGAGGACTGGAAAGTGGCAAATGTAACACCAATCTTCAAAAAGGGATCCAGAGGGGATCCCGGAAATTACAGGCCAGTTAGCTTAACTTCTGTCCCTGGAAAACTGGTAGAAAGTATTATTAAAGCTAGATTAACTAAGCACATAGAAGAACAAGCCTTGCTGAAGCAGAGCCAGCATGGCTTCTGCAAGGGAACGTCCTGTCTCAGTAACCTATTAGAATTCTTTGAGAGTGTCAACAAGCATATAGATAGAGGTGATCCAGTGGACATAGTGTACTTAGACTTTCAAAAAGCGTTTGACAAGGTACCTCACCAAAGGCTTCTGAGGAAGCTTAGCAGTCATGGAATAAGAGGAGAGGTCCTCTTGTGGATAAGGAATTGGTTAAGAAGCAGAAAGCAGAGAGTAGGAATAAATGGACAGTTCTCCCAATGGAGGGCTGTAGAAAGTGGAGTCCCTCAAGGATCGGTATTGGGACCTGTACTTTTCAACTTGTTCATTAATGACCTAGAATTAGGAGTGAGCAGTGAAGTGGCCAAGTTTGCTGACGACACTAAATTGTTCAGGGTTGTTAAAACAAAAAGGGATTGCGAAGAGCTCCAAAAAGACCTCTCCAAACTGAGTGAATGGGCGGAAAAATGGCAAATGCAATTCAATATAAACAAGTGTAAAATTATGCATATTGGAGCAAAAAATCTTAATTTCACATATACGCTCATGGGGTCTGAACTGGCGGTGACCGACCAGGAGAGAGACCTCGGGGTTGTAGTCGACAGCACGATGAAAATGTCAACCCAGTGTGCGGCAGCTGTGAAAAAGGCAAATTCCATGCTAGGGATAATTAGGAAAGGTATTGAAAATAAAACAGCCGATATCATAATGCCGTTGTATAAATCTATGGTGCGGCCGCATTTGGAATACTGTGTACAGTTCTGGTCGCCTCATCTCAAAAAGGATATTCTAGAGTTGGAAAAGGTTCAGAAGAGGGCAACCAGAATGATCAAGGGGATGGAGCGACTCCCTTACGAGGAAAGGTTGCAGCATTTGGGGCTTTTTAGTTTAGAGAAAAGGGGGGTCAGAGGAGACATGATAGAAGTGTATAAAATTATGCATGGCATTGAGAAAGTGGATAGAGAAAAGTTCTTCTCCCTCTCTCATAATACTAGAACTCGTGGACATTCAAAGAAGCTGAATGTTGGAAGATTCAGGACAGACAAAAGGAAGTACTTCTTTACTCAGCGCATAGTTAAACTATGGAATTTGCCCCCACAAGATGCAGTAATGGCCACCAGCTTGGATGGCTTTAAAAGAAGATTAGACCAATTCATGGAGGACAGGGCTATCAATGGCTACTAGCCGTGATGGCTGTGCTCTGCCACCCTAGTCAGAGGCAGCATGCTTCTGAAAACCAGTTGCTGGAAGCCTCAGGAGGGGAGAGTGTTCTTGCACTCGGGTCCTGCTTGTGGGCTTCCCCCAGGCACCTGGTTGGCCACTGTGAGAACAGGATGCTGGACTAGATGGGCCACTGGCCTGATCCAGCAGGCTCTTCTTATGTTCTTATGTTCTTATGATGGCACACATGCGTGCTACGTGTGCATATCTCTGCCATCAACTAAGATGGCGGCAGGGGATTCAGTACCTTAGGGAAACCGTGGCCACCACCTTTGTTAAGGGCAATGGTAAAAGACAGCAGACAGATAAGTGGGGAGACATGGGGGAATGTGGGGGGGCAGATCACGGAAGGGGAGTGAAGGGGCAGCTGAGGGGCCCTCTGTAGCTCCAGGGGCCGTCAGGCCAGTGCCCAACCTGGCCGCCCTTTAGAACCAGCCCTGGTTGTGGAGATGCTAGATGGGAGCACTGAGGAGTAAAGATGGATGCCCTGAAAGCTGCAATTCTAAACACACTTACTAAGGGACTAAGCCCCATAAAGGACTTACTTTATTGTTAGGATTGTGTTGTTGGTAAGGCTTGACTAGGAATCCTCTGCAACGATATCCATATCCAAGCAGGGTTGACAACGCCCTGCCTGGAATGCCCTGCCTGCCTTTCAACATCGCTGCTGCAAACTTCTTTACAGAACTGACCCTTCACTGCAGAGAGAGGTTTGAGAAATCAGTAAGAGTTAAGAAGATTTTCTACTCAGTCTTTCCTACCTACTCTGTGGGCTGCTATAAACTCACTTTGACAGCCAACCAAATTCCAGTGAGTAATAATTGCAAGAGAGAAAACGCACATGGTTTGGTCTACCTTCACAGGCAGTAGATTGGGAACAACAGCAGTTGAAGCCACACTTCCCAGTATGTGAATTCTCTTTTGCCATTATTGGGGGAAAAACAAAAAACAAACCATCATGCAAATAACAAGGTGCATCATCAGTGGGTTTAAGGGAGTTGAGCTGAGCACATGGAATCTCTGTTGTTGCTTCTGTGGATGTAAGGGAGTAAAGACAGAGGTAAATGAAATGCAAATAGAAAAAGAAAAAGAAAAGACATTGATGATTTCCTAAATGCAATACCATACCAACTACAACAGGATTCCTATGAGTAAGTCAGAAAACCCAGCATCCCACAACCAGTTAGGGTTCCTAACCAAAATGAAAAAAATCCCCATACAGCACAACCTGACCCAGGGGCTGCAGTTAATGCAGAATGCCGCAGCACGATTGCTGACATGAGTGGGACCCTATCAGCACATAATACCTCTGCTCTGAAATCTGCACTGGTTGCCAATTTGCAACCAGGCCAAGTTCAAGGTGTGCTTTCCATGTTATGGGTGCCACATAGCACCTTTAATGTGGCAGTACCTAGGCTTTGGAACTCCCTGCCTATTTACATTAGGCTGGCGGCTTCATTGTACTCCTTTTGGCACCTGCTAAAAATATTTTTGTTTAGGCAAGCTTACCCAGGCATGTAGAAGCTATTATGTTTTTTTCTGTTTTTAACTCATTGTTGGTTTTATTATTGTGAATGTTTTTAAATACCTGTCTTTAACTATTTTTGCCAATAATTTTGTTTTAATTCCTTCTATAAACCGCTTTGAGGTTTTTTACACTCGGGTCCTGCTTGCAGGCTTCTCCCAGGCACCTGGTTGGCCACTGTGAGAACAGGATGTTGGATTAGATGGGCCACTGGCCTGATCCAGCAGGCTCTTCTTATGTTCTTATGTTCTTACAATAAAGTGGTATAAAAATGTTGTAAATAAAATACATAAATAAATTTCTGGGTCACTGTGGCCCTTGGGTCTCTTTCCTCTTTTATACTGACTCAGGCCATTTGGTACCATCTAGCTCAGTACTGATGACATGGGCTAGCATTGGCTCTCCAGGATTCCAGGGAATAGTCTCTTCCAGAGATTGAACTTTGGACCTTTGTATGTAAAGCACGTGCCCTACCACTGAGCTACAGCACTGTTGAAAAAAGTATATTTTAAAATAGTTCTTTTCACTTCACTAATTAATGCACAGCATACTAGGGCAGATCCACATAATACATTTAAAGTACATGAATCCCACCAGAGAATCCTGGGAAATGTATTTTGTTAAGGGTGGTGGGAACTATAACTGTAAGGGGGAAACTATACTTCCCAGGATTCTTTGGGGAAAGCCATGAGCTTTACATGCAGGTTGGATGTGCTTTAACTGTATTATGTGAATCTGCATTACTTCATAAACTTAGCCTGCATTTATTTTTTTAGATAATTTCTATCATAGCCCTGGACTCCTACTGGAAAGAATAGTGGGCTATAAATCAATCAATCAATCAATCAATTTTAAAATGGAAGTAAGATACAAAGTTTACTGGGTGACCATGGGCTACATGCCATCTCTCAGCCTAATCTGCCCCTCAGGGTGAAAACAACAGAGGGGGACCATGACCACCGCAAGGTGCAATCCTATGCATGTTTACTCAGAAGCAAGTCCCAATGTATTCAACGGGGCTTACTCAGACACAGAAGCATGCACAGGACTGCAATTCAGTGATAAGGAACTTCACTTACCCAATCCAAAATTCAGAATCATGTCACATTAAGCTGTTTTGCAACTGTTTTATACTTGTTTTATGGCTATTGGGTTTTAAATGGCTTTATTTCTTGTTGTGAGCTGCCTTGATTTCCATCCCTACTTCACAGGGTTGTTGAAAAGACTACATATACGCACACACACTGGAGATGTAAAAATACATACACCCCATATAATAGTTTATTGTCAAAACCAGTTGGCCATTGCAGACCATTAAAAAAAAAAGTATTAGTTTCTGCCAAATAAAAGCAGTGACACCTACGTAAGCCCTGCCTAACTGCTTTAAAAAAAAGGATCAGAGGGGGAGACAAAGATTTACAACACAATCCTTTTCTATGTTCACTCAAAAGTCCCATTGATTGTCAGCACAATCCTAACCATATCTACTCAAAAGCAAGTCCTACTGAATTCAGTGGGGTTAGCTCCCAGGTATGTGGAATTAGCACTGCAGCTTTACTCCCAGAAAAGCTTCATATTGGGAAGGTTTTCAAAACAGATTATGAATAAGACAAATAAACTGCCCTCTTCCAGTAAAATTTAAACTTGTTTGACTCCTTAATTAGAAAAGTATAACACTGCAGCATGTATACTTTTAAAAACTTCTCTTCAAAAATTATTTGAAAGACAAAATGTATAATATGCCATTTTTACAAGTAATTAAAAAACCCCCGCATGTACACTTTTGTGCCTACCAAGTTCCTGCTATGATCTTCTGTTGTAGTGCAATCATAGAATCAGAATCATAGAATAGTAGAGTTGGAAGGGGCCTATAAGTCCAACCCCCTGCTCAATGCTGGAATCCAAATCAAAGCATTCCTGACAGATGGCTGTCCAGCTGCCTCTTGAATGCCCCCACTGTCGGAGAGCCCACTACCTCTCTAGGTAATTGGTTCCATTGTTGTATGGCTCTAACAGGAGGTTTTTCCTGATGTTCAGTCGAAATCTGGCTTCCTGCAACTTGAGCCCATTATTCCGTGTCCTGCACTCTGGGATGATTGAGAAGAGATCCCGGCCCTCCTCTGTGTGACAACCTTGCATGTACTTGAAGAGTGCTATCATATCTCTCCTCAGTCTTCTCTTCTCCAGGCTAAACATGCCCAGTTCTTTCAGTCTTTCCTCATAGGGCTTGGTTTCTAGTCCCCTGATCATCGTTGCCCTCCTCTGAGCCTGTTCCAGTTTGTCTTCTTGAAGTGCGGAGACCAGAACTGGACACAGTATTCCAGATGAGGCCTAACCAGTGCTGAATAGAGGGGAACTAATACTTCACGCAATTTGGAAACTATACTTCTGTTAATGCAGCCTAATATAGCATTTGTCTTTTTTGCAGCCACATCGCGCTGTTGGCTCATATTCAGCTTGTGATCAACGACAATTCCAAGATCCTTCTCAGATGTCGTATGGCTGAGCCAAGTATCCTCCATCTTATAACTGTGCATTTGGTTTCTTTTTCCTAAGTGTAGAACTTTGCATTTATCCCTGTTGAATTTCATTCTGTTGTTTTCTGCCCAATGCTCTGTAGGCTTCTGGACAGTGAAGTGTTTCCAGAAAGACAAGTAAAGGGTTGAAACTGTGCTGCTGTCCAAGGACAAACTGCAGCTGGCACTAAACCGAAAGTGTATAAATCCTTGGGAGACAAATCTCAAGGTGTGGGGGATGTTAGTCGGAGTAAGAGAATTGTATTGTAACCTTTGTCTTCGGGATCAGTAAAGATCCATCTATACATGACTTGCTGTTGTCCATCATTATTCTATGTTTGAGGGCATTCTGGATTGTTTGGCGCATTATTCTTTGGGCTTATCGCTTCAGCATTTCATCGCTGCACAACAAGGGTTATGGGCCCAGCCTAGCCCAGCCTAGCCCAGACTATCCAAAGACATAACCCAGACTATCCGAGGAAATAACCCAGAGAGCTCGGAGAGAACAGCAAACAAAGTACAGTGTGTTCAGAGTTGTGGAAAGCAGCTGCAGACAGGATGGCAGTTTCGCTTTTGGCTGGCATGCCTCTGGAATGGCTGACAGAAATGAATTACTTAAGTTGGCGTTTGAGGATGCAAGCATTTCTGACAAAGGAGGATCTATGGCAAGTGGTTATCCATGAACCCCCAACTGTGCCGCCACCGGAGCAGTGGATTCGTATGGATGAAAAGGCAAGGTCGTTTCTCATATTGGCAGTTGATGATTCACAGTTGCTGCATATTCAAGATAGGCCGACATCCAGGCTTATATGGACTGCTCTTAACGAGGTGCATGTAAGGAAAACAGCCAGCAGCAAAATACATTTGGCAAGAAAGCTATACCAAATGAGACTGAATGATGACGTAAAAATGTCTACACATCTTCTGGAGATTAAGAAACTGTTTGCTGAATTGCAAGAAAGGAATGTTGTTCATACGCAATTGCAACAGGTATATATCATTCTCTCTTCATTGAATAGTTCCTGGGACTCTGTAGTATGTTCATTGGAAGCAATGCCAGACGAAGGGCTGACTGTCCAGTATGCTTTGGGAAAGCTGATCCAAGAATGGGAAAGGCAAAAGGAAGCAGAGGAAAGAGAGAGAGGATCGGAAACAAAAGAAAGAAGAACTGAAAGAACTGACATAAGTACGAGAACTTTTGGACTGAAAGCCTATTATATATGTGGTTCACATACGCATCTACAAAAGGACTGTGAGTTGAAAAGAAAAGGACGAGGGAGAAAGCCGTCGTACGTGCAGCTGATGAGTGCTGACCAGTGCAAAACTGAAAGCTGCAGAAACAAAGACAATATTGAATGGATAATAGACTCTGGAGCTACTCACAGTATAATCACAGACAGAACATTGTTTAAAACTATGGTTCCCATGACTGAGGATGTGGTACTTGCTGATGGTATGCACAGAAAGGTACTGGGGAGGGTAACTGTAAAGTTATGTATACTTAACACTGTCATGACTGATGTTTTATATGTACCAGGATTAGAAAACAACATCTTATCTGTCACGAAATTAAATTGCATGGGTTATGAGGTACTGTTTAGTCACGGCATGTGTAAAATAAGCAAAGGACATAGGATATGTGCACAAGGAAAGCTAAAGAATTCACTGTTTTATATAACACAGAAACCAACAGAACACATATCAATGATTGTGAATGAAAAGCCTCATGATAGGTGCATTCACCTGTGGCATAGGAAACTAGGACATGCTTGTTTTGGCACTATTAGTAAGACGCCAGAACATAGCAAAGACATAACGTTCAAGGAGTGCAACAAGCATATAGATTGTGAGATATGCAACCAAACTAAGGCCACAGTAGCTCCCATACCAAAAGAAGCTAAAAGTGAAACAAACGGACCATATCAAACAATACACATTGATCTGGCAGGACCCTTTCAGAGGTCACAGGGTGGAGCGAAATATTATCTTGTAATAGTCAATGATTATACCAGATTCTGTACTGTTTATTTGTTGAAATCTAAGGATGAAGCAGAAAGGAAATTGAAACAGTTCATAAATAAAATTGAAGTGCAGCATGGCATACACATACGGCAAATACGCTCAGACCAAGGTGGGGAATTCACTGGGAAATCATTTGAACAGTATCTAGTACAGAAAGGAATAGAACATGCATTAACAGCCCCATTTTCCCCATTTCAGAACGGCATAGCAGAGAGAAAAATTAGGACTCTGCAGGATGCCATGAGAGCCATGTTAAAAGACTCAGAGCTACAGAAAGCATTTTGAAGAGAATGCGTGTTATACACAAACTATATACAAAATAGGTTGTTTCATAGAGTACTCAACATGTCACCATATGAACGTCTACATGGGAAGAAACCCAAATTACAACACATTGTGAGGTTTGGAGCAAAATGCTGGGTGCATATTCCAAAGGGAAACGCAATGGGAAATTGGCTCACAGAGCAGACAAAGGATATATGATAGGGTTCCAGAATGCATATTATCGAGTCTGGTTACCAAAACAAAGCAGGGTTGTGCTAAGTAGGAGTGTCAAAGCCCAAGAACAATAATGGGATAAAACTGTATATGTTGAACTAGAAAACACTCAGAGCGATAACGAAAACTCAGAAAGGGAGACAGAAATAGAGACAGGAATAAAACAAGAGGAGATGGAACAAACTCTTGCTAGTCCTACCACAAGTAACACACCAGAGACCGAAACTCAAATGACTCTAAGGAGATCAACAAGGGAAAACTTAGGTAAACCACCTGAAAGATTTCACGTTAATTCTATACAAGCCCAAAACAAAATAAAAATGGAAGAAGGAACTGCATATTTCACTTGTAATAAACCTAACCAAAATGAACAAATGTAACATGAATGGAACAAATGAGAATTATGTTTGAAAACTGTGTATTAAACTGTATCATGTCTTTATGGAAAGGTGGGAGCTGTGGGCTTCTGGACAGTGAAGTGTTTCCAGAAAGACAAGTAAAGGGTTAAAATTGTGCTGCTGTCCAAGGACAAACTGCAGCTGGCACTAAACCGAAAGTGTATAAATCCTTGAGAGACAAATCTCAAGGTGTGGGTGTCGGGATGCGGAATTGGGGTCCCGGGGATTTAGAGTCAGAAGACGAGGGGGAGGGGAGCCCCCTGTCAGACTTGAGCGAAGGAGAAGGAGAGGAATGTCCAGAGATAGGGTTGCCCAGCAACGGAGATCCTGGGAGCGCCAGAGTCTCGGAACCAACCTTGAAAGTTCACACGCCTCCCCCTCCGCCCGGACCTCCCCTTACGCCCATACCGGAGTCGGAATCTTCAGAAGGGGAGGGGCCGGCACTTCCCCCCTCACCGCGTACTTGACGATGAGTGAAGAGACAAGAAAGGGGGAGGGGGAGACAGGTGGCCCCTGAGGGTGGATTGAGGCGGAGTGAAAGGCTTCGTGCCCGTTTGGGTCCTACTTAAGAGTTGGGCGGGAAAGTGCACTTCGCTCTGTCAACTATCTTTCCATGTCGCAGAATCTGTAAGTCAGTGGCGCTTTATGAGAAGGCGCAGCATTTGTGTGGATGTCACTCTAATAAAAACTGAATTGCTTTCACCCACTGGTCTGGTTCCTCAGTCTCATCCTGAACCTGACAGCTTGACAGAGCCACCTAAATCACTCTCAACGCTCTCTCCACGGGACGAGGACAAGATGTCAAAGGGAGCGGAGGGGGGAACAAATCCTACTTCTGAGACGGAAGAAGTGAGACTCTTGAGGACTAATGTGGCTGATTTACAGACGGATGTTCAATCCTTGCTGGCAGCAGTCAAGGCGCTGAAAATGGATAATCAGGCCTTGAAAGCCACGATCGATCGGATGTGAACCGCCCCTCCAGCCGCTGCGGTAAAGGTGCCCATTGGATTACCCCCAAAGTATGCGGGACAAAGTGATCAGTTGGCAACCTTCGTGGCTCAATGTGAACTATACTTGGATGTCAGGAATGCAGAATTTCCGGGTGATGGGGCTAAAGTGGCATTCGTGATCAGCCTCCTGGAGGGAGAAGCTGCAAAGTGGGTGACTCCGTATCTGGTGAGAAAGGATGCTCTCCTAGGAAGGTACAGAGGATTCATACAAGAAATGACCGAGATGTTTCAAGATCCGCAAAGAGCGGAAACTGTAGCACGGCAGCTAGGCGCTCTGAAACAAGAAAAAGGAACTGTTTCCGAGTATACTAATGCATTTAAAATTTTATCCCAAGAGACTGGCTATAATGAGGCAGCCCTGATGTTCATGTACCGGAGCGGACTGAACGCGGAGATCCTGGATGAACTGGCCAGGACCGCCCCCCCACCGACCTGCCAGAACTTATTCGGCTGTGCCTGCAGATCGATCACCGACTGGAGGGGAGACGCCTGGAGAAGAGACAGGAGGCCCCTAAATACTCCGCCTCGGCGCCTCGCAGCAAGAATCCCTCCACTTCGGGAACGATGGGTAGCACGACCGAAGGGCGGGGGGGCAGACCAAGGCTCTCGGAAGAAGAGAAAGAGAGACGACGCCGAGAAAGCTTATGTTTCTATTGTTCCAAACCGGGTCATATGGCCAGAGACTGTGGGCTAAAGAAGGGGAAGACGGAGCCGTCGGAAAACTAGAACACCCAGTCCACGTGAAGGCCGGTGGGCTGGGGGCAGCGTTGTACAAAGGCCCCCCGATGACCCAGCCTCCCTCCAAAGGAGTGCTGGTTCTACCTGTGCGGATTACAACTGCCAGAGGAGTGATGTTCAACTCTACTGCCTTAATCGACAGTGGAGCCTCCACCAACTTCATCGACGCAAAGCTGGCCAAGCGTTATGGCATCTCTAGCTGGACACTGGACACCCCCCTTTCCATGGAGACCATTGACGGGAGATCCCTGAAGTCAGGGGGGGTAACGCAAGCCACGGAGGAATTGAAGCTTTAAATTCCCGGGCATGAAGAGCTCATCTCACTGTACGTGTCAGATCTTTCAAGCTTTGAGGTGATTCTGGGGATGCCCTGGCTCGCCATGCACGAGCCTAAAATAAGTTGGAAGGAGGCGGTGGTGTGGTTCACATCTCAGTACTGTCAGGAGAACTGCCAACCAGAAGGAATCAAGAACACCTTAGCGGGAGCCATACAAGAGGGCACACCAGCGAAGCTCCCTCCGAAGTATGAGGAATTCCAAGATGTGTTTGACGAAAAGGAAATGGAAACCTTACCCCCCCACCGTCCTTACGACTGTACGATCGATCTTGTGCCAGGGGCCAGCATACCGTCGGGAAGGATTTACTCGCTCACAGAGACTGAAAGGGTGGTTCTGAAAGAGTTCTTGGAAAAGAACCTGAAACGAGGATTCATTCGCCCGTCACAGTCTCCGGCCGGGGCGCCTTTGTTGTTCATGAAGAAGAAGGGGGGGAGCTCAGGCCGTGTAATGATTACCACGCACTGAATCAGATCACCACCCCTAACAGCTACCCACTGCCTTTAATCTCAGAGTTGCTAGATCGGCTACGTTCAGCCAAGATTTTCACGAAGTTGGACTTGCGGGGAGCCTACAATCTAATCAGAATGAAGGAGGGACATGAATGGAAAACGGGGTTCCTCACATGTTACGGTCAATTTGAATACCTTGTCATGCCGTTCGGGCTTTCGGGAAGTCCAGGAATTTTCCAAAAATTCATGAACGATGTATTTAGAGACTTACTGGACACGTATGTAATCTGTTACTTAGATGATATCCTGGTGTTTTCGGAGAATCAAGAGGATCACGACCGACACGTAAGAACCGTGTTAAAGAGACTGAGAGAAAACCACCTGTATGCTAAGTTGGAGAAATGTGGGTTTGACCTCGAGTCTTTGGACTTCCTGGGGTATCGAATCTCAGTGGGAGGAGTGGAGATGGACCCAGGGAAAGTGAGTTGCATAAAGGACTGGGGGCAACCCGTCACGAAAAAGGATGTGCAACGGTTTCTAGGGTTTGCTAACTTCTACAGGAAATTCATCCCGGGGTTTTCCAAACTAATGGCTCCCCTGACCGACTGTTTAAGGGGAAAGAAAAAGTTCCAATGGACGGAGCACGCTACGAAGGCTTTTGAGGAGTTAAAAGAGAAATTCGCTACCGAACCCATTTTGCGTTTCGCTGATCCGAACCGTCCCTTCATAGTGGAAGCTGATGCCTCGGACTTTGCCATCGGGGGGGGTTTGCTACAAGGAGATCCCGAGGGAAAGGAGTTGTACCCCTGCGCATACTTCTCTAGAAAGTTAAAGCCTGCAGAGAAGAACTACACGGTCTGGGAGAAGGAGTTACTGGCCATTAAGGACTCTTTCGAGAACTGGAGGCAGTATTTGGAGGGAGCCTCCCATCAAATTGAAATGCGTTCCGACCACAAGAACCTGGAAAGTCTGCAAAAGGCCAGGAAGCTGAACCAGAGGCAGATCAGATGGCCCCAGTTCTTCGCCAGGTTCAACTTCAGGATTACGTATCACGCCCAAGCCAAGAATCAGAGAGCCGACGCCTTGTCCAGGCAGCCGCAATTTAAGGAGAGTGAGCCCCAGGACCAGCCACAGTACGTGATCCCGCTGGAGAAATTAACACTAGGATCATGCCAACCTTCATGGGAGGAAGAGCTCAAAAGAGCGCAACGGGAAGGGACGGGCATGCAGCAGTACATTCACGAGGCGGGGCAGGATCCAGACTCAGAGGTGAATTTCTACTGGCGAGATGGGTTGCTGTGGTTTAAAACGGCCAGGGTCGTGCCAGAGGGAGACTTAAGACTCAAAATTCTACGCCAGTGCCATGACTCTGTCACTGCAGGACACTTCGGGATTTACAAAACCATTCAGAATATAGCTAAAGACTTTTGGTGGCCGAAGATGCGCCGGGACGTTGAGGACTATGTGAAATCCTGTTCGGTTTGTATGCGAGCTAAACATCAAACGAGAAAATCGGCAGGGCTGTTACAACCGTTAAAGGTCCCCAGTGAGCCTTGGAAGGATGTTTCCATGGACTTTATAACAGATCTACCAAAGTCACAAGGGATGACTGCCGTTCTAGTCATGGTAGATCTACTTACCAAGATGGCACATTTTCTCCCTTGCCCGGGGCCCTTAGAAGCGAAAGAAACGGCCAAATTATTCATCAAGGAGGTTTACCGGTTGCATGGATTGCCCAACAGTGTAGTCGCGGACCAAGGGACTCAGTTTACGGCTAAGTTTTGGAGGGCGCTCTGGAAGCAGCTGCAGACGGAGTTAAAACTCTTGTCTGCCCATCACCCCCAGACAGACGGTCAGACGGAACGCTTGAATGCCATTTTGGAGAAATATTTATGCTGTTACGTTTCTTACCAACAAACTGACTGGACTTTGTATTTACATTTTGCAGAGTTTGCCTACAACAACGCCTTACACTCCAGCACTCAGCAAACCCCGTTCTTCGTAAATTATGGATTTCATCCTAAAGCCTTTCCTAGCAGTTCGGAGGGAGTGTTGGTGCCCGCCGCTGAAGAATTTCTACAGGAGTTACAAGCCATCCAACAGACCCTGAAACAACAACTGGACGAAGCCAAGACAGAGTACAAGCGAGTTGCCGATTTACACCGGAGAGAACCCCCCCCCCTTCAAGCAGGAGACCAGGTATGGTTGTCCACTCGATTCCTCCCAGTGCCAGGCAAATGCAGAAAACTGCAAGATAAGAGGGTGGGGCCTTTTGAAATAGAGACTCAAATTAATCCGGTGGCGTACCGGCTGAAGTTACCCAATTCATTCAAAGTACACCCTGTGTTTCATCGATCTCTGCTCACCAAAGCAGCCCCCCCAGAGAGTTGCGGCCAGTGGAACCTCCAGGGGCTCCGATCAGGGTAAATGAGCAGACGGAGTACGAAGTTGAGGACATCTTGGACTCCCGAATAAGACGCAAGAAATTGCAGTATTTGATCCATTGGAAAGGGTACGGGTCTGCAGATGGGAGTTGGGAAAATGAAGTTGATGTGCACGCTCCAGAGTTAGTGAAACGGTTTCATGAGTTATTTCCCCACCGTCCCAAGGCAGTTAGAGGGGGGGGCTCAGCCTGGAAGAGGGGATGATGTCGGGATGTGGAATTGGGGTCCCGGGGATTTAGAGTCAGAAGACGAGGGGGAGGAGAGCCCCCTGTCAGACTTCAGCGAAGGAGAAGGAGAGGAATGTCCAGAGATAGGGTTGCCCAGCAACGGAGATCCTGGGAGCGCCAGAGTCTTGGAGCCAACCTTGAAAGTTCACATGCCTCCCCCTCCGCCCGGACCTCCCCTTACGCCCATACCGGAGTCGGAATCTTCAGAAGGGGAGGGGCCGGCGCTTCCCCCCTCACCGCGTACTTGACGACCAGTGAAGAGACAAGAAAGGGGGAGGGGGAGACAGGTGGCCCCTGAGGGTGGATTGAGGCGGAGTGAAAGGCTTCACGCCCGTTTGGGTCCTACTTAAGAGTTGGGCGGGAAAGTGCACTTCGCTCTGTCAACTATCTTTCCATGTCGCAGGATCTGTAAGTCAGTGGCGCTTTATGAGAAGGCGCAGCGTTTGTGTGGATGTCACTCTAATAAAAACTGAATTGCTTTCACCCACTGGTCTGGTTCCTCAGTCTCATCCTGGACCTGACAGCAGGGGATGTTAGTCGGAGTAAGAGAATTGTATTGTAACCTTTGTCTTCGGGATCAGTAAAGATCCATCTATACATGACTTGCTGTTGTCCGTCATTATTCTATGTTCAAGGGCATTCTGGATTGTTTGGCGCATTATTCTTTGGGCTTATCGCTTCAGCATTTCATCGCTGCACAACATGCTCCAGCCTATCAAGGTCCCTTTGAATTTTGTTTCTGTCTTCCATGGTATTAGCTATGCCCCCCAATTTTGTATCATCTGCAAAGTTGATAAGCATGCTCTGTACCTCCTCATCCAAGTCATTAATAAAAATGTTGAAGAGCACTGGGCCCAGGACCGAGCCCTGTGGTACCCCACTTGTTACTTTTGCCCAGTTTGAGAAGGAACCATTGATAAGCACTCTTTGAGTATGATTCTGGAGCCAGCTGTGGATCCACCTGAAAGTTGTTCCATCCAGCCCACATTTAGCTAGCTTGCTAATCAGAATATCATGGGGCACTTTGTCAAAAGCTTTGCTGAAGTTGAGATATATTATGTCCACAGCATTCCCACAGTCTACAAGGGAGGTTACCTGATCCAAAAATGAGATAAGATTAGTTTGGCAGGATTTGTTCTTCATGAATCCGTGCTGGCTCCTAATAATCACTGCATTGTTTTCAAGGTGCTTACAGATTGACTGCTTTATAATCTGCTCCAGAGTTTTTCCAGGGATTGATGTTAGGCTGCCTGGTCTGTAGTTCCCCGCTTCCTCCTTTTTGCCCTTTTTGAAGATAGGGACAACATTAGCTCTCCTCCAGTCATCCGGCACTTCACCAGTCCTCCATGATTTCGCAAAGATAATAGACAGCAGTTCTGAGAGTTCTTCAGCCAGTTCCTTCAATACTCTAGGATGCAGTTTATCGGGCCCTGCCGATGTGAACTCATTCAAAGTGCTTAGGTATTCCTTGACCGTTTGTCTGTCAATCTCAAGCTCCAATCCTGCCCCTTCTACTTCATGTTTCCCAGGAGGGTCATAGACCCTTTTTGGGAGAAGACTGAGCCAAAGTAGGAATTGAGCACTTCTGCCTTTTCTTTGTCATCTGTTATCATTTTGCCTTCGTCATTGAGTAGCTGTGCCACCATTTCTTTTCTCTGTCTTTTACTATGGATGTACCTGAAGAAAGCTTTTTTGTTGCTTTTAGCATCCCTCGTTATGTAGGCTGCTGAGAAGTATGTGAGTAGAGTTTTCCAGAAAGACAGTACAGTACAGAACTGACTATAAAGGGGTTAATCTGTGTTCAGGACTGCCAAGGTCAGCTCACAGCAGATGCGGCTGGTGAAGGGCAGTGAAAGCTATATATCCTTGAAAGCGAAAGCACAAACTGTGGGGGATGTTGTTAGAAGTGAGGAGAAGCCAGGAATGCGTTTATGTCTGTAACTTAATGTCAGTAAAGACTCTTAAACCTATAACTGACTGCGTCTATCTATCTTGGGTACACTGCTGCTAGCCACAACCGGGTACAACCGGTCACTGGGCATACGCTTGAAATCACCGCTACAACACGCTAACCTCAGCTCATTCTCAGCTTTAGCCTTCCTGACACCATCCCTGCAATTCCATGATACCTGCCTGTACTGTTCCTTTGTGGCCTGGCCTTCTTTCCTGTATGTGTCCTTTTTTGTTTTCAGGTCATCTCTAAACTTTTTGTGAAGCCACATTGGCTTCTTCTGCTGTTTCCCCCCTTATTTCCTTGTTGGAATTGCTTACCATTGCACTTTTAGAATTTCCTTTTTTAGAAACTCCCACCCATCTTGGACTCCTTTTCTCATTAGGGTTGCTTGCCATGGAACCGTACTTACAATTGTTCTGAGTTTATTAAAATTGGCTTTCCTGAAGTCCAGGGTGAGCATATGGCTACTCTCAGCTTTTGCTTCTGTTAAAATCAAGAATTCAAGTATGGTGTGGTCACTTTCCCCCAGAGTTCCAGTAGCTGCCACTTCATCCACCAAATCATCTCTAAGTCCAGGATAGCTGATCCTCTGGTTGCTTTCTCCACTTTCTGTAGGAGAAAGTTATCTCCAACACAAGTCAGAAATTTATTGGAAGGGCTGTGTTGGCAGAATTTGTCTCCCAACAGATATTGGGATAATTGAAGTCCCCCATTACTACTACATCATGCCTCCTCAAAACATTGGCAATTTGCTTTTCAAAAGTTACATTCTCGTCTTCTCCTTGATTGGGTGGTCGGTAGTAGACTCCAAGCACCACATTCCTTTTATTACTTGTCCCATTAATTTTAATCCAGATACTCTCGGTGGAGCTACCAAGCTCATCTTCCTGAATTTCTGTTCAGGGATATATATTTTTAACATATAGCACAACTGCACCTCCCTTTTTATTCCTTCTGTTCTTTTTGAACAAGTTATATCCTTCAATTGCTGTATTCCAGTCATGGGAGTCATCCCACCAAGTTTCAGTTATACCTATCAAGTAATTGCCCTCCTGTATTAAGAGTTCAAGTTTGTCCTGTTTGTTTCCCATGCTCTGCACATAGTATACAGACATCGAAGACCATGTGATTTATGGCTTAGCTTCCTTACTACATTTTTCTGAGGACTGTTACTGGGCCCTATTAGAGCCAATCTCTCTGTTCCCATTACTGTGCACAAGCCTTCATCAGTCGTTACCACCAAGTTTACATCTCCCTCCCCCTTAGGATTCAGTTTAAAGCCCTCCTGATGAACTTCTCCGTGCTGTGGCCAAACACATTCTTCCCAGTCCTTGTGAGATGCAACCCATCACTTGCCAGAAGTTCATCTTCCAGGAAGTATAGCCCGTGGTCCCAGAATCCAAATTTCTCACATCTGTACCACCTTCGTAGCTATTCATTCACACAGAGTATTTTCCTTTCCCTTTCTACTCCTCTTCTAAGTACTGGAAGGATGGATGAAAAAACTATCTGGGCCCCAAAGTCCTTGAGTTTCCTTCCCAGAGCTTCATCATCTGATGTGATTTCTTCATAGCTCTGTTTGGCAGTATCATTTGTTCCCACATGGATGAGGAGAAAGGGATACCTGTCGGTGGGCTTGATGAGTGATGGCAACCTTTCTGTCACATCTTTAATCTGTCCTCCTGGTAGACAGCATACCTGGCGAGTCCACGGATCTTCTTGGCATACTTGGGTTTCGATCCCTCACAGTAGGGAGTCTCCCACTACTATCCTATGCATGTTTACTCAGAAAGTCCCAATGCTGTACAGAGAAAGTACTCTTTATGCTGCTGAAAGCTATATATTTACTGATGTGAGACAAGCAAGAAAAGGAAATTGTGAGTTTAGCTATTGCTGGGGGGGTCAACAGATCTTGTTAATCACAACCCTGACTTCACTTATTGGCTAAAAACCTGAAAGGGCAGGGATTAGAGCAGCTGGTAGCAACAGAAGTTGCTGGGGCGGCAGCTGACATTTTGGTTTATGTCGTTTGAACCAGACCACATAGAAACATATTTTTTTTAAAGAATGAAAGCTAAGAGTCTGGAAATTAAGGTGAGTCATCCAGAGACCCAGAGAGGACCCCCAAAAACCAGAGTCTCTGGGCAAAAACCAGACACCTGGCACAGATAAACCACTCCAAACCACTTTCAGTCACCTGTGTATCATAGCCTGTGCAACAGAAGGTAGTCACTCAAAATAGCTCCCCATATGAACACCTTGCAGGGAACTGCCACCGAATCTGCCACCAGCCACCAGAAAAGTTCCCAAGTATTAAAGAGGAAGACTCCAGCCTTTCCAGATTTGGTTATAACACAACATGAAAATATGCCAACAAAATAAAGGTATTCATCATACCAGTTACAGATTACAAGCAATTCTTCTTCTTCTTCTTCTTCTTCTTCTTCTTCTTCTTCTTCTTCTTCTTCTTCTTCTTCTTCTTCTTCTTCTTCATCATCATCATCATCATCATCATCATCATCATCATCATTATTACACTTGTATACCACCCCATAGCCAAAGCTCTCTGGGCGGTTTACAACATAAAAATCAATATACATTCACATTTGGTACGATTGCTAGTAAAAAAGGAAAAGCAATACATCACATTTTAAATAAACATAACTGAACAATAAATCTCAAACAATATACATAACATAAAAACAGAATAAATCAAATACAAAACAAAACAAAAAGAATATAACAATTATAAAATATATCTAAATATCTTCTCTAATGTCCCATTGTGCTTCTCTGTGCATTCCCTTCTGGACAACCTTCTGGGAACCAGTGGGCATTCATTTGCCCACTACCAATCAGAACACAGAAGGCAGCACATATCTGCTCAATCTGGACCGCCCACCATCCTCTAGTCTGCCTTTTGGCTAGGATCAGCCTAACTCAGCTAGTAATCCAAACATCATCGTGCCTCACATTACCAAAAATGATCTGAGAAGCATGCCCCATCACAAAGGATGCTGGGGAGGGATTCTTGGACCACCTGCAATCCACAAGTGGTGGTTCCCCACCAGCATCCTCTGTGACATTGCAAGGGATCTAAAACCCATGGGTTGGGAAAACTGCTGTAAAGGGATGTGACAACGTAGGGAGTGGTTGTCCAAGTGTAGCTTTCAGGATCTAGCCATCTGTGAACATGTCGTACAAGTACATATGCCCACTGCAATGGACCATGGCTCAGTGGTAGAGCCCATACTTTGCGTACAGGATAATTCATATTCAATCACTGGCATCTCCAGGTAGATCTGGGAAGGATCCTTGTCTGAGTCCTTGGAGAGCTTCTGCTAGTAAATACAGACAGTACTGAACTAGATGAACCTATGGTTTGACTCAGTCGGGATAAAGCACGTTTTACATTCAGGGATATGAATGTTTGATTAATATGTTAATATGTTTGATTAAGGTACTGGATAATAATGATACACTGTTATCTTTGCGAACTGTGTACAGTATTATTCTCCTAGCCTTATCAAAGAGTATCCATGGGGGGGTAGGAGGAGGACAATTGCCCCCCTGGAATTCTAAATGTAATGGTGGGTGGAGTTAGTTGCCAATGACCAGTAGTAAGAATTCATAGACCCTCCCCCCAAAAAAATATTTCTGCAGACACTCTTGGCCCTATAGCTGTGCACAAGCCACCTTTCAAAGTTCTGCACCTTCTGCAGAGAAATTGAGGGCATCTATTTCACCACATTTTTCTAGGAGGAGAAGGAATCCTCCAACATTTTCTTGGGGCTCACCATTTGTACTAGTAGTAGCACAGCTTCTTTTTTTCCCTAAGCGTTTTTATTTTGTTTTGTGTTTTGTTTCCATTGCAAGTGGCAACAGCAAAGACTGTGCTGGGTGCTATCATTTTTCAGGCTCCAAAGTACCCCCTGCCTACAGTTCTTCTGATGCATGGAATATGGTGAACACAACACAAAATGATGGCAAACAAATGAGAAAATTTGGCAGAAAAACTAGCCACCCTTCTCCATTGTGATAATGAACATTTCTCCCACTGTGGCTTGCATGCTTATCCCACAATATTGCCCATCTGTTTATGAACATTCACAGCTGACTCCTTTGCAGTTGTCACAGGAGGGCACGCTGTTCCCTTCAACACCACTGATGTCAAATGTAAGCGTCATTCCATTGATCCTGGAGACATTTCAGTATTCAGAGCTGTGACTTTGAGCAGGGACAACCTCTGCAAGTGACAAGAAGTGGAATATAATCCTTTGCTGATTTAATAGTAGTCAGTGGAGGAGAGCAAATGCCTTTCATGTCTTTGGTTCTGTTACTCATTCACTTTTTACTCCTTTTAAATTTGTGTCCCACTTTTCTACAGTTTCCACCTTACCGGCAGGCCTGCAGGGCTCCATCAGTGGTAGAACTTTGCAGCCACGTCAAGGTAAGTCCTGGTGTAGCTTCAAACCCTTAGTGTGGCCAAGCATGCAACACTGGGCTGGGGCAGGACAGTGTGTGGCTATTTAAGCCCTGCTCTGCCCCCCTGGCCTCTTTGTGACCTGGTGTGGTGCCCACCGACCCTCCCTCAGGGCAGTACAAGTCTAACTGGTTGCCTTGTGGATCTGGGTAGCAATTTTTAGCTTGTTGGCCTTTTTTTGCTGATTTTTTGCCTGTACTGTTCTAATTCAGCTGATTGGCTTGTTTTATTCAGCTAATTTGTTTAATTTGGATTTGGCTGATTGGTTGCCCTTGCCAAGTAGTTTAATACTGTAAATAGGTTAATTTGGTCATGTTGTGTGGATATGTGTGGGAATTTCACAAAGTAGAGCTTGGTGAGCACTCTTAGACACCCTGTAAGGTGAAAGGTGGGATCTGAGACTTGCCTTCCAGGTTGGTGAGACCTGTTGGCAGGATAAGGTTCACCTTTGGGGCTAACTTGTAATACCCACTCACAGTTGTGAGGCCCTGGGAGGGGGTGGAGCAGGAAGGCCTCCCAGACCACCCTGTGGGGTTGGAGCTGGGGAAAGGGGAGTGGGCTTGGACCACTCCCTTTCCCATGGCAGGTTAAGAGTTCTGTCTTGCACCTTATCCCTGATTGGTTAAGAGTTCTGTCCTGCACCTTATCTCTGCAGATCATTTTGCATAATCAGTCACTTAATTGGCTTTATCTAAATAGACGTTGCCTTTGTTTTACCCACACTTCACCTTGTCTCACCTCTTCATTTGCTGACTGTGGCTGCAAAAAGAAACTGTGCACAATTATCAGATTACATTGACATGTGGAGAACAATTCAGCTTCCATCTATGGAAAAGAATCTGGAATATTATACTTATGAACAAACTCACAATCTCATTTGTGGGAAGGGAAAATTCATTCACTAGAGAGACCTCGCTTCCCAAATGGACTCCATTTATCCAATACTGGAAGTGGATTAGAATAAGAGAATCTGAGGTCAAGTTGACTAGTTTCTGTGTGAGATATATTCTTTGTGTTTTTTAAATTTATTTAAAATTAATAATAAAATCCATAACAATATTTCAATAAACAATTCAGCAAACATTTTATTTCAGTGGACATATTTTCTATATTTCATGAAAAAAATCTATGTTATTTCAAAACGGTGTGGATGAACCTTCTGTGAATGGAGCTCCATCTGATTTTAGGCAATTCCCCCTCCCACTTCAACCCCCACTCCCCACAACACAAGGTATGATGTTTAGGACAACCCTTTCACCCTTCAGAGAAGCTTTTGGAGGGTGTATTGGAAAGGAAGAAAGGAAAAAAATACTCAGTTGCATGGATGACATTCTGCCACCTTTGGAACCAATGTATTATGAACAATCATTTGAAAATGGCACTATTAAAGAGCGGGAGTGAAGGTGGAATGAAAACTGGAGAAAAAGGTGGGGTTGGGCAATGCACTTGGAAAGTATCCTCTGACTTGATAGGTAAGGTGGAGGTGGGAATGCAGTTTGGAAGCATCCTCTAGGCTGGTGCGTAGCACCAACTCACATTCAAGTACACAAACAACCCTGGAGGAAAAAATCTCATAATAGAGAAAGGTACATCTGTATTAAAAATTCCCATAAAAATGGGACATCTGTACACACCCTAACATGCCAATACAGCTTTTTGGATTTTCTGCGGACATTCTCACTCCTTTTTCTTGAAAGAAAGGGAAGCTAAAGCAGGTAGGATGCAAAGAATTAATGATAGGAATTTTCAAGAGTTGAAGGCCTCTTCTTCCACAGTTTAGTCCCCAATTTATTTATGTTTGGAGAATTGGAAATGTTTTCAGATGAACAAATATTTAAATATTCTTACTGTTCCAATTTTGCAGAGCTGGTACCCTGTAAATGTTGAAGTTGGTATGCTGTAATTCTCTGCCAGGAGCATTAATGGAGGATTTATTTAACCAGACCACACTGGAAGAAAGAATATGACCTTGTGATGAGGACTGTTAGGAATCTTTTTGGCATGTTATGCTTTATTGCAAATGTAATAGAGCTAGGAAGGATCTGATATTTCTATTTTTTTAAGCATGTACCTGGTAGAGTGTAGCAGCCAGTGATGTGACACAGATGGTGCATTGTTGCTCTCCTGGCTTTCAAACCCAGTGGGTCGCTGCCACTGACCGAGAGAGGGGGTGTAGGGAGTCACAGGAGCTCAGCAAAGTACAGCAGAGCCAATCTGATGCTTCTGATGCCATGTGTCACACCAAGCTCCCATGCCTCACCTCCCTCAATCAGTGGCAGCGACTTATCATTTTGGAAGCCCGGAGAGCAATGGTACCCCACCCATGCTGCCTCACTGGCTGCTACTGTTGGTAGACAGCCAAGTATTGTGTTAGAATTCTATATGGAGGAAGAGGATGAATATATTACTAGACCTTTCTAAAGTTTGGTAAGGTAAGAGTTCAGATTATCTCAGAGTGAGTTTTGGATGGATGTAAAGTTTCATACATTTTGTTTGTATGATGCTTCATGTTTTATGTAACATTCTATGATATTTGGGATCTGTTACTCCAGTTACAATGTGCCTGTGACCATATAAATAAATCTGATCTGGCCCTAACATGCTGTAAAATGCTGTTATGTGACTGCTCACTGGGTTAGGGTATCACCAACATGTCACCCCGCTGCTGAAAGAATTGCACTGGCTGCCCGTTAGCTACCAAGCTCAAGTTCAAGGTTCTGGTGTATAAAGCCCTATAAAGCTTGGGACCAGGATACCTGAAAAATCATTTTACCCCTTATATATCCAGTTGAATCACTAGTCAATCAGCACAACATAGGAAGTGGACCTTTATTGTAGTGGCACTTACCCTTTGGAATTCCCTCCCGTTAAATATTAGACAGGCACTATCTCTCCTATCTTTTCGGTGTCTACTAAAGACCTTCCTCTTTCAACAAGCTTTTTAAATAGACACCTTATTCCATTCTGCGTCTGTTCTGGAATTTTTTTAAAGGTGATTGTAAAGCTTTTTTAAAAAGATGTTTTTAAAGATGTTTAATTTAATATGTTTAAAAACAACATATTAAAAACATGCAAAGGAGTTTGGTTTTAATATATTTTAAAGTCTATTTTAAAGATGTTTTAGAGTGTTTTTAATGTTTTTCTTTGCTGCCCTGGGCTCCTTCTGGGAAGAAGGGTGGGATATAAATTTAATAAATAAATAAATAAATAAATAAATAAATAAATAAATAAATAAATAAATAAATAAATAAATAGATAATAAACATACTGGGAAAGCAAATCCAGAAGTCAACCTAGGACATCTTTTTAAACTAAAAAACCTCCACCAATGCTCATTAAAGGAAAAATCTCCTAGATAGTAAATTGGAAATATTTATATCTGTGTATACTAATTGTACACTCATTGGTGTACAACATGTTTGTAAACTATTTGTGGTACACCCAGTTGCACTGGGTAAAACATATAAAGATGTCTGTCTTATATATAAGCCATAATTTGTACCACTTCTAATAGTGACGAGGGTTGTTGTATTACTGTACTTTAAATTTCTACTGTCACTTTCTATGTTAGTGGAGTGAGGGGAAGAGAACGACTTCTAAATTGTTAAGTCAATTTGGATTGCCTAAATGGATACACATTTTCTTTAGGGCTTGCCAAATTACATCACACATAATCAAATTATCTTATTTGGGGAAAACCACCTGGGGAGTATGATGACATTTATTGGACAGCCTCTGCACGGGACAGATCCTATGAGTCTGAAGTTGCAAAGCTTGCTAGAATTTCATGGAGAAGAGAAAGCGAGAAGTTTCTCATATATTAACTAATGGGATTTACTCTTGTGTGATGTGATGATAACCCCAAACTTGGATAACTTGAAGACATCACCTTACTTTTCTCATTTTAGGAGGGATGGACCAATCAGTCTATCTACAGTCTGTGTTAATTTCACATGTGTTCATTCATAATTCATTCTGTCCCATTTCTGCATCAATCTGTAATTTTTAAAAAATAAATCCACATATAACTTTATATTTACCACAAAATATGTATTTAAATATGTATTTTATCCTAAAATGTGCATTTTGTACACATTGTTGTACATTTTTTGAGTGGACAACAGTATCACAAAATGTTAAATCCAAAGGATAATTGTACTCAAGTCGGTGGTGGTGCATATCATGTCAGGAGTGTGCAGAAATTGAATTTCTCAAGCATTCCTAGTTTTTAGATTACAGGCATGCCTGTATGGCCACTTTTGGGAACAGATTGAGGGATATGGTTGCCATATCTGGTTTTTGCCCAGAGACTCTGGATTTTTGGGGTCCTCTCTGGGTTTCTGGGTGAGTCACCTCAATCTTTGGACTCTCAGCTTTCATTAAAAATAAGTTTCTAGGTGGTCTGGTTCAAGAGATATACACCAAAATGTAAGCTGCCTCCACAACTTCTGTTAAGTGAGTTTGTCACTGGCTGCTCTACCACCACCCTTTCAGATTTGTAGCCAATAAATCAGGGTAGTGATTGACAAGGGATTTGTTGACTTCCAGGGACTAGCTAGAATGCATTGCAAGGCCAGAAAACTTGATTTTTCCTACTTGTGTGAGGATCTCATAAACTGAGTGAGCTAAAGTTTCTGTCTCTCTTGTGTGCAGGAAATCTAAATGCCATTACAATGGGTTGTGCTTTTCTAATTATGAGGAGTCAAACAAGTCTAAATTTCCCTGGGCTGTTGAAGAAGGCATTTTATTTATCTAATTCATAGCCTGTTTTGAAAACCTTCCCAATATGAAGCTTTAAGCCTATATTCACTTTTCTGACAGTAAAGCTGCAATGCTAATCCCACATGCCCGAAGTAAACCCTATTGAATTCAATAGGACTTACTTTTGAGTAGACATGGTTAGGATTGTGCTGTAAATCAATGGGACTTAACACAACATACAAAAGACTGTTTTTGTGTTGTAAATCTTTCTCTCCCCATCCAATCCTATTTTTAAAGCAATTGGGGTGGTCCAGTGTGGCGTAGTGGTTAGAGTGTTGGACTACAACCTGGGAGACCAGGGTTCAAATCCCCACACAGCCATGAAGCTCACTGGGTGACCTTGAGCCAGTCACTGCCTCTCAGCCTCAGAGGAAGGCAATGGTAAACACCCTCTGAATACCACTTACCATGAAAACCCTATTCATAGGGTCACCATAGGTCAGGATCGACTTGAAGGCAGTCCATTTCCATTTACCTAGGTGTCACTGCTTTTATTGTAGGAAACTAATACTGATTTTATTTTTTAAAATAATTGGTGTGCAATGCCCAACTGGTATTGACAATAAACTATTATATGGGGTGTATGTATTTTAAATCTCCAGTGTGTGTATATATGGAGTCTTTCCAACTTCCCTGTGTAGCAGGATTGCCAACTAGAAACCAAGGTAGCTCACAAGAAGAAATAAATCCCTTTAAAATCCAATAACCATAAAACCAAGTATAAAAGAGTTGCAAAGCAGCTTAAAATGGCATGATTCTGAATTTTGGGTTGGTTGAGTGAAATCCCTTATCACTTGAGGGGTTGCAGTTCTGTGCATACTTTCCTGTTTGAGTAAACCCCAATGAATACATTATGAGTAAACATGCATAGGCTTGCACTATATGTATATTTACAGGTTGTGTAAATAATAAACATATTTGACAGTCATGCTTATATAAATATTTCTTCATACTATGTCCCGATAAGTATCTGATTTCACACTATGGTGAAAACGGCACTGGACCGCAATATCTGATGGAACGCCTCTCCCGCTATGTTCCTACCCGTTCACTCCGCTCGACGTCTAAGGCCCTTCTCCGGGTCCCAACCCATACAGAGGCCCGGAGAACAGTAACAAGATCTAGGGCCTTTTTGGTGGTGGCCCCCGAATTATGGAATGCCCTCCCAGATGAGATACGCCTGGCGCCTTCTCTGTCATCTTTTCGGCGCCAGGTAAAAACCCACCTCTTCATCCAGGCATTTAAAAGTATTTAAGCTTTTAATCTTATTTTTTTTAGTTTTCTTTCACTTTGTTTATATAATGTTTATATTGTCTGCGCAATACACACTTGCTGTATTTTAAATATTGTGGTTTTATCATGTTGTACACCGCCCTGGGAGCTGCTAGCTATAGGGCGGTTTAGAAATGCAACTAAATAAATAAATAAATAATAAATATATTATTATTTCCCCAACATTTTAAGAGTGCCCTTCTTCCTTGGGGTGGTCATGGTCCCCCTTTGTTATTTTCATTCTGAAGTGCAGATTAAGCTGAGAGATGGTGAGTAGTCCATTGGTCACCCAGTAAACTTTGTAGCTGTTTTCCATTGTAAAAAATAAATTAAAATGATTTACATGTAGACAAAGTTTATTAAATAGATCCACACAATAAATTTAAAGCATATCCAACTGCATTTAAAGTGCATAACTTCCCCCAAAGAATCCTGGGAAGTGTAGTTTTCCACTCAGTTATAGTTCCCATCACCCATAACAAACTACATTTCCCATGAATCTGTGGTGGGATTCATGTACTTCAAATGTATGTTGAATGTGCTTTAAATGAATAGTGTGAATCTGCTCTGGGTATGCTCTGCATTCATTAGTGAATTGAAACAAACAATTTTAAAAGAAACATTTTTAAACTGAGGAAGGGCTACAGCTCAGTGGTAGGGCATATGCTTTTCATGCAAAGGTCCAAAATTCAATCTCTGAAAAAAGCTATTGCCTGGAATCCTGGAGAGCCAATGCTAGTCCATGTCATCAGTATTGAGCTAGATGATACCAAATGTCCTGACTCAGTATAAGGCAGATTCTTTTGTTCCTAAAAGTGGAAAGATACCCAAGAGCCACAGTGACTCCAAAATTTGTTTATGTATTTTATTTACAACATTTATATACTGCTTTATTGTAAAAAAATCTCAAAGCGGTTTACAGAAGGAACTAAAACAATAAACCTATAGGCAAAAACAGTTAAAGACAGGTATTTAAAAATATTCATAAAAGCAACCTTTACTCCTAAGTGCTCCTATCTAAAATTTCCACAACACTAGGCTTTCTTCCTACAATGGCCTTCTAGTGACTGGCCTGGCCTGAGGGCACTTAAACTCTTCTTGCCAGAAGCAAGTAAGGTAGAATAAATGTTCCCTTCCAGGCTCACTAAGGAAGTGAGAAGGAATTATCCCATCACCTCAGCTGGACATGGGAACACCCTCATTTAGCTAAGATGTCTATCTTAATTTCCAAAGTGATTTTTTTTGTTTGAGTGGTATGCTTCAAGCAACTGTGGTTGATGCTTAATGTGTCATGCTTAGTGACATCACTAGGACCCACCCCTGAAATCTCAGGGTTTGGGATGCTTCTGACTTGGCAACCCTAATGAGGGACCATGCTTCAATAGTAAAAACACATGGTTTGCAAGCAGAATGTCCTGAGTTTGATTCTTTCATAAAATAGGTGGTGGGAATTGATAAAGAAGTGGTTGGGAATTACATCTGGTTGAGACACTGGACTGATGCTGCTAGTTGAAGGAGAGAGTACTGGGCTAGATGGACCAATACTCTGACCTGGTATAAGGCAACTACCTGTGCTCCTAACTGTAGAGCTATAAAAAAGATCCTTTGGTAAGAATACCAACAGCCTGAGACAGCTATAAGGCATATAAAGGTGAAGGTATCCCCGCACTTGTAGTGTGAGTCGTTTCTGACTCTTAGGGTGACGTTTTGTGACATTTACTAGGCAGACCGTATATATGGGGTGGGATTGCCAGTTCCTTCCCCGGCCTTTCTTTACCCCCCAGCATATGCCGGGTACTCATTTTACTGACCACGGATGGATGGAAGGCTGAGTGGACCTCGACCCCTTTTACCAGAGATTTGACTTCCTCCTTCCGTTGGAATCGAACTCCGGCAGTGAGCAGAGCTTCAGCTGCATTACCGCCGCTTACCACTCTGCGCCATGGAGGCTTTTATAAGGCATATATCTTGATCCAATTAAGCAAGGCATTTATGTTATCTACAAAAACATATGGGTGAAATAGTACACAGACAACAGCAGCTATTGTTGAACAAAGGGCCACTTTATTAAATTATAAACAAAATCTTTAAAGCGACCTGCAGAGGTGAAACCTAAGTGCGGGAACTAACTCTAGGCAAGCAGCTTGCCTTACAGCTCTTGGGTGACCAGCCCCTGCTGGGGCAAAGGGCAAGCCCCTTTTGTTTACCCCTTGCCCTGGCCACACCTTGTAGGTGAGTAGAGAGGCCTTCCCACATCACCAACCCTCCGGGGCCGTAGAATCCTTGGGTGGATGAGGTAAGAATGGCCCCAAAAGCAGCCCATATCCTGCCCTCGGGCCATACAACCCTGAGAGGTAGGCCTCCGGAACCACCAATCACCTCCAAAGATGCCTAAGGGTGTCACCTAGCTGTCATTACCTATTCCTTTTCCCGCACTTTACCACCATAAAGGGGGACAAATCTCTTTAGTCCCCCTTTCCCCACTGCGTAGGAGAACTTCCAGCAGACTCCTCTGCAGGTCTTGCAAAAATATGTCATTCCCTGTATTCGACAGGTGAACGCCATCGGCCCTATAGAGTTCAACCCTAGAATGCTGTATGAGTGGATGTGAAATGGGCAACTCACCATCCCCAAGAAGAGCCAACCGAATCTGTCGGTTGACCCTCTTACGTGCCCAGTCTATCCTCCTGGGGTCCCAAACACCACGCCACTTCCTGCGTGGAAGGATGTCTGACCAAAGCAGACAAACTGAAGGCCAACGCTGCCTTATAAACCGCATGTCTTCACATGCCTGAACAGTAAGGGCCCTGCCCTTGAGTAAACCCAGGTCATTACCACCCAGATGAATGACCAAAATGTGCGGAACTGCCCACACTAACCCTTGCTGGAACGGGGTGGGTAGGAGCCCATCCCAGCGCATCCCTCATCGGCCAAGCCATTGTACGGTAGCTCATTGGCTGAGCCCCAGCTGCAAGCCCATTCGAGATGATGCGGCCCTATGGCCCGCCCAGAAAATCATGCTGTGGCCGCAGATTAGGATGCACATCCGCTCCGTCCCCATCCAGCAACCTGTCAAAACAAAGCAAACATCATTAGGCTTCCGTATTACCGGGCCCCTTCAAAGGGCAAACATAAGTCTTGTAGGCCCCTGAAGTCCACCTTCCAACAGCCTGCAACCTAGCCCGTGAAAACCTGCCTGGCTGCTGTAGAGGCAGCTCCAATTCTGAAAGAGTAGGTCCCAAATCCTGATGGGTCCAGTCCAAGTCTTTGCAGGGCCATCTTAGTGAGCTCCTGGAATTGGTATTTAGTAAGGAGAGATCCATTTCCATGAATAAATAGATATCCACTCCTCGCTCCCCTAACTTTTAGAAATGCTTGCAGGGCCAACACTGGGCAAATGTGTGGCAAAGGGGAAGTGGCTAAAACGATGGTCTGCCCCCTACCTTTCTGTTCAGTCTCAGACTTACACAGTGTAATGTAAGCATCGCCTGTTTTGATAACGATATCCGAAATTAAGAGGGCACGCTGGGAGTAGTCGAGTTTAGACCCAGCCACCACTTCTCCAATTCTAAATGCCCCCAAAACAGCATAAGGGACACCACCTTAAATAGTTGCACTTCGTGGCTGGAGGAGCATATTGCCGGCCACTGGGTCATTAGTTCACCTAAAGTTCCGGTGATATTGGACGGCATTGATCAGGGGCAGCTGGGTGCTCCCTAGCCCACCCAGCCAACATATGTTGAACCCTAAAATCTGCTGAATGGTCATGAAAACCTCGTGCCTTGGCCATAAAGGAAAGTCCAGCTAGCTTACCTTGTAAGGTGCGGACAGACAGGCCCTTCCTCCTGCCATCTACCAGGAATTCCAGCAGATGATGCACCGGAATGGGCAACTGGGGCATGTATCCCTTGTTGGCCCAAAATTCTTCAATTGTCCTACCTGCTCTTTGATAGCTGGCGAGCGTGCTGGGGGCAATGGATAGGCTTATGGCCCTCTCCGACTCTGCTCTCCAATCTCCCAAATTGCAGGGGGCATGGCATCCGGCTGAGCCCTGGCCATCGGCGCCAGCTGACGGAAACGGTCCATCTGGTTCCGTGACAAAGCATCAGCAACACTGTTGTCAATGCCAGGAACATGCCGTGCCCAAAAAAGAACATTAAAATGCAGGCATTGGAGAACAAAAGCCCAGACAAGGCCCATAACCCTGGTGTTCCTGGACATAAGGGAATTGATAACATGTACCATGGCCTTGTTGTCGCACCAAAAATGGACAGTAGAGTTCTGGAGCCTCTCTGCCCATAAATGTATTGCCAACACAATGGGGAAGAATTCAAGAAAGGTCAAGTCTTTGTCCAGCCCTTCCTGAATCCAAGCCCGAGGCCATTGCCCATTACTCCAAGAAGACCCGAATATGACTCCAAATCCATAAGACCCTGATGCGTCAGAACAAACTTGCATCTCTGCCTCCAGGAGCCGCTCCTGTCTCCCAAAGGAGACCCCATTATAGTCCTGCAAAAATGAGGACCGTACGGCCAGGCCGGCTCGCAAGGCCGCAGTAACCCTGAATCTATGTCGGGGTTGTGAAAGCCCTGCCATAGCATCATAGATGCGCCTCAAAAAGGCCCGCCTGGGTGCGATGACCCTACAGGCAAAGTTCAGGTGTCCTGCCAATTCCTGGAGCATAGAAAGGAAAACTTTCTTAGCCCTAGCTACCTCCCAGATCTTAACACTCAAAATATTAATATTATCCATGGGAAGCCAGCAGCTCATGGCCACTGCGTCAATTTCAATACCTAGAAATGTCAGGACCTGGACAGGGCCCTCCGTCTTCTCCAAGGCCAGAGGCACACCTAAGTCTTCAGCTAGTTCACTAAATTGGGACATTAAATGTTGGCATTCATCCGTGTTTGCTCTACCCACAAAAAGAAAGTCATCCAGATAGTGTACCACCGTGTGCAAGCCCCCCCGTCTCCTGACAGCCCACTCCAGGAAGGAGCTGAAGCGCTCAAACACAGCACAAGAAATTGAGCACCCCATGGGCAGGGCACTGTCCATGTAGAAATGGCCCCAAAAGGTGAAGCCCAGTAGCTCAAAGTCTGCTGGGTGGACTGGCAGGAGACGGAAGGCGGACTTGATATCACACTTACCCATAAATGCCCCCTCACCACAGGAACACACCATGCAAACTGCAGTATCAAGGGATGTGTAGTGGACAGTGCACAAACTATTTGGAATAAAGTCATTAGCAGACAGCCCTCGAGGGTAGGACAAATGGTGAATGAGCCTAAATTCCCCGACTGCCTTTTTGGGAACAATACCCAAAGGAGACACTTTAAGGTTAGGGATAGGGAGAGACTGGAACGGGCCAAGGACTCGCCCAGCCTGCACTTCTTTGTCTGTTTTCTGTTGTACTAAGTGCTGCTTTCCCACCATGGATCAGAGGTTGCAAGACATAAAAGCTGAACGTGGGCCGGTGTAGGGAATTTGGGAGCCTAAGGAAAATCCCTCCAACAAAAAACACGCGCCCCCCTGATTTGAGTAACCATCCAGAAGGCATTTTAACCTGTCTAATTTAATTGGGGAGGGGCCCTTTTTGTTGAGCAGCTCCTGCAGGGGGCTTCTTCTGGACTCCCTGATAGTCCCTACCCCCGCCCCTAAAGGGTCTGCCCCGTGGGCAGGTTGAACATGAGTACGCTGCCCCGCATATAGAACATTTGTGCCGAAAACAGTACGGGTTGCGGGTGTTGGATCCACAGGAATCAAATTCCCAGCAGAACAGCCATTGTTGAACCCCCTGCCCCACATTGCTGTGTCCAATCATGGCACGGGCTGCCGTCATGAACTGTAGCCACAGCTCAGGTTCTTTCTTGTCCCAGGGGAGTGTCTTATCGAAGGCCACCCGCATACAGAAGGCCTTGTCGTAAGACAGCCAAGCCAGGCTGAAAAACTCAATATGGGCCCGGTATATGATGTCTAGGTACTTTATCAAGAGGGGGCCTTTCAGTGGCAGTTTTTCCATCACCACTCCTGCATAAATGAGGTAATCTGGCAATCAATTATGCCATGTTTGCTCCACCTTCTTACGCTTAGGCTGCTCAGGCTCCACCTCGCCATCCTTGTCCTTATCTCTCTTGGGTTGCTCCCTGTAAAGCAGCGCAAACAGGTCCACATATTCCCCACACCAAATCTTCTCTTTAGTTGCTGGCAGCATGTGGAATCCCAAGGAACAGGATGTCGCACCAAAGGGATAGATCCCGCAGCAATTGAATCCAATGGGTCCATAACTGCTGCAGAAGCCAAACTAGCAGCCTGCAGCTCCAGAACAGGAGTGGGAGGCTGCACAGCCCCCATGCTGGAGGGGGTAGCCGTAGCTGATGCCTCTCCCCCAGCATGTTGCCAAACTTGGTGGCAAGCCATCTGTAATGGAGTTGGCCGACCTTCTTGAGCATCGGCCATCCCTTGCCTGACCTGTGGTGTAGATGTAACCAAAGTATATTGTTGTCCAGCTTGCCCAGAGGCCCATGGCCCCCACTGTGTCCACTCTTGTGATGCTCCACCCATTCCTTGTGTGGGTGTAGGTGACTCACCTGTCCCAATCCCTGGCCGAGGTGTTCCATAAGGCCAGCTACTCTCATCCCGGGACTGCGGGACACTAGATGCTTGTGTCTCCATTGCAACAGCTGGCTCTGATGTCACTGGGGGGCTGGGGAGGCATCCACTCTTGGCACTGTTGTTGAAGAGTGACTGGGCCCAGCCTCCAGCGCATCTAATCGAGCCAAAATCAATGCAGCCACATTAGCCTCAGTACCCGTCAGCTGACTAGATAAGTGTTTGCCCCGCCCCCTAGTCCTTCTAGACCTCGGCCTGGCCGTGGCAACTGCCGCCGTTCCCAATGTCATGGGCAGTTCCCCCACCGCAGCCGGCTGGACCTTAACATGCCTTAGTGGTCCTGCCCTCTGCCTTTCAAGCACTTCTAGCCTTGCCATAATGGCTGCCTAAGGCAGCGCCTCATCGTCATCTGAAGATGCCGCCACTGGGGGGGAGGCTTGGGCGAAGGCTTGCTAGCCCTCCCTTTTCCTTTAGGGCCTCCTACACCTTTCTTGGGTGGCATTGTATGTCCTATTCCCACCCAATACACACCCTGTATTGAAGGCTCCAACCCCCCTTTAGATGGCCAGAACCCCCCCTAATAATGAGTATTCTTATTTAAACTATAGCAAGCAGGCTCCCTGACCAGCTTAGCTTGCTCAGTGTGCTTGTGTAACTGTTGGGGGGGGGAGAGGCCGGCACCCTGTCACGCCTAGCCTCCTAGCCAGAGCGGGTGGCACCCACAGCCAGTAAGGCCCAGGCGCCTGCCCAGCACCGCCTATACATCTCCGCCAATGCGGAGATAGGCCCTTGAGGCCTCAAAACTACCCCCACGTAAGCAGGCAGCCGCGGGAAAAATGGGCCACCTGAGCTTCGGCCCACCCTTTGTGGCAGTCACCTGGCTCGGCCCAGCCTCTCCACTGCTGCAAGTGAAATCGGGCCTTCCAGGCCCCAAAAACCGCTGACACTCGGCACCCAAAATGGCTCTGGCCATGTGGCCAAAGTAAAATGGCCACCACAACACTTGTCCCTCGTCGATCCTCTCTCCGCCATTGTCGTGAGCCAAGAGGAAGAAGGAGGGGGCGGCGAGGGCTTAAATAAGCTCAGCAGCGCTCCGCCCCCTCCGTGCAGTACATCGTGTGTCATCTCAGCATGATGCGCGACGCTGCCCTTACCTTCCATGGCTTCTGCGGCTTCACCCTCAGCCGCAATTGCGCTCCGCTTGCTCAGGCTTCACCAGGTAAGCGGAACGGGACTTCCATACAAATAGTATAAAAGATGCTCAAAGGTGCTTTTTGTGTTAAGTGTGAGAAAACTTGCTTGAACGTGTTAACTTGCTTGAAAACTTTGTTTGAAAGAGCTATGCAGACATTTTCATGCAGAGATATTGCATTTTCAGCACCCAGAGAAGTTTTTTTTGCAGCAGATTGCTATTAAAAGAACATCGTAATGATTTATAAAAAGAGAGAATGGAATGGCTTTGTGGAAATATAGCAAGATTTAGTCGTGAATCTGTCTAAGAATGTTTCCCTCTGAAAGTTTTACTTGGATCTTCTTTTCATGCGCCTGTATAAACATTTGCAACCCCTTCTACACTTTCACACACATAACTAGTCTCTTTTAACTTCAGCCATGATAAAGCAGCAGCCAAACATTCAAGGTCCCAACATGCAGAGGGAAAAACATGTACAAACCTATATGTTATCAATGCTCAAATATATGATCAAATTTCCCATCATTTAAATTGAGCCAACATCTTAACAGTCAAACTGAAAACTTGTATTTGATTTATTACTCCAGCATGCTGTCACACAAATAAAAGAAAATCAAAAGTCTACTCCTGGGTGGCGTCCCTTTATTTTCATATTATATTAGTTACACAGTTCTTCTGTCATTTCCCAGCTCTTTGTTTCAGGTAAACAGGGCATGATAAATCATTTTTATTTATTTTATTTTATTTTATTTCATTTTTAAACCGCCCATAGCAAATAGCTCTCTGGGCGGTGTACAAAAGATTAAAAGTACAGAAATACAAAATATCACAATAAATAAACTGAAACAAAGAGATTTAAAATTGTAACATTAAACGCTTTAAAATGCCTGGGAACATAGCCAGGTCTTAACCTGGCGCCGAAAAGATAGAAGCGTCGGCGCCAGGCGTATTTCTTCGGGGAGGTTATTCCACAATTCGGGGGCCACTACAGAAAAGGCCCTAGATCGAGTAACTGTCCTCCGGGCTTCCCGATGGGTTGGTACCCAGAGGAGGGCCTTAGATGCTGAGCGAAGTGACCGGGTCGGTTCATAGCGGGAGAGGCGTTCCACAAGATACTGCGGTCCCACGCCGTGTAAGGCTTTATAGGTCAAAACCAGCACCTTGAATCTGGCTCGGAAGCAAATAGGTAGCCAGTGCAAACGGGCCAGAACAGGTGTTATATGCGCTGACCGGCTGGTCCTCGTCAGCAGTCTGGCTGCTGCGTTTTGCATGTTGAATCCTATTAATTTCAGTAGGAAAGATTTAAGCACATCAGCAGAACTTCAAAGTGTTTAATTTTGGCTAGATCATGCCACACTGTATCTGTAATGCAACTGGTTTGATGAACAACGATATGTTGTTTAGAGAGTTGAGCAAAGATGTATTGTATTGTATTGTATTTGTATTGATTTTAGCCAAATAGTGAAAGCAATCTTATTCTTACCTTGAGGCCAGCTGAAGGACCTTAAGAATTGGTGGAGGTTTTGATCCACTACCAAAGGACACTAGTGACAAGCAAGCTAATGTTATAAATATGGAAAGGTCCACTACTATACATCTTCCAGTAGTGATTTTCTGCTGGTGGAGAGGGGGAATCAGGGCATGTATAGGTGGTGCTGGGCAGGCGCCTGGGCCTTACTGGCTGTGGGTGCTGCCCACTCTGGCTAGGAGGCTAGGCGCGACAGGGTGCCTGCTTCCCCCCCCCCAACAGTTACACAAAGCACCCTCATTTGCCTGATATTCCCCCTGGAGCAGAAAAAGAAGAGAAAAACTCATGCAGGAGGGATTCTGTTCTGCCACCTTCCACAGTGTTGCATGGAATGAACACATATGGCACATTTTGGGGACTGTGGGCCAAAGAATGAGCAGGAGCCCAAGGGGAAATAATTTCCAATGATGTACTATAGTAGTGGTAGCCAACGTGATGCCATCCAGACATTGTGGATTACAAGTCCCTTCATCTTTGACCATGGACTATGCTGGCTTGGGCTGATGGGAGTTATATTGTCCATGACATCTGGAGGGCATCACATTGGCTATCCCTGTACTATAGTGTTGTAAAGGAAAAGTGAAACTACATCGAAAGATGTTCTGCTGATTGCACATGAACCTATATCTCATAGCACGGTATGCATGGTTATGCAAGTTCTTGGGCAACTGTTTGTTGAACCTTTGGAGGTCAAGTGACCTACACTGGCCATCTTCACAGAGCTAACGCTATTTTCTGGCAATGCCAAGCAAAAACTTACCAAGCTTAATTAGATAAAAATCTAAGATAAGAATGAGAATCTTAAAATAAGTTGATGTTTAGAAGTACATATGGGAACTATATTGTAGAAATCTGAGCAACTGCACATTGACAGATAAAAGTCTTGCTGTATTTGAGAGAAGAAAAATAGAATCTCCTTCCATCTATTGAACTGCAGTTGGAAGAGGAATTGGCAGAATGGGGTCAAGTCAGATGATATTAAACCTAAGATTGTTCTGTTCTGTCAAGGAAGAGAAATCCATTACAAATAGTTCTTTTGGGTAAAAGAGGGACTAAAGTTAGTAATTATCAGATTTTGACTGTGTTGGCTGAATGAACAAAATTGGTGCAGACAAAGCAGCCATGATGGCAACATGGAAGAAACTTTATGAGTAGCTTGCTGCTGCTCGGCTACCACCACCACCACCCTTTCCTGGTTGGACTTCTGTTCTGCGGGGGTCACGCCTTGCAGGACCAGGCCCCACGTACTCAGCCAGCTGTGGCTGATTTTTTCCCACCTGTCCCTTCTCTGGAGGGGATACATGGATACGGCTGGCTGAGGTGGCTGCTGCTTTGTCTGCCTTTTTTTTCTGGGTCTTCAGTCATGTGCCTGGGAGAGAGGACTTGGAGCCAAGTGGGGAGATTTGAGGGCCCCCCAATTAGTGTAGTGACGGGTCGAGGGAGATATGGTGTTGTGAGGAGGACTTGCCAGGTAAGGGGAACAAGGCCCAGGCACTTAATGGCTGTGCCTTGTTCTGGTCCTCCCCACACCCACAGGTTTGTTGGTTGCCCTATCAGCCACCTCTCAGGCCTCCGGATGCTGCTGCTAAATGCCAGATCGGTGCATAATAAGATCTCCCTCATTCACGATTTAATTGTGGATGAGGCAGCCGATCTGGCATGTATAACCGAGACCTGGGTGGGTGAGCAGGGAGGAGTCAGTCTCTCCCAGTTATGCCCACCAGGGTACCTGGCTCAGCATCAGGGTAGACCTGAGGGTTGGGGAGGGGGGTTGCTGTGGTGTATAGCAGCTCCATCTTCCTCTGCGAGCACCCTGTCCATGTGACTACTGGTCTGGAGTGTTTGCACCTTATGTTGGGTCAGCGGGACAGACTGGGGATTCTGTTGGTGTACCGCTCACCCCGCTGCCCAACAGACTCCCTAGCTGAGCTGACAGAGGTGATCTCGGGTATATTGTTGAGATCCCCCAGACTGTTGGTTCTGGGGGATGTCAACATCCTTGCCGAGGCCACCTTATCCGGGGCAGCTCAGGATTTAATGGTCTCCATGACAGCCATAGGTCCCAATATGCCATTGGCCCAACACATGTAGCAGGGCATACTCTAGATTTGGTTTTTGCATCTGGACATGGAGTTGGTGATCTGAATGTGGGGGGCCTTACATCAGTCCCTCTGTCACGGACAGATCACTGCTTGCTGAAGTTTAGACTTACAGCGGCTTTTCCCCTCTACAAGGGTGGGGGACCTATTAAGTTGGTCCAACCCCAGAGACTAATGGATCCGGATGGTTTCCAAAGGGCTCTGGGGAGTTTTCCAGCTCGTAGGGCTGGCGCTCCTGTCAAAACCCTGGTTGAACTGTGGAATACACAAATTACCCAGGCGGTTGACATGATTGCTCCTGAGCGCCCTCTCCTGTGTAGAGCTCATATGGCTCCATGGTATACCCCAGAACTGAGAGCGATGAAACAATATAGGAGATGGCTTGAGAGCAGATGGAGACAAACTCCTGGTGGATGAAATTACACACTGGTAAGTATCTATGTTAAGCTGTATTTAGGGGCAGTGAGGGCAGCAAAAACCCCAATATTTTGCTGCCATTATCAAATCATCAATCTGCCACCCAGCGGAGCTCTTCAGAATTGTCCAGGGGCTATTACACGGTGGCCCCAAGGACATGGTAGAACCATCTGAGGCCCGCTGTAATGAATTTGCTAGGCACTTCCAGAATAAAATCTTTAGCATCCGCCAGGACTTAGACTCCGTGTTATAGCAGGTGAATCAAGCGAGGTATCCAGAGCACAGCCTTTTCCCGATTTCTTGGATGAGTTTCAGTTGGTACAGCTTGAGGATGTTGACAAACTGCTTGGACAAGTTCATGCAACCACTTCTGTGCTGGATCCTTGCCCTTCTTGGCTAATAAAAGCTAGCAGGGATGGAACAGCCAGCTGGGCCAGGGAAGTGATTCATGCCTCTCTGCAAGAGGGGGTGGTCCCTGGCTGCCTGAAAGAGGCAGTAGTGAGACCACTCCTGAAGAGGCCCTCCCTGGACCTAGAAGATCTTAATAACTATAGGCCAGTAGCAAATCTTCCATTCCTGGGCAAGGTCCTTGAACGAGTGGTTGCAGGCCAGCTCCAGACACTCTTGGATGAGACCGATTATCTGAATCCATTTCAGTCAGGTTTCAGGCCTGGTGTGGCATAGGAACAGACTTGATCGCCCTGTATGATGACCTCTGTCGGGAGAGAGACAGGAGGAGTGTGACTCTCTTGATTCTCCTTGATCTCTCAGCGGCTTTTGATACCATCGACCATGGTATCCTTCTGAGGAGACTAGCTGAGTTGGGAGTGGGAGGTACTGCATTGCGGTGGTTCCGCTCCTACTTGGCAGGTTGCCTCCAGAAGGTGGTGTTTGGGGAACATTACTTGGCACCCTGGACTCTCCAGTATGGGGTTGTGCAGGGGTCAGTTCTGTCCCCCATGCTGTTCAACATCTACATGAAACCGTTGGGTGCGGTCATCTGGAACTTTGGAGTGCGTTGCCATCAGTATGCTGATGACACGCAGCTCTATTTCTCCTTTTCATCTTCTTCAGGTGAAGCTGTCAATGTGCTGAACCAGTGCCTGGCTGCGACAATGGACTGGATGAGGGCTAATAAACTGAGGCTCAATCCAGACAAGACTGAGATGTTGCTAGTGGGTGGTTCTTCTGACCAGATGGTGAATGTCCAACCTGTCCTGGATGGGGTTGCACTCCCCCTGAAGGAGCAGATTGATAGTTTGGGGGTTCTCCTAGAGCCATCTCTGTCACTTGAGGCTCAGGTAGCCTCAGTGGCACAGAGTGCCTTCTACCAACTTCAGTTGGTGGCCCAACTACGTCCCTATCTGGACAGGGATAACCTGGCTTCAGTTGTCCATGCTCTGGTAACCTCCAAATTATATTACTGCAATGCACTCTATGTGGGGCTGCCTTTGAAGACGGTTTGGAAACTGCAGCTTGTGCAAAATGCAGCGGCCAGATTGGTAACAGAGACCAGACGGTCCGAACATATAAAACCGATTCTGGCTCGCTTGCATTGGCTGCCTGTATGTTTCAGAGCTCGATTGAAGGTGCTGGTTTTGACCTATAAAGCCTTACATGGCTTGGGACCATAATACCTGATGGAACGCCTCTCCTGATATGAACCCACCCGTACACTATGTTCAAGATCAAAGGCCCTCCTCTGGGTGCCTACTCCAAGGGAAGGTCAGAGGGTGGCAATAAGGGAGAGGGCATTCTCAGTGGTGGCCCCCAAATTATGGAATGATCTCACTGATGGGGTGTGCCTGGTGCCAACACTGTTATCTTTTCGTTGCCAGGTCAAGACTTTCCTCTTCTCCCAGGCATTTTAGCATGTGTTTTTAAAAATTTTTAAAGTGTTTTTAAATTTGTATATTTGTATATTTGTTTTTAATGTTTTTAATTGTTGTAAATTGTTGTTGCCCAGAGAGCTTCTGCTATGGGGTGGTATACAAATGTAATAAATAACAACAACAACAACAACAACAACAACAACAATAATAATAAAACCTTTGATAACGTTGATAAATATGGATAATTTTCAGTTAAAAATCAGCCACATCTTAATAGCCAAACTGAAACTTTGTATTTGATTTCTTTCTGCAGAATGCTATCAGACAAATAAAAGAAAATCAAGACTCTTTGAACTGGTGGCAAATTGGCAATCTTGATATTGGCTGCATTCATATAATGGAGTGTACATTTCCAATAATCCCTTATGTACTAAATGCCTGCCTGGAATTGCCAATATTATTGTTTCTAAGGTAAATGGCTGTTTCTGTGGCAAATAGCTGAGAAGACCCCATTCTCCTGTGGAGCATCTTTGTGTATCTTTTTTTTTTTACTTCTAAAGGTTTTACTTCTAGATGTTGATTTGTTTACAACAAATGTTTATAATATTATCTTTGTAATTAAGTGTACAATGATTGTACAGCAATATATTTTAATATCTTTATATATTATTTTAATAGTTTATATATAAAATATATTTAATATTAAATATATAAAATATTTCATATTTTATATATAACATACTTTATATACTATTTTAATAACAGTCACCTAAAAACAAGTCTAATCTTCAAGTCTTACCTATACATGACTGTATATATGTTGACTGAACTGCTATATTGTCACAAAAACAATAAAAGATAGCACTTAAAGGACTAATTTATTTATGACATGAGCTTTCATAGGCTACAGTTTACTTTGTCAGATGCAGATAACAGTCCACAAAGCTGATGTGTTGGGAGAGGGGAAACAGGTTTACAATGATGACACTAAAATACAAAGAGAGACAGACAGAAAGAGAGATTACATATAGGGCATGCCATACTCATGCCAACCAATATTCAGGTGAAATCACTGGAAAAATAGTAGGTAAGATCCAGCGAAGGTATGTACTATTGATGTCAGTGATGAATAGTGCGAACAACTGGCTCTGGCCAAATCTGTAGTCCCATAGATTTGAATGGAGTCTACAGTATATGTATTCAAAAGTATCCATAATCAGGACCCTGCCTTTTGAAAGTTTCCCAATCATGTGGAAAAATCATATGTGTATACAATTTGTAGTTTACCTACACTAAAAAGCCCCAACTGCTGCAACCTTTAATCATAGAGTAGCTCCATCCCCTTGATAATGCTGGTTGCCCTTTTCTGAATCTTTTCCAACTCTGCAACATCCTTTTTGAGCTGAGGCAACCAGAACTGTATGCAATACTCCAAATGTGCAAACGTGGTTGCATAGAGTTGTATAACAGCATGATTATATCAGCAGTTTTGTTTTCAATTCCTGTCCTAATGAAAATGGCACAAAATACATCAATCACAGAAAATACATCAACATCAAACTGTACAGTTTAAATCAAATTCAAAGTCCATCAAAGCATTGGCATTATAATGGAAAGGCATATTTGGATTAAAACCATACTCAGAATTCACTGGGGCTTACTCCCAGGTAAGTGCTGTTGGGATTGCAATCTAGTAAGCAAGTAAATAACAGAGCAATCAACCCCCCTCCCAGGTAGAGGAACACTTATGCTCACTGGGATTGGGGTTTGGAATAAGAGAAGTGCCCCTTCACCAAGCTCTCTCAGCTAAGCACCGCTTCATCAGCACGACACTTTCCCTTCCACCCACCGAATATGCAGGTGGGCAGGCATTCCATTAATGGGATACCCACTGAAGGTTACTGTTGTAGCGGTGATTTCAAGCGTATGCCCAGTGACCGGTTGTACCCGGTTGTGGCTAGCAGCAGTGTACCCAAGATAGATAGACGCAGTCAGTTATAGGTTTAAGAGTCTTTACTGACATTAAGTTACAGACATAAACACATTCCTGGCTTCTCCTCACTTCTAACAACATCCCCCACACAGTTTGTGCTTTCGCTTTCAAGGATATATAGCTTTCACTGCCCTTCGCCAGCCGCATCTGCTGTAAGCTGACCTTGGCAGTCCTGAACACAGATTAACCCCTTTATAGTCAGTTCTGTTCTGTACTGTCTTTCTGGAAAACTCTACGCACATACTTCTCAGCAGCCTACAGTTACCAGTGGAGGACCCCAAAGAAAGGCATTTCAGAGGTGGGGAGGGGCTGGTCTGAGCCAGCACAGATTTGGTTAGATCCTGAGCCAGTCTCACTGCTGTTGCATAACAGCAGGAGTCCTGATCACTGCACTAGTTCCAGGCTGCCCAGCAATTATAGTTCCCTCCCCCCCATGCCCCAGCCACTGTGAGCATCAGAGCTTCAGATGTAGCAGTGGCCCAACTGCTCCATGCAGCCCCACCAATGGTGGTGGTGGGAGTTGGATTGCAGCCTCAGTACATGAGTAAGCCAGCAAATACACCATTTGAGAGCTCAGATAATTGATGTATTTCTTCATTTATCATATTGGGTGCAATCCACAGAATTGTAGGAATGCTCAAATCAAACTGAAATAAATGTGCCAAAGGGGCTTGATCATGTACTTCATTTCAATGGGATGAAGGTGTGCCTAATTTTTTTCTGGATTGTTCCCATCATCAGTCCTTGTTTATATCATTTATCTTTTTCTTGTAAAGCTGTGGAGCATAAAATAGCACAGACAGACTGTCTAGTACAACCTTTCTCAGCAAAGATTTCTTGGAAACATCTTTACTTGTCTGGGATTGTTATAAGAACACAAACAGGGATGGAGGATGAGAATGACAGAAACCAGACAAGATATTTTAAAATAAAATAAAAATAACAAAGCTGGCATAACATGCTTTCAACTTTTTGGTGTTCTGCTTCCAAGCAGCTAATAGAACTACAAAAATGTGGATTCATCACCTGATCTGAAGTTGTTTCATAAACCTGTTTGGAGCTATACTCCTAAATTAGAAGCCAAATGCTTTGTGCTGCCATTTAGAAATTCACAGTTTACTTCATTTGCCTGTCACTCTAGTACTCAATCCCAAGTAACAGTGCTTTCTTGAACAGATTTGGGGCTATATACTTCATCTAATTCCATATATTAATGTTTTAAAAATGTCTTTTAAACATCTGAGACTCACTGTTTTTCCCTCTGTAATAAAAGTCTACCTGATAAAACTGAACACAGACACTAGAACATAAGAGTTCTCCATCTTTAAGGCAGCAATCTTCTCCACACTTTCCTGAGAAGAAGCCTCATTGAACACAGTGAGACTTACTTCAAAGTAAACAAGTATAGGATTGCACTGCAAGCCCCTCCCTCCAAGTGTGGTAACCCATCAGCATTTTCCATCATGATTTGGCAGTGTAGCTCCATCTTTTCTAAGATTTAGAGCGTGTTTGCTTGTATGTGCACATGCATTCACGCATGTATGTAGTTCGAATACAAGATACGTACCAGTGGAATAAATATTATAATTAATAAAAAATGAACTAAACAAGATTTCTTCAGGAACACATTTCAGTCTTATAGAATGAAATTATCAAGGATGTTCCATTAATTATCAAAAGATGCTCACTTATCTGCTACTAATACTGAACTAATAAGTCAATTTCTCCTTCAAATAATATTAGCCAACAGTTTCTGCAGTTTCTAAGGCTTTGACAAACCATTCATTAGAACGTTTGCAGTACCTGGCTTGAACCATTTTTGCCACTACTAACAGATTCCAAACCAAAAGTCTTACAGAAAAATGGACAGAATTATCCAAGTTATTAAGTAAAACAATTATATGATCCATAATAAGAGATCAATTACATCCAGAACATCCCAATGTCTTTGAATCATATTACAACTCCACTAAAGATATATTTTAAAAACCCTGCACTAACTGCAGTGCATTTCCAACATTTAAACCAATTAGCCTGTGATATTTAATTGGATCAAGCTGAGTTCTTATATTTGGAAACAATCTTATGGGACATAACAAACTGAAACGTTCATAATGCCACTACTACATACACCAAGTTCTTTCAGACACTTGATAATTCTGATCTCTATCCAGGAGCAGCCATTGCGGCATGACACCTCAGCAGAGCCAGTCTCCTGGCAATGTCTATGCTGCTTACTGGGATGGTGCAGAGTTGGGGAAGGGCAGTGGCAAGGCTGGGACAGTAAGGGTGAACCTGGTGTGTCCACACTGCCCCTGTGCTGGTACGTAGTAGTAATGAAACTGCCAGGAGGCTCTGTACCACCACACTTCACTAGCTGTTCCTGTCTCTATCCCAAGTTGTTTTATAAGTCATATTCAGATATTTGACCTCAGTTCAGGTTATCCTTTAAGTTATCCTTTAAGATAAGAATGAGAAATCAAAGATGACTGAATGAGAGCAGTAATCTGGCCTGTTTCATGACTAGAAAATAATATCAGCTGTCCTGTTTTTTAGTAAACTAAACAGAGGAATGGTTATGGATACTAAAGGAACTGGGGCTGACAATGTGACTAGTTAATTGCTTTAAACTAAATAATTAAAGAAAGTTCAAACATTATAAAAATATAGAAGAAATCAAGAGGTTTGGCAATAGCCTTAAAAAGAGAGTCAGAGAGAGAAAGAGATAAACAAAGACTGACGTACTGAAATCCCGGAGATTAATGTTAATGTCAGGAGCACTTAAGGCAGAAAAGATGACTGAGAATCCCTTGGGTGGTTGAGGCCACAGCCTACCCTTGGATTCTGGCATGGAGATGGAAATAATTAAAGACACTAGTGATTTTCATTTATGTGTAGAAATAAAATCCTTAACAGGGTAAAAGTTGTTCGCAAAAATATCATATTATTATAAAGCTAGTATTTAGAAATGTGAGAAGAAAGTTCCTTCAGTCCCGGAAATATAGATATGTGGAGAATCCATTTCTGGGAATAAAGATATAAAGTTGGGGAATATATCTGTCACTGAAACCTCACTTGAGTAATGGGAAAGGCATGTCCTTTTTGGAAGCTTGAACTTTTTCTCAGTTTAGGGGACTCTTCCAGGTTTTGCAGATTGCAATATAATGCTGTCATGCTGGCAGACAGGCTGGAAATTGTGAAAGCGCTTTAGAATTGAAAAGCCTTTTTTGCACCAAGTTACTGAATTTGTTTAACTCTTTGGATTGCAGCATGGACATTTCCTCTTAGTTATGCAATACTGGGAGTGTCTGGGGTTTGGAAGATGGAAGACTGGCACATGGGGAAGTGTAGAGTGCAAGAAACTGTAGAGTTCAAGCTAGATATACAAGCCACATACTGCAGAGGACCTTTGAGGTTTCTTCCAATGCTGTGATTCTATTGATTTTTGACATTTGATTTGAAACTTTCAGGCTTTGTCTCTGGAACTAGGGTTTGTAATTGTACATCTGTACTTGAATACTAATGACCTGTTCATCTGCTCTAACTTGTAAAGGATATGAAGGTTATTACAATATGTGGATATGAAGTGAGATGTTTCTCTGGGAATCTTAAGTGGAACCATCCTTCACAACTCTCCATGTTTCCAACCATTGTTGTTCTGATTACTGACACAACATTTATATTCTCCTTTTTGATATAAGCTGGTCTTGTACACTGGGCAGGTATGTTTGAGGGGATATGAAATTTTATGGTATTTCATCTTGTTGCTATGTGTGTTAACAGGTAGAGAGGAATTAGAGAATAAATTGGAGACAAAGGCACAAGAAAAGTCACAATGTGTCATTTGGGATCTTTTAAATAATGTTTTCACCCATAAAAGCCTAACCTCAGTCAGGGCATGCACATGATTGTATTACTTAGATATAGACATCAGTGGCAATTGTTAAATTTACCATTATGCTTAGACTGTTGTCCTCAAACTGTGAGAAAGGCCAAACTGTCAGGCATGCCTGGGACAGGGGCATGAAGTTCCAGAGAGGTACAGTCTCCTGAGGCAGAAGAAGCCTTCTCTCCCCCCCCCCTTCCCACCATGTATGACCTGCCTTGGCTGAATACACACTATACCTTTAAAGCACATTTGAAGCACATTTCCCCTCAAAGAATTCTGGGCAGTGTAGTTTATTCTTTACAGCATTACAATCCCAAGTAACCCTTAACAAACTACATTGCCCAGAATTCTTTGAGGAGAAAAATGTACTTCAAATGTGCTTTAAAGGTATAGTCTGTATGCAGCCCTGGATTGGTTGAACACCCAAAACCCTATTCAGGTATTAAAGCCCTCACACAAATAGAATAGTGTGAGGTGGAGCAGGAGTGTGCTACCTTGCCCTGCCTCCTTCCCCACATCCCCATCAACCAACTGTGCTGTCCTCCATGTATTGGAGAAGATCAGCTGCAGTGGAGAGCCTACTGCACTCATGTACAGGTCATTTTTAAAATTAATAGTTGTGTGTCCAAATGGACAGCCACTCTAGCTAGTGGACGCTTGGTAAATATGGTTTGGACACATAACATTCATGCAATGTGAGGGGAGAGAGACTCCATGTTTGCCATCAGGAGATGGCTGTTCCTGCCTCCTTTGCACACCCTCCTGCCCTGGGAGTAGGGGTGGGGTGGGGAATTCAACTCAGTTCACATTTAAAGACAAATATATCAAATTCATACTTTCTGAAACAATATGAGAACAGAAACACAACCATCCTTCAAAATTTGCACTTATCTGAATTTTGCGATGCAGTTTGCCAACCAACCAGTGTTTAGAAATATGCATATATTAGAGGAAAGTGTGTATAAAAATGAATATAATAGTGAAAATAACATACAAAAATGAATTAGGAGAAATTGCTTGAAAAATGTGTACATTAATCAAAAAAGCATACAAAAATGTGCTTATTAGGAGAAATTCACGCTGATGAAGAATTTTCATGAGTTTTTTTAAATAGCAAATTGCTGCAGAAATGTGGAGTTTGGAAGACTGGAAAAAATGAGAAACGTAGACAACTGAAGCAGACAGATTCTTCCATCCTTAAATGGGACTCTTCATAAGGGAGCTGTTTCTGAAGAACTTTCTGGCCTTTGGGGAATCGAGGATTGAGGAGTTACTAAGTACTAATGTTATCAGCTTGTAGGCTACTTTTGGATGTGAAGTTATTGGATATTATTATATGACCTACTAGTGAGATTTATGCTCACTTAAATTTTGATACATGTTAAGTGAACTTTTAACTGTTGAACTTTTAGTGTTACATTGTAGTGATACTATTTATTTATTTATTTATTTATTTATTAAATTTATATACCGCCCGACTAGCAATAGCTCTCTGGGCGGTGAACATAAAACTGGGTGGTGAACATAAAACTATGTTCTACTATAACTTTTATTATGTATTATGGTTGCTGTGCTACTGCATTTAGACTAGTTTTTATGTGAATTGCTTTGAGCACAGATGTATTCATGGGAAATGTGGTAGATAAATAAGACTATAACTATGAAATGGAAATAAATTGTAAACAATCTAAACATACTTTTTAGTAACTTTTGAATTTGGGGGGGAAATGAAATCACAAGCCTTGTTTCAAACACTGTTAGTAGTATATCAGCAGTTTTAATTAAACTATATGAAAAATGTGTTAATACTAGAGATTGCAGTGGATCTGGCTGAATTCCAAATTTTGATAGAAGTGGGATGGTCCAGAGGGATTCTAGGCTTGTCCAAGGCAAAGCAGGTCTGTCAGAGGGATCCCAAACTGAAGTGCAGACCTCCGAAGCATTTCATAGCTGCACTGGGGATAGTTTAGCTTATAGTTTATAGCTTATTTAAAAAACACTTTTTGGCCAAAAGGCCCCCAAAGTGGTGAAGAACATATTAAAACATATTACAAAAATAGAGAGGAAATTACATAAGAAATAACCAGTAAAAAATATACAATAAAAAATTACAATGCAACAAGAACAATGCATATACAATGCAATAAGAACAAAGTAAAAAAAATTGCAACAAAAACAATGTTTTCAAATGATGCACACTATTACCACAACAGACATGGTTTGAGGAGAGACATTCCTTCTTTTCTTGGAAACTTATAATGTCATTGGCCAAGTTTTCCCTCTTCACCTCCACACGGTCTTTGTTGTTAGTGAGCTGGTCCACCTGCCCAGGCTGCGGGGAGGATGTCCGACTCCTCAGGTGGTGTGCTGCGTTATGAAGCAATTGTTATAAAATGTTCTCAGTAGTTTTGAACTTCAGCATTTCTTTGCGGGATTCCCCCCCCCCCAACAAAAGACAGCTTGTTCTCTACTTGGTGAGTAGTTGGAAGCTACCATGATCTTCAGAAATTCACTTATAGTGATAGTATCTGTTTCCTTATCTAAAATGCACAACTTGAAATTCCACCTACTGTACCGTCAACACATCCACTTCTTTCTACTACTTGACTTTCAGGTTCTTGGAAGAACTGAATTACATCTTAAATGCAGAAGCATGATTTATCTGCTTAGCTCTCCTTGGATCCAGCTGAGGCCAAGAAACCAACCTAGAACACAGCACCACAACTGCAAGCACCCAGTTAAAATTTATTTAAGAATGGCCTGTTCTTGTCGGTTCCTACATGATTTAGAACCGTGCATGATACGACTGCTAAACCATGCAGGGAGCCTACACAAGTACACCAGACTTCCCACTGAATAATTATGTCCTCCAAAGGATGGAGGGCAGTTCCATTCAAAGTTGATTATAAAGAGTCTTATAATTTCCTATACTTTTAACATGTTGCCTGCATATTTTAGGCTTTCCTTCCACAACACTGAGCACTGAAACTTTTGGGAAACTAAGGGAAAAGGTCATATTTTGTCCAAATTAGTTCAAATGTGCTTAGCTGAGACATTTCTCTTTGCCTAATGCAGTCTTAATATGTACAAGTAGTATGATCATATTCAGTATTCATTATCTTTTCCAGGTGGATACTTCTGGCACATAAAACAGAAAAAATAATAGCAGTAATAACAGAAGAATTTTGCCTACGGTGCAGTGAAAGCTGCAAAATGTGCCAAGGCATATACAGTCAGCAATAGGAATTATTATAAAAATGATGTATGGGGAAATAATAAAATCTATAATCCCTAGAGCGGTCTTGGATGTTTCAAGTATTCAGAAGGAAAAGACTGGAGGAAATTTTAAAGCTTAACCATCTGTAATCAAAATAATTTGAGAGAGAGAGATTATATTCTGTTTGTTTCAAGTCAATCAGCCAAAGTTATATGGAAAAGCATAATGCACCCTTTGTTATACAACAGTGATATTTTACTTTTTTAAAACCTTCTTTTAAACGAACAAATATGATTTCATTCATTCATTTAATGTGCATTAATGTGTAATAATTGCAATAATGGAATTGGTAGCTCCATTATTGCTTTATTATAAATTAGTATTAATTAATTGAATCAGTTAATTAATAAGCACCTAACATCCAGCTACATAGATCAGAGGCAGGCAGTGTTTGGCCTGTAAGCATGGCCAGATCCACTATGAACTTTCAGACAACACATGTGGGTCAATTCTGCTGGGAGATAAGAGGGGAAAGGAAGGCTTTCATAGATTGGATACAGCCTGACCAGGCTTAAAACATTTATAATTAGCCTTCATGACATTACAGCAGCCTCTTCCAGCCCAGTACCTGCCAGATGTCATTGGATCTATCAGCCTCAGCCAGCATGGCCAATTGCCAGGGATGATGGGAGTTGTAGTCTGGAGCTCACCAGGTTGGGAAAGGCTGCATTAGAGCTTCAGGTACTGTATGTAATCCCCACAAAGTACCAAACATGAAAGAGCCTCCATTTACCTTCTGTTCTGCTGTATCGTCAGCACAGCATCCTGAGAGCAGGCAGACAGCTGGGAATGTACTAAAGAGAGCAAAGAGGATAAATTTTGATCTTTTTAGTACATCCCCAGCTACTGATCGTTTTCTTAGCAGACAACTTCAGGAAACAGCAATAAAATGAAAGCATCTCTCTGAGCACATCTGCACATAGGTTTAAATTGGTTTAATAGTAATTCTGTCTCCCCAAGTAATTCTGGGAACTGTAGCTCTGTGAGTAATCTTTGATAGAATTTTCAACACCCTCACTCAGCTACAATTCCTGGGCTTCTCTGGAGGAAAGGAAATCATAACAACTAAATGGGTATAAAACTGTTATAAGCACGTAGTGTAGATATGCCCTCTGGCTACCAGAGAGAACGCAACCCTGCTTTACCCCATTGTCTGTCGGGATAGGGGTGGTTAACTGGCCCGCACGGTTGCACCTGACCTTTAAATAGGTGTTCTCGTAGAGGCCCTGGATCAGAAGGAGAAGTCGCCTATCTATATTATATTCCCTCAGTTTTTCCCATAGTCTGTTCCTGGGGATCAAATCGAAAGCAGATTTAAAATCAATAAATGCTGCATACAGAGTTCCCCCTGATGGAGACATGTACTTCTCCACAAGGTGCTGTAAGACAAGGCCCTGGTCAAGGGTGGAGCGTCCCGCCCTGAAGCCAGCTTGCTCCTCATCTAAAAATTTTTCAGCATCAAGCCACTCCTGGAATTTATTAAGGAGGTGGGAGGCATAAAGCTTACTAATGCTGAGTAAGCTGATTGGATGATAATTAGCAGGGTTGGAGCGTTTCCCTTTCTTGAAAATTGGGATTATGATAGCCAACCTCCAGTCCTCAGGGATGCATGCCGTTCTATCTATGTGCGTAAAAAGAGCAGCCAGAAGCGGGGCCCACCAGTCCACGTTGTCCTTGGGTAGTTCAGGGGGCACATTATCGCTTCCTGGGGCCTTACCCGTTTTAAGTTGGTCAATAAGGGAAACAATCTCTGAAACAGAGACTGTAGGCCATTTCGGGAGCACTTCTGGCTTATTTCTCTTCACCTGTGAACAGCCTTTAGTAAGGGGCGTGGAGAAAAGCATCCTAAAATGGGATTCCCATACATTAGGTGGAATGTGGAAATCCACATTTGGAGCGGCAAATTGTCCGCCCCCGGACACCAATCTCCAAAAAGCGAATGAGTTCCTTGTTCTAGCTGAGTTAATCAGGTTTTTCCAATCCTGCCTCCTAGCATGTTGTTTTTTTGTTTTAATTAGGGCTTTATAACTTCTCTTAAGCTCAAGGTACTCCTCGGGACGGGAGGGTAGATCTAGGGATCTATAAGTTTGATATTTACTCAGAAGTAATTTCTTTAGAGTGACACATTCATGGTCAAACCATGATTTAGAGTTGGGATAAGAAGTCCCAAGCCTTCTGGTAATTTTTGGAGTTAGGAGTTAGCGAATAGAGGTGATGAGTTCCTGGTAGAACTCAAGGGCTACGTCTGGGTACTGCGCGGTTAGTATAGATTCACGCAGGCAAAAAGCTTCCTCAGACTGGAGAAATTTTAGCATGGTGTCACCCAGTTTCGGGGACCATTTCATACGTAGGAATCCGTGTTCTACCAGCGAATTCAGCATAGGCTCGCACTCCAAATAGTCTGCTTGAACTCCGAGCATGAGAGACAGAAACAGTGGTAAATGATCACTGTCACCTCTCATCCCCACCTCGCAATAGAACACCCTGTTGAAAAGTGTACAAGAAACTATGAAATAGTCAATAGTGGAAGCCCCGAAGTTGGATACAAATGTAAATTCACCCCTTGTGTCACCCTTTGTGGACCCATTCAGGATCACTAAATCAAGGGAATTGGTCAACTGTATTAGACGTAACCCAGCGAGATTACACTTCTGGTCCTTGGATTGTCTCAGGGGGAGAGGGTGCTCCAATTCTATATTTGGTGGAAGGAGCTGGTAATGCGAATACAGCTTTTCATCACTAGCACCAGTCCTAGCATTAAAGTCTCCGGCTATTAAGGCCAGGGCTTCTGGATAGTCACTCAGGAGTTTACTAATAAACCCCTCCAGCTTTTTCCAGGCATCTTCAAACTCAGCCGTCTTGTAAAGGGGAGGAATGTACACATTAATTAACAACAAGGTAAGACAAGAAAAATTAAGTAATAAAGCCAGCGCTATGCTATCCAGGTCCCTGATTCTTGTGATGGAAGTATCAAGTTTGGTTGTAACTAGGATGGATAAACCCCCTTTTGGGCGGCCACCCACAGTACTAGGGGCCGCTACAAGCAAATGCACCACAAAGTCAATCAAGGAAAGTTCATCTCTGAGCCAAGTTTCTTGAAGAAAAATGATATCGTGTCCCTGTATGAAATCCAGGAATTCCAGATCCCGGGCCTTGTTTGTCCAGCCAGCCACATTCCAGGACAACACATGTGTTTGGTCAGACCTCTGGGGTTTTTTTGCTGAGTGAGGATCGAGGGGCGGACATAGTCAATCTGTCTCTTCAATTTTGTCGAGTATATCCGATGGATCCCTCAGCACACAACAATTTACAGAAGAGGTGCAGATGGACAAAGGTTTGTGAGCTGGGGGGCTGTACTCGTGGGATTCCAAACACTGTACAGCCAACCAGTCAAAAGGTTTCGGCTCAGAATTTACATAATCATGGTAGGCTGAGAGATGTTGTAGGCCCTCCTTTGTCATGATTGAAGATGGTTGAGGGGAAGGTAATAAATTCGTTCCTTCTGTCGGCTGTGTTACAATTATTTCAGGGCTTAGCACTCGCTGGCCTGGCAGGATAATGGAGTGACGTTTAGAAGGGGTGTACTGTTTCCAAGCTGGGCAGCTGTATTGATGTGTTCTCAAAACCCTTTTTTTGTGCTCCAGTGAGTTCTCAGTTGGTACAGTGTTCAATGCAATCCTAGGGTCAAACACTGGCCAGGATGAAGCATTCTGCCTATCCTCACAGTTGTGATTAAACAAGTTCATAAGAGTATCTTTCAAATCCGCCAAGCGGAGTAGAATTTCGCGTTGTTCCTGTTCAGGTAGTGATCCAAAGCTGTTTATAAGTAAAGCTTCCTCAGGGCAATAGTTCCCAGTGGCAGAATCCGTCACATTCTGAGCAGAATTCGCCCAAACTGCATTATTCACTGTGCGTGTTATCCCTGGAATAACTGACTCCGGGCTGTCAGTTGTTAGATTTGGGGGAGGGCTAGGACAAGTAACAAACGTTCCAATAGGAACTTTCTCCTTCATCGTAATTTAGGGAGCAGAGCATTTCTCCAGGCTATATAAGATCAAGGGAAGAGGGGGAATAAACTAGCTTCATGGCAGAGGTAGAGGTAAAAGACACCAAGGCTCGAGCCGTTATTGAATTATAGAACAGATATTCAATCTTCTCAATGGAATCAAGATCCAGGGAGGACTGGACAGTGGCAGGTAAAAGTTTCAATAGATGGTTTTTACGGTTCCTCTGTGACAACCAGCCACGTAGTTTAGGATAGTTGAAAAATACTAAGATCCGGTCCTCTAAAAGAAGGCGCCACTTCACTTTATCTGTGGGTATTAGCCTGGAGTTCTCTGAGTTCTTGCTAGCCTCAACTCCAGTTGGGGAGACAACACCCCTAGTCAATGGATTCGGATTTGTCAGGTGCTCCGGGGGGACTGATGCTATCTCATCTAAGCATATAGAGAGTCATCTGGTTCATATCATTTAGAAAAATGTTGCTAGTAACCCTGATGTGAATATATACTCTGGATCTAAAAGGTTCTCAGGCGGCCCATTTTTATTAAACATATATAGACTGAAATGTGGTGGGCTCAGGGTTTTGTTTGGTGTAGCAGAAAGTGGAATGCAATTAAGGAGGAATGTTCATCCTAGAGTCACCTTTGACCTCTGAATCAATTTAGCCTGTTTGCCCTATGAACCCTAGACAGAAACACTACACAGAGGCAGGCATATGAAATACCAAAGAACACTGGTAAATGTATAGCAGTACTTTTTGAAATGTTTAGTACAGCAATGTGCACATCAAATGTTTGAACATGAAAACTAAAAATCTATGTGCTTTTAAGCAATTAAAATACTGTTAACAAACAAAATATATATGTATGAATACAAGGGTTTTGTTTTAAGTTGTTTGGGGCCAGTTAACAAAGATGTGTGTGCCCATGTGTATATGTGGTAGATGAACAGTCTGCCAAAACAAACATCACTGGGTTTTTTAAAGAGCAGACTCACCACAGCCTCTTTCAGGGAAAGGGGCACCCCCCCATCATGCAGCGATGCATTTGCTACACTCTGGACCTGTCAGGCCACCCCACTCCAACTATCTTTAACTCACCAGGAAAGGCAGGGGTTCAGAGGGTACGTGGTTGAATGCATGATCACAAGTATCCTGTCCACATCATCAGAACTGCCAACTGGAAATGATTCCATAACACTGGGCCAGACATAGCACTGAGCAGCCCAGCCGGGTTTCGCTGCTTTCACTGCTACATGTCCTAACATTTGTCTGACAAACTTTGGAACAATATTTCTGCCATTTTCACTCCAGTCCTCATCCAGCCCTTTTCATCAACAGCAACTCCTCAGAATACCACAGAGCAATGTGATCTCCATGACACCAGATGACCCTACACACCTCATTGTTCCACAGTGGGGGAAAAAGCCTCAACAGGATCACTTGCTCTATCACTGGAAAATCCCTCAGAGCTATGAGAAAACCATTACAATCGATCAGCCTCTGAGGGCATACCTCACGCCTCCAGATGAGATTAATTGCTAATTGCAGATCCGGGCTGCAAGATCAAACTTTACCAGAAAGTAGTATCTACCCCCTCCTTCTTCGAGGCCACCTCCCTTCCCACTAGGAGCAAAGACCAAATTGATAGTGTACCCTGCTTCATGTGTTGGGCAAATGACCAAATGAGACATGACTGCAATCTCATGAAATCTCAAGCCAGACTCCAGGCATCCTCAGCATGGACGTTGAAGTCACCTAGGACCACTGTCTATGCAGGAAATTAGCTTAGCCCCCCCCCCCGGTAAGGGAAGTTGTTTGGCAGCTGAATGTGTATGTGGTACACCAATAACATCCCTAACCTGTCTCTTTGGCCTAGCACCAGATACAGACCCTCCAGTCCTGGAGGAGGAGGGATTTCCTGATAATGGAAAATGAACTCCAGTGGACCCTATCAACCCTCATCCCTCCAGTCTGGACTGGTGTGGCACTGAGTATCCAGGTGGGCAGAAATGAGTCAAGTCTGGCCTACTCAGCTCCCTCACCTAGGTCTCAATAATGCATACCAGGTTGGCCTGCTCATCCATGATTAAATCATGGACCAACATGGTCTTATGGTAAGATGAACCCACCTGGCATTTTACAGCAACATCAACAGATTGTTGGGCAAAATGGTAGAACATCCAGCAGTACAGAGGATAGGTTTATTGAGGGGCACAGCATGCAACCATTTTCTCTTCCCTGTATGTGGTTTGGGCTTCTAATATCCAGGAAGCATCTTTTCTAGGCTTTTATTATCTGTCAATGAGGCCATGCTCCAGATTCCATTCTCTATGGAAGTAAAATTGGCATTTGTCAGCAGCAGAGCCTTTTCTGTGGTTACCCCAGAGTCATGAAATGTGCTGTCTAAAATAAGCCCTTACGTTTTCTTCACAGTTCTTATGAAGTCAGCTGAAGACTGTGTATATGTGTGTGTGTGATCTACCAAGCATTTATAAATAAATTGGAGACTTTCAGTTTTCTTTTTTTTAGTTTTAAATTATGTTATGTAATTGGATTGGATGATATATTTGTATTGTGCTTTCTTTTGTTGGTAAGCTGCTTTGTGAATTGTTCTTGAAAGGCAGTCTAGACATACTGTAAGCAATAAATAAACAAAACGTTGGTGCATGTAATCTGCTTGCATCTCACACTTCTTATAAATAGCCAGCGCTTAATGCTATTAATATTGTCTTGCAACACCTTATACTTTTGTATACACAATTTAATATCTCCTCTTTTGATGTGGCAGAGAGAGCTGAGAGAGCTGAGAGTGCAGCGAACCACAGAGTTTGCCATTCTGGGCCTCTACCATTGAATGAAAATAATTTGCCAGGTTCTTTCTTTGGCTCTCCTTTGATTAGCCACTTGTATTTTATCACATTCTTGAGTTTACCCAAATGACTTCTTCCTTCCATCTCAATGTTCATTTATCAGCTTGATTTTCTATTGTATTTTATTGTACTTCACTTTTCTATTTTATAACCATGGTAGCTTCCATTAACAAACCAAGATCACAATAATTATAATGCTCATCTAAAAGAGAAATGGTCTTACAAATATCAAAAAACCATAATTCTAACAACAACAACACTATTAGGAATCACATCTTCTTGGTGAATGTATCTGAAATTGCTACTGGAATTTCAGAATCTTGCCAGTCATCCATTTTACCAATCTTGCATTTCTTAGATGATTTACCATTGTTGCATTATTCTAGAAGAATAATGGCAGCTTTGTCTGTTGTTTTAAATACAGGTGAAGTAGCAAGCAAATGAGGCAGTTCTGGCCTGGTAAACACTCACCAGCCCCTACTGTAAGGCAGGAGTGGGGAACTGTTGTTCTTGTGGTTGAGGCCCACATCCTCTCAGGAATAATCTGTCTGTTGGGGGCCACATGATGGCAGCAGGCAGGACTGAAGCCAGTGGTCAATGGGGCCAAAGCCAAAAGTGGACAAGCCAAAGCTAACAGAGGGAGAGGCCAGAATCACAGGTGGGTGGGGCACTCCTCTTGCTCTTTCTGATAGCCTCTTTCCTCCTGTTTTTTTCTCCTCCTTGCCACCCGCATGAAATTTGGCCAATTGCCACATCAAATTAGGCTGAGGGTTATGTCCTAGGATTGCTTATTCCTGCTATAAAGAAAGACTAGCCACTTCTTTGACAGAGTTGTGAGCAAATCTTGGTGGTATTGCAAGGACACCAGTATTAAGATATTTACAGCTAATATTTCTGCACTTATCCAATTGTTTCTGTAATATTTTTGGTCACTAAAGCATGAGACCACTTATTCAAGCACTTTATCAACAAATGCAGACATGTAATTTTTGTGAGGATAGGTAGTTCCGAATTCTTCGTACGTATGTTATGAATCTTAAGTTGACTGGCTTGCTGTTTCACATGGATCAGTATATGCAGTACCATTTTAATAATTATGAGCTTGCTAGTGAGTATAGTACGACCAGTCTACTGCTAATCACTGTTCCCCATTCATATCGCTGATTGACTTGCAATTGTGCATAGTGCCATAGCATAGCAGATCACTAGGTAAGGCCTAGCGGTGTCTCAAGGTGGATAAAGGGGTGAGCCAGGGGTGTGAAGGCCTAGAAATATAGGAAAATATGAATAAAAACTGCACCCTTAGTTTTCTGGGAGCCCCCCCCCCATTTGGAATATACAGTCATTTCATTTTCTTTGCTGAGAAGAGACATGTTACAAATTCCATCAGGGGAGTATAATTATATGTTTTTAAATTGCTTTTTAAAAATGTGTTTTTAAAATTTGTATATTTGTTTTTAATGTTTTTAATTGTTGTAAACTGCCCAGAGAGCTGGGGCAGTATATAAATGCAACAACAACAACAACAATAATAATAGCAGAGGTAGACAATGTGGTGCCTTCCAGATGTTGTTGGACTTCAGCTCCCATCAGTCCTGGCCAATGGTAAGGAACAATTGTGAGCTGTAGTCCACCAATATCTGAGGCATAGGGTTGCCAGGCTCAGAGCCTGAGAATGATTCTGTATCTTTAGGAGAAGAGACAATTCAGCCAAGTGCAGGTTTTCTTGCAACACTGTACTGGGAACAACCAAAAGGTGAAATTCTGCCTTCCCCCTGTACAACTTTTAAAGATACAGAAGACCTCTTGGGGGCAGGGCCTAGTTAACTGAGAATCTCTAACCTGGACTTAGATATGAAATGAATATTTATTTATTTATTAAATTTATATCCTGCCCTTCCTCCCAGAAGGAACCCACGATGACAAACAAACACTAAGAACACTCTAAAACATCTTAAACACAATCAATTGGATTTATTTACTGATGGTATATGTGGTAAGTGCAAGAACATTACCACACATTCCAAAACATGGATGAAAGATTGAAGAGAGATGCCTCCCCCAATATTTTAAAAAGTGCTTTATAGAAAATATAAGCAAAAATAAAATCACAAATCTGTGAGTCATTTCAGCTTAGTCCTATTCCAGACTACTCATCAATAGTCATCACGTTTTTGTTTCAATGCTAACATTGGGCTTGGAATGTTCCCATCCTACGTATTTTGTGGTTAAAAAGTTATAGCATCAGATATTATAACTCTCCAATTTCCTCATCAAGTTTGGTCATGCTAAGTCACATTTATTTCTCTTTGGACCAATGCATATCTGGTGGGAGGTGTACACCTTCAACAGAGTCAAGTAAGGTACAACAGTTCACATCACTCAAGTTTCTTTGAAAAAGACTGGCCAGAGACTTTCTTTTGCTTTTCAACTTGCTCATAAATGATCTAGAGTTGGCATTAGCAGTGAGGTGACCAAATATGCTAATGATACTAAATTGTTCAGGCTTGTTAAAACAATTTGCGATGCTCCAAATACATCTCTCCAAACTGAGTGAATGGGTGGTAAAATGACAAATGCAAGTGTAAGATTATGCATATTGGAGCAAAAAATCCATGGGATCTGATCTGGCAATGACTGACCAGGAACAAGACCTTGGGGTTGAAGTGGATTGCTCACTGAAGATGCTGATCCAGTGTGCAGTGACTGTGAAAAATGCAAAGTCCATGCTAGGGTTCATTAGGAAAGGTATTGAAAATAAAAAGTCGATATAATAATGCCATTATACAAATCTTTGGTGTGGCTGCATTTGGTATACTGTGTACAATGCTGATTGCCTCACCCCAAAAAGGATACTGTAGATCTTGAAAAGGTTCAGAAAAGGGCAATAATGAAGAGGATTTAGCAACTCCCCTATGATGAAAGGTTGCAGCGCTTGGGGCTTTTTAGTTTAGAGAAAAGGGGAATAAAAGGTGACATAATAGAAGTGTATAAAATTATGCATGGCATGGAGAAAGTGGATAGCAGAAAGATTTTCTCCCTCTCTCATAACACTAGAACTTGTGGACATCCAACGAAGCTGAATGTTGGAAGATTCAGGACAGACAAAAGAAAGTACTTCTGCATGCAGCACATAGTTAAAATATGGAATTTGCTTCCACAAGAGGCTGTGATGGCCACCAACTTGGATGGCTTTAAAAGAGGATTGTTCATGAAGGATAAGGCTATCAATGGCAACTAGCCATGGTGGCTATTTTCTGCCTCTATAGTTGGAGGCAGTATGCTTCCGAATACCAGTTGTTGGAAACTACAGAAGGGGAGAGTGCTCTTGCCCTCAGGTCCTGCCTACAAGCTTCCCAAGGGCAACTGGTTGACCACTGTAAGAACAGGATGCTGGACTAGATGGGGCATTGGTCTGATCCAGCAGGTTCTTCTTGTGTTCTTAACTTAGGTTCATTAATTTCAGTGGGTCTACTCTGAGTAGGACTTAGCTGAATACAACCCAGGGCCTTTTTAGCTATGATGTTCAAGATCTGGACCAACATCATAGAAGAGATCTACCTGGAGAGAGAGAGTGAATGTGTGTGTCTGTTTTATGTGTGGGAATGGATGTGTATGAATGGGTGTGGGTACATGTACTTATGTGTAGATGTGTGAATGTGTTTGTGTGAGTGTGTGACAAAAAGAGTGTGTGTGTAGAGGCCCTTCCCACCACTGGGATATGGCTCCGAGAAAGTCACCCACAATGGAATGTGGCCCACTAGTTGAAAAGACGGTCCTCTATTCTGACATAGAATAAACCTAAGAAGGTTTGGCAAGCTTTTATTTTTGCATTAGCCACATCTGTATTATTATGAATTTGCTGAAATGTTTCCATGAAGGTTATTTGTTTTTATTATTCATTTATTTATTGCATTTTATCCTACCCTTCCTCCAAACAGCTCAAGGTGAAATTCATTACCCCCCCCGCCTGCTTTATCCTCACAGCAGCCCTATGAGGAAGAGTAGGCTGGGAGACAGTGACTGGCCTAATGTCACCCAGTGATTTTTATGGCCTAGTATTTATTCGGACTCAGGTCTCCCTGATGTTAGTTCCATACTTTTACACATCGATAGAGCATGGATGATTTTTGTACAGTATAGGCTCACTATAACAAAAGTACAGAACAAAGGTCTTTAAGGCTATTAAATAATCTTCCTAAAGTCAGGTTTTTGTTATTCCCATTTCCATCTTATTCTTTATTATGATCTATACTCTATTCATCAAGGCTTCCTAATGGGTTACTCATACAGACCTTATTCTTCTTTCAGTCCAAAGTTATTTGTTTGCCAGTACTTTGAATGCTTAAGGATTCCAAGGTATATAAAAAGTGGTGTTTGTGTTGTGCATGCACAATTGAAAGAACATATTCAAGACATAAACTATAAAGAAAAGAAACTAAGCAAACATGCAAAGAAGGAGGAAAGTCATAGTGATTTCCAGAGGTAAGTTACATTAAAAGTCTGTATTGGAAACAGAGAGGCTGTTGGTTACAGATGTTTGGTTGGTGATGCATGCTGTTGTGCTTTGCGGTGAAAAGTAAACATTTGTGAGAAATGCTATATACATTTTCTGTGAATTGTAACTGATGAACAAACTGTGTATGCAGAGTTCCCCTGCTGCACCAATATAGCCTTATGATCCTCTAGGACCCTCCCTGTCACAAGAAAATCTCATTACCAAAAAGAAAAAGAAGAAGCAACTATTTCTCATAAAACACACCACAGAAACACTAGTGAGGATTATGAACTCTAGTAAAACATCCACCTTTGGAGTTTAATCTCCTCATCTGGTTTTAAATTGCTTTCCATTGCACAGTTGTTTTTCATCAGGTCTGACTTTTCATTCTCACAATATGGATGGGACATTCAGAAAGCCTTGGGCAGCCTTTTCCTTGTCCGATGTGAAGGGGACTTCTTGAGTATACAAGTGTGGGCTATATGCCCTCCTGGAACAACAGAATACCCCCACAGAGTCTATCTGATAGTTTTCAAAGTATTTCACACTATCTAGGCTTTTGAATTAACAATCTGAGGGGAACAATGAATGACACACATTACAAGATAAAAGCAATGACTGAGCATAGCATCTCTGATTAGTATTCCATGATTTGTGCATTAGTTTAGTATTGATCTGATGAATGGATTCACCACATAAGAATGTTGGGGCTGGCTTGCAATACTACCCATCAGTGGGAATTATATATAGAATGAGATATTTACCTAGCAATGGGATTTTCTCTTTTGCAAAACTGAAATAATTCAAGCAGAGGGGGGGAGGTGTGAGATTGGTGGATAATGTCATTATACAGTTTAGTCACTAGGTGGCACTGGGCTTAATTCTATCTGGGATGAATCAGGACTTTTCTGTTGCTGTACTGTTCTTGACTGAGAGAGATAATAAAGTTCTTGTCTAGCTTCCTGACTCACGTATCCTCCAAGTATTCCACGCATCAGCTTTTTGTTATCATGTTGAGACCACAGCATTGTAAAAGGGAAAGAGGAGAGACTGTGGCTTGGGTGGTGCCACACAGAATATTGTCATCTCTTTGGGGGAAACAATGTGATCCTGAAATGCCTGTAACAAAGCTTTGTCAATTAAACTCTTCCATACAACAATCTAGGTCATCAGTGTCTTTCCAGCATTTCCTTGACTCATGGAATGAGCCTTTTCTACAATGGTTTACTTCTTAAAAACTTTTCATGAGTTTGTGCTAAGACAAAACATGATATAATATTCTTTTTGCACAAATGAATCCATTATTGGTCAGTAGTCAGTTTATTCAAATCTGTAAATTAAGTCACATTTCTTAATTGAAGATTACAGTAAGAGTCATTTATAAACTGTAGAGCAGCCCCAAATTAAAATGAATGTAGAAAAGAAAGTGTTCTTTGTTTAGAGTATTCTCTACAGAAAAAACTTCAGGAAAGGTATTGAATTATTTAAGTCAATAGTGAAAATAGGCTCAGAAGTAGGGAAGGAAGGATCTGTCAATTTCACTTCTTTAGGTTTCTCATTTTTCTAGTCCTTCACATTTCTGCAACAACTTGCTATTTTTTTTTAAATCCTTCAGCATTTTAAAAGGCAAATCTATCTAATTTGTATTTTCCAAAAACAATATGAGAAGCAAAATGCAGACATCCTTCAAAATTCACACTTGTCCAAATGTTGCAATGCAGTTCTGCAACCAAAATGTATATATTAGGATGAAATGTGCATAAATGTGCATAAGAAGAAGATATCAGTGAAAATAATATACAAAAATGAATTATATTAGGGAAAACTGCTTGAAAAAATGTGTACATTCATCAAACCTGCATGCAACAATATTTTGATTACTTTTCATGAGGATTTTTTAAAAACAAAAATCTGCAAACAGCTACAGAAATGTGGAGAGTGGACTTTTAGATGGAAAAATGAGAAACTGAGAGGGCTGAAATGGACAGAACCTTTCATTCCTATTTATATGTTAGGTCCAGCATAGTCTACTTTTACTGACAGTGACTCTCCAAGTTGCACTTCTTTGAACTGTTTTTATCAGATAGTGTTTTATATATGTGTGTATATAATGATAATGTTTTGTAGCCCAAAACATGTTGCAGCAGAAATGTGGCTGTCTTTGAAAACACTAACCCTGCACTGCCATCTCCTCTTTTCAGTTTTGCAGTTTTCATAGGCATAATCTACCAAAATGGGGGGGGGGGAGAACACCAAGCAATTTTTGAAAAGAATTGTATCTCAGTTTGAAATGAAACAAAATATGTTGTCAAATGTTGTCAAATTCACACACCCATGCACATTAGATGATGATGATATTTTTGATTTTTTACCCACTTTTCACCATAAGGTCCAAGGGTGGGTTGAAAAATGGAAATGGACTGCCTTCAAGTCGATCCCGACTTATGGCGACCCTATGAATAGGGTTTTCATGGTAAGAGGTATTCAGAGGGGGTTTACCATTGCCTCCCTCTGAGGCTAGTCCTCCCCACCTGGCTAGGGCCTGCTCAGCTTGCCACAGCTGCACACGCCAGCCCCTTCCTTGTCCGCAACTGCCAGTTGTGGGGGCAACTGGACTCCTTGGGACTATGCAGCTTGCCCACGGCTGCACAGGTGGCAGGGCATGTAATCCCTGAGCCACTCACTGTGGGGGTGATCTTTAGCTGGCCCTTGACACCCAGGAGACACGAGTGGGGATTTGAACTCACAGACTCAGGACTCCCAGCCAGGCTCTCCTCCCCACTGTGCTATACTAGCTGTTATACAGTAATTTAAAAATACAATATTATTAGGAACAGGCATGTTCAGGGGGGGAAGTGCCAAGCAGGATTGACCTCCCCCCTCATCACTTGATGGAAGGGAGATCAATCCACATTTATTCAGATGCAATGGGGGAGCTCCCTCTGAGGAGTTCCTTTAGGCCCCTGAACCCAGCTCTAAACAGGATTGACTTTTCCCCCACACCAGCTGATTCAACGGGAGGTCGATCCAGCTTGATTCAGGTACGTGAGAGAGCTCCCTGCAGGGAACTCTCTCCCTCACCCAAATGTGCTCTGTTTTGCTGGGCTTTGGAGTCCTGAAGTCCAGACTTCAAAGCACCTCGCAGGCAGCAACACAATTGCTGCCTGCAAGGTGCTTTGAAGTCCACAATTCAGGACTCCAAAGCCCAGCAAAACAGAGCATGTTTGGGTGAGGGAGAGAGTTCCCTGCAGGATTGGGGAACTAATGCAAGCTGGATTGGACAGAGGGAGGCAGGGAGGCAAGGAGGTGTAACGGGGGGAGGGGGTTGGCTTTGGCAACCTATAAAAGGGGGAGGAGGGGTTGGCTTTGGTGGCCTGTTGGAGAGAAGTAAAGTGGGGGAGGGGTGACTTTGGTGAGGGGTAAGGGAGCTTTGGTGAAGGGTAAGGGATGGGTGGTTTCTTCCAACTATCCGTATTTATTGGGGTACATCCCTATTTCATGGCCCCCTGCAAATCATGTTTATTAATGGGACTTGGTAGAATTGTCATTTTTCAGGCTTCTGCCACTTCGCCTGATACCTTGGCATTAAATTGTTGAGGGGAAGGAGGATATCTCTTTTCACTCATGCGTATCTAAATGCATGCACAGGAACAATAAGGCACCGTGTCACACAGAACCCACCATATCATATTCTGCAACTGCTGCTGAGACTTGCTTATTGATTTACGAAATTCCATCCTGTGACTGCAAAATGGCTTACTGTATATTTAAAACAAGCCACATGACAAAGCAAACTATTTGCTATTTAAAACCATATAGCTATATCTACTACACACACACGCGCACACACAGAGATCTGTGAATGTAGAGCAATTTTCTTTAACCCAAAGAACAAGTGCCCTCCTAAACTTTTACATCAGTGGAGGAAAGACTATTGCAGAGTAAACGAATGCAACATTCATTACAGTAGGTGGAGCAGAAGCTTCAGCAATCTGTAACAATAGTTGGGGGAAGCTTTGGGGAATGACCCTTAGTATGAGGAGTGTGACAAGAACCTGTGACATGGTCCAGGGGATGTTCCTTGAAGTGCCGAGTACTTGTAAGTAAGTAAGTAAATAAGTAAAATTTTATTTCTGAGTTGCCTATCTGGCCGAATCAACGGCCACTTTTTGTGAAAGATGCTGCAGCCATAGTTTCTCCTACTTCACTCTTTCTCTGGGCCCTCCTCCACCCTGCTCCTCCTGCCTGCTGGTATTGTTGTATTCCTTCCCCACAAGTGAATGATCAACAGACACTTCTTCCCATATCATCCTGCCCACACTCTAAGGAAAAATAATGAGTGGGAATTAAATCTCAAAAGTGCACAAAACAAAGTTTATTTAAGCCATTTCTTCAGGGGCCCTCCAAATGCGCTGCTATTCTTTAGAATGCTCTGTAACCAAATTAATTCCATTCTAAGGTCATCTGCAGATGCCCCTATTGGAGGGTCAAATGAGGTATGTGCTTAATATGTGGCTATGTAACTTCTTTTTAAAAAATGAATGGTAGGCACAGTGGACAATTCTTACTGGGAAGACAGCCCACAAGGCTTACCTCTTTACTCCTCCACCACAATAAGCACAACCCCCCTCCCCATCATGGCTAGGAGCTTTGGCGGCGGCAGGGGGGGGGAGGAAGTCTGCATTGGCACTGCAAAGGCTCCTAGCAGCACCTGTAATTCATTAAGGAAAAACAAGATATGTCAGATCAGGTCAAACTTCTATCGCTTATGCCCAAAGGCCTTTGCAAAAATTCATACAGGTTCAAAGGTATACAAGAAGTCATATTTGCAGAAACAAATACTGAAAATGCTAATACACTAAATAAAAGTCAAAATCAAGGATAAAAAATAAAGGAAGCAAAAAGAAAAACAGGCAATAAAGCAAAGGATAAAAAGCAATAAAATAAATTATAAAATTATCATCAACTCAGGGCATCACCATGATCATTTACAGCTATGTCTGAAATCACTTTTGCACAAACCCTTGCAGCAGCCAGTGCAAAGAGAGACACCCTATAAATCACAAAAAGTCAGTATCTGTCAAGAGATAGCATATTTTTCCTGGTTTTTTTTTTTTATTGTAATGCCAACAAAATAGTATCCAGAAACTTAAAATGGGCTTCCAAATAACAAAAGACAAAATAAGATGCAATGTGGAATACTTTCTATCTCATTGGTTCCGCAAATACATCTATGCTGAGCGAGAGGAGCTTGATGATAATGGCCATCACACATGGCTGATGGCATAGTTTCAAGGATACATACAGGCTGTCTGAGCTTAGGAAAGGAAGGGTGCTTCCAGACAGTTATTATTTTATGGGAGGGATTCCCGCACAAACAGGAAATTTAGGTTTGGGCAATGAAAGTGGATTCAAGTATTCTGTCACCCTACCACAGGGGTAGGCCAGATCTTAATCTCCTTGACCCCTGAAGGGCCAAATTTGACAGATAGTCAGGGCTGACCACCTGTCAGTCACCTGACATAATAGTGGCATCACACAATGCTGCTCTTTAAAGCCCATGTTGTCAGCTTCAAAGCACAGCATGGTGGCTTTCAAACAGCTTTTTGTAAACATCCCCGCACTGCTCTTTAAGCCTCTGATTTTCGGAGGCTCAAGGAACAGCACAGGGATGTTTAGAAAGAGCTTTCAAACATCCCCACACTGCTATTTGAGTCTCTGAAAATTGGAGGCTTAAAGAGCGGCACTAGGAGGGAAAAGAGGTTTTCATTTATTTATTTATTTATTTATTTCATTTCATTTATAAACCGCCCATAGCTAATAGCTCTCTGGGCGGTGAACAAAGCAAGATTAAAATACAATATTACAATAAAAGCAATAACAAATAGCAGCAAGTTAAATTAAAAACATTAAATATGAAACATTGAACATTAAAATGCCTGGGAGTATAGCCAGGTTTTAACCTGGCGCCTAAAAGAAAGTACCATAGGCGCCAGGCGTATCTCCTCAGGTAGGCTGTTCCACAGTTCGGGGGCCACCACAGAAAAGGCCCTAGATCTAATAACAATCCTCCGGGCATCCTGATGAGTTGGTACCCAGAGGAGGGCCTTAGATACTGAACGAAGTGGACGGGTAGGTTCATAGCGGGAGAGGCGTTCCACAAGGTATTGCGGTCCCACACCATGTAAGGCTTTATAGGTCAAAACCAGCACCTTGAATCTGGCTCGGAAACAGATAGGTAGCCAGTGCAAACGGGCCAGGACAGGTGTTATATGCGCGGACCGATGGGTCATTGAATGGAAACCATTCCTCCCTTGTTGAGCAAGGCACTCTTCCACCGCGCATCAGCTGGGTGATGCTCCTTGCTCTAGCAAAGTAACAATCAGCAGCTCATTTTCAGCTGCTGATTATTCATTTGACAACCCACCCTTGCCTGCCCCACACCTGTTATGCATGATGTCAAGTGTAGGGTGCATGAGTGTGGCTTTCAAAAAAATGACCTCATGGGCCAAATGGGGGGCCTGGTGGACCAAGTTAGTTCCTCACCCCTGCCTTAGCACAACTAATCTGTTTTTTTTTAAGGACTTTTTGCAGCTAGGAAAATGAAGGGGGAAAGAGCTAAAAAAGTGTGGGATGAATGATTAATGGGAAGACATGTAAACACCCCACAAACAAATCAGGATGAATTTTTGTTGTTGTATAACCATCCCATAAACAATTCAGAATGAATGCTCAATAGAGACCAAACACAGTCTAACCATCGCATAAGCTTTGTGCAAGCAAATCAGGCTGAACGTTGAATGAACAAGTCATCTGTAGGAGCCGTAAGATTAAAACAAGGGTATATTTTAGCTCTCCTGCCTTGTACTCAACAGTGTCATCCAAGGTGTTCCAGCCCGGATTTTTTTCTTCCCATCAGTTGGACCCTGTAAGACAGGGGTTAGGGAATATTTTTGAGCCCGAGGATTGCATTCCCTTCCGGCAATGTTTCAAAGGCCACATGCCAGTGGTAGGTGGGGCCAGAGGCAAAAGTGGGTGGAGCAACAGATGCAAATTTTACATTTGTATAGTAGGCTGACTTCTAAACATGCACAGTCCTCCCTATCCTCCATCCAGACAAGCAAGAGGCATTATCAGAGTTCAAGGAAAGAACCAGGGAAAAACACTTGGGGCATGAAGCAGGTCCAATGAGGGGTGTGATCTGGGGAGAGTTCTGATGTCTAGATTGGGGAGGCTGGGAGGGCCACATTCAGCCTCCAGGCCTGAGATCCCCCACCCCTGCTGTTAGCCCTCTATTCTTTTATATGCAGATGATTTGGTTCTTCTATATTTAAATCTGAGGTTCGAAAACAGGCAATTGTCTCGTGAATGTTGTAAAGAGGAACAACATACATTCACTAATAGGCAAAAAAAAAAAAAACCTTGCAGTTTAAGAACGTACTTATAGCCAACAGATATTTCTATCAAACTTTAAAAAGCAGGGAAATTGGGCAGTTATAGTGAATGCACCAGGGAAGCAGGAGACCTGACCTCCTCTCTGAGATATTGTACCGCCCTACAAACTTGTCAAAGTGCAAACACAATTTGGGTTGGTCTTTCACAGTCCAATCCACTTCCTCTGTAGCTTGGAAGAATTTGGTAACATGTGCCTATGTCGGGGGCATGTCAGAGGAGGGGCCAAGGTGAGGGGACTTAGGCCACATCCAATTTATGTTCAGAGCATTTCTGCAGGTCCCAATTCAGTCAAAAGTTGGGGGAAAGGTCAGTCTAAGAAAATAAATAAAGTAGAAATCAATTGAGTAGGCTTACTCCCTGGTAGAGCTATTTGGGAGAGCAACCTTTTACTTTCAGGTCCCTGCATACAGCTCCTGGCTGAGCCAGCATTCAACCAACTCCTGAACGGCAACTGGATGTGGCAGAATGGTACGCCAGCTTTTCTTGTGCTGGCACTACTTATGCCAGCCTTCCCTGCGTTGGATTGCTGTGTTATGGTTTTTATCTGGTTGCTCTAGCAAACTGCCCTTTAATCTATCCCGATTAACATTTTTTAAAAAAATGTTTTAAGCAAACAAATGAGGGAAGGGGCATGAGGCAGGCAAAACTGAGGCTGCAAACTCTTTCCCATTTGCAGGGCTATTCCAGGAAGGATGCTCCAGGGAGGTAGTGAAATGGTGACTCTACTAGGCTGGAACTGTGTCAGATTCTCTTCATGTTTAGAGCATTAGAGCAGCACCATGAGAGCTACTTTTCCATGCATCCCTCACCTCAGTTTGAACCTTTACAGGCCTGCAGACATACGGGCAGGGTAAAGCACATGGAATCTTTCTCATGGTACCGACACTTCCCTCCCATTGGGATCCCTCTTGAGTAGGCACCTCCTGGCTGAAGGATTTTCAACATTACAGCATCACAGGGGGATGAGTCCATGGACAAGAGACTCTCACAGCACTGCTGCAATGAATAAAGGGCAACTTGGGGACCTTAAAAATGATAGCAAAACAATGGAATGAGGAGCCTTGGACCAGAACTAGATGTAATGGCAGTTTCAGCAGCAGCCCTGCATCTTGTCCTCTTCTTTTCCACAGTATTGCCTAGCCATACAAAACACGCAACCCAATGTCATCACATTGAGAATCACAGCACCCCCTGAACATGGTCATGAACAGAGTGGAAGATCAAAAGAGCAATAAAAGCAGCACAGACATCACTGAAGTTGGATGGGAAATGAGCTTACTGTTACTTCAATAGTAACTGACTCGTTCAGGGACATTTCCTTTTAATGATTTGATGTTGCCTTGTAGCCCACTTCTGTCTCTTTGTAAAACATTCACAAACTTTCCAGTTAAAAAAAAATCAATACATTGCTTGCAAATATCCATAATAATAACTAGTATTACTAATATTTGATTGGAAGGCAAGATGCAAGCTGCAAAAGCTGAACATCCTGCTGTTGCTGCTATTACGCCTCAAACAGTGAGGTGGCGCTTGTGTAGTCTCTTTTTCTTTCTGTCCCTGTCTTGGAGCCAGGGGAGCCAAGCGGACCCACCATCTGATTTTCTACATTTCCACAGACCAGAGCACAGCTGTAAACATCCGCAGGGACATTGCTGAGTCTGACATTACTGTATGTGTTTCTGCAAGGCAGAAAACTGCTATTCCAGTTCAGGCTAAAAACTGAGCTTTCCTGTTTGTAATGCCATATATATTCTCTCCATACATGTACTTTATTTTAAGTTGCTGGATAAAACTGAATGGGGCTGTTTTTATCTTTTTTTTTTAAGTTTCTTTCCATCTTTGTCATCTAATTAATACATGATTTGAGCAGGCTTATAAACCAGCTGGTGCCTATCAAGCCCCAGTATTCAGATACAGCAGATCTCAAAGCTTTGTTTCAATATAGTATGACTGCTAAGTTGTATAAGCAAAGGAACTGTATCCCTTTCCCCATCAGATACAACTGGAAGAAGGTTAGGAAACACCATCTATTTACTAAAAGGAAACCCAGAAGAAAGAGTTTTGGCCATCAGAATAATTCTAACAATATAAGAACAACATTTTGTATTTTTCTAAACTGGGAACTAGGAAAAGGCATAACTGGGTTTTACTTTGAGAGGAGGGGCTTTAGCTAAATTGTCAGTATATAGTCTGAATACAAAAGTCCTACTCAATCTCTGTATCTTCAGAGACAGAGAGAGAGACTAAACAGATCTCTGGTAGCAGACTACCAGCTTCTTGGTAACCGAAAACAGTCATCCATCAAATGTAAGCTGCATTTTTGTGTAGGACTGTGTCCTGTAATTCAAATGGCATAGATAATCACGGTCTCCCCTAGTGTAATTAATCCCAAAGCATTCATGAAAACAAAAGGGGCTGAAAAGGAAGAAACAATGATCAAGCCAAGCCCTCCTCCCCCAGCCCCAAGCCTGGAGTCTACACATACATCTCCTACAGCGTAACCCACACAGAATCAAGTTAGTTTCGCTTTTCAACAGAACTGGGTCAGATTGTGGTTTTGAAGTTTTAATAATGTAAAATGTATTATGAAATTGGTTGAAATCTTTCAATGCTGTCTGCTTTTAATGATAAGCCCAAGGAATGATTGTGAGCCAATTGCAAAAGAAAGCCCAAAGACAAAGGACAGGCAAAGCCGCAAAGACCAGCACATGGAGATCTGCTTGAAACCATATTAAATAAAATGGTTGTAAACCATTCATCCTGGTTTTGGAACACCCATATTTTGCAATTCAGTGCAACATCAGATTGCATCTAAGGGTAAGCCACTTAGCAGGCTAGATGGCTCAGGGAAATCGTAATGGCTCTGCTAACTGAAGGTTGCTGGTTCAAATATAATTGTGTCAAAAGTATATGAAAGCAGATCCCATACCATTATTGCTCAGCATCCTATGAAATACACTGTGTTAGTCTCCCATCTGGTTTTCTATGAAAGGAAAACTCACGTCTTTGAAATCCTGTAAAAACTAAATCCTTAATTTAATGGTCTCAGCTGAGAAATCAAGAACTGAGAAGGACCATGAGCTCAATTACTCCTAGCCATGATGGAGTGGGAAAGCCATCATCACAACTACTTCTAAATATTTTCAGAGCTTATTGATATGATCTGTTTTCCTAAAACACCATCTTAAATCATCTCAGATGTGTTTATTCAGGCAAGGGAAACTGCTTTGTCTTCAGCATTATTATGCTTGGAGCTGTCTTTATATAGGTTTATCACACAGTCTTGCTGCAACGTTTAAAGGTCCACAACCATGTGATCAGGACCAATCACATAGGCTTAACACAAAATTGTCACATGATCTCCTGGGTCAATAATTTAATGATAAGAAGAACCTTGCAGGTCTTTGAATGTTACAGCAGCAGCACAGGATGAACCCATAGAAGGGTGGCGTCCATAATGCTACTATAATATTTAAAAGATGGCTAGTTCATCAGTATGGGTTGCATAGAGAGGTCCATAGAGAGGCGCTGGGTTCAGAATTCCTCTTGTCCAAGCAAAATATGTGAATGAGAGGTAAATTAGAGTTTTTGACCCAGTCTTACATTATTTGAGCAACATGGTTGCTGGTTTTTATATAATCTAATAACATTTGATGAAATACAGCAATCTTGCTAGATGGGCATGTGATATAATTGCTCCCCATACCAGCATCATCCCACCTTGGGAGCTGTCTGTGCTGGCATCATATGCCCCTCTCATGTGTCTTTCACATTTTGAACACTACTGGATTCATAAGAAGAGGTGGGGGGCTGTCCTGGCAATACCTGAACGGTCTGATCTAACCCTACATGTGAAATATTTATTTATTTATTTCCCACCTTTTCTCCAAGGAGCTCAAGATGGCATACATGGTTCCCCCACTCCTCATTTAACCCCCACAACAACCCTGTGAACTAGGTTAGGCTGAGAGGCAGTGACTGGCCCAAGGTCACCCATGTGTGTGAAATAGGTGTGCTGGCCCCACCTCCACCATCTACATTGGACCAGCTCAGCAAAATGCTGTTTACCCATATATAGTCCTATGTGACTTGGCCAAAATTGCATGGTTGATCATTGATCATGCCATTTTGGTCTATGCCTTTAGGATTTTATGCACACAAGCTGCATTCTGGATGGCTTTTCCTTGCATGAATGGACAGAGGCAAAGCAGAGGTGGAGCCAGTGCACCAGTTTCACATGTAAGGCTACAGCAGACCTTTCAAGAATCAGCTGAACTGGCCCAATGACAGCAGTCAAGCTGTGGAAGGACTTTTCCTAAAATGTCTAGATTGGGAATAACAACCCTATATACGCCACAGGTCGAGCAATTAGAAATTATGAAAAAATAAGAATCCAAAATTGATCAAAAATCTCAAATGTTATGCTTATGCCTCTAAACATCAAGCCCAGAAACATTACCTGAATTATCAATTTCTATGTATGTTTTCCACATGTATTTTCATTAAAAATCACTTCAACTAACCAAACATTATGTTACAAAGAGCCTACATTGCAAACCAAAATCAGCTCATCATCTGATGTGGCAATAGGAAACAATATGCTACAGAAAGAGACCTGGGAAAAAGAACATTGCAAAAGTATAATTTGCAAGCCCTTGCTCTGTGCTGCAACTTCATTGCATATACGCAATTGTTTTCTATATATGGGAATATACTGTCAACATTCTTACAGGGTGAGCTTCTGCGGCTTTGTAATCAGGCTCCCTTTCCTTGCTGCGGTTAAAGTGAATTGTTAAGACGAATGTGCAAAAGGGCTATTTTAGCAAAGCCACCAGGAAATACACAATGTTGGCTGTTTTCAGCATAATAGAGTGGAAACTTAGGATAATTCACCCTGCAAAAGAAATTAGAGTATATTTTTACTGGCTGCCATTTGGAAGCCAAGGGGCAGTAGTGTTTTAGCTTTAGGTGGACTTTTGTCATGACTGGCTTCATTTTAGAGTTAGGAAGCAGACACTCCAAGCTTTGAAATTATTATTCAGTTCAATGCGAACAAAAATTTTTTTTTCTTGTGTCAAATATATTCCTCCAAGTTGAAAATATTCATGATTGCTGAGCCTACTGTGACAGCCTGCAGGTACTCTGTCTCCATAGTGAGGAACTAGCTGAGTGCATTCATGCTTCATACTTCTGTATCGTAATTTCCTCGGCAAGGTTGTTATGCAGGGGTGGTGGACCAAGGTGGTGCTCTCCAGATAGCGTTGGACTCCAACTCCCATCTGCCCCAGTTTGCACAGCCAAACATGAGGGGTGATGGGGGTTGCAGTTGAACAATGTCTGGAGTAGGGGTGGAAAGGTCTATTCATTTCAGCTCTCCGTTTCTCATTTTTCCAATCTTAAATTCAGTTCTCCACATTTCTGCAGCAGTTGGTGGTTTGTTTGTTTTTTAAAAATCCTCGTGAAAATTCTCCAGCATGTTTGTGCAAATTTCTCCTAATAAACACATTTTTGTAGGCAGCTTTGACTAATGTACACACTTTGCAAGCAATTTCTCGTCAAATAATGCATTTTTGTATGTGTGTTATTTTCACTCTCACATTCGTTTTTATGCACACCTTCCCCTAATTTATGTGTAATTTTGTGTAAAAATTGGTTGGTTGGTGAACTGCTTTGCAAAATTCAGATAAATGCCAATTTCAAAGAGTGGCTGTGTTTCAGTTCTCATATTGTTTCAGAAAGTGCAAATTTGATAGATTTGGCTTGATGGACACATTGTATACCCCTTTGTGCATGTGCAGCAGCATCTTGAAGTGAACGGGAAAGCACTTGCCAATTAGGAAATTCCATGTGTCCATTAAAGCATGCACTAGGGGTAACCAATGTGGTGCCTTCCAGTTGTTTTAGAGTACAACTCCATCAACAGCACATAGGTAAACAAGAGGCAGTGACGGCCACCAACTTGGATGGATTTAAAAGAAAAGTCTTGGAGAAAAAGGCTTTCAGTGGTTACTAGCCATAATGGTTATGCTCTGCCTCCATATGCGGAGGAAGTATATTTCCAAATACCAGTTGCTGGAAACTACAGGAGGGGAGAGTGCTGTTTGCACTCAGGTTCTGCTTGCAGGTTTCCCATGGGCAATTGCTTGGCCACTGTGGCTACTGATCAGGGATGGTGGGATTTGTAGTCTAAAATATCTGAAGTTGGCCACCCCTGGCATATACAAAGTTTAAGAAGATTGGTTATAATATGGAAGAGATTTACTCTGTTTTACACATGTCCTCCTTCTGAAGAATAGCTAACTTTGAGTTAAAGTTGGTCAAGCTAAAATAGTTCAACCAGAGGGAATTCTGGGAGCTTGTTGATTCTTGGGATACTCTGCTGGAGAAGTCCAAGTGCCAGACAGGCAATTTGCTAATGTCACGAAGATGCAACTAAACCTTAACTATTATCTCTTATCTGCTTCCTGAGATCTAAGTAAGGGATAGTGCGTATTGCAGATCAGGACCACTGGGTGGGATTGTCTAGCCCCCTTATCTTCAAAGAAGGTGATCATGGAAGGGACATCTAGGATGTCTAGCCCCCCCTTATCTTCAAAGATGGTGATCACGGAAAGGGTGCCTAGGATGGCTAATTTTCCCCCTTCCTGTTGCCAGCTAAACTCCATAAAAATGAAGGGTGATCTTTCAGTTAGTTGTTCCTGTTTCTGTTTCCTAATTCCAACTACTTTGACCTGCCTGACTTGCAGTTACTCTGCTGGGAACCAAGTGTTTGCTGAAGTGAGTATGGATGGGTTGTAGGTTTGCTATTTTCCATTGTCTGTTTGAATCTCTCACTATTGTTATGCCAGTGTATCTCTTGTTAGCCCGGTTGAGGGCAATTAGCTTTTAAGGAAACAGATGCTGCTCTCTTTTTGTATGTACCTTTTTTTTCTTTTAAATAAACTACCCTTTTATTAATGGTGTGTACTGCTTGGGACTAATGACTCTAAATTCAGCCTTTGATCACTGGATGCTATTTACTACTGTTGATTAGTGCAGGTTAATGCCCTAGAGCAGAGGGTGTAACAGTAGGTCTGCTCTAGGATCTCAGTTAGCACTCTGAGGTCCTCTTTCTCAGAGTAGGAAGCTAAGAAAGGGGTGGTGGCAGTTCTACCATAAAAATGATCCTGGATGAGGGAGAGTTTGCCTGGGAAGCAGTGACCCAAAGGAATTGAGACTGTTCTCAGAAGCAAAGAATCCTCTTGGGGTGCTGAGGTCAAGGGACCCCAGGGGGACAGTCTTTGACACTCCTGTCTCATACCTTTTCCAATAACAGTCCCATACAACCAGACTGCAGCATTTGTCAACTTTCTTTTCTTCTTCAGAGCTGCCAATGATTTCTCTTTTGCTTTAGTTCTGCTAGCAGGATTATAAACACAATAATCCCTCTCACTAGGTGGTCTCACATTTTTTTCTTCTGTGGACTGCCAACACAGCCCACTCTTTTGCCTTTAGCATCATCCTGTTCTGAAACATCTCATGTTGCTTAAATTTGTTGATATTTTGGGGGAGGGAAAAAGAAATTGGATTAACCTTGCAATAATAAGCATTGCTTGAGTGAGAGAGCATTTGTCTCTACTTTGGTGACTTGCCAGGACTTTCTAGTCATAAAAAATAGATAAATGTTGTTTCAGCAAACTATAAGGCTTTTAAATGGGAAAGCAATTATAGCCCCATATCTTAATGCCACCACCTGCATTTTAAAGGAAACCACTCAATACTGCTTCAGGATTTTGGATACAATTAAGTTATTTTATGAAATTATGACAATTGGGGTGGTGGGGGTATGTTTAGGATTAGGCTGTTTAGGCTGCTCTCTTTTGTATGCTTATATTATTGTAAGATGTTTGGACTACGAGTTGCTTGTATTTTAATAACAATGAAAATAATGTGTACTAGAAGTCAGCATCTGTGATGTGATCAAACAGCTCTGGTCCTTCAGAGTTTCCCTATGCTATTGCAGAAGAACCTAAAGGATGAATTTCCAGGTCAGAGGTCACCATCTCATTTCTCTTTTTAAGATTTTGCTGGTATGTGCCTTAGAGATGGGTGAGAAATTCAGTTCAGTTTGCATTTCAAGCTGAATCAAATTCATGCTTTCCAAAACAATGTGAGAACCCAAACACAGCCATCCTTTGAAATTTACACCTATTCAAATTTTGCAATGCAGTTCACCAGCCAATGTTTACACAAATGAATATGTTAGGGGGGAAATGAATATATGAGTGAAAATAACATGCAAAGATGCATTATATGATGATAAATTGCTTGCAAAAACATGTACATTAGTCAAAACTGCCTATTAGGGAACATTTGCACTAAAATACTGGAGAATATTCATGAGGATTTCTAAAAAAAAAAAATCTGCAAATTGCTGCAGAAATGTGGAGAACTGAATTTAAGATTGGAAAAATGAGAAACTGAGAGAACCAAAATTGACAGAGCTTTCCATCCCTAATGTGTCTCTAACACTACATGGTATCAGGCTATGTTTCATCTTTGTCGCCAGAGGAATTGTGAGAAAAAGTAAAAATTCTGAACAGATAATAGAACAAAAAGTACTTTTCCTTTCTACAACAGAACATTCTATCACATCAGTAGTCAACCCTGAATAAGTTTGTGTTTTTAATGGAAATTTAATTGAAATTTTAACGGAAATGTAAGCAAGATGGCGGACGGGAGGGTGTAATCCTTTCTCTTAAAGGGACTGCACAACAGTAATGGCATGCTGTCAGCCTGCTGAATGGGAATAAGGCCTTTGTCATGTGACCTGCGCAGGAATATGTTGGGACCCAAAGTTTGAGAAACACTGACTTAGAAGGTTTAAAAGTTCCCATTAGGTTTGGGAAAGCTACAAAGTCTAGGTCACTTGTAAACAGTGAAGGAGACGGAAAGAACTGAGAGGGGATCAGGTAACTCTGAGCAGCTCTTGTCATCCTGTTTATAATGGTTACTGCACCACTGTTTGATGAAGAACCACATAGTACTGGCAAAGCAAGACAGACAGCAGGTAGTGGAGGTGAGAGGCAGTGGGGATAGGTAATAGTGCAGGTGATACTGCCGCCATAGCAGCACCAGAAGCTGCCAGTTTAGTCATGGTATCGGTGTTGTTGGTGTGCATGAGCAATAGGGAATGTCAGTGTGCAATTATTTCTAGATGGTCAGTTACTACACCATATAGTGCATATTGTCATTTGGTTTGAACTTGAGCTTACTTCCTTGAGTGATCTGCTCTGCATGTGTTCAGAACTCTGACAACCTCCCCTGAGCTGGATGAAAAGGGGAAATAGAGCAGGGTGTCATCAGCATACCACTGATGGTTGTCACTGAAAGGTCAGCATTTTTAAGGATGTATCTTATGAGAGAGCCAGTGTGGTGTAGTGGTTAAGGTGTTGGACTACAACCTGGGAGACCATGGTTCGAATAGCCATGAAGCTCACTGGTGACCTTGGGCCAGTCACTGCCTCTCAGCCTCATGAAAACCCTATTCATAGGGTCACCAATAAGTTGGAATCGACTTGAAGGCAGTACATTTATATTTATTTTATGAAACACTAATATCACACTCACTCTAGCTTTGGCGTTGCCCCCAACTTCAAGGGGATATGAACTGAGTGGGACTGGAAGTATGAGTGCATGGCCTGGTTATAAGTAAACATGACTTACCATTCACATACTTTCATGAGTAAGTTCGCAAAGCTCTTTAAGAGAAAAGTTAAGAGAAAATGGAAAGCTTTTCATACTGTAATGTTAACAAGAAAGAAAGACAGACAGATTAGCTGAATTACATGTAGTGGCACCCCACTCAAGGTACACCACAAACCCACAGGAGATTCATTTGTGCCTTCACTGTTAAGTGTCAGGCAACAGATCATGATTTTTTTAAAAACAACAACAACAAGCATCTTAGTTGGTTTTACTGTGTGATAGCTAGTTGGTTTTATTCCAAGTGATTTTAACCTGCTGTTTTCAGGGCTTCTTTTATTCTGTTTCTGTTTTCCTGTTTTGCTTCTGCTTAACCTCATTTCTTTTATAGTTTAAATGATTGTTAAGAACTGCCAGAGACTGCCCTACCGCCCCCTTAGTTTTCCTCTTGCATGGATGCAGGATCAGGTCCTTGGATAGCAGAGCCTTCAGAGTCCCTTATAACAGGAAGAAGGGAAGGGGCAGAGAGGGCCTGACTGGAGTGCTAGTGGTGCTAAAGCCTGACAGAAAAGGGGCTTGTAGGGACCTTGAGGGGTTGGCAAACTACAAGGGGAGGTTTGAAGCCTCAGCCTAGGCTGCCATGGTCTGTGGGGGAATATTTACTGGGGGAAGTGTGGGTGTCCTGTCCCTAATAAACAAGAAGTCAAACAGTCCTGTGGCCGTGGCTCTTTGACTGTTGGAAGGGGCCCATGGACTGGGGCCATGGACACTGCACCTTTTGATGACTGGAAGCATAACAAAGATTCATTTTTCAAAAATTATAATTGGTTTTTCCTTGTTTCTTACGTACTTGGGAACTTATTGACATCTAGAGAACTTGTGGCATGAGGTGACAAACATATGCAAACTATAAATTTTATATATAGCTGGAGAAGGGCTATAATTAGCATTCAAAATAAATAAATATATAAGATGCAAAGCCCAATCTGATTTGTGTTTAACAAAAATTAGTGAAGTAATTATCCAGGCATTATGAGCAGACTTGAACCCTATTTAGATTACCATTGTATAAGATATGTTCATGTGGTTGCCACCAAGAGGCCAGAAAAGTAAAGTTTTTTTTCAGGCCCCAGAAGTTGTGTATCTGGGACACAAAATTAATGCTGCTGGCATACATCCTGTGGAAGAGAAGCTCTGTGCCATTACTAAGGCACCTGCATCAAAGTCAGTTTCAGAACTGAAGTCCTGAGAACTGTGTGAAAGAACCCAAGAAATAAACCCAGTTATTGTTTGCATCTCACTAGTGTAGCCTACATATATTATACATTGCACATGTAGAATGGGTGGTCAGCATAGCACTCAGATTTGTGTGCATTCTTTTGATCTTGGGGAAGGACTGGAGCTCAGTGGTAGAGCATCTGCTTTGCATGAAGAAGGTCCCAGATCCAATCCCTGGCATCTCCAGGTAGGGCTGGGAGGGACTCCTGCTTGAAACCCTGGAGAGCTGCCACCAGTCAGTGTAGAGATGATTCCGAGCTAGATGGTCTGACAGCTTCACAGAGCCTAGGCCACATGCCTAGGCTCTGTGAAAAAGAGAAGAGGAATATCTGGAGGTTGAAGATTAAAATAATGTGAGTCATCCTAGACAGACAGACACACACACACACACACACAGAGGCCAAAGGTCATCTGAATAATCCTGTGATCTATGAGGGTTGTGAATAATGTTCATTCTGACAACCAGCAAAACTTCACTTGCAAAGTTTTGTCTTCTACATGTTCAGCCAAAACATTACAGCATTATTAGATCCTTAAACCTTCAGACTGTCTGTGCTCCAACTGTAAATGGCAATGGTTTAAATAATTCATTTTTGAAAGACCCAACCTGAGACTTACTTTTTCTCTTCCTTTCTCTTGCTGATGTGTGTATTGTCTTATGGCAACACAAACATTGGCTCCAGTGTCCAGTCTTGTGTCCTCTGCACTTTGTATCTATCAGCCTTGTCACACACTTCACACCTGGCCCCTCATTCTAACATGTGCTGTTCTCCCCATTCCAGATGAAAGCGTATGGAGACAGCGGGGCTCAGGGTATAGCTAGACATACACAGTTTCCAGTTGCCTCCAGACCGCAGAGGAAGAGATTGGGTGATAAACCAAGGAAAGAGCATAGTAAGGAAATTGCAGACTGTGCTTATGCAGAATGTCTTTGGAGTTTACATTAGGTGTGGCAAGCCTGTGGCCCTCCAAATGTTGTTTGGCTTCAACTCCCATTAGCCCCAGCCAGCATGGTCAGAAATGATGTAAATTGTAGCCCAGCAACATCAAGTGGGCCCCAGCCATGGTTTATGTGGTGTGATAGCTAGTGACAGGCAAATGTTACCTTTGTAGTCCCTTTAGTATCAATCCCTATATATATGTATATATGTGTGTGTGTATATATATACTTACAATTTTATTATGTACATGTCTGATTTTATTTTTGTAAGCCGCCCTGAGTGCCCTATTGTAGGGTAGAAGGGCAGGATAGAAATATTTTAAATAAATAAATAAATAAATCTGTCAATTTTGGTTTCTCTCACTTTCTCATTTTTCCAAACTTAAGTTCAGTTCTCTGAATTTCCATATTAGTTTGCAATTTTTATTTTTTTAAAAAAGTCCTCATGAAAATCATCAACATTTTAGCGCAAATTTCTTTTAACTAGAGGGTGCCCCTCTGTTTGCTCCAGTAACCAACCTCATCTCATGCTTCAGTATCCTGCCCCCAGAATTTTCCTCTCTAGAGAACATCTCCCCTCTCTTTGCCCCAGTTTACCCTCAGAACCACATCTTCTCCCTGTCTCAGTTTCCCTCCTCCAGAGTTTTCCTCTCCATGCTGTAGTTTCCCTCCCCAAGACCATGTGTTCCTACTTCTTCAGATTCTGAACCCACAAAAGGGCCACAATGTCTCTCCCCCCAACTTCCATCTCCCCCCAAAAAGACAATAATATTGTTCTCCATTCTACCCTCTCTCTCTCTCTCTCTCTCTCTCTCTCTCTCTCTCTCACACACACACACACACACACACACACACACACACACACACCTGCCAGAAAAAGCCTTCCCTTGGTGCCAGGGAGAAAGGGAGGGAAGAGAGCCTCCCTCCAGAAAGTCATGGTGGCACCTTTCCCTATCATCCTCCTCAACCCATTTGATCTTTGAGGTGGATGCCTGCAAGGGCTAGCTTTCAAATCTCAGTGCAGTCCATGTGCCTCTTGCAATCCCTAGTGGCTCAGAATGTCATCACAGCATCACCACAGTCCAGTACAAATATTATATATAGATATACACATGTTTGAATGAAATTTCACCCAATATACACATTTTTGCAAAGCAATTTTCCCTAATATAATCCATTTTGTATGTTTTTTCACTTATATTTTATGTACCCTTAATCACAGTATTTGTATTTTTACACACATAACGTGGCTGGAGAACTGCATTGCAAAATTTGGAGATGTGTGAATTTCGAAGGATAACTGTGCTTTAGTTTGCATATTGTTTTGGAAAGTTTGAATTAGGTAGGTTCACCTTTAAATGTGAACTTTATCAAATTTCTCCTCCCATCCCTAGTTGTAGCTAAAGGCAGGAGCATTACTGTAAACTTCCAGGTTTATTTGTTTTTTTACATCAGTAAGATTTAACTAATGTCTTTAAAAGGCATTTTGATCCTATATAACATGAGTGGGGAACCTTTGGCCCTCCAGATGTTGCTGAACCACAACTCCCATCATCCCTGACCATTGGCCATGCTTGCTGGAGTTGATAGGAAGTTGTAGTTCAGCAACATCTGGAGGGCCAAAGGTTCCCCACACCTGCTATATAAAGTGCAACTAGAGCTGGAGGTGGGGGGCACAGAGAGTTTTTCAGGCAGTTTATGATCTGGTACTTTGAGGAGACCCTTGCTCTTTGTTCTTTTCTATTTGTCACAGAGTAACTACCATTCCTCTTTGTTACATCAATGAAGGAATTTTTATCTTTCCCCTGTTGAGCTATATTTAGTTTTATGCTTTTCTAGATAGCACATGCCTAAAATTTAAGAGCATAAAGTACTGGACTATGAATATTTATCCAAGAAACCACAAAAATGTTCAGAACAGTGTTTGAAGCTTCGTTGTTGCACGGTTCACTGGAAATTATATCAAGGCTATGTAAATGAGTGAAAAAGGGATCTTCTTACTTTCCAAACGTGTATGGTATCATTTCACATACTCTTGCTACATTCATTAATTTTTAAAAAGAAAAAAATATTTCTCATCTGAAGCACAACACCATCTGGTGAATCTGAATTGGCATTGTCTTAGGTGAAGAGTGGTTTCACACAGTCAATTTTTCAATAGTGCAAAATTTATTAAATGCATGTTTTTGACATGAAATAGTTATGAATTACAACCAACTTCAGAAGTCAAGTCTGCTGAATTCAACAATCTATAACTACAGCAAGCAGCTCTGAACTGGTGGGCTAATGATAAAATACATAAAGTGATACTTGAGTCATTACTCAATCATTTCAAATGAAGAGCAAGTGAGACAATATTTGGACTACCGAATGCTAGAAATGGTGGATGCAAACTTGTGGACAGCTGTTCTTCAGAATGGATGCTTAAAGCTGCAATGAGTAGCAGAGAATGGGGTGGGGCAATGGCCCTTACCTGACTTCTCAGCAGCAGAGTTGCTGCTGCTTTCCAGAAGGAATAGTTGGAGGAGCAAGACAGTGGGGACATCGGCACTGTTTAAATGCACTGTCAAGATCATGGTATTAGCTCCGCTGGTATATTTGCACAGTGCAGGCCTCCCTTTCACCTTGTTCCTCCCAGTGTCCCTCCTGGTAAGCAGCAGTGACCCACCTGTTGGGAGGTCAGGTAATCACCACTGGTCCACACCCATTGTCTGTTACTGTCAGCAATCCTATGTACATTTCTGCAAGATGTGCAAAAGAAATAAACATTAAAAAAAGGGGGGAATGTAATAGACCATATGCAAAGCTTGAGATGAAAAGCAAAATTTAGCTCATGGCAAACACCTTCAAATATCTTCTTTTCAATAGAAGAACTACAGATGTGCTTAACTTTGGATGGAATGGGTTCAGGCTCAGTGGCAGAGCTTCTGGTTTGCATGCAGGAAGTTCCAGGTTTAATCCTTGGGATCTCCAGGTAAGACTAGGAATGTCCACATCTGAAACCATGGAGAGCTGCTGCCAGTCAGTATAGACAATACTGAGCAAGATGGACCTATGGTCTGACTCAGTATAAGGCAGCTTCCTATGTACATTAAGTAAATAGTGAATGGCTCCTATTTTCTCAGCCTGTGCTAAAATGGTAACTTTTTCCATTGTAATGGAAACCCATCAGAACTGTGGCAAGATGAGCTTCCATCAGAAATGAGTTGCACACCTAAGCCAGTCTTACAGAGTTGTCTTTGCTCATGGTGTATATATGATAGGTGAACTAGAGTATAAGTTAGCTGAGTTAGAAGTGAAGAAGTCTCAAGTAGTCTTTTAGGAAGCATTGGGGAAAAAATTCTCCAATAAAAAGTGTGTCTCAAATGTGTTGGGAACCTATTTTCGTGTGCAGTCATCTTTTCCCATATTATTTGTGCAGCCATCTTTTACTTTTTGTTTAAAGCCTCCTACTCCTGTGCCTCCCGTCTGCAATTTAAACATTCACACAATTACTAATTGTATGAATAGTGCCATGCCTAGTTTGGACCTTGTTGTCCTGCTTTGGCTTCTGGTAAAATTTGTTTTGTTGGTTTTCACAGCACTCCAAACAGTCCATGGGTAAAGCAAAAACTGGCTCCCAGAATGACTGTTGCAACAGATTTGTGTCCAGCACTCACAGACACTGGTCAAGAACTGCCTATTTTTCGAGATGTCTGCAGATCTACTGTTTTCATCCAGTAGGCATTTCAAAAGAAATAAAAGATTACTCTAATGCCACTTAATGAATATGATCTATTTGTTAAATTTCTATTCCCTTTCCTTCCAGAGGATCCCACAGTGGCAAACAATAAAACAATACAAATTAAAACATCTGAAAACATTTAAACAACAATCAAATATCCCCACAGCTAAAACATTCAAAGTTACACACACATACACACACACATCAAATGTCTAGATGAACAGGAATGTTTTTAAATTCCTCCCGAATGTTAATAATGAGGGAATTCCTCAAATGGGGAACCACCACCAAGAAGGTCCTGTCATGGGTCAACACCAACCAGGCAGTACCCAGCAGTGCACCACCAACAGGGTCTTACCTGCTGATCATAAGGCCTGTGCAGCACACTCCCCTTCCTTCCACAATCAGAAAGTTTTCATGAAGTTTTTCTTATTTGCTTTTTAAAGTATATAAAGGGTATACAAGGAGCAATGCAATTAAACAACAATAGGAACAACTGGAAAACTATTCACTCCCACACAATAGTGCCCCAAGCAAAAGCTCTGATATTCTTCTCTGCCAGAGAAAAACAGATAATACACTGATAAATTAAGGGACAGACATGAAAGTATGAGATTAGCAATTTACAAAACAACACATTTTGACTAATGCTTCAAAACCGGGTTTGCACAGAAAGAAGCAGGAAAAGCCACAGGAATGATTGAGACAATTATTTTTAAAAGTGCAAACTATTTTCTTTCATTTTTTTAACCTCACACATCTCATAAAAATCTGGATTAACCTTCAAGGTGGAAGAATGGAATGGAATAAGCAGCCTTTCATTTACTTCCAAAACTAACAAAAATGTTCTCTGTGGCAATTTATGTCACCGACACAGTCTGACTCTTACTCACATAGTGCAAAGATGGAATTACTGCCAATGGAATACATTCCTTAACATAGTTTGCCTCCAAGGCACACTCACTCTGCCACGTAAATCCAGGCAATAGTCATATTCTGACAGCAGATGTGTATGTAGAATATCCTCACACAGTAATCCTACAGATATCCTTCCAGTTATGGGGATGGGGAGAGAGAGAGAGAGACTGCCTGAGGCTGATGCTGGGAATGCATTCTGCAATGCAGTACAAAATATAAACTCGTGTCCACCCCATGTGGAAGCATGACCACTTACACACCAACAAAAAAGAGGGAATGAGGATGGAGGAGGAAACACCTTGGCATAGAAATGGCATATTATACGTATGGGTTACAGCATCGAGAATATTTGGGTAATGAAAAGGAAACAGAAAGACATTGTGCTGTAGAACCCTCTCTGGACCTTATTTATTTATCGCCTTCCACTAGGGATGTGCTAGAATTCCACCCAATTCATATTAATTATCCATTAATTAGCTTATCGCAGATTGGATTTTTCCACAATTTTCCACAGCTCTGTTCAGAAATGGATTTTTTGAATAAAGAGACCTTTATGCATGCAAAGCTACCCTGCAGGTAGATAGCATACACATGCTGCTAGCACTCACATTTATTTTTATTTGATTTATTTAACAAAATGTATATACAGATTGATTGTAGAATCATAGAATAATAGAATAGTAGAGTTGGAAGGGGCCTACAAGGCCATCGAGTCCAACCCCCTGCTCAATGCAGGAATCCATATCAAAGCATTCCCTGTCCAGCTGCCTCTTGAATGCCTCCAGTGTTGGACAGCCCACTACCTCTCTAGGTAATTGGTTCCATTGTCCTGTCCATTGCTCTAACAGTTAGGAAGTTTCTCCTGATGTCTAGGTGAAATCTGGCTTCCTGCAACTTGAGCCCATTACTCCGTGTTCTGCACTCTGGGATGATTGAGAAGAGATCCTGGCCCCCCTCTTTGTGACAACCTTCCATGTACTTAAAGAGTGCTATCATATCTCCCCTAAGTCTTCTCTTCTCCAGGCTAAACATGCCCAGTTCTTTCAATCTCTCCTCATAGGGCTTTGTTTCCAGTCCCCTGATCATCTTTGTTGCCCTCTTCTGAACCCGTTCCAGTTTGTCTGCATTCTTCTTGAAGTGCGGAGACCTGAACTGGACGCAGTACTCAAGATGAGGCCTAACCAGTGCTGAATAGAGGGAAACTAGTACTTCATGCGATTTGGAAACAATACTTCTGTTAATGCAGCCTAATATAACATTTGCCTTTTTTGCAGCCACATCACACTGTTGACTCATATTCAGCTTGTGATCCACGACAATTCCAAGATCCTTCTCACATGTCGTACTGCTGAGCCAAGTATCCTCCATCTTATAACTGTGCATTTGGTTTCTTTTTCCTAAGGGTAGACCTTTGCATTTCTCCCTGTTGAATTTCATTCTGTTATTTTCAGCCCAATGCTCCATGCTTGCTAATCAGAATATCATGGGGCACTTTGTCAAAAGCTTTGCTGAAGTCGAGATATATTATGTCCATAGCATTCCCACAGTCTACAAGGGAGGTTACCTGATCAAAAAATGAGATGAGATTAGTTTGGCAGGATTTGTTCTTCATAAATCCATGTTGGCTCCTAGTAATCACTGCATTGTTTTCAAGGTGCTTTCAGATTGACTGCTTTATAATTTACTCCAGAATTTTTCCAGGGATTCATGTTAGGCTGACTGGTCTGTAGTTTCCCAGTTCCTCCTTCTTGCCCTTTTTGAAGATAGGGACAACATTAGCTCTCCTCCAGTCATCCGGCACTTCACCAGTCCTCCATGATTTTGCAAAGATAACAGAGAGCGGTTCTGAGAGTTCTTCAGCCAGTTGCTTCAGTACTCTAGGATGCAGTTTATCGGGCCCTGCTGATTTGAACTCATTCAAAGTGATTAGGTATTCCTTGACCATTTGTCTATTAACCAATCCTGACCCTTCTATTTCATGTTTCCCGGGCGGGTCATAGACCCTTTTTGGGAGAAGACTGAGCCAAAGTAGTAATTGAGCACTTCTGCCTTTTCTTTGTCATCTGTTATCATTTTGCCATCCTCATTGAATAGCTGTGCCACCATTTCTTTTCTCTGTCTTTTACTATGGACGTACCTGAAGAAAGCTTTTTTGTTGCTTTTAGCATCCCTTCCTAACCTCAGCTCATTCTCAGCTTTAGTCTTCCTGACACCATCCTGGCAATTCCGTGATACCTGCCTGTACTCTTCCTTTGTGGTCTGGCCTTCTTTTCCACTACCTGTATGTGTCCTTTTCGTTTTCAGGTCATCTCTAAGCTTTTTGTGAAGCCACATCGGCTTCTTCTGCTGTTTCCCCCCTTTTTTCCTTATTGGAATTGCTTACCATTGCACTTTTAGAATTTCCTTTTTTAGAAACTCCCACCCATCTTGGACTCCTTTTTTCATTAGGGTCGCTTGCCATAGAACCGTACTTACAATTGTCCTGAGTTTATTAAAATTAGCTTTCCTGAAGTCCAGTGTGTGCATATGGCTACTCTTAGCTTTTGCTTCTATTAAAATCAAGAATTCAAGTATGGTGTGGTCACTTTCCCCCAGAGTTCCCGTAACTGCCACTTCATCCACCAAGTCATCTCTATAGGTTAGAATCAAGTCCAGGACAGCTGATCCTCTGGTTGCTTCCTCCACTTTCTGTAGGAGGAAGTTATCTCCAACACAAGTCAGAAATTTATTGGAGGGGCCGTGTTTGGCAGAATTTGTCTCCCAATAGATATCGGGATAATTGAAATCCCCCATTACTACTACATCATGCCTCCTCGAAACATTGGCAATTTGCTTTTCAAAAGTTACATTCTCATCTTCTCCTTGATTGGGTGGTCGGTAGTAGACTACAAGCACCACATTCCTTTTGTTACTTGCCCTATTAATTTTAATCCAGATACTCTTGGTGGAGCTACCAAGCTCATATTCCTGTATTTCTGTGCAGGGATATATATTTTTAACATATAGCACAACTCCACCTCCCCTTTTCCCCCTTCTGTTCTTCTTGAACAAGTTGTATCCTTCAATTGCTGTACTCCAGTCATGGGAGTCATCCCACCAAGTTTCAGTTATACCTATCGAGTCGTAATTGCCCTCCTGTATTAAGAGTTCAAGTTCATCCTGCTTGTTTCCCATGCTCTGCGCATTAGTATACAGACATCAAAGACCATGTGATTTATGGCTTGGCTTCCTTACTACATTTTTCTGAGGGCTGTTACTGGGCCCTATTGGAGCTGATCTCTTTGGTCCCGCTACTGTGCATAAGCCTTCATCAGTCGTTACCACCAAGTTTACGTCTCCTTCCCCTTTAGGATTCCCCTTTAGGTTTAAAGCCCTCCTGATGAACTTCTCCATGCTGTGGCCAAACACATTCTTCCCAGTCCTTGTGAGATGCAACCCATCACTTGCCAGCAGTCCATCTTCCAGGAACCATAATATATCTTCAAAGTGGTTTACAGGAAATATTGAAAATATCAATAACACTCACATCTCTCAATGGTTGTGTTCGTGTGTGTGTGTGAGAGAGACCCATTATATAACATAAAAGCCTTGCATGGCAAACAGTAACACAGCAATGCAAGGTGAAATACACCAGCCTTTTCCAACCTTTGGGTTCCTAGATGTTGCTGGACTACAGTTCCCATCATTCCTGACTATTGGTCATACTGGCTGAGGCTGATGGGAACTGTAGTCCAACAACATCTGCGAACTCAAAGATTGGGAAAGGCTGCACTATACTATCCAGCAGACTATGTTCCTGCCTTCCTGGCTCTCTTTGTAACTGCTGAGTCAAGCTCAGTTTAATTAGTCAACTACTGTTATGTTTAATTCCTAGATACAACATGTTTCTCTGTCCTAAGTGTCAAATTAGAGACAACAAGCAATGTATATTTCTCTTCCCATTTCTCTTCCAGTTTTGCTTGAGTCAAGTTTCAATTCAGGATTTAACCTCCACACACACGCACACATATCAGATTTCTTTCATCTTAATAGATAATGACTACTGTCACATATATCTAGGAAATACATCAGAGATGTTTCCTTTGCAAATTGTTGGGAGCACAGACAGCAAATATTTGGTTGTGACTACAATTCCTCTGATAGTTTCACATCCATTGGCTACGTGATGCATGATTTCCACAGTCCAATTTTTTGTATATAAGCTGGAAATGGGGTAGTGGATCATCCTTCTTTTCTACTGGATGTTGCTTTGTTATGTCACATCTGCATCACATCTGTCCGAACGATATGGCCACTGAGTTGTGAATGCTTATGAGAACAAGGATTTCCTTCTTTCTTTCTTGTTTGTGTATTACACTGTGGTAGAGACTGGGGCTTGAGACAATGGAGGATCAAAACTCATTCAGTGTGCATCAGTCAAGCAAGATGGGAATGTCATCATAACTCATAAACTGCTATCAGAAGTGAGCAGAAAACAGTATTATTCTTAATCCAGCTTCAATCCCAGAGAATTTCAAAGTTTAAGAAAATAATTCATCCACATGTCCCTTGGGCACAATATTTTCTATCGGAGCTGGGATTTGTTAGGATTCTACTAACAGTATCTAGACTAGCTACTTTCCTAGTTTAGACCTGCATTGACAATGTAACCCTATGCTTTGTTTTCAAGATACTGTAGATTCACCTAAGAGGTAGCTTTCACTGCCAAAATTTTCTGCACTGGCGTATACAGAAATACATTCACTTGGTTATCTGAAGGATTGCCTTCACCCACACCAGCCTGCCCTCACTCCAATATCAGAGCCCCTGCTTGGGTGCCAGTTGCTGGAAAGTGCCAAAGGGGAGAATACTGTTGCACTCTGGTCCTGTTTGCAAGCTTCCCAAAGGCATCTGGTTGGCCACTGTGAGAACAGGATGATGGGCTAGATGGGCCATTGTCCTGATCCAGCGGGCTTTTCTTATGTTCTTATGCCTACCTATGAGAGCATGAGGTAGAAGGCCTTTCTAGATGTGGTCCCACACCTGTGGAGCCCTGGTTGAAATTCATAAGATGGGTGCTCAAGCAAGCTTTAAAAACCTATTTGTTTACTACTACCTTCTCTTGAATGAGATCATCTTGGGCTGCTGTATTTATGAGTGGCAGATTAACCTCTGCCAGATGGGTGTCTAACAAATCTCATAAATAAATAAATAAATAAAATGATGCTACTGTAATTTATGATTATTTTATTTTACAGTAAAATAAATATTGGACTGAATATTGTTTGTGCTTAGGATTATTGTTGTTTCATGCTTTTTATCAATTATATTTTTATGATGTTTTATGGTTTGAGAGCCAGTGTGGTGTAGTGGTTAAGGTGTTGGACTATGACCTGGGAGACCAGGGTTCGAATCCCCACATAGCCATGAAGCTCACTGGAGGACCTTGGGCCAGTCACTGCCTCTCAGCCTCATGAAAACCCAATTCATAGGGTCACCAGGGCCGGTTCTAAAGGGCGGCCAGGTGGGGCACTGACCCAAGGGCCCCTGGAGCTGCGGGGGGCTCTCAGCTGCCCCTCCACTCTCCTTCCATGATCTGCAGCCCCTCATGCCCCCCACCTACCTGTCCTGTCTTTTACCATTGCCCTTAATGAAGATGGTGGCCGCAGTTTCCCTAAGGTGCTGAAGCCCCTGCCGCCATCATAGTTGATGGCAGAGATGCGTGCACATAGCACGCATGTGTGCCATCAACAAAGATGGCGGCGGAGGTGTCATCCCCTTAGGGAAACTGCGGCCGCCATCTTTGTTAAGGGCAATGGTAAAAGACAGGAGACAGGTAGGTGGGGGGATGTGGGGGCCACATGTGTGCGTGCATGTGCGTGTGTGTGTGCACATGTGCTGGAGCCTAGGGCAAGCTGATGTCCAAGGGCCCCGGCATGCCTGGAGCTGGCCTTGGTCACCATAAGTCAGAATCAACTTGAAGGCAGTACATTTACATTTTTATGGTTTCAAACTTTCATTTTATATTGTGATTTTGTATATTTGAAGAGTATGGCCCTAAAAGATGGCCTACAAACACTTTAAAGAAATAAATACACTAGAGTGAATAAGTCCTGAACACTTGTGAAAAGGCAGCAGCCAACTTTGTAATGATGGCTGCTGAAGAAAGTGCATCTGCATTCATGGAAATGCCCAGTGGCCTCAAACATGGACAATTTCCTACACACTAACATTTCTTTTCATACTGTCATGCATCTGCATATGTATAACCACATGGAGGAATTTGATCATATGACCCACTCCCTAAATTGGAAAAAGTTGAATAAGACTGTCTAAAACAGCCAAATGTAGGAAGGATATCACCACCCTTTGGACACTTCAGAGACGGCATAAAGTCTGAAGGAAGGATAGATATACTACATATGTTGAATAAAGGACAAACATATGTTAATTTGGGAATCTTGCCAAGTTAGAGGCTGTGTTAAATTATGGTTAAATGTTCAAGTCAAAGATTTCCTGTCATTTATTAATGATTAACTATAAATGTTAGGTCCTCTGCTAGTAGACACTGAACATCTGGGGTAAAAACTCCCCCTAAACATGCTACCCAGATATTATTCTTATTATTATTAGTAGCAGTCATTGTCATAATCATCATCGTAGCAGCAGTAGTGTGGAATCTATTATATTTGTATCTACAGAAACTAGGCACTGTACAATGATAAAAATGGCTTACTTCTACTGAAAAAAAAGAAAACAGAAACACAGGACATTTGCAGCCTTTAGTTGACTTCTCTTTCATCCCCTTTAACACCCAATATATGTATTTCTTGTCATATTTCGAACAACTTTATTCTTCCTTGAGTGATTTATTTTTCTTGCCCCAAATAATTTATATGTAAGCTAAAGTGGTTTCCCCAAAGTCTTGTTCTCACATCTTTTCCTCTTGAAAAAATTCCTCTTCATATTTTTGATATGTTACAGAGTTCCACTACTTTGCTAACAGGATATTTAAAGCATGTTTTCTGCCAGATCACTCTCCTGACACATCAGCCTACGCATTGCTCTGTTTCTGCCAATAACCCTTTTAGTGATATAGAACTGTATGTTTGTTTAGCTGTCGGAGGTCAACAGAGCTTGAGTCTCAATCAAATATTTTAAGTTGGCTTAGAATGTTGAAAAGATTACAAAATTAGTTTTGGCCACTATAGCCTATGCTAATTTATACCTACTAAGTTTTGAGCTTGTTCTGTATTTCACTTTAAGAGCTCAGTTCTATGCATGTTTATTCAGTTAGAAGTTAGGAGTTACTTCCAAGGAAATGATGATTGCAGCTTTAGTTTTACATTTATTTAATTATAAAGAAGATCATCAAACCAACTGCTCAAAGCTAAGCTTATTTGCAGCATGGGTACATACAGTTCAAATGATCTAGTGTCAGATAACCATAAAGATGGCAACCACAGGAAATTCATCAAGTGAAATATCAACTGAGGAACCCTTTACCCTTTCACATCCTCACAGGATTACCTGTATCAGAGAGATTATGGTTACCACAACCCGAATGAAGGATGAATCCAAGTGCACAACACCAAAGCTTTCTACCAGGAGTAGCCAACATGGTGTCCTCCAGGGAATTACAAGTCCCATTAGTCCCAGGCAGCATGGACAATGGTCAGAGATGATAGGAATTTTGTGTGTTATATGCCTTCAATACAATTTAGGGTGACCAAGAGCAGCTGAAGCCAGACATGCATATTTACTAAAATTATCTCCACAAGAAAATTCCATTGGTGTTTAGTCTATGCCATCCTGTCTATAGTTTTATCTAGTTCCTGTCTCCACCTGGGCTCATTTTGCTCAACCATAACTACTTAATTCATCACTGCCTTCTGAATCCTAACTGCCAAACAATTCAATGTATCCTTTAAGACACTAACCAAACAGCTTGAACAGATGTCAGTATCTATGGTATGTCTACATGCCCTCCAGTTGTGGACTGTTATTTTTCTGTCCATATAGGTACTGACTCTCTACCACCACCCTATTTCTACAGAGTGAATATTTAATGAGTGCTAACAGCAATCAAGCACAGTAAAAGTTTCACTGGGAAAAGAAGAAGAAGAAGAAGAAGAAGAAGAAGAAGAAGAAGAACAAGAACAAGAACAAGAACAAGAAGAAGTTTGTCTGTTGCTGTGGAACAGCTGCAGGATGGGAAGTTCCTGATGGTGAAAGGCTAAACCATCGTATTGTGTTCTGCATTTGAAAGTGCTGGGAGAGGAGGAAAACCTTTTTGTTGGTGCTTCCTTGAGCAGGCTCCTGCAGCGTCCCCTGCCCTTTATAGTGCCTCCAGGGTCAAGATGCCCCACAGTCAGCACATGGACCATAAAATGAATGGCTCAGCAACGCCCACCCCAGATCCTCATGCACACCATCATACCACAGCATCATTGGAACACATGCATGATGGAGGGATGATGAATATGACCTTCCACTTTGGCTATAAGAAGGTGCCTTTGCTGTTTTCCGGGCTCGTCATCAACTCAGCCATAGAAATGGCTGGTGCGTTTGTGGCCATCTTCCTCCTGGCCATGTTCTACGAGGGCCTGAAGATTGCCCGCGAGAACCTCCTCCGGAAGTCACAAGTCAACATCCGCTACAACTCCATGCCAGTCCCAGGACCAAATGGCACCGTCTTGATGGAGACGCACAAAACAGTCGGGCAGCAGATGGTGAGCTTCCCTCACCTCTTCCAGACTGTACTGCACATTGTCCAGATGGTGGTCAGCTACTTCCTCATGCTCATCTTCATGACCTACAATGGCTACCTCTGCATTGCTGTGGCAGCAGGCGGAGGGACGGGCTACTTCCTCTTCAGCTGGAAGAAGGCTGTCGTGGTGGATATCACAGAGCATTGCCATTAATGCCAGGCAAGGGGCCTGAGCTTTACCTGCAGCCTCTGGAGAGGACCAGGTTCGGCCTCAGGCTTACTGGAAACCATGCCAAGAACATCCTTGGGGTGCCCTCCCACCAACTTTCTGGGGGTGATACCTGTGCCTCTCACTCCCCACCCCCATTTTTCCTTACTTCCCATGAAGGTGGGTCCTGACTGGTAGGAAGAGAGCCAATAGCCAGCTAGGACAGCCTGCTTAGGATGGTTGGGTTATATGCTAGATACAATTAGTGTGCTTGATTTTTATTCTGTTTTTAAGACTGTACCATGATTGAAACTAGCTGGCAGGCTAACAGGAAAATTATTCCACGTTCTTTTCAGAATACTTTAAGCAGCATATGCTTTAATTGGGGCTTGCAGGAGTTGATTGCTGTAAACCGCCCAGAGAGCTTCGGCTATGGGGCGGTATACAAGTGCAATAAATAAATAAATAAATAAATAAATAAATAAAAATGGCATAAAACTATTTGCAGATGTTAAATGGCAAAAAAGATCCAGCGAGACGAAGAAATAGATATGGAAGCCCATTATTTAACAGAGAGCAATGGGGTATAGAATGTCTTCTGAACAGAGACAATAAGTGTAAGATGTTCCTCCTAGCAACTTGTCTCTGTGGCACTAACTAGTGAAGCAGACCTGAAGATACATTAAACAAGGGAAGAACAATGCAATGCACAACTGTAAATTGAACAATATAGTCACACTGTGGTGGTGATGGTGGGGAGAATAGAGGACTGCTACTGGTCATAAAGTCCATGGATCAATGTTATAGCTTGCATTCAGTGGAGGCTGGTTCATCAGGGCAACTAGGGCACCACCTCATCCAGTCCACTCTCATCCACCCCCCTTATGTCTTACAACCAGTTCAGGGGGGTGAGGCTACTTGCCAGCATCATCCTCATTAGTCTCAGTGTTGCCCTTGTAGAACTCAGTAGGGAGGAGAAGGATGGGGACAAAACTAGGATTAGTTGGCTCAGGCTGTCATTGGTAATGGGGGGGCTGTCATTGGCCTCCCTGCCTTCTGCCCCATCAGTCTCAATGGTCTCCAGCTACTACTGCTTGTGTTACCAATGGACTAAGCTTGTGGGTTTAGGTCTCGTGGCATTTTAGGACCTATGACATCTCTCCAGCATTGGTGTGTATGCATCTACAGTTGTGTGAACCAGTTGCTATTAGAAGGCTGACAGCAAGCTGTTTTCTTCATCTTATGAACTTTATATAACCTATTTCATAACATTCTGTGGAGCTTATTTTTCCTTTGTATTAACAAGTAAAATCAAAACCGCCATGCAAGAACGTGAGCAACACAAGCAGCTAAGAACTGACTAGTTCTTTTTGTGCTCAGTGTAGTTGAATTTGTAATAAGAGCTGAACCAGATGTGTGCTGATGGTCATAGACAACTGTAGGAAGAGAAAGGGAGAGAAAGATGAGGCAATGAAGGAACTGCACTGAAGGGACTTGCTTCTCTGAAAGAAGCCTTCTTTTAGTCATTTATCAAGTTGACAACACTTCTGCAATATTCTGCCATGGCTGGTGAAGCACTTTTCCATTAGCAATCATTTCACTCCATGCAACCAACATTGTGTGAAGAATCCTATGGCTCCTTTCCACCAATTTTCAGACCCATTTTCTTGGCAAATTTCAACAACAGAATGCATTGTGTGTATATGTGTGGAGAGTCACAAAAAATGGCAGCCTTCATTGGCAGTCACCATTTTCTGTGGCAGTCACTATTATCCCCCAGAATAGCATCCAAAACAGGGCATTATGGGAAGAAGACAAATGACATGATGTTCATGAGTTGACCCCTCCATCCAAATACAACAGAGGAGATGTGGTCTGCACCTTCTTTGGTCTATGGAACCTCTCAGACTCAGGCCAAATGTTCAAATTATTGAAAGTTTGGCTCAGCCCTATCTGTGATGAATGGACATAGCTTCTGAAAAATTTGGTGGAACTGTGAGACTGAGGTGTACAGAATTCTTACAGAGAATTACTTGACTGCAGGTACATTAATCTTCTCATGGTTATCCCACACAAGAATTTCCTACATGGACATCATGTAGAAGATTACATGTACTTCCCATATATACTTGTCAATGATATTAAGAGAAAAATATGGATGCAATAGTCTTGTCCCAGAAGCCTCTGCACTCTTGCTTAACGTAGTATAATTATGTAAAGTATCTTTTCACAAGTTTAAAATAAGCCGTACAATCTTAATTTGATTGCTACCTATATCTTATAGGGGATAGTAATAAAAACTAAAATAAAAACATGATTTGGATTCACTCTAATTTTAAATTTCATTTCATCTTACATCCTTTCACCTCTGCCTTTTTCAACCTGTTCTTTTCAGATAGATATTTTCTCTCAGTTCAATGTTTGCAGGTCAGTGACCATCAAGACTGGACTTGAATTCAGAAGAAATAACAGTGACTTAGATTGGAAGCTCAGTAAAGGATATAAATTAGTTAGTAAAAATCTTATTCCTGCTGACGATATTGAAGATGAGAGTGATTATTTTGGGGAGTGAATGCTGTTCAGAACACTTAATAATGAAACTACTCCAAAGACTATTGGATCAAAGGAAGAGAACAATATGACCTAAAATCAAGAGTCTTGTTGTGGAAACTTCCTGTCCGAAATAGAGAAGGAAATTAATATTATTCCTAGGTTGTGACTTGGATTTTTGGAAATGTAAACAGTCTATTATTAAAGAGTGGTGTTCAGAGACCCTTTTAGGTCAGTGAATACTTGCAAAATCATGAACGTTCATTGTATAAATATGAGTTTAGTGCCCATTGAGGTAGGAAGCTTCCAACTACTCATCATCCTGGCTTTTCCTTCACAGGACATACAACAGCCAGGTAAGATTTTTAGAGACATGCTCCTCAAGCTCATTAAGAATACTTAGAAAGTATGAAATATGTTATTGATTGTCAGGGAAGGGTAATAGTGGGATAGCATGTGTTTTGCATGCATGGTGAATCTCCAGCAGCGCTGGGAAAGAATCCTGCCTGAAATTCTAGACAGCTGATGCCAGTAAATGTTGACAACACTGAGCTAGATGAACTAATAGTCTCTTGTTCAAGGTAAGGCAGCTTCCTATGTTACCATCAGCGCTGAAGCACCTTGGACAGCTCCTTGAAAATTCAGACTAAAACTCAGAGTGGATTCCACTGCCCCACTGACATGGAACCACCAGCCACCACTGGTTACTGCTAAGCTTTCAGAATTGTAGGTCTGTCAGGGGTTGGGAACCTTTGGTTCTCCAGATGCTGTTGGACCCAACTCCCATAGCCCCAGCCAGCATGGCCAATTGTGAAAGATTATGGGCATAGAACTCCAGCAACATGTAATACACAATGATGTAGACACGGTGCTTGCGATGCTGCTGCCAGCAACATGTCCTCTCGACCCTTGCCCTTCTTAGCTTATTAAAGCTTGCTGAGGGGGTTTGACCGAGTGGATCCAGGGTGTGATCAATGCATCATTGTGGGAGGGAGTGGTTCCAGCCACCCTGAAATAGGCGGTGATCCGATCACTCTTGAAAAAGCCCACCCTTGACCCATTGGTCTGCGACAATTACTGACCGGTTGCAAATACTCCCTTCTTAGGGAAGGTGATTGAGAGGGTTGTGGCACAGCGATTGCAAGTACTCTTGGATGAAACAGATTATCTTGACCTGTTCTAGCCTGAGTTCAGGCCTGGGTATGGGACTGAATCAGCCTTGGTTGCCCTGATGGATGAACTTTATCGGGAGAAGGACAGGGGAAGTGCAACCCTGTTTTTCTTACTTGATCTCTCAACGGCTTTTGATACCATTGACCATGGTATCCTTCTGGGCCGACTTGGTGAGATGGGTACTGTTTTATAGTGGTTCCGATCCTATCTCCAAGGTCGTTTTCAGAGAATAGCATTGGGTGAATATCTTTTGGCTCTCTGGGATTTGTGCTGTGAGGTGCCGCAGGGTACCATCTTGTCCCCCATGCTGTTTAACATCTATATGAAGCCCTTGGAAGTGGTCATCGGGAGATTTGGAGCGAGGTGTCAGCAGTATGCTGATGATACCCAGCTCTATTTCTCTGTAACACCTGAATTGGGAGAGGGCGTGCAAGCACTGGACCTGTGCTTGGACTCGGTAGTGGGCTGGATGAGGGCCAATAAACTGAGTCTGAATCCTAGCAAGACGGAGACGCTGTGGGTTGGTGGTTCCTGAGTTCAGATTATTGGTCAGTTGCCTGCTTTGGAAGCGGTTGTACTCCCTCTGAAAGAGCAGGTTTGTAGTCTGGGGGTGCTCCTGGATCCATCTTTGTTGCTAGAGGCCCAGGTGACAGTGGCTATGTGTGCTTTTACGAGCTTCACCTGGTAAGACAGCTGTGGCTGTTTCTGGACCGGGATAGCCTGACCACTGTTGTCCATGCACTAGTAACCTCCAGGCTGGATTACTGTAATGCGTTCTATGTGGGCCTTCACTTGAGGTTGGTCCAGAAGCTGCAGCTGGTGCAAAATGCAGCGGTGAGTCTGCTCACTGGGACAGGATATCAGCAATATGTCACCCTGCTGCTGAAAGAAATGCACTGGCTGCCCATTTGCTACCGGGCCAAGTTCAAGGATGTAGTTTTGGTGTACAAAGCCCTATACAGCTTGGGACCAGGATACCCGAAAGACCATCTTACCCCTTATATACCCAGTTGATCACTGCGGTCTGCAGGTGAGGGCCTGCTGCAGATACCATCTTATCAGGAGGTCTGTTCTGCACAAGATAGGAAATGGACATTCAATGCGGCTGCACCTACTGTGTGGAATTCCTTCCCCTTAAATATTAGTCAGCCGCCATCTCTGTTATCTTTTTGGCGCCTATTGAAGACCTTCCTCTTTCAACAAGCCTTTTAAGTTGAGACCTTATCCCAGTGTGTCGGAATTGCTTTTTAATATGTTTTTAAACCTTTTAAAATATGTTTTTAACCTTATTTTTCTTTTTTTAAGATGTCTTCAAAGCTTTTTAAAAATATGTTTTTAAAGTTGTTTTGTTTTAATGTATTTTAAAGTCTGTTTTTATGATGTTTTAAAGTGTTTTTAGTGCTTTTGTTTGCCGCCCTGGGCTCCTGTTGGGAGGAAGGGTGGGACATAAATCAAATAATAAATAAATAAATAAATAAAATAATACTCTCATATTCAGCATCATGTACACATTGTTTATTAACTTATTTCTGAAAAGTAAAGTATATGTACATATCTCTGTGTACGCATGTGTGTGCATACATACCTTTTCTCAAGTTTTTATTTAATTTTTTTCTGTTGGACACCCCCCCCAACATACAAAAGACAGATAGGTGGCACTCCCTTCATGGGATATTTCAGACTGCCTTATTTGCTAAGTAATGTGAAGCCCTCTTTATGCATTACTCTATGTAGAGGGCAAGTGTGGTGAAAGGGGCCACATCTTTAGCCCTACCCTCAAAGTCATGTTGCCCCCGTGGTCACTTTTGCCATGTTGAGCAAAATGCAATACTGGATGGCATGGTGGGGGTGTGCCACTCACCTGACTTCTCTCTGTCTGAGTTGCTGCTGCATACCAGGATGGAGAGGGATGCAGCGATGATAAGGTCAGTGCAGAACAAACACGCTAGTACAAGTGCCAGATTGGCTTTGCCAGTGTGTCTGCACCATACTGGTCTCACCCCTCTCCCTCTCTCTCCAGGTATTCAGCAGTGACTTAGCCAGAGGGAGGTCAGGTGAGCAGCAGAGCCCCACCACACCATCCGCTACTGGCGAAACACGTGCAGCAGGGATGCTTCGCTATGTGAGGAGACTCCCCACTGCAGACAATATGCTCAACACAGCGACATGTGGGCAGGAGAGGTAGTGTGACTTGGAGCTGAGGCTAAATGCACCCTCCTGCAGCCTCTTTCCCCATGCTTGCCTGCTACATATGAGTAATTCATGAAGAGGGCTTTTGAGTTCTCTTAGTACTGGGAAGGGGAGATGAAAAGGGAGAAAAAGGAGGTACTGCCACGTGTCTGTTTTATACTGTGCACAGAAAAGTCCTGATTGGTGTGAGATTCCTCTGACAGGCATCTATGGCAAAATAGATGTGCATGCACTCTTACACATGGTGGTCAAAGTCCTCCATAGACATGATATATCATATATATATAAGAAACTCATCTTATGTGAAGTGGTAACATTCTGATTCATAAGTTAAAAATGCTTATTTTACATTGATACAGTGCTGTCAATCACTAGTAAATTACCATGATCCAGTAACTCCAGTGTGGGGTTTCTGGTGCACTCAAGGAACTCTAAGCGAGTTCAGCATGTCCCCTAATTTTCAGATATGACAAATGGTCCTCATTTCAAAAGGAAAACTGGTACAAGCATCTCTCCATCAGTGACAAATCAGCTTAAGATATAGGACTTTTCATTGGTTGGGCTATGGGTTGAGCAGCCTTTAACATTACAAGCAGAAATAGGTTTTTAAAGAGATGGTGGTGATGTAGATTTCAAATCCATACATTTAAAGATTTTCATCAAGAGAACACTGTCTAGAAATGTAATCGTACATCATTGGATGCAAACATTACATAAATATTTTTTTGGGACCAGCCCTATCATTAGGCAGAGTGAGGTGGCTGCCTCAGGCAGCAGACACTGAGGATTAAGGAGCAGTAGTGAGGTGTCATCGGATGGAGCTGTGTATGCCACACAGCCTGACCTCAAGTGAACCTGCTGTCCTCGGGTTAGCTTTTCACATTCCCAGTGTTGAAGTAAAAATCACCTATCAGTTTGGTAGGCTTCTGTATGTGGAATGGTGGAGGCACCATCTTGTTCTTCACCTCAGGCAGCAAAATGACTTAGATCAACTTTATCTGTAATTCAGATTCATTTTTAAAAGCTTTTGCGACTGGTTGCCATTCTTTCAAATTTGCCTCTTTCCCATGCTAACAAAAGATAACCTCTGTGTTTGAATTTTATTAGGACCTGTTGCCAAACAGAACTTGGCGAGCAGGCAACACCCAGCTGGAGGGCTACTTTTGATTATATTCTTGTTCCATAGAATTATGGAGGCATTTTTTTAAGTTTCCTGTTGTACAAACATGCCCTGATTCAGCAATAAGTGAACAAACACTTTTATAAACTTAAGTGACCAGGCTGATGGTGGTGGTGGTGAAATCAACAAAACTAACCATGAGTCAGAGCTGGCTTTGTCAGTTATAGGTCGTAAGGGAAATGCATGGGTCAAGGGTGGCCAATTTACACTAACCATCTGGGGGAAAACTTTACCATGTATATTTTCACAAGGTAGCTGTTCCATACAATAGGTCTCTTAAGGGGTGGTTTAACATTTAATTAGACAAATACACTATGCTGCCTTCTTTAAATACAGCATAGCAGCTCTCTAGTTTTTAAAAAAACTGTTACATTTGAAATGCATTACTTACAGTGGCCCAGTCACACATCACATTAAACTATAGGTAAAAATAATTGCTGGTTTCATATGAATGAACAGCATGCTAACACAGGATCAGAAATCTCTACTTCACTCCTCCCTCACTTCTGCTGCTACCATGGAGGAAACAAACCAGAGACTGGCTTTGCATTACATATCAAGCAGCATTCACAGGTGGTTTTCTACGAACAAACCACAAGTGGAAACCACGGTCTAGAACAAATGATAGGAGAGATGGAAACTCCTTATCTGAGACATCCTCTGAGCTTAGGTGGTGAGCGGGTGGGTGAACAGATGACATTGGTGGATTTTTTTCGTCTTTATTGGTAGCCTGTTTTGCAATTCTACTCAAAATGAAAAGCAGTTCATACTATCTGAATAAAATAAATAGCTAAATAAATACATGTAGTCCAGGCAAGGGTTTGCCTTAAACATTTTAATGTGGTAGTAGCACAGAAAAAAATCAAAGTAGCTGAAGTGCATATTGGGATGTGGTTCATCTCCTGTTCTCTCTGAAATTCAGGATGTCTTGACATAACAGAAATGAATCAAACACAATACAGCTTAGATTTCATCAGATTTCCAATCCCTGTGAGATAGCAAACTCCACTAGAGGACCAAACTCCTCTATAGTGGCACAATTAATATAGCTTCCCTTTTGACCCTTTTAGAACCATTCTGGAACTCTGTCATACTGGGATTCTGTGTGCAAGCATTTGGGGCAGAATGAAACTGTGTGGAGATTGAGGGACAGAAGTTGGCAGAATTTTTCTCTATCTTGAAGGTTGTGCATATTTCACATCACACTTAGCAATCTACTTGACTAATCAGACTCACAAGTCATTAAATCAAGCGTTCTGCCCTGTATTTGTCATATGCAGCATTGTTTCTATTCATTATAGTTGGACTTCCACCAAACCTACATTATTTGCCTTGTCTGCTGTGGCAAAATTTTGTAACTTAAGTAACTTACATAATTAATTACATGCATTACATAATTATCTCATTACATTATCCCATCCCATTCATGTCAATGCAAAGGAAAAGCAATGCAAAAAGGGGGAAATCTTTAATCAATGACCAATCATTTGCGGTGAGAAAACTTTCTGTTTCAAATATTGTGCTGCAGAACATAGTTGCAGCTTGAGGGGAAGGAGAGCCAGCGCTGATGCTATTGCATCATGTGCCTCTCTCTTCTTTCTTTTGTCAGCAGCACCCACCCACCTTCTCTAGCTCATAGTGTGATTTGTTGGTCGCCTTTAGGGACCAAGCAGGAATTTTTGCCTGCCCACTGATTGGCACTGATGGGTCTGCTTTTTTGCCTACTCCATACTGCGTAATGGGTACAGGGGGAGATTTAGATCGGATCCATTTGTTAAATAGGTTAATTTGGTCACTTTGGCTTTTCCCTCCTGTGGGGTGGGAATGTTCGAAAGGGGAACAGTTAAGTTCAGGTGTCCCCCTCAAGCACCTTTCACAGTGATGGGCAGGCCTCAAGGCTTGTTGCCCTGGGCTATGGGGCCGTTGGGCAAGATAGGGACCACTTTTGAGGCTGACCTGTATCATCCTCCTGGAGTTATGGGGCCCTGGAGGGTGGTGATTCAGGAAGGCCTCCTTACCTTTGTGTGTAGCTAAGGGAAGGGGGTTAGGCAGTATAGCTGTACCCCATTTTCCATTTGCAGGGGTTGTCACCCAATTGGCTGCAGGGTTTGCCTAGTATGTTATAGTTTGTTCCCCCAGTAATAGTTTTCCCTCTGCAGGTGGTTTGTATTTAAATAAAGTGACCCACCGTTCAATCCACATGCTGTGTTCAACTCTTTCTTTCCACCTTCAGGCTGCAATAACAACGAATGCCAACTGCATTTGCTGGATTTATTTCTGTTTAGGACAGGAGACAAATAAACAAACATGGCCAATTTCCACTCCCATTTCCATTGGAATTCTCTGGCATCCCTACTCACTTCCTGTTCCTCTGCATTAAAAAAATAAATAAAGTCAAAGTCTATCCTAATCAGGAGACATGCAGATTATCTTTGTATTGGAAGTATGCTTATTTCCTTAATGAGGGAGATGTGAATTTTCTATTTTTTGGGAAGAGCAAGCATGATCCATTTGCATTTCCTATGCATTCTGTGTCATCCTCACATACAAAGTGGAAGCCTGGTTTTCTTCAAAGGTGTGTTCCTGCATAAGGAGGTTCTTTTCATCTCTGACCAATACTCAGTAGAAATTTAAATGGCATCTTTAGCCAATTCATTTTTATTATGCTTAAGGTTGCTGGGGAAGGCAGGTTTGATTACTGTACAATCATTTGTTGTGGCCCAGCTGATTAGCTGATGTTTTCTATTTCTATATATACAACATTGCTTTTGAAGTGTATTGCCTGTTTCTATTGCTAGACTCCTTGAGGCTCTAATGCAAGGCAATGAATATATCAAATGAATTCTGTATACTGTAGATTGGCATAGGCAGTTTCATGACAAGCTATTATCTGAAAAATGAGCCTTATCTGAATGGAATCTTGGAATTATTCCCTAATATGGGGTCACACAATAAAATATCCTTAAAAGGGCTCTTAATATATTTTTAACAAGTCACTTCATGGCATTCTTTATTCACTATTTCCAGGCAAATACAGGAGGAAAGGCTCCTCCACCACAGTGCTGGGAGTCGAAAGTATGCATGCAGACTCTGTAAAAGTAGCATTTTACAGAGGAAATATGAGGAAACTCCATGCCACAGAGCAATAAAGTATACAGTTCTATTCCTTTCCTTGCTTAACAAGCAATAGTCTGGATTCTGGGAAACATCAGTGCTGATTATACTAACGGAAGTGTTTTTCCTTTTCTGTTTCTTTTTCCTGTTGTTTCTTTATCATGTCTGAAGCTTTATTTTACAAATGATTTGCTTATTTCCAATAATTTTGAAAGAGATCATTTACAGTGCCTTGCAAAAGTACTCAGACCCCTGACCAATGCTCTCATATTACTGAATTACAAATGGTACATTGTACCACATGCCCTGATATGTGAAAGGGCTCAATACATGTACTGCTTGGGCCAGAGTTGTCCCTTGTATGGAGAAATTCTGTGTGCATACATCAGTATGCATGTTCAGCCCCTCCATATACCATCCAAATGTGCAGATGGGGGCATGGCCAACACCAGCATCAGTGGGGAATAAAGATGGGGGAGAAATTCAATTAAGTTTGCATCTAAAGGTGAACTTACTTAATTCACATTTTCTGAAACAAGATATGAACCTTCAGAATTTACACTTCTCTGAATTTTGTGATGTTGTTCTCCAGCCAAGTAAGATGTACAAAAATGCATATACTAGTCAAGTGTGCATAAAAATGCATAGCTTAGTGACAATAACATACAAAACACATTATATTAGGGGAAATTAGGCATATAGGAGAAATTTTCACAAAAAGCCTGATGATTTTTCATGAGGATTTTTTTTTAAAAAAATTGCAAACTGATATGGAAATCTGGAGAACCAAGCGTACAATAAGAAAATGAGAAATTGAGAGAAACTGAAACATGACATATTCACCCTTCCCTAAAATGGGGATATAGCATAGCTAGGAAGCCTGGCTCCATGGCCCACCTCACATATCATTTCAATGCGGGTGGTAGGGATGGGGTTCACTGCCTAGTTCTGATCTGCTTGTATTCCAATACTCCATACGTAATTTTTAGCATAAATACTTATGTAAATCCATGGAAGTTAATGGATAACAGTGACTGTAATTATGAAGATAGTTTTGTAAAATCGGGAGAAAAAAATTGGGGGGAAAAAGCTGTGCTGATTACAGCCACGACCTGCTGCAAGAAATCAGTGCCAGTCCACAAAGACAGTGGACTGTCAGATTCAGTCAAAATCTGGTACTAAGTCCGATTTAGCGGATATTCTCCCCCATCCCTAGCTGGTAGGGGGCTGTCTGAACCCCTATAGTGGATGGAAAGATGTTGCATAACAAATCAGCTCTGGCTTAGTGATGGGTAAGCTCCCCTCAGCTGAAATGGGATAAAAAACGTAAGGTGGTATAATTAAATACTCAAAAATGAAATGCCAGTTTTTGAGAGTTCTAAATTGCCTCAAAATGTTTTATGCATTGCATTTTCCCAATGCTACATGAGAATTGTAGTATGAGGGTAGGAAAAGCAGCATATGTCCTGGGCTGAAGCTTGAAGCTAAGAAAAAGCCACCACCTCTGCTCTCTTCCCACACAAATGCACAGCAAGCAGGAATGAAATCTTCACAGTAACCTCCAAGGAAATGCTTTGGTAGTGGGATGGGTGCCAAAGTAAGGTGTCATGGATTCACCTGTCAAAACACCGACAATATGTAGCAATTTGGAGCAAACTGACTATCCAGAAGCAAAGTACTGTGCTTTCAATTCTTAAAGTCAATCTGAGCAATCAAGAATAATTTCACTGGAAAATTAGGCATAAAAGGAATCAGTCTGTGAACATGCTGTGCCAATTTTCTTTCAGGGATTTTGTTTCCCCATTCTCTTTAGGGTTAAGCCTTATGTGGATTGCATTGGACTATAATTCATAATGGAGTAGTTTATAAACTGAAGTAAATTTTCTTTCACAAGGAAGAGCAGATATTGTGGCCTGTCTTACATGTCTTCATTCATAGGTCTGTTCATAAGTCTACATCCATCTACAATCTTTTCTTCTATACATGATGAGTTGAAATACTGATGGTTTCCTTATATTGGTGAAACTATGGAATCAATGCCACCAAAAAAGCATGCAACACGAAACATTAACAACTTAGCGATTGCTGCTAGTTGCTGTTGTTACTGTCCCTCTGGCTATTACCATCGCTATCCAATTTTTTATCTTTGGAAGGAGAGCTGCTAATATTGTTGCGTTAACACGTATTTGCAGCTTTTGTTTTTATGTGGACGTGTGGTGGTGTGTGATGAGAGTGAATGTGTTTGTAAATTGTGTGTGTAAGTCCTAGGTTTATATTATGTGCCTGGGTGAGAGGACTCAGAGTCGAGTGGGGAGATTTGAGGGAGCCCCAATTGGTGTGGTGACGGGCAGAGGGAGATATGGCGTTGTGAGGAAGACTTGCCAGGTGAGGGGAACTCGGCCCAGGCAGCTAACGACTGTGCCTTGTTCCGGTCTTCCTCACATCCACAGGTCTTTTGGTTGCCCTATCAGCCAGCCCTCAGATCTCCAGATGCTGCTTCTAAATGCCAGATCGGTACACAATAAGATCTCCCTCATCCACGATTTAATTGTGGATGAGGTAGCCGATCTGGCATGTATAACTGAGACGTGGGTGGGTGAGCAGGGAGGAGTTAGTCTCTCCCAACTGTGCCCACCGGGATATCTGGTTTAGCATCAGGGTAGATCTGAGGGTTGGGGAGAGGGGGTGGCTGTGGTCTATAGGAGTTCCATCTCCCTCTCCAAGCACCCTGTCCATGTGGTCACTGGTCTGGAGTGTTTGCATCTTATGTTGGGCCATCGAGACAGACTGGGGATTCTGTTGGTGTACCGCCCACCCAGCTGCCCAACGGACTCCCTGACTGAGCTGACGGAGGTGGTCTCAGATGTACTGCTGAGATCCCCCAGACTGTTGGTGCTGGGGGATGTCAACATTCATGCTGAGGCTGCCTTATCTGGGGCAGCTCAGGACTTCATGGCTTCCATGACAACCATGGGGCTGTCACAATATGCTGTTGGCCCAACACATATAGCAGGACATACTCTAGATTTAATTTTCGCCACTGGACAGGGAGATGGTGATCTGAATATAGGGAGTTTTACATCAGTCCCTTTGTCATGGACAGATCACCGCTTGTTGAGGTTTAGACTTACAGCGACTTTTCCCCTCTGCAAGGGTGGGGGATCCATTAAGATGGTCCGCCCCTGGAGACTAATGACTTCTGATGATTTTCAAAGGGCTCTGGGGAGTTTTCCGGCTGATAGGGCTGGCGCTACTGTCGAAGCCCTGGTGGAACTGTGGAATGCAGAAATGACCCGGGCAGTTGACATGATCGCCCCTGTGCGCCCTCTCCTGTGTAGAGCTCATGCAGCTCCATGGTATACTTTGGAGCTGAGAGCAATGAAACAGTATAGGAGACGGCTTGAGTGCAGATGGAGGCGAACTCCTGATGGATGCAATTATGCACTGGTAAGTGCCTATACCAAGTTGTATTTAGGGGCAGTGAGGGCAGCAAAAAAGCAACATTTTGCTGCCACCATTAAATCATCTATCTGCCGCCCAGCGGAGCTTTTTAAAATTGTCCGAGGGCTACTGCATTCTGGCCCTACGGACATGGTGGAGTCATCTGAGGCGCGCTGTAATGAATTTGCTAGGCACTTCCAGGATAAAATCTCTTGCATCCGCCAGGACTTGGACTCCAATGTTATAGCAGTTGAATCGAATGAGGTGTCCAGAGCACAGCCTTGTCCCGATTTCCTGGATGAGTTTCAGTTGGTACAGCTTGAGGACGTTGACAAGGTGCTTGGACTGGTGCGTGCAACCACTTCTAGGTTGGATCCTTGCCCTTCTTGGCTAATAAAAGCTAGCAGGACTGGAACGGCTGGCTGGGCCAGGGAAGTGATTAATGCCTCATTGCGAGAGGGAGTGGTCCCTGGCCACCTGAAAGAGGCAGCAGTAAGACCACTTCTGAAGAAACCGTCCCTGGACCCAGAAAATTTTAACAACTGTAGGCCGGTAGCTAATGTCCCATTCCTGGGCAAGGTCCTGGAACGAGTGGTTGCCAGCCAGTTCCAGAAACTCTTGGATGAAACTGATTATCTGGATCCATTTCAGTCGGGCTTTAGACCCGGTTTTGGCATGGAGACAGCCTTGGTCGCCCTGTACGATGACCTTTGACGGGAGACAGACAGGGGGAGTGTGACCCTGCTGATCCTCCTTGACCTCTCAGCGGCTTTTGATACTATCGACCATAGTATCCTTCTGGGACGACTCACTGATCTAGGAGTAGGCGGTACTGCTTGGCAGTGGTTCCGCTCCTACTTGGCGGGCCGTCTCCAGAGGGTTGTGCTTGGGGAGCATTGCTCGGCACCCTGGGACCTTCAGTATGGAGTTCCGCAGGAGTCAGTTCTGTCCCCTATGCTTTTTAATATCTATATGAAGCTGCTGGGTGCGGTCATCAGGAGCTTTGGAGTACATTGCCATCAGTATGCTGATGACATGCAGCTCTATTTCTCCTTTTCATCTTTTTCAGGTGAGTCTGTCGACATGCTGAACCGATGCCTGGCTGCAACACTGGACTGGATGAGAGCTAACAAACTGAGGCTTAATCCAGACAAGACTGAGATGCTGCTGGTAGGAGGTTCTCCTGACCGGATGGCGGATGTTCGACCTGTTCTAGATGGGGTTGCACTCCCCCTGAAAGAGCAGATTCGTAGCTTGGGAGTCCTTTTAGAACCATCCCTATCACTTGAGGCTCAGGTAGCCTCGGTGGCACAGAATGCTTTTTACCAACTTCGGCTGGTGGCCCAGCTACGCCCCTATCTGGACAGAGAGAGCCTTGCTTCAGTAGTTCATGCCCTGGTAACCTCTAAATTAGATTACTGCAATGCACTCTACGTGGGGCTGCCTTTGAAGACGGTTCGGAAACTGCAGCTCATGCAGAATGCAGCGGCCAGACTATTAACGGGGACCAGACGGTCCAAACATATAACACCAATTCTGGTCCGCTTGCATTGGCTGCCTATATGTTTCTGGGTCCGGTTCAAAGTGCTGGTTCTAACCTACAAAGCCTTACATGGCACAGGACCACAATACCTGATGGAACGCCTCCCCCGATATGAACCTACCCGTACACTACGCTCAACATCGAAGACCCTCCTCCGAGTGCCTACTCATAGGGAAGCTCGGAGGGTGGCAACAAGAAAAAGGGCTTTTTCAGTGGTGGCCCCTGACTTATGGAACAATCTTCCTGGGGAGATACGCCTGGCGCCAACACTTCTATCTTTCCGGTGCCAGGTTAAAACTTTCCTCTTCGCCCAGGCATTTTAATATGTTTTAGTATGTGTTGGAATTGTTTATTTCTTAAAAATTTTAAAATCTTTTTAATGTGTTTTAAATTGTTAATATGTGTTTATTGTATTTTGATGTTAGTCTTGTGAACTGCCCAGAGAGCTTCGGCTATGGGGTGGTATATAAGTTTAATAAATAAATAAATAAATAAATAAATAAACTTACTAGTGTGAATCACAACAGATTTAGCAACCACTTATTTTTGTATCTGTCACAGAATGAAATGCCTGTACAATATCAAGGTAATGAAAAACAAGCTAATGTGGCAGATTTAGCTCAAGTGGTTTGCTCAAAAGGCATCTAAACCCCACATATTTTACATCCTCTCATTTGTGTGATATCAGGGTGGTGACAGTGGTTGACTTACAATCCATGGATTGAACTACCAGTAAAGCCAATGCATCTACTTCCTTCTGTTCAAAGGAAACCAAATGTATCAGAAACAGATTGTGAAGAAATGTGCAGTCCTAGGATGAATACCACAGAAATATTTGCTTTCTGGGAAGTGTTTTAAAACTAGGTTAATCACTTCCCCTTTTTCTGATTCAATTTATGGGAAAAACAGTCATTTCCTCCAACCAAAATGAAGAGGGCATAGTAACAGACTAAAGGCAAATATCAGTAAAATACATTCTGGAAGCAGCCAGGGGAAAATAAATGTTTTGAGCAGCAGTTGATGAGTGGTGCACTGGAAGGTTAAGAAACCGCAAGAGGCTGCTGCGGCGGCTGTTGCTGCGGGGCAACCAAGAGGGAGGGGAACCTGTGACCCAGCAGGAGAACATAGAACCATAGAATAGTAGAGTTGGAAGGGGCCTATAAGGCCATCAAGTCCAACCTCCTGCTCAATGCAGGAATCCAAATGAAAGCATTCCCAACAGATGGCTGTCCAGCTGCCTCTTGAATGCCTCCAGTGTCGGAGAGCCCACTACCTCTCTAGGTAATTGGTTCCATTGTCGTATGGCTCTAACAGTTAGGAAGTTTTTCCTGCTGTCCAGTTGAAATCTGGCTGCCTGCAACTTGAGCCCATTATTCTGTGTCCTGCATTCTGGGACAATCATGAAGAGATCCCGGTCCCCCTCTGTGTGGCAACCTTTCATGTACTTGAAGAGTGCTATCATATCTCCCCTCAGTCTTCTCTTCTCCAGGCTAAACATGCCCAGTTCTTTCAGTCTCTCCTCATAGGGCTTTGTTTCCAGTTCCCTGATCATCCTTGTTGCCCTCCTCTGAACCTGTTCCAGTTTGTCTGTATCCTTCTTGAAGTGCGGAGACCAGAACTGGATGCACTATTCAAGATGAGGCCTAACCAGTGCTGAATAGAGGGGAACTAATACTTCACACGATTTGGAAACTATACTTCTGTTAATGCAGCCTAATATAGCATTTGCCTTTTTTTGCAGCCACATCACACTGTTGGCTCATATTCAGCTTGTGATCAACGACAATTCCAAGATCCTCTTATGAGTCGTATTGCTGAGCCAGGTATCCCCCATCTTATAACTGTGCATTTGGTTTCTTTTTCCTAAGTGTAGAACTTTGCATTTATCCCTGCTGAATTTCATTCTGTTGTTTTCAGCCCAATGCTCCAGCCTATCAAGGTCCCTTTGAATTTTGTTTCTGTCTTCAACGGTATTAGCTATGCCCCCCAATTTTGTATCATCTGAAAATTTGATAAGCATGCTTTGTACCTCCTCATCCAAGTCGTAAATAAAAATGTTAAAGAGCACTGGGCCCAGGACCGAGCCCTGTGGTAGCCCACTCATTACTTTTGCCCAGTTTGAGAAGGAACCATTGATAAGCACTCTTTGAGTATGATTCTGGAGCCAGCTGTGGATCCACCTGATAATTGTTCCATCCAGCCCACATTTAGCTAGCTTGCTAATCAGAATATCATGGGGCATGTGAGATGCCCCATCTTCAGATGTGAGATGAAAATGGAGGCAGAAGGAGGCTGGACAAACTTACACCATGCTATTGTGCAGCTGGTAGGAGTGCTCAATGCAGGGTTGATATCCAAAGCCCACCCTAGGATTTCCTACTTGTCAGCAGTCCTGTGCCTCCATGATGCTGACTCCAGACACCCCCTGCTTTCATTGGTGCCTTGCATTTCCTTCCAGTAAGGGCAACGGGTCCTTTGCCCATTTGGCCTTCTCTCATAACTCAGCAGTGGCCACTCATTCCTGCTGCTTACATTCAGTGCACAACTTTATTGGCTGCTCCTGAAAATGTGCAGAAATCACTGTTGCTCAGATTCTTAATTTTCTGTCTACTGTGCATGTTGACTTTAAAATCTAATGAAATTGCCAGTTCTACGAGCTTTTCTTTGGTTGAAATAATCCACTTCCATTTGGCAAATTAAAAAAGTGAAGTTTCACATTTCAAATATTTCGATTACTGCAAAAAACGTTAAGCAGTGACATCAACTGCAGTAAGCAGAATTCTCTATGCGAAGAGGATACAACTCAATGGTGGAGCACAATTTTTGCAGACAAAAAGCTTTGGTGTTGTCAGATTAAAGGATCTCAGGGAAAAGGGCTGGGAGAGATCTGTGCCAGAAAACTTGGAGAGCTGCTGTCAGTCAGAGCAGACAATAGCCGCCAAAATAGACCATCGCCCAGACTCTGTATAAGAAAGCTTCACACATTTATTTTCAAACACAAACTACACCAAATGTAAGTAGGCGGAACAGCATTTGGAATAAAGAAAATATCTGTATTTAACTATTTAAAACCACGAGTCCTGTTTACACGTCAGGAAACTCTGTAGAATGAATGATAGGCAGCAAGACTGGGCATATCCAATGCATTCCTGAAACATCTCACCTCTATGCATTTGCACATTCTGTATTTATGAGGATGTTGTGTCCGTACGCACATGCCTTAAAACTCTCATACTTCTCAAGTAAAACTGAGGATAGGGATCATGCTGTCAGGCTTGCAGAACAATACTAACCTTATCTGGGAGCAGCAAGGTGGTACACTGAAACCACTGCTGGCCGGGGGTGAAAGGTGAGTGGGTGGTGGGTTTTGTTTTTTTTCAGATTCAGGTAAATGGCTTTGGAAGATCAGTGGATGCATGGTCTGCTCTGATGCACAACACCCACATAACACCCTATTTTGGTGCTTGATGCTGACTATTGTCAGCAGAAACACTACTGGTAGTAACATTCCATCATCTGTATGTTCTGTGCACAGTAATGGGGCATTTATGATGCAGAATCCTTCTTCCATCAGTTGAGGCCATTGGATGGGCATGTCCACTATATTTTAACCTCCTTCAGCAGCAAATACCTGGGTTTGCACACTTGGAACTGAGTTAAAATCCCCCCTTTCTACCCCATTCACAGAAAGCAAATGGTGGTGGTGATTTTTAGGGAGTAAATTCTTTGATAGGTTCATGGGGTTACTACTGGTGGCAGCAGCAAAGGTTTTGACACTAGCCTGTAGATCTACTTTCAGTAGCCACAATTTTGACCCAAAATGCCATGTAAAATTGTTCCAGGAAGGTTTTTTTTGGGGGGGAGTGTATGGCAGCCACTCCTAACTACCACCATTTTTTGGTGGCCTACAGCCTGTAACCCCCTTTAGGATGCACACTTTAATGTGGTAAGGGGGTTTGAGAGTGTTGAAGAATCTGAGAGCAATGCCGTCAGGAGTCTAGAGCAAGAGGCTAGACTCCTAGCAGGGGCACCCATGGCAGAATGGTCAAAGCTGAGACACCAGACTAAGATGCATCCAAACTCAGAGGAAGGCAATGGTAAACCACCTCTGAATATCTCTTACCACAAAAACCCTATGAACAGAGTATCCAAAATGTAACACATGATAGTGCTGGAAGATGAGACCCCCAGGTCAGAAGGCACTCACCGAGCTACTGGGGAAGAACAAAGGACAAGTACGAGTAGCACTAATGACTAATGACACAGCTGGGTCAAAGCCAAAAGGAAGCCCAGAGGCTGATGCGCACAGATGCGAAAGGAGAGTCCGGAGTTGTACGATGCACACAATAGGAACATGGAATGTGAGAAGCATGAACCAGGGAAAGTTAGAAATTGTCAAGCAAGAAATGGAGCGTATCAACATTACAATACTTGGTGTGAGTGAATTAAAATGGACTGGAATGGATGTGAAAGTTGGACAGTGAAAAAGGCAGATAAGAGAAAAATCAACTCATTTGAAATGTGGTGCTGGAGGAGAGCTTTGCGCATACCATGGACTGCGAAAAAGACAAATAATTGGGTGTTAGAACAAATTAAACCAGAACTGTCACTAGAAGCTAAAATGATGAAACTGAGGTTATCATACTTTGGACACATCATGAGGAGACATGATTCACTAGAAAAGACAATAATGCTGGGAAAAACAGCAGGGAGTAGAAAAAGAGGAAGGCCAAACAAGAGATGGATTGATTCCATAAAGGAAGCCACAGAGCTGAACTTACAAGATCTGAACAGGGTGGTTCATGTCAGATGCTGTTGGAGGTCACTGATTCATAGGGTCGCCATAAGTCGTAAGTGACTTGAAGGCACATAACAACAACAACAACAGCCTGTAAATGCCAAGAGGAACTCTGTCACTATCTTCTGTGATGGCAGAGCAAAGGAAGGAAGGAACGAAGAAAGGAAGGAACGAAGGAATGAAGGAAGGAACAAAGGAAGGAACACCACTACCACCTATGAATCTTGCAAAGAAAAATTTGCTTGCCCATGAATTGCCCAACTCCTTCCAGTTTCAGATGCTTTTGAATTTCACTACCCATGTGAAAATTTTCAAGTGAGACATTTCAGGTCTGCCCTTAGTGTTGGAGAATTCTTAGGAAAATGGAAATAGGAGTTATCCAAGTTACATAATTTCACCACAGTGGAGAGTGAGACAAATAAGGGAGTTTTTGACGGAAGATGACCTGGAGCAGAAGAGAAACAGAACAGGGCTGCTTGTGATGAACACAGGGCAGAATGGAAAATAATGCCTTCCTACATCCCTATCTGCATTAATCAGACTTTGTATATGTATAAGACAAGTCTCTGATGTTCCACAGGTTGAACTGAGCTAGGCTCATTGGTGGGTGGAGTGGGTGGATACCCATGGTGCCTTTATTTTGCAGTTCACTGTTCCAATTTGTGAACAGGGTGATAAAGGATGCAGCAAATAACTGTTAGAGATGTGGTGCTACTGAGTTCCTGAAGAATATGCATTTTTATGTAAAGAGGCAGAATGGTTTTATTGATAAAAGACAGGTTTAGCTATGACTTCGTTTCTGCACATCTTTCCCCTTGATACGAATTACTGTAGAACAAGAGGATTAACATTAGACCTCCAATTGTCCACTCTTAACATTTCTGTGGAAGTCTACGTATGGATCAACTTCCTACTAGAATCTACTGCACATTTGCATGTGCATTTTGTACTGTACTTCACAAAATACTGTATTTCACAAAATAATGGTTTCTAATAATACTCAGGACAGTAGCTAAATTGCGAAAAGTACTAGCTAATGATGCCAAGAGTTTAACCAATGCTGCAATTGTCAGAAAAATGGATTGCTACTTTGGTAACCATCAATCATCCTGGCTGGCATGAGATCAAAATAAATATAGCAAAAAAGTTATCTAATAGCTTTAATGTACTGCACATAGGAAAACTTGAAATAATTCCTGTCCTTCTGAACACATTTTTGTTGCTTACCAACCAAGCCACAAGTTGTGTCTAATCTAACTTTTTTCTCAAACAGCATCAAAGCATCTATCAATGATGGAAAACTTTTTTCCTGCATTCAAGTACGTATTTATTCTCTCTCTGTAGGCTACTGACAATGTGATTCTCTTCTGGAATTACTGGAGCACTCTCCATTTGAGAATTCTTCTTTCTTTATCTGAATATTAGGATCTTTAACCTCTTATTTTGATTTTGTTTTGGGGTTTTTTTGGAACAGTTTACAGGGAAAATCGTGGGCTGATGGTGGCTTCACTTAAATCCAAACCCTGATACCTCAACGTTAGTAGGCCTGAACTGAAGGAAGTGGATGCTGGGAAGAGCTGAAAGTGTAGCTAGTGCTGCACTGAAAATTCTTGTTCTATTTTTGTGGGACCATTTTTCACCACAAATATACAGCTGCTTTTGAGGTGGAGGTGGTGCTGAACGTCATACAATTTTTCATGGACGTTTTTGGTATACCATGGTTTATAGATGAGATAGCCAAGGACTCTTTCTTTTACTTTTTGTAAAGGCAGGGGTCAGCCATATTTTTTAAAGCTCAGAATAGCTCAGGGAATAACAGTTTAGTCATGACAAATCATTGTTCTCATAGGCTTGCGGGAACAGGAAACATGGCCTAGAGGCTTCGGGGAGGCTTACTGCCACTACCAGCTTAACAAAAAACTTTTAAAAGGTGGGCAGTTCTTGTAAGTCAATCCTCCCACCCAAGATTTCCTGCTCTCAAACTCTGAGGGTATTTTCTTGTTGCTTCACAACCCACACATTGCCAAAATATGAAGAATAGACCTGTGATCCTGATCCCCCCTCACTGGGGGATAGTTTGGGGTTTTTTTCTGGGAGGGGGAGTCCCCCTGAGTGGGAGGCAGGGGGAAGGAGCATAGAACTTGAAATAATTCCTCTGTTGTCCTCTATTTGTTGTCCTCATTTTATTTTATTTAGATTGTCCGCCTTTTGGGGGCAAGGCCTTGTTTTTATTGTTTTGTTTTATGTACAGTGCCATGTGCATGTGATGGCGCTATATAAATAAATGATAGTATGTTCCAACAGGCAATATGGGATGTGCTTCCTATTCTTAGATTATAATCCAAATTTTTGTGCTGCATGTGGTTTTATTGTGGGATGGTGTCAAGATGAGTCTGAGCCCACCTCTACAAACAGCAAGCAATGGGTGGTATTCAATGCTAGACAGATGCAACAGATACAACTAACTTAGGTTTCAATGGGTCTACTCTTAGTTGAATATGACCCAATATTCCTCACTCTTGGTTCTCGGTATTTATAGAAGGCCAGGCGTCAGGAGACTCCATACTGCATTCCAATTGATGTTCCCATGCCTATTCCTCTCTGCACTTGAGGAGGGCTCTGGGCCTTGAGATTGTACATGCCCCAGTAGCTCATCATGCTAGGTTCCAGCTCCAGAAACTGAGGTTCCTAGTTCATCCCTCAGCAATCCTGACACTGTGGTACTAGAATAGGCAATTTGTAGGACTTAATCTGCTGTTCCAGTACCCAACAATAAATATCTGTACATCTGATTGAACTTTATAGTTTCATCCAAGGCTGCTTTATCAGTGTCATGCCTTTAGTGAAAACTGTTCTTGGAATTAAATGGAGGGAAATCCTGCTGACTTCTGTATGCTTTGGATTAATGAGCTGTTTGGGCAGGTGTCTGAAATAGAAGAAAACCAGCTGATATAACTTTATTTTAAAGATACAAAATACCTGGTCATTAAAATTTGTAAAATTAAGTTAAGCTGTTAACTTTAATATAGCATTTTTGAGAAAGGCATTCTGAGACATTCAGCCTTCTTGACTGGAATTTCTTCCTCAGCAAAATATGAGCAGAGCTTTCAGTATAACTTATATCACTTTTTCCATGAAAGTGCCTTCAAAGAGTTTTGTGTGTGTGCGTGTTTCATTTTAAATACTCAACAAGAAAATAAACATAAATGAAAGCAAGCTAATTAGGGTGATGTTAATTTCAGTAGGAGTGATACTGTGATTTTATACATATACTTAGCTTGGAATAAGTCCCATTAAATTCAGTAGAGCTTATTTTGGGGCAGAGCTGTAGTAGATAGTACGCTTGCACGGTTATTCAGCTAAACCCCAAGACCACAATACAGCTAAAACCAAGCATAACTACAATCCACTTCATGTGTTATATGAGTGAAGGGCACTCCATGAGATGAAGAAGTGGGACCCCCCCCAATGTCATGAATCTCCCTGCCCCCAACATCCATGTATTGATTATGAATACTTGATGAAGGGGAAGCCAAGATGTGTAGAGCCCACGTGCATAGGCTTCCACATGTTCCGGAACCCTTATTGTGCAGGGTTCCAGATCATGTGGAAATGCATGTGTGTAGAATTCTATGTGCACATGCTTCGCCTCCTTCAGATATCCATGCTCAATGTGTATGTTAGGTCTGATGTCATGCAGGGCTGATGTCATATGGGATGCTAGGAGTGAATATGGGGAGACACAAATGTCAGGTGAAGCCCCCTTTATACGTATAACTCATGGAGGGGCCTTAAATCCCATCAAAACCAATGGCATAACTAATATAATGCTTCTTATGACTCTAATATCTTATGGATAAAAAAAAGAATAAAAAATGGAGCACAGCAATAATGGGAAGCATGACTGCAGTAAAGTGAAGTTAGGACTAACTTTAGATGGATTGATAAAACAGCTTGAGTTGAAACTCTGTTTTGTCAAAATACTTAAACAGCCATACTGTTAAAGGTAGTCATAACTAAGTCTCATTGAAACCAAACAAAATTTATTATGAAGGAGGCAGAAAGAGGACAACAAAAGAGCTGGCCTCTTGCAAGCTACCTTGGGAGCAGACCAGAAGGAGGACTGAGCATGGAGATGTGATGATACCATCCCAATTCCCTTGCTCGGCCTGCTCTCGCTCTGCTGGTAAAGGAGAGTTTGATCTGTCTACCTGTTGTTACACATGTCTCTGGGTACTTTATTTATTTATTTTGCATTTATTTATAAAAGTATTTATATACCAGTTTCTCACAAAACATCAGGGCAGTATAGCACAACATAAAAACATACTGGCGTGTATGTGCACTTTACATTTGATCCTTAAAACATGCTTGAAAAAGGGGATCATTTACATGGGTTGACCATGGACTTTTGAATGTTGCATTACTAGCCAGCCAGGAAAAGTGTTTTCCCAGAATGCTTGCAATTTCATTGCTCTCATTACTGGCTTAAGTACTTGCAGTTGATGTCAGGGGTGTTTCTGGGCATGGACCAATGTCCCATCTTCAGTTTCAGCTGATAAAAGGGCTGGCCACTTCAGTTAACAATGAAGGGGAAGGCACTTTGGGGAGTGGCAGGTGCACCCCCCCCAATGTCAGTTTGGAACTGAATTGCTGACCAGATCCTGGAGAAGAACAGGCCTGTGACCCTGATCCAGCATGAGACTTTGGATGGGGAAAAGTTTGGGGTTTGAGGGAGGGGGTTCCCCAGAGTGGGAGACAGGGGGAATGTGCTTCCTATTATTAGTCTTTTAATTATAATCTTTAATCCTAATTTTTGTGCTGCGTGCGGTTTTACTGTGGGAAAGTGTCAGGATATGTCTAGGTGGGCATATGACAGGGAGTTACTGTCTCAGCTTTGACATCAATTTTGGGGGACATGGGCAGAGAGAGGCATTGTTTGGATGGCTGAATACTATTTGGGGCAGAGGCCCAAGTATGTGGCCATCCCTTTTCACCCCCTCCACCAGAAGTAACTGGGCACTTATCCGCTGAGACCTCTGGTATGACAGTGCTATTACTTAATGCCAGGTCATTCTGAAATAAGACCATGCTCAGTGGCTGACCTGGCATCTATCATTGAACTGGGTGGATCTGACCTAACACAGTTGTACCCACCTGGGTATTCAGTGCAGCACCAGGCCAGACTAGATGGTCAGAAAGGGGGTATCACCATTGTCCATAGCAGCTCCATCTCCTTCACCATAAAACCTCTTGATCTCGGAGCAGGCTTAGAGTGTCTACGTCTGGTGTTGGGTCAGGGACATGGGCTGCATTCACATATGGGGCTTATTGCATTGGTTTAATGGATTAAAATGGCAGCGCTTCTGTCCTGGCTTATAAAATGCCTTTCACACTGCAGTGCCTGTTGTGTTAAGGAACCATGGCTTGTTCAGCTGATAAACCAGCATTTAGCACAACTGTTTTTCACACTGCTGCAATGAACAGCACCTTGTTTTCATCCCTCACTTGTTATACACATGCACACTTAGTTCCCCCATAGTTCACTGCTTGAGTTAGTGTCTGGACACAGGGGTGTGTGTCGGAAAAGGAAGAAGGGAATGCTGCTACCTGCGCCTATGCCAGAGTACAATTTTCATCAGGAAAAAACCATGTCACACACATAAAGGGCAGGAATGCATTGTATGCTGGGATGCCTGTCACTAACAGCAGCTGTAGCTAACGCAAAGCTCCTGTGATCTTCCGGGTTCCCAGGCATGCAAACGGATTATTTCTAGTATTACTTATCATGACAATTAGTGCTAAACTTCCACTATATTCCACTAGATTTCTGGAACTAGCTTTTATGTTTTGTGAAAGGTCAAATATAATGAGCAAATTGCCAGATAAGAAATCATCAGAATGATGGAATAAAGTGTAGTGTGAACACAGCCAGAGACTGGGGATGCTGACTCCCTGAATGAGCTGGCTGAGATGGTTTCTAGTGTGGTATTGGAGGACCTTAGGATAATAATCCTGGGTTCTTTTAACATCCACACAGAGAGCTCTATTAAACAGGCTTGGGACTTCATGGCTCCCACAGCAACCATGGGACTGTCTCAAATGGTCATTAGTCCAACAGATTGAGCAGGGCATACCCTTTGCCAGTAACATCTGAAGGTAGGGGCTATGCAGTACACCCCAATGTAATGGTCTGACCATCTGATGAAGTTTGGATCCTAGGTGCTAATTTCACCCTTTAGGGGTGATGAACCCATTTGGATAGTCCGCCTCTGGAGACAGATGGAATCTGATGAATTCCTGAATGCTCTGGGGATTTTTCAGTGGAGAAAGTTTGCAATCTTGTTAAAGTCCTTGTCTTGCTGTAGAATAGCAAGATGAGACACGCATATGACATGATTGCCCATGAACATCCTTTCTAGCATTGCAGAGCCCAACTGGCTTCCTCATGCTCCGGAGAGCTTCAGACAAGGAAACTGGATGAAGTGGATGAAGAGCTCAACTGGTGAAAGTCTCACTCTGAAGTCAACCAAACACTGATTAATGCACATAATTATTCTTGCCACATGGCAGTGTGGGCAGTAAAGGCATACTTCACAGCCTGCATTACATCCTCAAGCAACTGAACAGCAGAGCTCTTTTGAGTGGTCTGGACGCTCCAAACTGAAGTGTCCAATATCATAGTTTGCTTTGTTGTGAGATCACTTTCAGTTTATGTAAATGGATGTGGGATCACTTTCAGTCTGTGCAGATTGATGATGTGGACAAGGTGCTTGCGGCTCTACATCCAATGACCTCCTGACTGCAGCTTCTCTTGGTTGGGTCCAGACTGTGGTTAATGCTTCACTGCAAGACAGAGTGACCACTACTGCTTTGAAAGAGGTGATTGTACAGTCACTGGCTTTGGATGCATTTGTTTGAACTTCTATCCCAGTCTTTCCCAACTAGTGGGCCACTAGATGTTGTTGGACCACAACTCCCATCAGCCTCAGCCAGCATTGCCAATGGTCAGGAAAGATGGGAATTATGATCCAACAATACCTGGTGGCCCACTAGTTGGGAAAGCCTGTTCTAACCAGTTGCAAACATGTCTTTTTAGGGAGGATGGTGCAGAGGCTTGTGGTAGGGCAAACTCATTCCAGTTCAGGCCTACTCATGGGACCTAATTAGTCACCTTGAAAGGAGGACAAGGAGAGCACAGATTTCATAGGTGCACTCCTTGGAAGGACTAGTAGAATGCCTGAAATTGCATGCCATTTAGATGGAACAACAAAACACAAAAGCAGGAGAAGAGTAGCTGGTTCCCCTATTGAAAGTGATGGGAAGTTTTTAAGATGTACAAATGGCCTATAAAATTGGGCTCCTTTGCCCAATCTGTCTGAAATTTGGCAGGCTTGATGTCCTAGATGAATGGGTAGTAGAATGCCTGACAATACCATGCCATTTTGTTGGACAGCATGGAAGTTACATGCAGCAGAAGACTGGGACTAAGGGGTGAAACAAACACAGTGCAAATGATTTGAAAATGAAATCAATACAATTCAAATGAGTGGAAAATTTAATTGATTAAGCTTTTTAAAATGAAAATGAATAGAAAAACGAGATGTTTGTTTCTTGCACAGCCTTATTTATGCATTGGAGTGGTAAACTGCCCCATCATTGGTGCAGTAACAGTTACTGCCTTTGATCCATTAGTATATTTTCCAGCTACCTACAATGGAATGACAGTGCCATGTAAAACCTTTTTTTTTTTTTGCCACAAATGGAAGTGAGACTGGTAGTAGGTCCAGCACGCCATTCTAAGATGGTTTACTAGCCCAGAAGCCAAATCATCTGTGCATCTATTTTAACAGTGAGGACTTTTTCAAGGCACAAGTGCTGTATACATGTGTATGCACCACTGGAGCTAAATCTGCCCCATAACATTAGGCTTCTAATTTAAGCCAGCTGTCTTCTACTATGGTCTTTAGGGGCATTACAGCTGGCTTCCAGTACAAGAATGTCAGCTTAAGTGGTTAGTGAATTACAGGCTTTTCCTATCCTTTTATCAATCATCCTTTCCATTCGTCTTCCAAAAACAGCTTCTGCTACTTTTTAGATGCTAACTTTCCCCTTGCTTGATAGGAAGGAAAAACATATAGTTTGCTTGATTTTTTTAAAGTAATTACCATAATATCAGTTGTTCAGATGCCTTTTAAAAAACATTTTATAGGATGCTATTCAAGTATCACCTTTGGTTTCCAGGCGTCAGCATTCTATTTCAGATCAAAATATACAGCACTTTCTTTTCTCTTCTCTCTCTCTTGCTTTTTTCTTGGAACCACATGCAATATCAATCAGAAGCTACGAAGATATTTCTGTAATTAAATTTGGGCATGCAGAACTTAGGATAGCTATGTATGCAGATGATAACTTTGACTTACCCAATGAACCCAATCAAGCAACCAACAGACATTTTATCTTTATTCAGTAAAGCATCTGGTTATGAAGCAAACCTAAATACTGTATGCCTGAATGGTTTGCATTAATATGCCATTTGAAACCAAATAGCAATTAACTATAGTTAGCAATTTACAATGGAAAGACAAGCCAATCAGATACATGTCCTGATCTCAAGCCAAAGAATATAATCATAATATGAATCACTGCTATTGAAAAAGATACAAGCAAATGATTAACACTCAACCTAGCATGGCTTAGAACAGCCACAGTTAAAATTAATATTCTACTACAAATACTATTTTTATTTATGAATATCACATTGGGACTCACTTACACAACATTATACAGTTGGGAAAAGATCATAACAAAAGTTATATGGCAGAATAACCTTTCTAAGCAGAATTATCATTCAAGGAAGAATAACCCTCCTCTATGTTCCTGGTAGTAATTAAGGAGGCCTAAGGATACAAAATATGATACAATACTATCATGCTGTAAGACTAACTTCTATTAGGCTGCAACCCTACCTTCCTGCCCATCTGGTCCCACGGGTGATACATGCCCTGGTCTTCTCCTGCTTAGACTACTGTAATGCACTCTACATGGGGTTATCCTTGAAAACGGTCCGGAAATTACAACTGATACAGAATGCGCCGGCACGTTTGATTAAGAACAGCCGTCGCCGTGATCATATCACTCCAGTGTTAATAGATCTACACTGGCTACCAGTTGTTTACCGTGCCCAATTCAAGGTGTTGGTGTTGACCTTTAAAGCCCTATACGGTTTCAGCCCAGTTTATCTGAAGGAGCACCTTCAGCATCACCAATTATGCCGCCTAACAAGATCAGCCACACAAGACCTTCTCTCGGTCCCGCCAGTTAAGACAGCGAGGCTGGTGCGGACCAGAGAGAGGGCATTTTCGATTGTGGCCCCCACCCTCTGGAACTCCCTTCCTTTTGACCTCCGCCATGCCCCTTCCTTGATAGGTTTCCGCCGGGCCTTAAAGACCTGGCTGTTCAGGCAGGCCTACGGGACCTCTGGGGTGGGTTAGTTTTTAATATGGTAATATTATTATTGTTGTGGTCCTCTTTGGCTTTTATTGTATTTTTACTGTGAAGTTGTACGTTGCCTAGAGTGGCCGTTAATTCGGCCAGATAGGCGACTCACAAATAAAATTTTATTATTATTATTATTATTATTATTATTATTATTATTATTATTACAAATTGGTACCAACCAGATAAATGCAATTATAGCAGAACAGGAACATACTAAGGGGAACTTCACAGATCTGTTATGGTTTAAAACATATAGTATAATGCATGATCCCACTATCTTGTTATCAAGAAAATCAAAATCAACCATCAAAGGTTGGTGCAAATTCCAACAGTACTTCAGTCCTGGACTATCATCTCTTACCTCAGCAATTTTTAATGAGCAAATAAAAACTCCTCATAACTTATTATTTTTCAGCTTGACATCAAAATCCAATTTACCAATTTATAGGTGGATAATCAGTGATCATATTATACAGTGACTCTTCTGAAAAGACACATCATGGAAAACTATGGAATGCTTTAAAAAAATGGGAGTGCCACAGCATCTGATTGTCCTGATGCGCAACCTATACTCTGGACAAGAGGCTACTGTAAGGACAGAAAATGGAGAAACCGATTGGTTCCCAACTGGAAAGGGTGTGAGACAGGGGTGTATTTTATCACCCTATTTGTTTAATCTATATGCAGAACATATCATACGGAAAGCGGGATTGGACCAAGATGAAGGAGGTGTGAAAATTGGAGGGAGAAATATCAATAAATTTAAAATATGCAGACGATACCATACTACTGGCAGAAACCAGTAATGATTTGAAATGAATGCTGATGAAAGTTAAAGAGGAAAGCACAAAAGCAGGACTACAGCTGAATGTCAAAAAGACTAAAGTAATGACAACAGAAGATTTATGTAACTTTACAGTTGACAATGAGGACACTGAACTTGTCAAGGATTATCAATTCCTTGGCCCAGTCATTAACCAAACTGGAGACAATAGTCAAGAAATCAGAAGAAGGCTAAGACTGGGTAGGGCAGCTGTGAGAGAACTAGAAAAGGTCCTCAAATGCCAAGAGGTATCACTGAACACCAAAGTCAGGATCATTCAGACCATGGTATTCCTGACCTCTATGTATGGATGTGAAAGTTGGACAGTGAAAAAGGTGAACAAGAGAAAAATCAACTCATTTGAAATGTGGTGCTGGAGGAGAGCTTTGTGCATACCATAGACTGCGAAAAAGACAAATACTTGGGTGTTAGAACAAATTAAACCAGAACTGTCACTAGAAGCTAAAATGATGAAACTGAGGTTATCATACTTTGGACACATCATGAGAAGACATGATTCACTAGAAAAGACAATAATGCTGGGAAAAACAGCAGGAAGTAGAAAAAGAGGACGGCCAAACAAGAGATGGATTGATTCCATAAAGGAAGCAACAGAGCTGAACTTACAAGATCTGAACAGGGTGGTTCATGACAGATGCTGTTGGAGGTCACTGATTCATAAGGTCACCATAAGTCGTAATCGACTTGAAGGCACATAACAACAGCAACGATGGCTATCTTCAATTCATCACTTTCCACCACAAATAGTTGCTGGGGATCAGCATGCTGGAGAATGGGCTCTGAGGAAAACAACTGCTTCAGCTCCTCAAATGCTTGTTGGGCCGCTTTCGACCAATGAAAGGGTCCAGGGCCTTTCAGGCAGTCAGTGAGCAGAGCGATCAGGTTCAAAAAAGCGGCAAAGAAGCACCTGTAGTAGTTAGCAAATCCCAGGAAATGCTGAAGGTCCTTTTTGGTTTGGGGAGGGTGCCAAGAGAGCATACTATGCACCTTCTCCAGGTCCATCTCCACTCCTGCTGGAGAGATGCGATAGCCCAAGAACTCCAAAGTGATCAGGTCAAATCCACACTTCTCCAGCTTGGTGTACAAGTGATGTTCTCTCAGTCTATGCAGAACCACCTTCACATGGGTCTCATGCTGCTCTGGGGAATTAGAGTAAATAATAATAATAATAATAATAAATGTCATCTAAATAAACTATCACAAATCAGATAATCCTGGAAGATGTCATTCATGAGATTTTGGAAGACAGCTGCAGCATTCGATAGTCCGGACGGCATGACCAGGTATTCAAAGTGTCCATAGCGGATCTTGAATGTGGATTTCTACTCATCCCCCTCCTTAATTCTGGCCAAATTGTAAACTCCACGTAAGTCCAGTTTGGTGTAGATTTTTCCTGACTATAGGTGCTCCAGCATGTCACTGATAAGGGGCAGGGAGTATTTGTTTATTTATGTATTATTTATTTATTAAATTTCTATACTGTCCCATAGCCGAAGATCTCTGGGCGGTTTACAACATAAAAATCAATATACAGTATATAATCTACAATCCATATTTGGTACAATTAAAAGGAAAAATACATCACATTTTAAATAAACATAAGTAAACAATAAATCTCAATAATGTACATAACAGAATAAATAAAACAAACCGAACATAACAATTATAAAAATATTTAAGAATGAGGATAATGATCCGGTTCAACTCCCTGTAATCCTGACATGAGCGTAACTCGCCATTCTTTTTCTTGACAAACAGCAAAGCTGCGCCAGCAGGGCACTTGGATGGCCGTATGAATCCTCACTATAAATTGTTGTCCAGAAACTCCCTCAGTGCCTCCAACTGGCTCTGACAAGGAATAAACGTGCCCTGAAGGGATGCTTGCCCCAGGCATTAAGTCTATGGCACAGTTGTAATGGCAGTGGGGAAGCAACTGGTCAGCTTCTTTTTTGTCAAACATGTCTTTAAACTCTTGATACTTTTCTGGCAACCGCATCTCTTCTGGACAGGTGGTGGCTGCCAAAGTGACAGGTTCTGGTTCCTCTGGGGGCTGGCAGTGCTGCTCACAGTATTCTGATTGGAAGGTCACTATGGTCTCCTTCCAAGAGATGACTGGATCATGCTGAGCCAGCCAAGTCATGCTCAGCACTAGAGGTAAGCAAGGCAGCATTGCCCAAATGACATTCTTTTCACGTATCCTGGTAACTCCACTTTCAGGGCCTCGGTGGCCCTGGTGACAGTCCCTCATTTCAGCAGTTGGATGTCTATGGTCTCCATGGATAGTGGTGAGGTGAGCTCCGTGATGGGCACGCAATGCATTTTTGCAAAGCCCAGGTCCATGATATTGGAAGTGCCTGAATCCACCATGGCGTAAACTTGGAGATCAGGACCCTCTGGCAATCCCAAGCGAATGGGCAGATGCAAGGTGGACTTAGGCAGCAGAGGCTGTTCCTGAGGTCTCTGACTCGAAGTTGCTTCCAGCTCTCTGACCTCTACCAGAGCTGGGATTTCTGCTTTTTCCTGCACCGGCGCCTTTCTCAACTTGGCTGGGCAGGATTTGCCCCGGCTTTCCACAATATAAGCAGCAGCCCTCCTTTTGTGGCTTCTCCTTCTCCGCCTCTGTCAAGCATGGCCGTACTCCTTCTAGTTGCATGGGTTCAGACTCTGTCTGAGGAAAGGTTCCACACTGGGGGTGCAGTGGGTGCAAGGCAGGGGGTGGGAGGTGTGGCTCTGGTAGATGCCACTCAGCGCTCCTGACGGCAACCTTAAAGCTGACTGTCTATCTGCAAGCACAGCTAAATGAGAGCCAATAGGGATTGAGGCAGAGTGGTGCACGCCAGCTCATCCAGGATCTCCTCACTAAGTCCTTCTTGGTAACAGTACATCAAAGCTGAGTTGTTCCAGTCCAACTCCTGAACCAGGATTCAAAAGGCATTAGTATAAGTGGCTACAGAGTCCTTTCCTTGATGCAGCTTCCCCAGCCGATGTGACACAGTGGCTTTTCTCTGAGGGTCTCAGAAAATCTCCGCATCTCCCTCACAAAGTTGTCAAACTGATTTAGCATGGGGTCATTGTGAAGCAGCAATGGAGTCACCTATTGAGCAGACTCCCCCTCTAGAAGACTGATGAAGAAAGCCACTTTCAAGGAATCATTAGGCAAGCCCAACTGCCTGACACGGATATACAACTCACACTGGGCTATGAATGTCGTGGATAACTCCTTATTCCCATTATAACATGGAGGCAAACCTACAGGAGGCTTAGCTTGAGGTGCAGGATTGGGCATGATGGCAGCTGCTCCCAGTTGCAGGTTAGCCATCTGGGTAGCTAGCTGGGTCATTTGCTGTCGCGGCAGGGGGAGAAGTAAGGGGCTGCAACAAGCTGTCCTGCCCGAAGTCAAGGAAAGGAGTCTCACTCAGCTCTGTGAGTTTTTCTCTTTTTATTAAAGTAACAGTTACATCAAAAGCTTTACGAATCATCCACCTAGCTATGCTTTCTAAGAACTTTGCCCTGACTAACCCTGTCTAAGCATGACTCCACAGCAATTTGAAGTTGACGCAGCAAATAACCACCCCCCTGCGCCTCCTTAAGAAGCCTGGATTTTCTGTTGAAGACGTTGGCTCCTCCTTAACAACACTTGAAATTCCCTCTTCTGCCACTGGCATGAACGGGGGAAAGGGGCTGGCTCTCGGCTTCTCCCTCTGATAGTTGTGAGTGGCCAGCCTGCTCGACTGTGGGAACCTGCAGGGCACCCTGCTGGGAAATGTCAGGTGTAGCAAGTGGTGCCTCAACTGTGGGCAGTGGAGTGGGGTGTGTGCATAACAGTTCAGTCTCCACAGGGGCAGACTTCTCCAGCCCTTGTTGCACTTCAGCGGGGGGCCAGAAGTGGGGGAAGTCAAAGTGTCAGTGTCTGAGATCGGCGTGTCCATTCTGACCAGTCTCCCTGCTGCTTGTTCCCTCTCCCTGGTCATCCTCCCAATCCTCAATGTCAGAATCTGATGCCTCGAAGCCTCCCCTACCCACCTGGGTCACTACATAAACATACAAAAACTAAACTGTATGACTTGAGATCTGGCTAGAGGAAATAAAAAATACAAAGCCTGTAATAAGAACAAACAATTTTTTTTGTTAAAAAAGGATGCTGTTTTAGAAGTGCTTTACTGAACTGAAAAGAAAACAACTGTCCATTGCTATATGCCAGTCATTATTAACTGAAGTCACCTTGCTTGCTTTCACTTAGCTGTTACAATGCACCTCCCCCACCCCCAATTGTCTTGAAAAGGAAAATAACAACTGAATTCATGTTCAGTTTTCATGTTTCTTAAAGATGAATGCTAGTGGAAATTGTTGAGGGAAGCATGAAGACCACCCAATATAGCAAAATACCAATTTCTTCCTCTCCAATAGCACACTGTAAATGGCTATGGGGCTAGTTTTTAAGGTATTTATTTTATTTATTACTTATTTATTAAATGTATATCCTGACCTTCCTCCCAAAAGGAACTGATGATGCGGGGGGGGGGTTGAGTGGGATGCTCTTTATGTTTTCATGAGCTCTTTACTTATTTAGAATCTCCCTTAGGAACATTAAAATATGTCACGAGCAAAAGTAGCATTTATTCCTCACTTTTCATAATACATACCTAGTCTGTTGAAGGATTGTGGCTGCGATTGCTGCCAGCAAAGACATTTGTCTTTGTGTCACCTACCAATATTTGTTGACTTAGACTCATTGTGTCACACTGAAGGACCCTAAGGGAAAGGCTGAATACACTGAAGCTGAAATGAATGCTCTCTAACTAGCAGGATGAAACAAGATTTTGGTAGCTTCTTTGCAAAAAATCCCCCCCCTTTCCTAATGAAGGTCTTTGCTATGTGGGTCAAGGATAAATATATATTCCTTATTAGCAATTGACTGAGTGATTTGGAGATATATCCTTTTCAGGCAGGTGTGATCATGAATTAACTCTAAAGACAAGATAAAGTGTGCTATGTGACAATAATTCAGAGACTACACTGACTCCCAGTCACTGTTCAAAGTGTGCATTTTATGAGCTATGAATCTCTAAACAGCTCAGGCCCTGCATACCATATAAATAATTTGAATTGGCAAATTTTGCTTGACTAAGCCTCAAAATTAAGACTGTTTTCTTTGTGAAAAAGTATTCTAAGTCCTGCACTAGTACAGGCTTTGTTGAAATCAATGGGGCTTGCACTGATTGGGCAATTAAAGATATCACTGTTAATATCCTTACTGCTGTCTTTGAGGCACCGTGACTAGTTCTTTTCACTCTGTATAAAGGTTTGGGATTATAAGGGTGGTCCCACTGAGAGTAAACCTGTTGAAGTTAATATACATGACTAACTTCAGTCACATTTCCACATAAACCAGGATTAAAGGCTTGTCATTGTTTATGCTGATCAACCAAATCAACTATCTTATGTATCAGTCATCAATATGTGGAGGAATTTAATTATGGACAAAGTGGCCACTGGAAGCAGCATTTCCCCCTTCCCCCACAAAAAATCATGGTCCTGGGAACAATGATATGCAGTCATGATGTAGCATTATTCCCACAGAACATTCTATCCCAGCCACACTGCCAGGCTACTGAGGCCATTCAACCTGCTGAAAGTAAAGGAAAAACTCTTGGTCCCCTCATCCTTATATATAATATCACCTCTGGGAAATCATTAGAATTCCATCCATCCATTCCTGAAAGTTTCCCATATATCCACCCATCTCTTCATGTTTCCCTGCACTTTTGCAAGGCATAAATTGGCCTGCTAAAGGAGGGGGATAGTCAGCCCAGCTTAGATGAAATGAAGTTGAAGATAATATGAAGGCATCCAACTCATCAGGATTTGCACAGCTCAGGCATTCCGCCTATTGACACTTTAATGAAGCATCAGAACAACCATTGCTCATCTGTCCAAATAAGAATCAAATAACATTCAGAGTCAGAATGAATTCATTTCAGAATTTCCTGTTCTGGAATTGTGTGAACATTGCTTGGCCTAATTTAACCAATTCTTGACTTCACTGCCAGTGTCATGATCTTTAAACCTTTCAAGGTTTTAAGGTTCCTTTTTATGGGTCAGAAACGAGGCATTTGTCTATCTCAGTAAGTTGTAATGGTGCCACCTGTATTATAATTTCACCTGAAATTATCCATGTATTTAAGCCAGAATTATTAATGATAAGCTAAAGTCATGTCATTGCAAAAAGAAAACACAAAATACTACTGACCCATCTGTCTGGGCTCTGACAATGGAGAAGAGGAGCATGATGGACAAGCCTGCAGTTTACTAATCCTGATTAGGGAAGGTGGAGAACTGAATTGAATTCAGTTCGCATTTAAAGCTGAATTTATCAAATTTGTACTTTCTGAAACAATATGAGAACTGAAGCTCAGTCATTCTTCAAAATTCACACTCATATGGATTTTGTGATGCAGTTCTCCAACCAAACAATGTTAACAAAAATGCATATATAAGGGGAAAGCGTGCACAAAATGACTATATTGGTGAAAATAACATACAAAATGCATTCTATTGGGAGAAATTGCCTGCAAAAATGTGTACATTAGTCAAAACTGCATACAAAATATATATTTATTAGGAGAAATTGGCACTAACATGCTGAAGAATTTTCATGAGGATTTTTTAAAAAAATGTGGAGGTGAAGGACTATATATGGCACCTTGAGCTCTTAGCAGGAAAGGCAGGACGTAAAGAAAAGAATAAATAAAATAAGGCTACAATCCTGTGCAGATTTACTTGAAGGTAACCTGCACTAAACAGTGAAAGTTACTTCTGAGTAAACCTTCTTGGATTATGTTAAGAGTTAAGACACATGTCATTTTCAAGGAATAACTATTATCCAAAGCTTCTAATACTTTTTGATGATCATCATTTCTGAGCACTGTTAGCTAGCCATTAATTTACTTTATTTTTGCAGTCGTGACTGTAGCTGTATTCAATATATGCACATGGATTTTGGAACAAGTTTTAAGCAGATTTTTTTGGAAGCTATCTGTGGCACAATCCTGAAAGGTAGCTGTGCTACTCTGTAACAAACAAGAACAAGAAGAGTCTCATGATGACACATTGAAGATATATTTATTATAAATACTATAAAATTTATTGACAGATCATCCAGTCATTAAAAGAAATGATTTTATAAAAGAAATGTTGCAGCTGCAAATATATACTCACTTGCTCAGGAGTAAAGCCCCCATTAAACTCTGTGGGACTTACTTCTGAATAGACATGTATAGTAGGGTTGCCAGGTCCATGGCCTGAGACTGATCCTGTATCTTTAGGAGAAGAGAAAGTCAGCCAAGTGCAGGTGTTCTTGCAACTCTGTAATGGGAAAAACCACAAGGTGAAATTCTCCCTTCCCCATGCACAGCTTTTAAAGATACAGAAGACCTCTTGGTTGCCAGGCCCAGCATCCAAGAGGTCTTCTGTATCTTTAAAAGTTGTACAGGGAGAAGGGAGAATTCCACCTTGTGGTTTTTCCCATTACAGAGTTGCAAGAACACCTGCACTTGGCTGACTTTCTCTTCTCCTAAAGATACAGGATCAGTCTCAGGCCATGGACCTGGCAACCCTAACATTGTATAGGTTTGCACTGTTTACATCAACAAGGTACACAGTCCTCCAAATCTCTGCCTAGTTGTCTGGTAGAGGTTTATGTCCCTGCCTACTAGTAGTTGCAACAGACCTCACCTTAGTCCTGAGCTTCTAATCAATGCCTGCTATTTTATGCCTCTAGCTTTTTAAAAATCCAAGTCTCCCATCAAACTGATATGGTTCTCATTTCTGTGAGGCTGAAATCCTATGCCCACCTACCTGGGAGTAAGCCCCATTGATATCAATGGGACTTACTTTCTAGTAGACATGCTTAGGATTGCACTGTGACTTCAGATTTCTGGTCTCTTCTCCCTCCCTTCCTCTCCTTTTACTAGCTATCTGGTTCCCTGCCTCCTCCTACCTTACCTCAAGCCATTCGCACTTGGCTGAGCCCACTAGAGTCCCCCTGCTCCGCTTCAGAGTCTTAGGTTCCCCTGCCTCACTTCTCTCTTTACTGCTTTTCCTCTGTGCCACACTACCTTGCCCCTTTCCTACATTTCCCTCATACTACAATTCTATACTAACCCCACCTACCAGGGAGTAAGTCCTATTGAACTGAGTGGGGTTTACTTTTGAGCAGACATAGTTAGTATTGTACTATGAGCCTACACATACAAACTCTCCCCCCTTCCTTCCACTGCTGTGCCTGTGCACAAACTGTTTCCTAACCCTACATATCAGGGAGTAAGTCCCATTGAATTGAGTGGGACTTACTTCAGAGTAAAAATGGACAGGATTGGGAAGAGAGTCCTCAATGCTGTACTTCAGATTCCTAATGTCCTGCCCCCCCCTTTCTGGTTCCTTAGCTCCTGCTTTGCCTCAAGAGTCAAGAATAACACAGGAGCCAGCTTCAGACTCTGATTTTCCCCTTTCTCTTTTTCTGTCCCTCACACTCAGTTCCTCCCACCCCTGTTCCAGTTGACCCTTTAAACTTCACTATGCTAGCCTTTCCCCTCTCCCATTGCTCAACTTTCCAGCTCTGACACTGCTGCTTGATCTAATTTCTGATTAGCAGCAGCTGCTCTGCTAAAACAGAGACTCACAAAGGCAGACCCCATGGAGAAACTTGCACACAATCAAAGCCATGTAGAGAGCATGCAGGGACAGATCAACACATGAAATACTCCTTCTTCAGATAATACTCCTTTCTTCAGGGGACAGCTACATGTGGTGAACTTTAAAATCACCATGTGTAGGCTCTTTCTCAAGAGCTGCTGAACCCAGGTACAGGGGACTTGTATCCAGGTACAGACTACATTGAGAAGAACCATTGAGAGAAATGGAATTGACATATCTTTCCATCCCTTATCCTGATAACAGAAAGTTGACCCAGGGTTCAGTATCAAACTCATGCAGGCTTGCTGGGGTAGGAGCTCTGCCTTTGCCCAGATAAACTAGGATAGGAGCTGGCTATGGTGGCTAGGGCTTTAGGAATCTGCTAGAAACATGCTGGGGTGTACCTGAGACCACACATCAAGAAGGAGGATGGATTTGAACATATTTTCACATCATGAGAGGGAAGAAGATGAAGACTTTAATGGTTATTGCCATACCTTGTGCCAAGAAAGATGTTCAACTATTTTTGGGCATGGCAGCTATTATTACTGGTTTATGCCCAGGTTTGCCATCATAGATGCTTGCTTAGGGTACTTCCCAAAAAGAAACAGCCCTCCAAAATAAAGCCCCTACTAATTTTGAATACTTCGAAAGAAAGACTTTGGCAAAGACCTGCCTTTTGCAATCTTGACTTCAACTAGCCCTTCAAAGTCTAAATAGATGCTTCAGCAACAGAGATGGGGGCTGTCCTGAAACAGGGACAAGAACATCAGATGCTCTACCCAAGCAAAAAACTACTGCCCTGAGATGGCCATACTCTGGTACAGACAAAGAGGCTTGAGCAATTTAGCGTGCCATAAATGCCCAGAAATCTGTGAGGAATGTCCATTGGCTTTGTTTACTGAACATACTCCCTTTGTAGTGGCTCACCTGAGAGGAAAAAACCTATTCCCTGGGCCCTGATGTCCCTAGTGATTCTGTAACCCTGTTGTTTCCACATCATTCACACAGGAGTAGAGTTCATGCAAATCCTGATTTCTTTTCCCCAGATGGATGTGGAAGGCACCTTGAGAAAGAATGACGCCATTGAAGGAGAGGCTGTGTGAGCTGCCACAACCACACACAACACATCAGACCTGTATAACTTCAGAGCTTGGAAAAGTTACTTTTTTGAACTACAACTCCCATCAGCCCTAGGCAACATGGCCACTGGATTAGGCTGATGGGAGCTGTAGTTCAAAAAAGTAACTTTTCCAAGCTCTGTACTTGTGACCCAACCAGCCAAACATAGCTCACCAACCCTGGTAGGCAGCAACAATGGTTTACTGAATCCTGGCAGGTTGCTACACATTGCTGGTGATATTGACTTGGTAGGTCACAAATCGTGCAAATCTGCAGTGCAATTTAAAATAAAATTTAAAATATATGGACAAAAGATCATAACATAACCAATTCAGACATAATAAATTCATAGAATCATAGCCCTAAAATGAATCTGGGTCTACTCTTTTTGTGGCTAGATTAAACAAGTTACACACCTGGTAACTTCTATAGCCTTGTCATTTAAAAGATACATAATTTTGGCTGGGGTAGACATTTATTTATTTATTTAATTAATTTATATACCGCCCTAAGCCCAAGGGCTCTCTGGGCGGTGTACATGGAAGTAATGTGGTGCAATACAGGTGGCAGGCCTATTCAAACACAGAATAATTTGTGTGTAATAAAAAGAGAAGAATTTCTTTAACAGTCATCATTGCTGTGAAGATCTGTGCTAGAACTGCTGCAGGATTACATCGAGTATATTGCTGTTACTAATTGACTTCCACTGACAGGGGTATTTACAGGAAGACAGTTTTGGGAAAAACTGCAAAACCAAAGTCTGAATATTTTTTTTAAAAAAATATTATTATTATGCCATCATTGTGGATTTCATAAAGGCCCTCAGTAGAGTCAGCTGGAAGGCTTTCTGGAAATTACTGCTCAGGGTTTCATCTATCCCAATATTTTTCTTGTTTTCTGGATGGTCAAGCTTAAGGCAGATAGTGACATGTCCAGCTTTTTGTTGTTGAAAACATCTACATAGTAGTCCCTCCCCAAACCATTCAGTAGCTTGCCTCTGTTTGTTTATGTCTCCAGAGATTTTGATCAAGACATTTGTTTATGTCAAACAGACAGCAAATTGTTCAACAGTCCATAGAAAGGCCTTTGAAGATATTCTTCAGAAATGTCTGTTTGTTAATCACTTTACTCTTGATGTCTGCATAGAAAATTGCTTCCAGATCATTTCTTTTCAGATGCTTGCAAGACATCTGACCGTACTGCAAATCTGAGGAAGATATGACAGGCAAACCTTCCCTCAAAACAGGGATGTGCCCTCCATAAGTTGCTGCACTGGAATTTCCATCATCCTTTACTATTAACCATACTGGCTAGGACTGATGGGGGTTGCAGACCATCAATGTCTGGAGGACCACAGGTTTCCTATCCCCCTGCTGTGAAATATCACGATCCATGATACTTTAAGTAGAACCAGATCACATATTGTACACCAAGATTATGATCTGCACAGTCCACTAGAAACTTAGACTGCAATCCAATACATGCCTACTCAGAAGTACGCTCCATTGGGTTCAATGGGACTTACTCCCAGGTAAGTGTGTATTGGATTGTAGCTTATGTTATTTTGTGAACGCCTCAGGCTAGCAAGAAGTAAGAGAGTGATACACAGCACAAATACAAGGTAAGGCCAATTTGTCAGGCTCAATAAGTCACATAATTGTCTGCCAGGCCCAGGAGCTCGCAAATCAGATCGAGAGATATTCAAGGTTAAAAGGTCACCTAAGGTTAAAAACAAAACCCCATCAGTGTCTGGGAAAAGGGTAAATTTCAAGGAAGGATTTGTGATGGCACAACAGAGGTCAAGAAAAAAAGTTCAGGTAATCTGCTCATAGGCCACTGGGCAACTATGCATACCTCACACAAGATCCCAAATCACCAATGAACTCATTTGGAAATCAGATAGTGGTGGTCCTGAGCGATAACAAGCAGCATTACAATTTTACAAGACTTTAGGAAAAAGCAGGGAAGGGAAATTTGTTGCCCTCCAGATGTTGTTGTACTACAACTCTCCTAATCCCTCTCCATTGACCATGAAAGCAGCCTCCACATGGAGACTGTTTTAAATTGCTTCCCATGGCAGCATATTCAACATGATATTCTGATTAGCAAGCTAGCTAAATGTGGGCTGGATGGAACAACTATCAGGTGGATCCACAGTTGGCTTTAGAATCGTACTCAAAGAGTGCTTATTAATAATTCCTTCTCAAACTGGGCAGAAATAATGAGTGGGGTACCACAGGGCTCAGTCCTGGGCCCAGTGCTCTTCCACATTTTTATGAACAACTTGGGTGAGGAGGTACAAAGCATGCTTATCAAATTTGCAGATGATACAAAATTGGGGGGGCACAGCTCATACCATGGAAGACAGAAACAAAATTCAAAGGGACCTTGATAAGCTGGAACATTGGGCTGAAAACAACAGAATGAAATTCAGCAGGGATAAATGCAAAGTTCTACACTTAAGAAAAAGAAACCAAATGCACAGTTATAAGATGGGGGATACTTTGCTCAGCAATACGACATGTGAGAAGGATCTTGGAATTGTCGTTGATCACAAGCTGAATATGAGCCAACAGTGTGATGTGGCTGCAAAAAAGGCAAATGCTATATTAGGGTGCATTAACAGAAGTATAGTTTCCAAATCGTGTGAAGTATTAGTTCCCCTCTATTCAGCACTGGTTAGGCCTCATCTTGAATACTGCATCCAATTCTGGTCTCTGCACTTCAAGAAGGATGCAGATAAACTGGAACAGGTTCAGAGGAGGGCAACAAAGATGATCAGGGGACTGGAAACAAAGCCCTATGAGGAGAGACTGAAAGAACTGGGCACGTTTAGCCTGGAGAAGAGAATATGATAGCACTCTTCAAGTACATGAAAGGTTGCCACACAGAGGGGACCGGGATCTCTTCACGATTGTCCCAGAATGCAGGACACAGAATAATGGGCTCAAGTTGCAGGCAGCCAGATTTCGACTGGACATCAGGAAAAACTTCCTAACTGTTAGAGCCATACAACAATGGAACCAATTACCTAGAGAGGTAGTGGGCTCTCTGACACTGGAGGCATTCAAGAGGCAGCTGGACAGCCATCTGTCAGGAATGCTTTGATTTGGATTCCTGCATTGAGCAGGGGGTTGGACTTGATGGCCTTATAGGCCCCTTCCAACTCTACTATTCTGTAATTCTATGACATATAAAATATTTGTGGACAGTCACTGATATCAATGATGGAGGGGGTTTCTACTTCCACAAAGCTCCCATTTCCCCCCTAAAGATTTATACTGTATGGAGAACATATCTTAATTACACAATGAGTAGCTGCTTGCAACAATTTAAAGGATTTCATATCCACTTTCCTCTTAGACCCCAGTCCTGTATCCATCCTTCTTTGTTGGGTGGGGCAGCTACATTTTTAGGCAGGACATTTGGAAGGGGGAGAGGTGCTTAGTGCCAGCTAATCCCACCCCCTCACTCGTGAAAAGGACATGAGGATCTGGCCAGGGGAAAGAAAAAGCAGTAACCTTCTCCCTCACTCCTCATCCATCCAGAGAGTGTGTTAATTTACATGATTAACTTTAATCTGCTGAATTATCCCATCCTTTTTTGAGAGATCTCCAGGAATACTAGGCTCAAAAGCTTAACTTTGCTTATAGCTACAGTCCTCTTTCATTTGTGGTTGGTTCCTGTGCTCTGATACTTGATGAACTGAACTACTTTGGTAATGGCAGTGAGCTCCTGGGCTAGGCTTTGAGTATCTCAGTTTTAGATTCCACCTGAAAAACAAACTTGTCCATACTACAGGTTTAGGGAAGGGTAAAGAGAATTAAATACTTTAGGGTGTGTTTGTTAACTCCTCCTTGAGAGTCCCTCCTTCTAGTCTTGCTCCTGTCCTTTAGATTTTCCTTCCTGTTGGACAATCAAGGAAAAACCTTTTCACTGGCTAAAGGACTAACTAAGCAATAGGAAACTAATTATGAAAAGCAATTTGAATTTTTATTACTGGTTGCTTGGTTGATTTTTCTGTCCAGAAACTCTGAAAAAGCCTCATGCTGAGCTGCACATGTTGGGAAAATCAGAAATTAGGCCTGAATTATAGCCTAGGTGGCCAGCCAGCCAGCCAACCAATTGTAGTGTGAACAGCAATATTTCTATTCCTCTAGGGCTGTTATAATCCTTTTGGAATCAAGTCCTCAAGAAAAAGAAGAAAAAATAGACATTACAACTGTGAAGATAGTGAATGCTTTAAAAGAGTGAAAGGTAACTTAGGGCAGTCATTTTTTCAGATCACTTTATCTCTTATTTCACCCTTTAGAGATAAGTAATGTGTTCTAATATTTAACACTTCAAGGGTCATGTTACTATACTGGCTGTTTTTTGCAGGATCACTGAAGTAATTATAGGGTGACTGTGATCATGAAAAATCCACCCTCAGTCAGGGAAAGTCTTGAGTGAGCAGACTTCTGGGGGCTTTTCCAGATGTGGCTTTTGTTGTGCACTCACCCTGCCTTAGGCTGCAATCCAATACACATTTACCTGGCAGTAAGTCCCATTGGACCCAAAGGAATTTACTTCTGAGTAGACATGTATTGGATTACAGCCCTATTAACTGATTTTGTGGCCTATTGCCAAAATAAACACAAACACCATTCATTGGGTTAAATCATGGGCCACTTTATTAAGCAGAATCAATCAGAATAATGAACCTGCAGAAGGGGAAATAAAGTGCGGGAGCCTTCTAATGATCCAGGCAAAGCCTGCTTGCAGCTATAGGGCGACCAAACCCTGCCTGAGCCCAAGGCTGCCCTGTGCCAGACTTCGGCTCCGGCCACACCCTGAAGATGTGTAGGGGGTCCAACCTGCATCACTGCCCCCTGGAGCCCTGAAACTCCAAGCGGATGAAGCACGTTGGCCCCAAAGGTGGCCCATATTCTGTCCCCAGGCCATGTAGCCCTGAGCTGCAGGCCTCCATACCACCTGTCACCCCCAAAGGTGCCTAAAGATGTCACCTAGCTGCCCTTTCCCTTTAACCTTTCCCCGCACTTCTTCCAAGTGACCATTGACATATTAAAGCTAAAACAGACCAGAACAGATCAATCAGCCTATTAAACCCAAAGGCACCCATGCTAACCCTTGACCCTTACCCTAACCACAGTGTGGAGTAGGCAAAAGAAACCTGCCAGCAAATCGAGGCAGGCAGGCCAAAAATTCCTAGTCGGCCCCATAGCAACCAAATGAATCACACTGCAGCTGAGAGAGGGTCAGGCGGGTGCCACCGAAATTCAAAAGGAGAGCGGGAAGCTGGTGAAGCGGCTTTAAATGGCCTTCTGCCACTCTGCCCCCTTGCTGCGTGACATGCCCACGCCCACTCTTAAGTTGGCGGCCCACTGGCGGCCCAGTGACCAACCAGATTCTTTTTCCTATTTCCCCCACAACTCTTCAGATTCAATTTTGTCCCTGTTGTGTTTGTGGTTTGCACCAATACCTATAGCTAACAACATACTGTGACGTCCTTCCCTGGCACCACCTGTGTCGCTCTCACTCGTGGCTACCAGCAGTCAGGATCGTCATGTTTGTTTTCACCTCTCTCTGCTCTAGCACAGATCTCAAAAGATCCCCCTGCTAGGCCACACTACCCAACACTCTGTGTATCCAACATAACCTCTAGACTGTGCCTTAGTCTCTTCCTGGTTATTCTGATACCTTGTGTCTGTGTGTATAGGTAATTCCCAACCCCCCTGAAGCCTCTTGCCTATGAAGCTCACAGCTCTGGGTTGCTCTGTGGTACTGGATGTTGATACAATATCTCTTCCTTCACCGCTGCCACCATTCAATACTATTTCTTCTTCAGCCTTGGTTACTCTGCCTCCCCCCTGGTCTGTGCCCCACCAGCTGAGGAATCAGGCTTTAAGTAAACCAAGAAAATATTTATTGATAACACTAAGAATAACAAGATTACTTATAGATTTCATTGACAAGCATATGGTTTCATATATGTTTCTCTTATGTTCCTAATTCCTCCTATTTGCCTCAGAATTCCCAGTCCAATATCTCAACAGCCACCTCTTACTCTCCACATCAACCTCCCTGTCCACAACCACCCTGTCCAACCCCCACCCCAACTCAACTGTCATCCTCTCATTTATACCTTCAGCCATTCAAACACACAGCCAATCATCATCCAGCATTCTACAGCCCATGTACTCCCCCTTCTCACTCACTCCACTTACCATATTTCCTATAATAAACCTGCACTTACCATATTTACATTACATTCACATACAGGAACATCACACATACATTCTGGGAATTATAGCTTAAAGCACATTGCCATCCTGGGATCCTACTGGGAGAAAGGGTGGGATATAAATGTAATAAATAACATAAATAAATAATACAAATATATGAGAGTTTTGCTGAATCAGACCAAGGAATCTCTCTGGTGCAGCATTATGCTACCAGCTGTGGCCAACCAGATGTCTCCAGAAGCCTAAAAAACAGGGCATAAAATGGGGTAGCCTTCCAGATGTCTTATGAACTACAACTTACATCATGTTTAACCATTGGTCATGCTGGCTGGGGCTCATGGAAGTTGGAGTCCAACAACATCTGAAGGATCACAGGTTAGCCACTCCGGTATAAAGACAGCGCCCTGTTCCTTCCCAGCACACATATTCAGAGGCACTTCTTTTATGTAACAAAAATTATATACCACTTGCTTGTAACAAGACTTCTAGTAGTTCACAAGAAGTATATTGCTTCTGAACATGATGTCCACTAAGCTATCTCCTCCTCCATGAATTTGTCTTTTAAAAGTCATCAAAGACAGTGTCCATAAACTGCATCTTCTGGTAGCAAATTGTTATTGAGGGGGAGAACCATGTATGCTACCTTGAGCTCCTCGCAGGAAAGGTGGGATATAAATGAAATAAAGTAAATAAACAATGTAGGAAGCAATATTTTGTTTAGAAATTTGTTTTAAAATCTACTACTGGAGTTTTTAGTTTTGTATTGCTGTGTTTTAAATTGGTTTGACATTTTTTTCTGTGTAAAGAATGCTATTTTTTAAACTTTGTCTTGTTCTGTTGCATATTAATCTTTTAATGTAAGCTGTTTTTACTATCTTGGCATAAAAGTGGCACACAAATAATAAAATACACTACACTAAACCCAATCACGTTATGGTTTTCATTTTTTACAAGACTCCAGATTGCTTTTTGTACCCAGCTGAGGGGGTCTAAAGTATCAGGGACTTCTTAGTTTATAAAATCCAGAGCTGGGCTGTAACACATCTGCTATTTTCATGAAAATATGGTACCCCTGAAAAAATGGGCTATAATATTCCTATGATTTCTTTGGGTGAGAGATTTTTCTGAGAAATACTCCAAGAATTTCCTTTTGGGCATTCCAACTGCTGGAGACTTCCAGGCACTCCTACTTAATATTCAGTCGAATGGCTCTCCCAAATTCATCGCCGATATCTAGAGCGATGAATTTTGAGCAGAACTGTGGATCCAATTGAATATATTTCAATATTGTTGAAAGAAGCAATGAGCTTGGCCACTACTCCAGTCCTCTTCTATTAGGCCAGTCTTTTCTTCATCCACTATGAACTAACAATAGAGTTTCATTAAACTTTAATTGAGCCAAAATTTATCAGAAGAAAGTTTTCTGAGAATTTTCTTTTTTCAATCCATCCCATTCTGTAGGAGAAATCCACCTCTTCCCGGAGAATATCTGGCAAAATGCTCCCCCACCCTAATTTTGCCACAAATAACATGGAAAGTTGGGAGAGGCCATTTTCACTCAATCCTAATCTAAAGAGAGGCAATGAGGAAACAGAGCATATCTCCATTGGAGATTGTGGAACTATCTCAATGCCACCAGTGAGAAGGTCTTGGGTTTCATGCTCTGCCTGCCTCGTCCCATGTACGGACAGGACAAAGAGCAAGACCTCTGAGCTCAAAAGCAGGTGCCTATGGAAGTAGGAAATTTCTGAGATTAAGAAGATGCCTAGTGAATACAACTCCAGTATCAACCCCCTTCCACCATCCCCAAATGCCTCATCTCTTTCTATACATCAAATTCTGGTCTTTACATTTGTAGGTAACATCACAAATTACTTTGCTCATAACAGGGTAGATGGTTTGATACCATACAGTTATAGGTTCCATGGCTTACCTGAATACTTACCTGAAAGGCTTCCTTTGTTTGGTTTTAGAGTTTTTTCTTAGTTGTTAAGAAATGGAACTGAACTTTGGGTTTTGGGATATGAATGTGAATTATGACCCCAAGTTAAATAATTGTTTGTATACAATATGTGTTATGGGACTACACTGAATCTGCTCATTGTTCCTCTGGAATTATTGCACTATTGTATATTTCTTTTCTGGAAAATAAAACAAGTTAATAAAATTATTATTATATGAGCCTGTTGTTTTAAGAGTGGAGACAGAATTCTTATATGAGAGAGTTCTTGCTTCAAACAAGCCCACACAAGTGTTAAACTAAACGGATGTGTCCTCAAGCTATGCAACTCAAAACTGTGCAAAGCTTTATCATAAAGCAATAACTTAATTCTGTTTTCCTTTGATGAAATAAAATACATTATTAGAACAGACTTGAAATACAAGTCAATTCAGTTTAACTATCCTCAGTGCTTTAATTATAAACACTACATTTTGTGGTTTCATTTTTGAGTAAGAGCTTTTGAGATATAATTTCACAGGAAAAGCCATAAAAAAGTTTCCAGACAGACTAAACCTTCCCTTTGAGGTCCAAAGAGTATTTTAGCCGATACAGAACCTTTCTGCTATCTCCATTATTCTTAGTGGAAACATTTGTACATGTTTTACTGTGTTAACATCAATAACTTTGGTTTTTTAATCTGAAACATTCTTAAAATGCTTCCTAAGGATTTTGAAAAGTCTGCTAGAGAAAAATGCTGTATTGAACCATGTTATGTGCTCTAGTTAAACAACCCTAGACACAAAATGGAGGGAGAACAGGGAATAGTCAGCAAGAACGCCTAGTTATGTCCTCCTGGCTTCCATTTGATATACCAAAGGCACCATTATGAAGCATATCTTGACTTGTTACAGAAACCACAATGGGCCACAAGGGAGGAAATGTACTTCAAGATAAATAGGACATTATTTTAAATTATTATCCCACATTACCTCCAAGGAGCTCAGGATAACATTTATGACCCCCATTTTAATCATCACAAGAACCCCAATAGATAGGTTAGCCAAGTGATTATTATAGTCTCCCTGCAAGATTTGAACAGATCACAGACCTAATATTGGATCTCCTTCGTCTGTGTGTCCATTACTTTAGCTACTTTATCACACTGCCAAGCACATTCTAATATTGCAAAAAGTCATTTGGAGGAGGAACTTGGACCGTGTTGATTTGATAACGGAATTGCTGCACACTAAGGATCTGAACAGATTCTCCTTATTTTCTTCCTTCTACTCTATACATTTCCTGTTCCTCCTATAACCCTGATCAGATTACTTTGTTCCCTCCCCATCCTATTTTGTGACCCCCAGCAAGATCCTGGAAATAAGCACAGTAAAAAGGAAATACATGAGTGGCCAAAGAAACACAAATGCTTTTAAAAAAAAGATATAAGAGTTCAAAAACACACTTTTCAAAAATTATTTTTACATAGCTTCAGATAAGTGTCCTTTTTTTTACTGACAGTATTTAAAATGTGGAAGAGATGAGAGAAAAGATTAAAGAACAGTAACTAGAGGACAGAGCTAAGCCAACATTTAACAGAATCAAAATTCTCTGATAATTTCCTTTTTGGGACTCCTCCCCAAAAACTGTTGGAAAATTCCAGGTCCCTGGAGAATATCCTCAACTTCACCATCCATATATTGGGTATTGAATTTTGAATGCAACTGTAGATCCAATCCAATATATTTTAATATTATTGAAGGAAGCCATGGGTTTGGCCCTTCCTCCTTTGAGTCTTCCTCTGTCATCCCATTGCTTTCTTCTTCCATCAGTATGAATTAATGATAGAGCTTCATTCAGTCTTAAGTGAGCCAAAATTTCTCAGAATTTTTTCTTTTTTGCCTCCCACCCAAAGTTTTAGAGAATTTAGCCTTCATCCAGAGAATATTAGGTGAAATGATGGCCCAATTTGCCATCTACAAGTTTATGTTTAGCCCTGAAATAGGATTACCTTCCTGTAAAGCACTGCTTAGATGACATGAAGCGTCTTCCTAGATTCCATGCTGCTTTTCCTAGAACCATCTTTTCACAGTGGGTGGGCTTTAAGTAGAGCAAGGTTGTAATACTGTCCAATTGAACTGATTTATTAATTCAACTTTACATACAAAGTTTTGTCTAGTTTTGTGACCTTCTCGCATCATGTTCTTACTGATTAATCTTGCCCAAAACCCTGCCAAACTAGATAAAAAAGCATAATGACCACATGACTCAAATTGATGACTAAAATTACTGGATTTATGGTTATATATAAATACCATTTTAACTGACAATTTCCATCATGTGGTCAGCAATTACAATGTCTTGGCAAAAATCACATAGAAATGAAGCTATCAGAAGATAATCATAGTGATCAAATCAGGGCAGTAATCAAAGACCTGTGAAGGAGTTAAACACAATTCACCAACAGGCAAAAAACCTTGCAGTTTATGAACATACTTACAGCCAACAGATATTTCTATCAAACTTTAAAGAGCAGGGAAATTGGGCAGCTATAGTGAATGCACCAAGGGAGCAGGAGACCTGACTTCCCCTCTGAGATATTGTACTGCCCTACAAATTTGTCAAAATGCAAACACAATTTGGGTTGGTCTTTTACAGTCCAATCCACTTTGTATGTAGCTTGGAAGAATTTGGTAACATTGAGGAATACTTACCCATCATTTTACAAAGCTGAGTCAATTTAGGAGCTCCAGGGAGCTGAATTTCACTTTGTACTAACTATTGAGAAAGTTATTGTTATTTGCCTTCAGGTCGATTATGACTTATGAATCTTTTTTTGGATATATTCATAGGGTTTTCATGGTAAGAGGTATTCAGAGGTGGTTTACCATTGCCTTCCTCTAAGACTACGGCACCTGGTACTTCCAGGTGGTCTCCCATCCCAGAGCTAATCAGGCCTCACCTTGCTTAGCACAGTTGCCAATGATTTCAGATACAGTATTGTGGTGTACATGATTGCTTGGCCCTTTGCATTTCAAACTTCTAGCAAAAACTAATCCTATTCAGAGGAGTCACTCTTAGGTTCACTGGCATAGTGATGGCTTCTTAGTTTCAGGGATTCAAATCCAGGCCACTTGCTATGTCTGTTGGCTGGATGTTTGAAGCAAGACTTTTGATGGACAGGAGGTCAGTTTTGAACCTCCTCTATAATCACTTCTCCTTCGGATTCTCTTTAACATCCTTCAGCAAAATTCTTGCACAAATAGCTGAACTTTCTATGTCACCATGTGGTAGTTATTCACTATTTAATGGGGCCTTTTCCCAGAAGAGAACAAGGATGGAACAAATATCCCTCATCCCTCCTACTTTGCTCATCTACATAACGTTTGATGCACTGAGTCAAGAAAATGAAAACTTGTTCAGAGTGTCTGGACAGTGAACCTACGGATGTTGGCTTTCCCTCTAGTAGGTGAATCAACACTGTCAATGATGATTAATAAAGAAGTGTTCAATAATTGTGACTTTATTCTTTTCTCTGCATTGTAAAGCCTTCAAGATGGTGCTCAACAAATTTCCTCTTGAGAGACCAGAGAAGGAAGGATGGAAGAGTATTTATGATTTTATCATTCTCCCATTAATTTGGGGGAGAAAACAATACACTATTGTAATGTCCCAAAGGGGACACACCCATATTCATTTCTGTGGCTATCACTGAAACATTTGGAATATATGTACCACTTTCTTTTTATGTACACAGCTTGTGAAGTACACAAATACCATTTCACATATTCACAGATATTTGTTGTGAAATAGGAAATGCAAAAATCCATGGATAATTTTAAGTCATCCAGTTCAAAGTTCACCATTGGAACACATTAACCTTTTGAGGGTTTTCTCAGTGTATAAAATAATTATTATACAACCATGAGCGGCTGTATACTACAGCCAGCATGGATTTTTCTCCTTCCACAATGTTAAATTGAAAATACCCCCATGCCATCCTAATGCTTCCCATAAGTGCATTTCAAAACAATATCTTACAAAATTTATGGTCCTGAACTCAGAAACACTTGCTTAACAACCCTCTAAATTTTTGTGGTGATACACAAAACAGTTAAAAAGGTAAAAAAAATGCCTGGCTGATTTAGCATTGAATCCAATGATAAGGTTGGGCATGCTCAGTAAGAAGCAACTGTCAGTATTCTAAAAGCCAGACTCACGGCTGCTTGGCTTGCCTAATCAGGGGGCCACACCCACACCAGATCTTTGTTTTGCTTTATTATTTATTTATTTATTTAAAATATTTCTATCCCACCCTTCTACCCTATAATAGGGCACTCAGGGCGGCTTACAAAAATAAAATCAAACATGTACATAATAAAATTGTAAACAGTAAAATCACAAAAACATTAAAATAAATTTAAAATACATAAAATACTTTATATATATACACACACACACACACACACACACACACACATACTAAAGGGACTACAAAGGTAAAATTTAATGCAAAAGGCATAAAATCTACCTTCAATCCCTCCCAAACGCTCTCCAGAACAAGATCATTTTCAGAAGTCTCCGGAAAACCAACAGGGAGAGCGCAGAGCAAACTTCTTGGGGTAGAGTATTCCAAAGCTTGGGGGCCACAGCTGAACAAGCTCTCTCCCGCATGCTTGTCAATCTAACATCTTTCACTCCAAGCACGCAGAGGAGACCAGAGGCAGATGATCTTAAATCCCGGACAGGTACATATGGGCGTAAGTGGTCCCTCAGGTACATAGGTCCAAGGCTGTTTTGGGCTTTAAAGGTCAGAACCAGCATTTTGAATTGGGCCTGGAAACAAATTGGGAGCCAGTGGAGTTGATAAAGCACAGGGGTGATATGCTCCCTGTGCCATGCTCCAGTTAATATTCTGGCTGCTGCATTTTGAACCAACTGCAATTTCCGAACCATTTTCAAAGGCAGCCCCACATAGAGTGAGTTACAGTAATCAAGCCTCAATGTCACCAATGCATGTGTAACTGTGGCCAAGTCAACTGCCTCCAGGGACGGATGCAGCTGGTAGACCAGTTCGAGTTGGCCAAAAGCACTCCTGGCTACAGCAGCCACCTGATTTTCAAGCAGCAGGGCAGGATCCAGGAGGACTCACAAACTGCGGACCTGCTCCTTTAGGGGGAGTGCAACCCCATCCAGACAGCTTTCCCAAAGAATCCTGGGAAGTGTAGTTTGTGAAGGGTGTTGAGAGGAGACTCCTATTTCCCTGTCAGAGCTCCATTGGCCAGAGTGGTTTAAGAGTCAGCCACTCTGATTGAAGCTCTGTGAGGGGAACAGGGCATCTCCTAGCAAATCTCAGCACCCTTCACTAAGTACACTTCCCAGGATTCTTTGGGAGAAGCCATGGCTGTTGAACTGGCAGAGGCTGCCTCAGCTGTCATATTGGAGGAGCCTGGAATATTGGAGGATAGTCCTGGGTGATTTCAATGTCCATGCTGAGGCTGCCTCTAGTATTCCAGCTCGGGACTTCATGGCCTCCATGAAGACCATGGAGCTGTCTAAAGTTGTCACCGGCCTGCTGCATAGGGCAGGGCACACCCTCAACTTGGTTTTTGCTCCAGATGGAGAAAGGAGTGGTCTGGAGATGGGGTGGTGGTGCACCATTGTCATGGTCAGACCACTTCCTGGTGAAGTTTAGACTTATGGCTCCAATCCTCCCCTGCAGGAGTGATGGACAGATTAAGATGGTCCACCCCCAGAGACTAATGGAATCCACTGGATTCCTGAATGCCCTGAGGGAGTTTCCAGTAGATAGAGCAAATGACCCTGTTGAAGCCCTTGTCACACTGTGGAACAGTGAGGAGCATCAGGCTCTTGACATGGTTGTGTGGTGTTGAGGGTGGCAAAGAAGGCCCACTTCTCTGACACCATCACATCCTCAAACAGCCATCCAGTGGAGCTTTTCTGCATTGTCAGGGGTGTGTTGACATCAACTCCAGGAAATTGAGTTTTAGACCCTTCGGAGGCCCACTGTGAATTGTTTGCAAGGCACTTTGAGGGTAAAGTTGCTCGCCTCCATAGCAGTCTTGATGCCCCATCCACATCTACTGTATTCCCCAGTGAGGTATCCAGTGCAACATCTGCTGCAAATTCGTGGGAATGGTTTCAGTTGATGCAGCCTGATGATGTGGACAAGGTGCTTGTGATGATGCAGCCAGCAACATGTCCTCTCGACCCTTACCCTTCTTGTCTTATTAAATCTTGCTGAGGGGGGTTGACCAAGTGGCTACAGGGTGTGATTAATGCATCATTGTGGGAGGGAGTGGTTCCAGCCGCCCTGAAAGAGGTGGTGATTTGACCGCTCCTGAAGAAGCCTACACTAGACCCATTGGTTTGTGACAACTACCGTCGGGTCGCAAATACCACCTTTTAGGGTGATTGAGAGGGTTGTGGCGCAGTAATTGCAAGTCCTCTTGGATGAAACAATCCTCATCACACTCTTAAAATATTAATGTAAGAAGCATGCTTTCTTTAAAGCCACTTCCTTGATTTGAACCCTATACTGCAATCAGTAGTGCTAAAAGTGAATTGTTCTTAAATTCCACTTTTGGTAGGAGTGAATGAGAACAAATTTAATGAGTTTTAAATGTCTGGTATTCAATCAGCAATAAGAACCGAGTAAGATTTAAAAGTCTGTTGTGAGTTTAATAACTTATACATCTCCTAAGAAGCCTTTAGCTGACTCTGCATTTGCACCTGGTTAAAGCCTGAGGGGAGGGAGAATAGTACAAGTTTAAACACAGAGTCACAAACCGACACATCTTAAGCAGGAAATGTAACAGTAGATGGAGGTTACATGTGTTCTTTTGGCACTTGCATCCAATCCAATGCAGGTTTGCTGAGCAGTAACTCACACTGAGTTTAATGGGCCTTATTCCAAGGTATGCATCAGATTATAGCCTGCTCTAACCACCAGTTAGTTTAGGTGACGTCACTATAGCATATATGTGTAGCTTCTGCATAGTTTGAAAAACCACATGGCAACATCGGTACAAAATATTACATGTTACATATACAATCCTGGATCACAAAAACAAGCAAAAGAGTATTATTAAAAATCTCCTACTTGTTTTCTAATTTCTATTTCATACTTCACACTTACTTTTAAAATTGTCAGTATGATACATTTCTGTGCCATACAGAAGAGGTTATAGTGCTATACTCATTTACTTGAGAATGAGCCCCACTGAACTCATTAGGACTTACATCTGAGTAGACATATAAAGGATTGCACTGTGTATTAGTTAATTATGCTATAAAATACAGATTACAAGTTCCGGTCCTATTTGTTTTTTAAAAGTAAGGGATCATGGGATTACATATGCATAGCAAAGACATACATGTTGCTTACTTTATTCCTATTGTAGGTACAAAGATATTTGCAGAAATAGGACTAACTTGTTTATTTCCTACTGTGTTTTTTAATAACTTGGAGAGATTACTTTTCTTCCACTTCCTTGGGTTTCATATACTTCTGTAACCAGAAACCTATTTTCTCTATATATACTTTTTTCTTCTGCTAAAGAAAATGATTCTTCCGAGTTAAAAAGCCATCTAACTAAATACGTGTTTTTTGAAGAAAATGACAAAATAAGGAAGAAAATGATCTTAAGCATTCTGTGCTGATCTGTAAAAGCACTTAGAATCCTGGACACATGAAAAAGAAATAAGGCAAAAGGGAAAAAAGGGGGCTGATAAAAGTTCTGGCTACAATACAGGAGACATATCATTACCATATGATCTACTGTGGGTGTCAGCCTAGATTCTGTTCATTGCGGGAAACCTTACTTTTTTAACTGTGCTATGGAATAGAAGATGCAGGAGGGTTTTCCACCAAATGACAGGCACTGAGCAGTAAACTACCCCTCCTTCTTTCCACACCTGCACTGTCTTCTGCCTGGCTTGAATATTTTAGTTTAATTGCATCTCAACTCTGAGGGCGCCTGTTGCAAATCCCTGGATTAAAAGGTATGGCTTTCAATAATTATCTTGAACTCTGTTCCAGTACAGTAAAGCTTCAGTGAAAGCTAGGGGAAACAAGGAATCTGAAAGAAGAGCCTTTAATCAAGATGTTTAGTACTGTTTAATCTGCATTATAGGGGAACAATCTCGAGAACTGTGGACCTTAGCATTTGGGACCATTTCTTTGTATTTTTGTAAGGACTGGTATGTTCCTTAAAGAGTTTTGTAGCTATGCATTTTCTTGCTCTAATGCAAAGTTTGGAATGTGTGATGTTGTAAGAGGTACCCTGAATCTTCATGTTTCGTAATTTGAAAACCGGGACATATTTGTTTTAAGTTAAAGGGGTGTATGGAATGCTTTGCCAGAGTAGCAGACATCTTTCTAAACATTGCAAAGTGGTATATTACATATTTACACAGTGATTACATATTTAAGACAAGAGGATTCTTGACTGAAAGAGCTAAAAGATAAACAAGCATAGTTTGGGTATGCAGACATTTCTTACTGTTTTAACATGAAAATAAATGTGCATCCAAAACCTTCAATGTGTCTCGCAGAATGTGTTCTTTACCTCATCAATTCTTGATGTCTTATAAGCAACGCATTTGCTCTGAAAATAAATGCAATATATTAGTTGGTGTTGAAGCAGGTGAAATTGAGATGGAGCCACCTCTGTGTCTAGTTTCCTCTCTTTTTTAGAAAATGACCTTATTCTCTGTTTTTTAAATGGAATATAAATACATTTATTCTGCAAACCAGTTAAGCCAAGCATTCATTTCTAGAACTCTAGGTCAACTGATTTATGGATCAGGCTGCCTGAGCCTTATAGAAATGCTCCTGGATAGAAATGCTACAACATAATTCAGTATGGAATTAAACCTTCTGACCCCCTCCCCTGCCCCACTCAAAGTAATGTATATGTATCACCTCACAATATAGTTCCCCCGTATGATTTGTAGAATTTGCTGCTTGTTTATATATCTTTCTTCTGGCTATTCTATTTTACATACTTTTCCCAAACATATGTGAATTAAGTCTGTTAAAAGAAACACTATAACCCCAAACCTTTGTTAGCTGTTTTCAAGAATATTTCTGATCTAACTAATATACAGTACAATTCTATGCATGTTTACTCAACAGCCCCGTTAGGTTCAGTGGGGCTTAGTCTCTTCTAAATACGTTAAGGATTGTAGCAATATAACAGTGACTGAAGGAATACTACAGCTATTAAAGGATACTGCAGTTACTGAAGGATAAGGCCCATAGTTACTTGGCAGTCACAGTTTTTCATACATTTTAGGCTGTAGTCCTCAGCCCACCTACCTAAACGTATGCTCCCCTGAAATCAGTCAGACGGCCATATTGTTAATTAAAGGGCTATAGAAGTGCCTTATAAATTATATGGGGTAAGTAATTTCAATAATATTTTGAATTTTTTACAGAAACACATCTTTTGTCTTGAAAATCAGTTAATATGTTGCTACTGTTGCTGAGGGAATACAAGTAGAGTGAGACAAAGGATGTGCCTCTTTGGTAGACTCCTTTCAGCAATTACTTACATGGGCTTATTATCCATGACATTTCTCATGTGCCAGTTATGCTCATAAACTGAGAAACCTAATTGCTGGTAGGGGCAATCAATTAGTTACCAACAAGTATTACAGATATCAAAACACAAAACATTAAAAGGTTGTATTCTAGTCTCTACTTCAAGGCATGGAAATGTTTTCACAAAATCATAATGTTTTAGCAACAGGGTAATGAGAGGTCATACAAATCATCCTTTTGCCTGATTAGCTGGAAGTAGTAATAAAAGCTCATTAATGGTGTTTTGTTTCAATATTTGATTTGCCAGAAAACGTGTTCATACAAAATTCCTGGGGATTAGATATACTAGGTCTTAATCTGTCATTGGTCTATTAATCTAGACACATTTTAAATTTTCTTAATTTCAGTTAGACCTAGTGGGCTGTGAGATGAAGAGCCACTGTGGTGCAGTATCATTCTAGTGTGTTGGGGATGAATGAAGGAGACCTGGGTCCACATTTCTGCTCAGTGATGGAGCTCAGTGGGTGACCCTGGTCCAGTTGCTAAGGCTGCATACACACATACCGAAACGGAAAGGGCCATGGCTCAGTGGTAGAGACCTTGCATGCAGAAGGTCCCAGGTTCAATCCTCAGCATCTTCAGATAGAACTGGGAGAGATTCCTGCCTGAAATCCTGGAGAGCTGCTGCCAGTCAGTGTAGACAATACTGAGCTAGGTGAACCAATAGTCTGACCCAGTATAAGGCAGATTCCTATGTTCCCGCTAAGTATTCTGGGGCCTGTAGCTTGTTAAGAGTGCTGGCAGTTGTAGATCTGTGAGGGGTAAACTACAGTTCCCATAATTCTTTGGGGGAAAATAATGTATGGTGTATATGCAGTCTATCTCTCTGCTGAACCTCCGTCACAAGGTTGTTATGAGAATAAAAGGTAGTATGGGGGGGGAGGTATATGATATGGCAACCGGTGCTCCTTTGAGAAAGGTAAAGGTAAAAATAAAACCAAGTCCATAGCTTAGTGTGGGGCCCTTTAATTCATATGCAGTTGGAGAAAAAGAGAAAGATCCGCCCAAATGACTTTTAGAATAAAAGATTAGTATAAAATAGTAATATTAGAGGATGGGATTTGTTTGCTTGAAACATTTCTGGTCCCACTCTCACTTCAAAGAGGCTCACAAACCTAGAGTTATCTTATAGAACCTCTGCTAGATTTCAGTGAGTGGCTTTGCTGTCCACGTAATGGCAAATTTAAAAAGATTGTGTCATGCTGCATTCTGGGAAATACAACCTCCAGTTAGTTATGCTGTATGGAGATGTACAGTGGAATATTACCACTTGTTCCCTAGAAAGCTGGAAGAACCTTCCAATAGAGGCCTTACTCCTTAGGGCATGATGCCTTACTGGGCTGATTTTGTACATTAGCACTGCTGCATGGGACTTGTTTCCATCCAGCAGGGCCTTATGCTGCAAGTAATACTCCTGAACAACAAACAAGTGGATGGCATGGTTTCTGTCCACACCACTGCCACTCTGGCAATGCTGTTGTGGGAAATAGCTGCGTCGTTCATTCATTCCATGTGGTTTCGTTTGACAGATGTTACTGGCCCAGGATGGAATTCAGATATGAGGAAACAGCATTTGTGCCACAATGGTAACATATGAATAAGCTGTAAGGGTGCTGACAAGAAGAAGTGTACATCTGTAGGGCTATATTGTTGAATCTAGAGATGTACTAAAGGAAAACAAGAATTGTGGGTAAAAAATTATTGCACACATTTATAAAATAGCCAAAACAGCCTAGTCTTTTCTATTAGCTGGTGTTTTCCATTATTGCATCAAGTCAAGAAGCAGCAGTGGAGGAGCTATATATGCCTCCAGGCCCTGCCATGACTCTTCCTGCACCATTCTCCTTGGATATCAGAAAATTCATCATAAAAGTCAGCTGGCTGGATATCTAATGTAGATGTTGGGTACATGAAAGTCAGTTTTGTCAACTTAAAGGCCACCTGTAATGTTGTGGCAGACTGTTGAAGGTTGGGCTAAATGTTAATAGACAAGGAAGCCAAGCAAAACAAACCTGAAATGGAACTTTTTCCTTAAAAAGATTTATAGCATTTACTTCAAGCAATTAAAGGTTCCTTTCACATTACTTTGCCAGCCTGGCAAGTTTATGGTTTTTTAAAAACCAGAAGACTCCCACACCCCAATTACTATCATGAGTTTCACAACCTCAGCTTAACCACTATAATAAAACAATAAGGGAAGAAAGGAATTCAATCCATTTGCCATATTGACTAAGAACTGGCAAATGGAAAATGTGGTTTCTCCCCATTAATTATTGTTCACAGTCCTAACACAGCTACCTGCAGGGCCGGCTCCAGGCATGCGGGGGCCCTTGGGCATCAGCTTGCCCTGGCCCCCCGGTGTGTGTGTGTGCACATAATCGCGTGCACGCAGCCCCCCGTGCTCCCCTGCCTGTCTAGTCTTTACCATTGCCCTTAATGAAGATGGTGGCCGTGGTTTTCCTAAGGGGAATGAAGCCTCCGTCGCCATCTTTATTGATGGCACATGCACATCTCTGCCATCAACTAAGATGGCGGCAGCGGCTTCAGTACCTTAGAGAAGCTGCTGCTGCCATCTTCATTAAGGGCAATGCTAAAAAGCCTGCTGACAGGTAAGTGGGGGCACGGGGGGCACTGGGGGCATGGATCGTGGAAGGGGAGCAGAGGGCCCCTCAGGGGCTCCTGTAGCTCCGGGGCCCTCGGGCCAGTGCCCAACCTGGCCACCCTTTAGAACCGGCCCTGGCTACCTGTTACTAAGAAATACAAGTCCAATCAAATTATGCAGACAGGTGTGCACACACTTGCCTCTGTGTTCTTGTATGAATCTTTGTTTTAGAAATACTTTCTGGCATCTTATATAAATTATATTCACTAATAGGCAAAAAACCTTGAGGTTTAAGAACGTACCTATAGCCCACAGATATTTCTATCAAACTTTAAAAAGCAGGGAAATTGGGCAGCTATAGTGAATGCAATATCTGAGATATTGGACTGCCCTACAAATTGGTCAAAATGCAAACACCGTTTCGGTTGGTCTTTCACAGTCCAATCCACTTGCTGTGTAGCTTGGAAGAATTTTGTAACATGTGCCTCTGAGCATATGGTGAGTGGTGGCAACACCTGCCATCTCCAAAGATAGAATAATATTTTTGTATGTTTGTTGGTGTTCTTCTTACTTTGCACATTTCCTGCGTTACTAATATTTCTACAGAGAATCTAATCTAGAAAATTTTATTTCCTTCATTATTCATCCTAGAAATCTGTGGAAAATTTATTTTTATTAATTTCAAAGCCTTTTTATTGGTCAATGCCATATGATGGTGAAGACAGCCTTTTGTGTTTCAAATTGGAGGTTATGCTCTATTTCTATTTTGGGTGCATTAAAGTGGAATCTGAAACTGCAGTTTGATGTAAAATCAGACTGATTCCAATATGTTGCTACTTCAGCTATGACTCTAGCTGTTGGAAAAAAGAGGATGCATGTTTTCAGCCTGCTATGTTTAAACCACTTCATTTAAGGCAAGGTGGGCATGGTCAATTAAAAACATAGAGCACACCTTGAATTTTGTGAGAATATATTTCACCTCCCACTGTTTTATCTTGTGCAAATTGAGATACTCCTGAGGTCCACTGGAGACTATTCTGCAGAAGTCAGCACCATTATTCCACAATTATGTTTGGAGTTTTTTAGTGTAAATTTTACAAAGTGTTGCTGTACTTCACATATTCACAGAAACAGAAACAAAAGAAATTGATTTCCTATAGGAAACTTCACTAAAATTGCAAAGTAAATCAGACATATTCAAAGTGACCATCTGAACTATATCACTGTCTTAATAATGTTGCTTCCTCCCTGCTAAAACAAGATCAGCTCTGCACAAGTCTTCTTTCTATTCTTTGGGCTGATTGCAGGTGTTGCCACCACTCACCATATGCTCAGAGGCACATGTTACCAAATTCTTCCAAGCTACAGAGGAAATGGATTGGACTGTGAAAGACCAACCCAAATTGTCTTTGCATTTTGATCAATTTGTAGGGCAGTACAATATCTCAGAGAGGAGGTCAGGCGTCCTGCTCCCCTGGTGCATTCACTATAGCTGCGCAATTTCCCTGCTTTTTAAAGTTTGATAGAAATAGCTGTGGTCTATAGGTATGTTCTTAAACCACAAGGTTTTTGGCCTCTTAGTGAATTTCCCTGCTTTTTAATCCAGGAGGTAAGAAATGGTATCATGTCCAAATTTGCTGAGAATGGATCGATCATTTGTGTGCTTATCAAGTTCAATGGCATTTACTCCCCTGCAATCATGCTTAAGATAGGTGAAACTGACCACAGGGGATGTGGAGGGGAGGAGGAGGAGGGAGGAGAGGAAAGGCAGAGGAAAGGACTGGGATGGGAGCAGGCAAGAGGGAGAGGGGAGGAGAAGGACGGGTTTGATCATTTGCATGTTTATTGAATTCAATGTGATTTACTCCCATGCAGTCATGCTTAGGATAGGTAAAACTGACCAGGGAGGAGGGAGGGAGGGCTGGAGTGGTCACGGTTGGAGGAAGAAGTTAGAGGGGAGGGGAGGAGGAAGGGAGAGGAGAGGGGAAGGAGGAGAAAAGCAGGTCTGATCATTTGCATGCTTATTGAATTCAATGGGATTTAATCCTATGCAATCTTGGTTAGGACAGGAAAAACTGACCATGGGGGAGGAGGAGTGGGAGTGGGAAGGATCATATTGGAGGGGGGCAAGGGAAGGGGGAGGGGAGGTCAGGTTTGATCATTTGGATGCTTAGAGAGTTCAATGATATTTACTTCTGTGCAATCATGCTTAAGATAGGTAAAACTGACCATGGGCAGGAGGAAGGGAGAAGGAGGGGGGGATGGAGGGGATTGGAAGGGGATGTGGAGTGAGGGGCAAAGGAAGGGGGAGGGAAGGGGCAAGAGGGAGGGGATAGGTGAGAGGAGAAGGGATAGTGGGTTTGATCATTTACATACTTTTTGAGTTCAATGGGATTTATTTCTGTGCAATCATGTTTCAAAATGGAAATGGACTGCCTTCAAGTCGATCCCGACTTATGGTGACCCTATGAATAGGGTTTTCATGGTAAAAGGTATTCAGAGGTGGTTTTACCACTGCCTTCCTCTGAGACTGGCCCAAGGTCAACCAGTGAGCTTCATGGCTGTGTGGGGATTCGAACCCTGGTTTCCCAGTTCATAGTTCAACAATGACCTGGAGGAGGGGCAGGGAGGGGAGGGGGAGGGGAGGAGATTGGGTGGGTGGGCGCTGGGCAGAAGGGAAGCCCCTTTCCTTTCCAAAAGGAAAAATTCTGAACAGTATCATTGCTTTTCAGTGTTTCCCCCACCTTTTTATTCTACAGCAGGCACATGTAGCCAGCCTCCCACCCAAATTTAAACCAAAGCTTTCCCTGGCCACATCCACACCAGGCCTTTATTTCACTTTGGACAGTCATGGCTTCTCTCAAAGAATGCTGGGAAGTGTAGTTAATGAAGGGTGCTGAGAGTTTCTAGGAGACGCCCTGTTCCCCTCACAGGCTTCAGTCACAGTGGCTGACTGTTAAACCAGTCTGGCCACTGAAGCTATCTCAGTAGAACAGGAGTCTTCTCTCAATACCCTTCATAAACTATACTTCCCAGGATTCTCTGAGGGAAGCCATGACTGTCTCAAGTGAAATCAAAGTCTGGTGTGGGTGTGGCCCCCTGATTAGGCAAGCCCAGCAGCTGTGAGTCTGGCTTGTAGAACACTGACAGTTGGTTCTTACTGAGCATGCCTGCACTTATCATAGGGTCCCACCCAAAATTTATTAAATTAATTAAAAATCAGCCAGGCATTTTTTAAATGTTTAAACTGCAGAAGATGAAGGTCAGAGTATGGGGCAAGGTCAGTATTAGGATTACAGGTACTCTGCGAACATGGCTGATTTTTAATGAATTTCAACAGATTAGGAGAACTCTCAGAGAAAAAAGTCCAAAAGGGCTCTGGGTTTTCCCCCCTCTCTTTTTACACTTTGAACTCTCGATTCTGTCTGACTGTTTTGTGTATCAACATGAAAATTGACAGGGTTGTTAAGCAAGCGTTTCTGAGTTCAGGACAATAAGTTTTGTAAGGTTTTGTTTTGAAATGAGCTTATGGGAAGCATCAGAGTGGCATGGGGGTATTTTCAATTTAACATTGCGGAATGTGAAAAACCCACGCTGGCTATAGTATACAGCCACTCTCGTGGCTGTATAATCTGTGTAATGCTTTCATCATTGTATTACCTAACTGTAGCACCAATCCACCAAAAACAGCTTAAATGATAAATATATGAGCACAAACACAATTTATATCTCTTTGCTTTTCACTTCTAGATTCACTGCTGCTCTCTTGAATAGATGAACTAAACCATGAAGGTAGCTGTTTTCTTCCTTCTCATCCTGCCCCTTTGCTTGGCCAAGTCAATCGATAAAACAGTCTTGTTTGACTTTATGATTGAAGATGAAGCAGGTTCTGGAACTACCGATGCTCCAGATATTTATCCTCCAGAGCAAGGCCCAGTATGTCCATTCCGCTGTCAATGCCATCTTCGGGTTGTGCAGTGTTCTGATTTAGGTAAGCTAAATGCAATGTTGCTTCATCAATATGTTTGTTTATGCTGGCTCACAATGACAACTAAGTTATTTTAGGGCATCAACACTGACATAGTTATCGAGCTCTCCTGTCATGCTATAATTTTGTCATTATTATGAAGTATGTGTATGACAGTTTTGTCAGCAATTACAACAGAAGTATGAAGACAGAATTATACATAGGATTGTGGAAAAACAGGGCCTTTGTGGTGGTAGACCATGAAAGAAACAGTGCTTTACATCCATTTTATCCTGCCTTTCATTCAAGACCACAGGCATTTCTCTTTAAAGAAAGGTCAGTTTTTCAATATTCTGTAATGTGCGCAGGCATGAACTAAACATGGTGGGATTTCACAGACTGATATTAAAAATCCAGAAAAATTCAAATTTCCATGTACCAAAATTCTGCTGCTCATCATTTCATCAGGTAATTAGGATTCACTATGTTTCCTAAACAAAGCCATCAATAGGTTATATGGGCTACATGAGTGAGATGCCAAGTAGTTGTTGTTGTAGTTAACTTGGAGCAATGAGCATGGGAAAGCTAATGTTTTCTAGTATTTGTTTTAATGTGGGCCTAATAGTAATCCTTTTAATTCTAGTTTAATTAAAATATTAGCATTTTATTTTCAATGACAAATACAAATATATATTTGTTGTGTACTTGATGCTTTGCACACATGAAGATAAAGCAGAGCAATGGGCAAAGGTCAGACTTCTTGGTGAAGATCCCTAGTAAAGGAAATAAGTCATGTAGAAAAAAGATAGAGAATTGATGGTTTTTCACTGTGATGTAAAGACAGCCAGGGATCAGGTGAACTCTGCTGGTGGAGCAGACCATAAGGGCAATAGCAAGACCAGAGGCAGGAGACCATCCTTTCCTGCAACCAGGCAAGGAAGCAACAGCAATCAAGAATCAAGACTTGAAGAAACACTGTGATTAGTTGTTTCACCCACATCTGAATGTGGCTAATATAGAAAGGCACTGAGTGTCAAGAGATTGGATTGAGGTAGGATATCAAATAAATAAGGACAAGACAGAATGCTATAGGTTTGAAGACCTATGTAAGCAATAATTTTGCCTTGTACAATCAGTTACGACCATCAAGAGGCTCACGCTGGCTACAAGATTGGATTCAGACTGTTGAAAGGAAGGTCATAGAGGTTTAACTCTCTTTTTAATTCAAGGCTCCAACTGTTTCTGAGAAACAAAATTCTCACATCCAAGGAGATACTCTAAGAATTGTGAAATGAGCAGTTTGGTCTTTCAGTCTTACAAATAAAACCATAAAATTTAGAATTACATGAGCAGTTAAGAATAGTTAGTAAAGAGACAGGGTTTCTCCTCACATCTTATCTACTTTTTCCCTTTTTAGCTGACAAATTTATTACCCTTGGAATTTTTGCTAGGGGTTTAATTATCCTATCATTTCATGGCAGTTCTTCACATAAAGTATGCATGTATCTACAATTATATTGTCAAGCTGCACCTTCTAAATACAAGAAGCCTGAACAAGAGCTAGAGGCCTGTTATGAATTTTCAGTTGATTGGCTTAAGCATAGTTTAAGGTGCTATATGTGGAAATGGAGCAATAAATAGCCACCATTTATTTATATGAGAGAATGACACCTCTGAGGCAATGACTGGGCAGAAGGCAGATTTCATTTTTGAACAGTTGTGTCCTAGCATGAAGCCAGAACTCATCAGGAGCCCATGGACCCATCAGGAGCCCATTAAAACCAAGCCTACTGTGACCTTATGGAAAATCACCCCCTCGTCACAACTATTAATTTAAAATTTGTGGTTGCTAATTATGCTATTAAAGTTATGTCTAGTTTGACTCCAGTTCTCCATCTTTCTGTGCCTCTGTTCCAGTTAGAAGGCTTCTATTATTACCCATATATGTAGACCTTCATGAACCCCTCCACTCAGTTGGAGGCGAGGTCATCTCCTCAAAACTCAGATGACTAATAGTTGAGAAATCTCTGGATATCCCCCAACCATTAGCTCTTTCTGAGAAAATATCCACCCCCATCATAGGCCATTAGCTAGAAATCCATTTAACATAAGAGGTGGCTGGCCAACCACAACAATGTGAATCCTACAGTTCTCAGAAAAATAATATTGTCATTTTTAGAGGGCCAGTAAGATCAAAATTCCATTTCCTCAAGTTACCAGTAAAGAATAAGTATTACTATGGACTGGCTGGAAATGTCCAAAACAAGTTTCATGACACAAACACTTCTGATGTTATTAATAAATCTCAAGACCAGCTCATTAATGATGGAAATGAAGGTCAGATTAAGTCATGTCATACAGATGAATGGTGCATCTTTGAAGATTCTAATTATAGCCCATTTCATGAACATGTTTTACATCTCTGGCATATGATATTGTTCACACCAAGAACGATCATTGCTTGATTCTAAATTACTGGAGTGACTGAATAGGAACTTCATCTTTTGTAGCATTCCACACCAGACAAACTAGTGCTTTGCTCTAGCTGTCTGAGGCTCAGAATGCTGGCTGAATGGATTCTGTTATGTTGTAACAACTCTAGTTGACTGTTATCCAGACTTCCTCTTCCCTAGTGTGCAAGGGTGGAACAAGATAACATCACTATACCCTTTCAACAAGCTTATTACCATATAATCCCCTCTGGACTGAATTATCATATGTGAAAATATTCTTGGGTAGTTTGGCTGCATTGGGAGACTATGTATATATCTAATTAAATGCTTTTCTGGGTGGAGGCTGAAGTTTCATGATTGGTCTCCACCCCCCCCAAGCATTCTTCTTGTTGTTTTTGTATTATAAACTCTAAATCCACCCTCTTAAGAACCTGTAGTCCTCCAGATATTGTTGGGTTACAACTCCCATCATCCCTGAGCATTGGTCATGCTGACTTGAGCTAATGGGAGTTGGAGTCCAACAACATCTGGAAGGCCACAGGCTTGAATTGAAAGCTCTGCACTGCAAGAACCTGGTTTAATCAAAATCTGGGTCACAAGATTTTCATTGATTTGATTTGGGCTGGCTTTTGAAGAACAAGAAGTATCAAATTAATCTGAAAACATATTGTGTGTATCTGAGTGTGTGTGTTGAGTATGTGAAGGAACTTCTGTGTTTTACCATTGATGTGATTTTCATTTGAATATTTGCTTTTGAAGCTCTTCAGCACATCTAATAATCAATCCTACATTGCTGATGAGTAGTCCTGAGGCGTGCTTTCTATCCTTTTGCTGATATTGACATTTCACAGGAAGAGTCAAATGCACTTTTTAAAGATTTTGTAGTAATCAGTATGCCAATCATTTGTTGTTGTTTTTCAAGAATACTAAAGGAAGAAACAAGTTGGAGAAGTATGCCTTCCCTTCTCTGCCAGTCTCCCATTCCTACCAAAGCAAAAAAACAAAAACAAAACCCTTTTCCTTTTAGAAGGGAGAGGGGGTAACCAGAGGATTCACTAAACATATGAGAGACCTTGCTGACCTCTCTTTCACTGGGCTTTCAGGAAGCATTATTGGGTGTCCCCTGCCTCCTGAATTAAACTGAGATACAGTGAAAGCTGCAAAGCTCATGTTCCCCTATATGAAATGATTCTCCTGAGCATTCTTAAGAACATCTTTCCCAGTTAAGGAAAGGCTGACACTGAATCTTCCCCACTATTGGTTACCATTTCTTAAAGGTAAAGATTTCTGTTTGAAAGTAGGTAGAAAGAATGGCAGACAGGACTGGTTAATGGTGAGGGTGAACTATCTCTATAGTAAGCTGAATCTAAATTTGAATGGGTCTAGACCTAGCTTCAAGGGTGAAGACTTTAAGTCCCCTGTTTGTAAATTTGCACCATCACTACATCATTGTTTTGTGAGGCATTTGAAAGCTGTGGAGTTGGATTGGGTTAAATCAATTTAGGTTTGGCACAATTCATTGTTTTTATAAAAAAGAGTATTGTTTATTGAATTATGCATTCAAAATGTGCAATTTATATGTATGGAAAGGCAAGGCTTTTTTCCAAAAAAATGAATAAATTGCATCATATTGTAATTAGGGATGTTATGGAACAAACCACAGACATACTAGGCTTTTAAAAAATTGTTATCACACTCAAATAGAAATTTAATACAAGGCATCACTTCAGCATAGAGAACCACATGAATCCCATATGGTTTTTGTCATGAACAGCAAACACATTTTGCCACATGAGTGTGTGGTTGAAAGTTGGTGCCAATCAAGACTTCTTGCCACATGTGAATATTGTGATGGAGAGGAAGATGGAAGAGTCATAGATTGAAGGAAAGGAAGAGGTGACATGAAATTGAGGAAAGTAGAACAAGTAAAGGAGCAAATTATCTATGTACAGAAATATTTTAGGACTTACAGACAGAAAGATATTTATTCATATACGGATTTCAATTCTTCAACCAATTTGTTGGCTGCACACTGTAAGCCATTGGTGAGGAGTGGGGAAGAAACAGTGCTGCAGATGCTGGAGGACTGTGCACTATCAAACAGATGGTCATAAGCCTGTTAGGTACATCACTTGATAATCTCCTCTACTGACAGTTGCAAATTCTACAAAATGTATCTTCTCTCGTCTTCACAGCAATCTGATGGGAAATGTTAGCTCTGATGAAATTCTTCTTTTTATGCAATTCCCAAAGATGGAGATACCCTTTCAGAGTCTGCACCTGGAAATCTTATAGAAATTATAACACTCAAAGTCAGGCTCATTGTCTTTTGAGCCTTGTTGAGCCTTACAAAAACTGAAGAACTAAGTCATGGGTCGCTAACCTTTTTGGACCAGTGGGTACATTTCAAATTTTGAGAGAGTGCTATGGGTGCCAGTCACAAACTGGCTGCCATGGTGGACATGGCATAACACAACATGCCTGCTGTGGGGAGTAGGGCATAACAAAATTAGAGACAGTCAAAGCTGCTTCTCCACTCACCATGGGAAGCCAACTATGTCCTGCTCCTAGAATTCTGTTTCCCCCAATTCATGCCAATCCTAAACTAAAGCCTAGGTTGCCATCCTGTATCTGCTTACCTGGCATTAACACATTAAGCCCCATTAAAAAAGGTGATTACCTCTAAAGTAGACATGCATACCATTTACTGTAGTTAATAATACAGTGAATTATTAATGAGTGTCTGGACTTCAGCTCCTGCACAGCAGGAGACATACTAAAACTCTATAAAGTTTTCACATTTTGCTTTTGCCATTTGGGGAAGGGATTCTTTAAACATCCACCCACCTGTACACTGTAGTAGTATTTGCAGAAAATAATTTCTATGGAGTACCTGACCTCAGATGAACCCATCACAGGAAAGATGCACAGGAAAGTTGCGAGGAAAAAAAGGAAGAGAAAACTATTCCAAGAACTACTAGAAAATAAGACAGAAACAGTACAAATGCACTTAAGGGGAGGGGGACACAACTCACTTAATAATCACAGCTCTGATATCACTCATTATCTAAAAACACTGAAAGGTGGGAGCAGCCAGGCTGGCTCATTTTACAGAAATTGCTTAGAAGAATACCTGCACATTTTACTTCATAACTTTCTTTCTAGGAGGGCTAGAGGCTTACTTTCTTAAAAAATGAAAGCTTGGAATCTAGGGTCATTGCCTGGGGATGCCAATGAAGGCCTTTGGGCACCAGGTTGGCAATTCCCAAACTAAGTGGTCAAATTTGCTGTGTAAGAAAAGAATGATGCATACTCTAAGTAGGCTATCTCAGTAGATTGTGAGCGGCCAGCATAGTGGGCAATAGAGAGCAGCTGTGGCAGCTGGTTTTACTTTGACTTCTATCCATTTTTCTTATTATTTTAAAACCAAAATTAAGCCACCAGGATATTTCACAATATTTCATATAATAATCAAACCAGAATGTTCACAAATATGGGCCCAAAGACTCAGGGAGCATACATGCGCTATATTAAAAAATCCTTTTCTTTTTTGCCTCTGCAGGCCACATATTTATCAGGAAGTAGTATCACAGGCCAAATTTCAACCTGTCAATCTGCCCACCAGTAGATCACCTGACATCACAGTACTGTCTGCGTCAAAGCAACATGTGTAACCCAGGCATGCAGGAAACTCCCTCATGTACCCAATTCAGCAGGCTTTTGGTAGAGTGAAAGCCAGCTTTCCTTTGCCAATTCACAGTTGGGAGCATACTTTAAGGCTCCTAATTGTGCATTGGTGACCACATCCCTATATGCCCCACACCTGATAGTACATATGATGCCAGGTGGGATAGGTGGGTGTGGGTTGAGGAAAACTGTCTCACAGGAAAAAATTGAACCACTGGAGGGCCAAGTTTGGCCCGTGGACCAGAGGTTCTCCACCTCTGTGACAAGTGAACATAAAACCTTTTTTTAAAAGGCAGGGTCTTACCAACGTGGTTGACTTCAGAAGTGGCCATGAAGCCTCACATTCTTCTTGTGAACTGGGGACAAAAGACCTGTAGTATCAGGGGCTCTAGTTCTTGGTCACATAAAGATTTCTCCATGGGTTTCAGGTTCAGGAACATATCTTACCTGTGCTAGTACTTTCTTATTCGTCACTTTCTGTCACCCAAAATGTATGATGCAGAATGTAGATAGAAGAAAGTTTTCTGTTATTATGAGTATATTTTTCTCCACGATTTAAGAGAAACAATGTCAAAATAATATCTGCGCAAGCCAAGTCTTGTATATAACTAAGAAACAGGTACTAATGCAATAAAATTATCTTCTTACCTTCCTTGTGATTTTGAATTTAGGAAACATTGCACAAAGATACTAACAACTCAGTCCTACACACATCTACTCAAAAGTAAATCCTATTCAGTTTAGTGGGGTGTCTCCTCTCAGGTAAATGGATGTAGGACTACAGCCTAAGATAATCAATTGTTATATTGTGTCTCCTGACAAGATTCCAGGTGTGTACATGGGTGGAAAACTAATGCTGTAGCCAAGGAGCAGGCAGATTAGCCTCCCAACTTGCAAAGCAGCACTAGGATGTAATAAATTTGTGCTACTTAAATGTTCGGCTCAGGCTAAACACAGAGATACTAGTTATTAGAGGTGATGCCTATGTAAGCAGTTTCAAGTTGGGTGAGGGGTGATAAAAGTTTTCAAGTACTCTGGGTAAATTTACAAATGCATTCATTATTGTATATTCTACTATATAGCATTTCCAATAACTTGAGCTGTAGAAATGATGCTTACAAAACTTTAGGATCAAAAGTTCTGAATCCATGCTTCACTTTTTAAGGGCAAGCCATTCCAGAATATATTCTGCAAAAGATTTTTTTAAAAGGCATTTATACATCCAATGGCCCAGGTCGAGTCATGTATGAGCAATGAATGAAGAAATCTTCAAGAAAATTAATCACTGCCATATGACTTCCTGTTGCTGGATCTGTTTCATATCTTTAAATTTGCCAGGAGTCCAGAGGGGAGGAAATCATGCAAGTTTATTCAAATTGTGCTTCCAACAAATACTATGAGAAAAATGATAATTTATAGAAACTTGTAGTGGCAAGAAGTCTTCTCTTGATCCTAAGTGCAATAAGTAAATAAAAAAGCTTGGTTTTAAATACATTCGGTCATTCTATCTCTCCTGCATCAAATAACCTATAACATCAGAATTTATTGAAATGGCCTTTGGAATTAAAGATGAGGAGTTTGTGAGCAAAGAGTAAGACAGTAAAATCACATGGTTTACATGACAAGACAGACAAATTCATTTATTCAGAAACTGCTGGGTAAAGGATTGGGGGCTGACATACGACAATGGCAATTCAGGGATAAGAAGATTGCAGTAATCAAGGTGAAAGAAAATCAGAGAATGAGCCAGATTTTTTTCTAGTGGAACAGAGAAAAAGGGCAATATTTTTGCAATATTGTTCAGGGCAAAGAGGCAACATAAATTGACAACAGACACGGTTTTAACCTTGGTTTTGTCCACAGATCAATCTATTTTTATCTTCAAAAGTTTCGGTTTGTACTTCAGGGATGTTTTCTAGTGTTAGCTTTGTCTAACATGAATTGTCAATTTTATAAAATCTTCCCAGTCTGCTTTCTCTCCTCACTATCCTGTTTTCTCTCCTGACTCTCCCATATGCACCTACATGAACCTTAAGGTCCTTCAGAGGCCCTGCTCCAGGTTTCCCTGTTGAATGAAGAGAAGTGGACAACTACCAGGGTATTGTCAGTAGTGACACCAGGGTTTTGGAATTAGGGTTGCCATATATCTCTGGTTTTAGATTTGCCTGGAGACAATGGTTTTTGGGGGTCTGCTCTGGGTCTCTGGGTGAGTCACCCCAATCCCCGGACACTTAGCTTTCATTTAAAAAAAGTTCAAGAATTAAATGTCAGCTGTCCCCCCTGCAACTTCTGTTAGTACTGACTGCTCTAACCCCCATCCTTTCAGTTTTTTAGCCAATAAGTGAAGTCAGAATTGTGATTGACAAGGGATTTGTTGACCTCCAAGCAATAGCTAGAAGCTATTGCAAATCCTGAAAACAGTTTTCTTTTCCTTTTCCTTATCTGCACATCAGTAATTCAGTAAATTTATAGCATTCAGCAGCATCAAGAGTACTTTCTTTGTGCAGGAGATTTGGGACTTGTTTATGAGTAAACATGCATAGGATTGCACTGTAGATATCTTTACATGTTGTGTAAATAATAAACATCTTTGACATTCTTGCTTATATAAATATATCTTCATACCAAGTCTTAATATGTATCTGATTTCACACTATGGTTGTATGTTATTATTTCCTCTACATATTAAGTATGCCTTCTTCCTTGGGGTTGTCATGGTCCCGCTCTGTTGTTTTCACCCTGAGGGGCAGATTAAGCTGAGATATGGTGAGTAACCATGGTCACCAAGTAACCATTATAGCTAATTTCCATTGAAAACGTCAATTAAAATTGTTTTTATGCAGGCAAAGTTTATGCAGATCCACATAATACATTTAAAACATATCCAACTCACATTTAAAGCACATGACTTCCTCTAAAGAATCCTGGGAAATGTAGTTTCCCCTCACAGTTATAGTTCCCACCACCCTTAACAAACTACAGTTCCCATGATGCTGTGGTGGGATTCATGTGCTTTAAATGTGTATTGAATATGCTTTGAATGCATTGTATGGATCTGCCCTAGTATGCTGTTCATTCATTAGTGAATTGGAAAGAATAATTTTTAAAGATACTTTTTTAAACAGGGAAGGCCTGTAGCTCAGTGGTAAGGCACATGGTTTGCATGCAAAGGTCCAAACTTCAATCTCTGGAAAAGACTATTCTCTGGAATCCTGGAGAGCCAATGCCAGTCTGAAATAGCTTGAACTACCTCTTATGCGCCCACGTACATATTCAAGAGTTCCTCACTTTTCCCTTAAGCCTAAAGCTGTTCAGAGTCCTTGTATGTAGCAACCACACTTCACCTAGCCTTGTGTCTGTTGCTCCAGCAGTAAATCCAAACAGGCAGGCTTAATGAGGAAATTTCCACCAGAGATTTATCTCAGGATTGGGGATAAATCAGGTTAAAAAAGAACAGAGTTCTACAGTGGAAGGAAGTTATGCTTTTTATTGACTACACATTTTTGTATGATTATATATGAGCATACTTAGTCTGGTCAAAACCACTAAATGAATACACCAGAATTAATAATACAACACAAAACCCAAGGTTATTAAGTAATATATTCTTATACAGTCTAGATATCTTAACACACATATATAGAAAAGAATGACAACTTAAATCTTATCTACAGGGACTAAAATAAGATTCAGAATAAAACTCCGCAATTAGGCAAAGGGCAGCATCATGACCAGTCATATGGGGACTGATAAAAAATCTGCATTTGTGATCTGTTTTTTATAGTCTCTCATCTAGATCATCTGATCTGGAACTGCATCACCTTTCCATTCCCTCAGTCTTTTCTCACAGATGAATTCTCACAGACTTTTCATAAACATTCTTATGGGACATTCTCACAAACAATCACCTTTCTGTTCTCATAGATCTCTATTTTAGATCTTACCTAAGGTTACTATGGGACATCTGGAGAAACCTAATAGGGTATTTCCTGGTCTCTTCAATATTCATGTGTTTCAAGTGTATGTTAAATATGCTTTAAATGCATGGTGTGAATCTGCCCTAGTATGCTGTTCATTCATTAGTGAATTGAAAAGAATAATTTTAAAAGATACTTTTTTCAACAGGGGAAGGGCACATGTTTGCATGCAAATGCTAGCCCTTGTCATCAGTGCTGAGCTAGATTTGCCAAATGCCCTGAGTTGGTATACAGTAGATTCCTTTGTTCCTAAAAGAGGAAAGAGACCCAAGGGCTACAGTGACTCTGAAATGTATTTATGTATTTTACTTACAACATTTATATACCATTTCATAAAAAATCTCAAAGGTCCAAAATTAAATCTCTGGAAAAGACTATTGCCTGGAATCCTGGAGAGCCAATGCCAGTCCATGTTATCAGTACTGTGCTAGATAGTACTAAAAGGCCTGAGTTGGTATAAGATTTCTTTGTTCCCAAATCTGCAGTGACTCTGAAATTCATTTATGTATTTTACTTACAACATTTTACTTATGTATTTTACTTACAACTGTTTTATTGTAAAAACCTCAATAAAGAGTTTACAGAAGGAATTAAAATAATAACAATATTGGCAAAACAGTTAAAACAGGTATTTAAAAACATTCAAAATAATAAAACCAACAGAGTTAAAAACAGATAAAAGGCATAATATCTTCTACATGAGTGGGTAGGCTTGCTTAAACATAAAATGTGTTTAGCAGGTGCTGAAAAGAGTACAGTGACCTCATTCCATTACATCCATAGAAGGAACAACAGTGGTTCCATGCGCTCAGCTCACCCGCCTTAAACCCACTGATGATGCACCTTGTTGTTTGCATGATGGTTTGTTTCTTGCCCAATAGTGGTAAAAGAGAATTCACATACTGGGAAGTATGGTTTCAGTTGCTGCTGTTCCCAAACTATTGCTTCTGAAGGTAGACCAAACCATGTGTGTTTTTTCTCTGTCCATTACTACTCACTAGAATTGTGTTGGCTGTCAAAGTGAGTTTATAACAGCCCACATGGTAGGCAGGAAAGGGTAGAGAATCTTCTTAATTCTTACTCATTTCTCAAACTTCTCTATGCAGTAAAGGGCCAAGTCTGTAAAGAAGTTTGGAGAAGCCACGTTAAAAAGCAGCCAGGGCATTACAGGCAGGGAGTTGCCAAACCTGCTTTGATATGGACATTTTTGCAGAGGACCCCTAGTCAAGCCTTATCAACAGCACAATCCTAACCATATCTACTCAGAAGTAAGTCCTGTTGAGTTCTATAGGGCTTAGTCCTTTAATAAGTGTGTTTAGAATTGCAGCCTTCAGGGGCATCCATCTTTACTTCTGAGTGCTCCCATCTAACACCTCCACAACACTAACTTTCTTCCTACGGTGGCCTTCTGGTGACTGGCTTAGCCTGAGGGCACTTAAACCCTTCTTGCCAGAAGCATGTGGGCTGGGTTCTCTACCTAGGCTCCCTAAGCAGGTGACAAGGAATGATCCTATCACTTGAGCTGGACCTGGGAACACCCTCATTTAGCTAAGATTTCTATCTTAATTTCCAATCAGATCAATGCTTCTGTTTGAGTGGTATGCTCCAATTAACTGTGGCTGATGCTTAATGTCATGTTTAATGACATCACTAGGGACCGCCCTGGTGACATCACTAGGGACCGCCCTGGTGACATCACTAGGGACCGCCCTGGTGACATCACTAGGGACCGCCCTGGTGACATCACTAGGGACCGCCCTGGTGACATCACTAGGGACCGCCCTGGTGACATCACTAGGGACCGCCCTGGTGACATCACTAGGGACCGCCCTGGTGACATCACTAGGGACCGCCCCTGAAATCTCAGGGTTTGGAATACTTCTGACCTGTCAATTCTATTTGGAATAGCTTACCCAGGGAGGATCACTTGGCCTTATCTTTGTATTTTTGGTGCCAAGTAAAGACCTTTTTGTTCATCTAGGCCAGCCTTTCCCAACCGGTGTGCCTCCAGATGTTGTTGGACCACAACTCCCATCAGCCTCAGCCATTGGCAATGCTGGCTGAGGCTGATGGGTGTTGTGGTCCAACAACATCTGGAGGCACACTGGTTGGGAAAGGCTGATCTAGGCCATTGAAATAAGTGAATTTGGAACTCTGTTTTTAATGTTTGGGGTGGCGTTCTGTTTTGATGTATTTAAGAGTGGTGTGCAGTAGTGCTGTGTTGGGCATGAATAACAAGGTGATTCCTTCCTGAGTCAATTCACATTGTTAACAAAGTGCCCTGAGTCGCATCAGGGTCCTTACAAATTCTTGTTTTACCCTGTCATTTCTGCACTCCATTTCTCAGTATACTATGCAATTATGTTTTTCTATGTCTCTGTGTTTCTCTAGGTCCATGGGCTTTAGAAGAAGGGAAGCTATCCAGAATGCTGCTTGTAAAGAACTGAAGAGCTCTGGGTGATTTTTTTGTTTGTTAAAGAAGAGCAATGGAGGATTTCTTATTATTATTTATTAGATTTATATCACACACCTTCCTCCAAAGGAGCCCAGCGTGGCAAACTTTTTAAAAAGTAAAAAGCTTAATTTAACGTTAAAAATTTTCTGTTGCTCTTCTTGGAAAAAACATCTTCCAGAACTCTTCACCACTGTGCAGGCACCATTCTGGGACAGCCTCACCTTATAATGCCTAATTGAGGACACCACAAGCACTGGAAAGCTAAGCTGCCTAGTGTGAAGCTGTTAATATTTTAAAAATATGAAAGCAAGAGTACACACCACTTGGCTATCTTTAAATTATTTTAAGGTTAGAAAGAGCAAGAAACAAACTCTCTCCCCTTCCCTCAAAATATAGAACTAATATGGAGTTTGGAGTTTTCATCCAATTCTGGCAGAAAATGAACAAGTTATTCCTTTGTTTTTTCAAAAAAATTAAAGGTGCCCTATAGATGCCTGCCTGTAATTTGGCAGGCTTATTCCATTCTAGAGGGGCTCTCCTGCTTGCAAATTTCATTCACTTCTGCCAAAGAAGACATGTTATATATCGTTTTTAGATCTTTCATAGCACTGAATGGGGAACACAGAGTTTCACTGTACATAGAACAAATAGGATCCCAAATCGTAGATCAAAGCAGAGCACAGAGTGACTTGGAAAGAGATAAGTCTGAAGCAGATACAGCTCAGAATAACTTTTCCTTTGATTTAAAAAAATCCAAAATTAAAGGTGCCCCAGAGATATCTGTGTCGTTCTACAGTTTTGTATTATGTTGTTTTATGCTTTTATATTCTTATATATATGGTAAGAGGTTTATATTAGTATGATTAAGGTGAGTGGTGAGTGTTGGGAGAAGGAGTGAGTAAAATGTTTGAGTGTGCTGGATGGTGATTGGCTGAGTGACTAGGAATGAGAGGTTTATATTTGAGTACATGGCAGTTGGGCAGTTGGATTGGATTGATTGGGATTGTTGTGGGGGTTGAGTTGGAGTAGAATTGTTAGGTGTAAGGAGAATGGTAGTGTAGGTTCAACTTTGGTTTATTATTTTGGATTTAGATGGTGAAAGGATGGAGTTAGTGTAGGGATATTAGTGTGAGCAGAACATATAGGATTTAAAGTGCTGAAAGAACAGCCAGTAATTAAAATGAAAGACCTAAAGACAACTAATGAAACCACATGCTTATGAACCTGTCTTTTCAAAGGGTTTTCCCTTCCCTGAGGCAAGTAAGTTTGAGATCTGAATGACCATGGAACACACTGATGAGGAAAGAAAACTTAGTGCCTTTATTGAATCAAAGCTGTTGATTTTGACAAGCAGGCTCTAATTCCTAACAGCAGATAATAATAAGCTTTGATCTTACCTTCTCTGTTTCTCCCTGCTGGAAGCCCCCCAGTCAGCAACAGGTAGAGAGATCCCATATCTGGCCCTGTTTGGATTCATACCACACTGCTCTTCCCAGCAGGCTGGTGTCGAGGCTTCTGGCTGGTGTCGAGGCTTATCTGCCCAGATCGAGGGTCCTTTATTTATACCCAAAAGACCCTCTGTAAGGGGGCATAGGTGGCACCTATACCTGTGAGATTTTTATCTTTCTCAGAGGCAAGTGTTTTTTGATTGCACACTCCTGGTGTTTATCTTACAAGTTGAAGTGCTTGCCAGAGCTGAGAATGCAGCTGTGAAGACTTTCCCCCTCCCTGATGAGTTCATTGTTTTAACTAATTAAACAGCATTTCCCAGCCTCTACTGTCAGCTGAGACAAACAAGCTTCTTCCTACCCAGGGTCAGAAATCCTATCATTTGAACTGTTCTGAAGAGAACTTTTCAGACTCCAGTACTAGGCAAGCAGTTTACAAAAGCAATAAGCTCCCCATAAATCAGGAGTATGAGACAAGAATTATGGACAGGGGGAATGAGGCATGTGTCAGTTTCAACAGGGTGAAAGCTGGGCCGTAAACTCATTAGCCAGCAACTGGCTGGGTCGTAAATCTGCCAAGGCCAGGAAGATAATGGGGAAGAGATGAGGGAAGATCAGAGGAGTTTTTCCAAGTGCTCGTACCGAGTCAGTGTCCAAGATGTGAAGTCAAGGGGGAATTCCGGGTCCAGTTAGCCAAGTGATCAGTCCAAGGGTCTGGGTTCTGGCATCTGGGTCTAGAGTAGAGGTCACAACTGACATTGTAGTCAGCAGCCCCTGAAGTCAAGAACTGCCTTTTAAATCCCACTCCCTAAGACAGGTGCAGGTAATCAGCCCTCTGGCTCCCAAGAGCTTGCTGTCTTAAATGGCCAGATTGGTGGCATTGTTGCATTACTCGCTGGTGTCTTTGTTCTGCAGGGGGGAGGGGAGCCTCCTGTTCACTCCCTGAATTCTACTGAGGGGCTTCAGCTGTGTCCTGAACACTCTCCAGGTGAGGGAGAGCTGGAGCTGCGTCCTTGGAGATTCCGTTTGTTCCTTCTCCTGGGTCTGCTGCTGCTGTCCTCCATTCTTCCTCCTCTTCCTCCTCTGAGGACTCATCCAAAGGGAGCATAACAGCATGCCTTACTAAGCTCCTCAGATCTTGCTAAATGTTTTGACACTACAGAACCCAGTGTCCTGCCTGAACACTCTGAAGTCAGTCTCAAATGAGGAGCTGTGCTTTTCTTTAATAGGTTTATTAAAACTTTTTGGTTCAGAGCGCTTCATGAATCAACTTACAAGTTACACAGAATTTAGCATCATTACTAGGTTAGACTAGACATGACTACATGGCATGAAGAGGTTGTTGCAGCAACTAGACAAGCCCCCTCACCCAGCTTAAGTAGGGTTGGGCAGGCACCCTACTTGCATGAACTGAATGTCACTGTTGGGAGTGTGCATGCACCTGAGCAGTCCGCCTCAATGCATCTATTGGGGCATGTTTTTCTTGCCAGTGCAAGCGCTTCTGTGAGCAAACAATACTCTGCCTCAGCAGGACCCTCCTCATTGGAGGGAGAGGCGATGAGCTGGGGAGGCGGCAGAGCGGGTGTGGGCAGAGGAGATGTATCAGGTGGGGTGGCAACTGCCTGACTGGCCTGAGCCTCCTCATGGATAACTGGAGCTTCAGGGCAAAACTGTCACTGTCCAGAGCAAGAGAGTTCTCAGAGTCCTGCATGCCCAGCGGCTCAACATGGGAACCATCAGTCCATTGAAAGTCCTCCTCCTCTTCTGTTGTCTTGAGTCCCAACCCCGTTCTGCTGGGTCCATGACACCCATAGTGAACATGTGCTTTTGAATTGTCTGTTCTTAAATAAACATTGTTTTGCCTCTCTCTCTCTCTCTCTCTCTCTCTCTCTCTCTCTCTCTCACACACACACACACACACACACACACACACACACCTCCCTCATCATTTGACTACCCTAACAGTGGAACCAGATACATGTTATCTGTGTGCCTTAAGACACGGTTCTTTAACCTTGGGTCCCCAGATATTGTCAGACTATAACTCCCATCAATCCCAGCCAATTTAGCCAATGGCCAAGGATGATCGGAGTTGTAGTCCAACAATATCTGGGGACCCAAGGTGAACAGTGCCTTATGGAAGTGAGCAATATCAGGTTACAAGGGCTCAATTCAAAGCTGTGAGCTTTAAAGACACAAAGTGCCACAAGGAATTGAGGCTTGCCTGGATACCTGAGCCATTACAACAACAGGGCTACGGGAAATATATAAAGGATTCCCTATCACAGCATTGCTATAGCATTGCCACCCTGAGCTCCTACTGGAAGGAAGGACAGGATATAAATCTAATAAATAAAATAAAATACAGTTGTTGTTGTTGGTGCATAAGCAGTAAACTGTGTCCCCCTCTGCTAACATATAAAGTGGGTTAGTGAGGTGAGGGGCACGGCAATACTTGCCTATTATTTCACTGGCTTAATCAACTCTGGAGGGACTCCTGTTCTTTCAAATGTCATCCACTTCTGCCAAGTAAGGCAAAAGTTAGAGCTATTTTTAGATTCCCCTGTAAGAGGGAATGGGGAACACAGAGCTTCAATTTACATGGAAAGAACTGGAACCCAAATCACAGATTGAAGTGGATAGAGCACAAAGCGACTTAGAAACAGACCAGATTTTTCTTTTTAAAGCACAGATGCAAATACAACGCAATTCTTGGGGCTGGGGCAAGTCCCCCTTCCCATTTTAATGGTATTATTGTTATTGTTATTGTTATTCTTATTATTATATTTTTATTATTATTATTATTTATTACATTTGTATACCACCCCATAGCCGAAGCTCTCTTGGCAGTTTAAAAACATTAAAAACAAATATACAAATATACAAATTTAAAAACACATTTTTTAAAAAACATTTTGAAAACACATGTTAAAATGCCTGGGAGAAGAGGAAAGTCTTGACCTGGCGCTGAAAAGATAACAGTGTTGGCACCAGGCACACCTTGTCAACAAATCATTCCATAATTTGAGGGCCACCACTGAGAAGGCCTTCTCTCTTGTTGCCAGCCTACAAGCTTCCCTCACAGCAGGCACCCGGAGGAGGGCCTTTGATGTTGAGCGTAGTGTACGGTGGGTTCATGTCGGGAGAGGTGTTCCATCAGGTATTGTGGTTGCAAGTCATGTAAGGCTTTATAGGTTAAAACTAGCACTTTGAATCGAGCTCGGAAACATACAGGGAGCCAATGCAAGTGGGCCAGAATTGGTTTTATATGTTCGAACCAACTGGTTCCTGTTACCAATCTGGCCGCTAGTAAATGGATTCCCTGATCAGTTGGATGTTCGACCTGTTCTGGATGAGGTTACACTCCCCCTGAAGGAGCAGTTGCGTAGCTTGGGAGTCCTTTTGGACCCGTCCTTGTCACTCGAGGCGCAGGTGGCCTCGGTGGCACGGAGTGCTTTTTACCAACTTAGGCTGGTGGCCCAGCTGCGCCCATATCTGGACAGGGAACATCTTGCTTCAGTTGTCCATGCTCTGGTAACTTCAAGGTTGGACTACTGCAATGCACTTTACGTGGGGCTGCCCTTGAAGACGGTTCGGAAACTGCAGCTTGTGCAGAATGCGGCGGCCAGATTAATAACTGGGACCAAGCGGTCGCAACATGTGACACCAATCCTGGCCGGCTTGCACTGGCTGCCTATTCGTTTCGGGGCCCAATTCAAGGTACTGGTTTTAACCTATAAAGCCTTACACGGCACGGGCCCACAATATCTGGTGGAACATCTCTCCCGATATGAACCTACCCGGGCACTACGCTCAACATCGAAGGCCCTCCTCCGGGTGCCTACTCAAAAAGACGCCCGGAAGGTGATTACAAGAAAGAGGGCCTTCTCGGTAGCGGCCCCCTAACTATGGAACACCCTTCCTGATGAGGTACACCTGGCGCCTACTCTATTATCTTTTCAGCGCCAGGTGAAAACCTTCCTCTTTGCCCAGGCATTTTAAAATCATTTTAAATCATTTTAAATCTTAATATTTGTATCTTGTATCTTGTATTTGTATTTGATATTATATAAGTTGATTGTGTTTTGTCTGCTCGTCTAATTGTGTTTTAAGGATTGTTTTAAAACTGAAATGTAATTATATATCTTATTGTTTGTACACCGCCCAGAGAGCTTGCTATGGGCGGTATAGAAATCGAATTAAATAAATAAATAATTTTGCACAAGGTGCATTTTCCGAACCATCTTCAAAGGCAGCTCCATGTAGAGTGCATTGCAGTAATTTAACTTGGAGGTTACCAGAGCATGGACAGCTGAAGCCAGGTTATCCCTGTCCAGATAGGAGCTTAGCTGGGCCACCAACCGAAGTTGGTAGAAGGCACTCCATGCCACTGAGGCTACCTGAGCCTCAAGTGACAGAGATGGTTGTAGGAGAACCCCTAAGCTACAAACCTGCTCCTTCAGGGGGAGTGCAACCCCATCCAGGACAGGTTGACATCCACCATCCGGTCAGAAGAACCACCCACTAGCAGCATCTCAGTCTTGTCTGGATTGAGCTTCAGTTTATTAGCCCTCATCCAGTCCATTGTCGCAGCCAGACATCGGTTCAGCACATTGACAGCCTCACCTGAAGAAGATGAAAAGGAGAAATAGAGCTGAGTGTCATCAGCATACTGATGGGAACACCTTCCAAAGCTCCGGATGACTGCACCCAGTGGTTTCATGTAGATGTTGAACAGCATGGGGGACAGAACTGACCCCTGTGGAACCCCATATTGGAGAGTCCAGGGTGCCGAGCAATATTCCCCAAGCATCACCTTCTGGAGCCGACCCACAAAGTAGGAGCGGAACCACTGCCATGCAGTACCTTCCACTCCCAACTCAGCCAGTCGTCCCAGAAGGATACCATGGTCGATGGTATTGAAAGCCACTGAGAGATCAAGGAGAATCATCAGAGTCACACTCCCCCTGTCTCTCTCCCAACAGAGGTTATCATACAGGGCAACCAAGGCTGTTTCCGTGCCAAAACCAGGCGTGAAACCCAACCGAAATGGATCCAGATAATCGGTCTCATCTGAGAGTTTTACTTGGTATTTCAATTGTCCCCCCACCCCCATTTATTGTAAGCTGCCCAGAGAACTTGTATAGAATTTCTTTGTGCATATAATTCCCACCAATGTCCCTGGCATGGCATGTGCTAGCTCCTGCTAACTTTTATCAAAAAGTAGGGTAATTATGTCTCTGCTGTCATTACAAATAGACATATTAACAATTGCAGAATGGAATACCCTGTTCTATTCTCTATCAACATTGAAATTCCTACCAACAGACTTCCTCTGCTGATTTGACCTGAAATGGCAAACAGAACAACAAATAATGCTTGCACCGCCCCAGACTAAATTATATTAGAAAAGCAAGAGTGGGTGATAGCATTATTTAATTAGGTAAGGTTATTTAATATGGAATAATTTTAATTCCATTACTTAACCTAAGGTACATATTTGAAAACAGTCTCACAAGTATTTTTAATTTAAAATGTCTGATGCCGTTTAGGCATCTATGGTTTAGCAGAAACAAATCTGTTCATAAAAACCACACCCGGAATATAGCTTCAGTTTTAAAAAGAAATGGAGATTGAAACTGATTATGTAATTTCATTTTAAAATGTTGTTAGCTTTTATAAAGCCAATAATCCAAACATTTTAGACGAGGATAAATAGAACACTGATATGCAGAAAAGCCTAAATTCTCTTCTTTAATTATACTCTGATGTTTTACTCATTACAATCAGTGAGAGCTCTTTACTTTAGTAGAAGAAGGATACAAGTCAAATGAAGAATGTTTTTGGCCTGACTTCACTGATTATATACAATTACTCTCTTCAAATGTATGACAAGGAATTGAATCCAAACGTGGCCTTTTCCCAAGCATTTTATATTTGCTGAAGTCAACAGAACATGGTATTTGGAAAGTTTTCAAGACTAGGTCCCTGTCTTCTAGCATACAGAATTACAGTTTAAGATCTAACTGACCATAATTAGAACATGGTGGACTTAGAATATGAATCAATTAGAATATGGCACGGTTAGTGGGCAGCCACGATATGTTGATACTAAATGGCCTCAAACATCTAGCAGATAGTGGGGAATTTACTTTCATTTCCAATCGCAGAAGTAGTGTAATCGATTATGCTATAATATCAAAACAATTACTGAGGTTAACAATTAATTTTGAAGTGGGAACCAGACAAAATAGTGACCATCTTCCCCTTATTTTTCTATGCCATATTTCCGAAAAATTCCGTTTAACTTCCGAATATAACCCGACTCTAAACAACTTGTATTTTATACACAAAAAGACGATCTGGACTGCTCACCTAGGTTTGAGGATTGCAACCTTTCTCAATTCCCCACGGGCCCTGAATTTCCGTGAACGGATAATGAAGGATAATAATTTATACACCTGCCTTACTGATTACGCCCGATTACTCTCTTACCTAAACTCTATCCTGACACCTAAAACATCTAGAGACAGGCATAAACTAAGTACAAATCCCAGATGGTTTGATAGTGAGTGTTTAGAGCTTAAACGGCAGCTAAGGAGTACCTATTTACAATACCGACAATCAAACTCCGAATCTCTCCCCCCGGAATACTATGCCATAAAAAGAAAATATAAGATGACCCTGGGCAATAAGAAAAGACTGGCTATACAGGAGGAGTGGAAATCCCTAATTAGCGCCACTAGGACCAAAAATATGAAAAAATTCTGGTCAATCATTTCTACTTCTTGGAGATCCATACCTTACACTCCATGTAACATCCCCCCTCAAAAATGGGAACGATATTTAATGGAACTTTATGAAGATAGCCGACTCAATTCCCCAAACCTCATTAATCCCCTAGATTTCTCCAACCTCCCTCACTGGCCGCCTGCCACATGGAGGGAAATAACTGACCTGATTGCGGGGTTAAAACCAGCTAAGGCCCCTGGCCCAGACAACATTCCGCCGGAACTATTGAAAAATTTTCCCGACTGGTGGGCACCGATACTAGCCAACATTTTTACTAAAATAAACAACACTGGCTATTTCCCAGAGGTTTGGCGAGAAGCAATAGTCGTCCCAATTTACAAAAAAGGAGACAGAGAGGATCCATCGAACTATAGGCCCATTAGCTTACTATCTGTCATTGGCAAACTATATGCGTCCTATCTAAAAGTAAAAGTAAATAACTGGATGGAGGAAGAAAACACACTAGGAGGCGAACAGGCCGGATTTAGAAAAGGAAGCTCTGTCCTTGATCACTGCCTCCTGTTAAACTTCCTTGCAGAAAAATATATGAAATGTAGGGGCAATGGTCTTTATGTAGCATTTGTGGATTTAAAATCCGCTTTTGATTCTATTCCAAGAGATCTCCTTTGGAGTAAACTAGCAAAATCCTCAATTGACAAAAGACTACTCTTCCTAATTCATAACCTTCACCAACATACCTCCCTGCGGGTTCGCTGTGGACGCGAGGGAGGCCTAACAAATTCAATCCCCACTAGCAAGGGGGTAAGACAAGGCTGTACGTTAGCTCCCCTCTTGTTTAATCTATTTTTGAACGACCTTAATTCCAACTGTTTATCTAGGGATTTCCATCTGCCCAAAATTGGGAGTCAACCCTGCCCCCTTCTTGTGTACGCTGACGATGCAGCTCTACTTTCCCTTTCAATGGTTGGTCTTAAACAGCTATTAAGAGCTTTTATGTCCTACTGTATGCAAAACAATTTAGTTATAAACTACCAAAAAACAAAAATTCTAGTTTTCTCAAGGCGCAGAACTTTAGGTACATGGACAGTCAATGGACAGCAAATTGCTTTGGTCACACAATATAAATATCTAAGTATCACCTTCCACTCGTCGCTGAATTGGGCTACGCGTATAAAAACCGCTGTCGCACTTGCACGTATCAATGCTAAAAAAATTCTCCGTTTCTTTTTTTATAAAGGAGGAAGGTATCTACCTGCAGCAATTCAGGTCTTTCAAATAAAAATCATTCCGCAACTACTGTTCGGAACGCAAATTTGGACCCATGCATTTAATTCTTCAGTAGAATCAGTTCTTTCCTCCTTTTTACGTCAATTATTGGGCATACCCAGATGCGCTCTGGCGGCCGCCCTTAGATTAGAAACTGGCCTTCTTTCCGTCGAATGCCAAGCGTGGCAGTTGGCCTCCAACTACTGGGCCAGAGTATCCTACGAACAGCTCCTGGGATACTTAACCAATCTTTGGAGCGACCCCTTTACATCAAGTTGGAACAAAAACATTAGGAGTAAACTTTCCTCGATAGGCCTATCAGTTGAATATCTTTCAACTCAAACCTTAACTTCGGCCAAATTTGCTATCCGAACTCGTCTAAAAGACATAGATTTTCAAACTGCCATAACAGTGGCGAAAAAAATCTGCTCGCCTATACATTTTAATCTGAAGTTTGAGCCTTTCAACTATGCTCCGTACTTGGACTTTCTTGTAGTCCCAAACCTGCGTCTAGCTTTCACCAGGGCCAGATTTAACTCCCTTCATTCTGCATTATTGTCAGGGAGATATCAGGGAATTCCATATGACCAACGTCTGTGCCCTTGCGGGAAAGGCAACACTGAAACACTTTCTCACGTAATGCTGAATTGTCCCATTTATGACCATTTACGTTCCAACTTTTTAGCCTACATAATGGAAAGCATTTCTTCGATGGCCCCCAATAACATGATTTGTTACTTTGTATCAGAATCCAATAAAGAAATCACACTGAGAGTTGCTAAATTTGTATATACTGCACAACGACTACGCTCTGAAGTTCCCTCAGGTTAGCCTGTCTTTCCTGTATAAAATAAATGGAACTGAACGATGTAATTTTACGTTATTTTACCTCTGTCCTAAAGTTAAACTCATTTATATATGCTGCACAACGTCTGCGTTCTGAAGATCTCTCAGGTTAGCCTGTATCTCGTGTATATGATAAATGGGACTGAATGTTGTTATTTTATCTTTGTCTTAAAATTTAGCTGTCTTGTATCATTTATGCCTAAAACTGGACGGGTTTTTGACCGCAAATAAAGATTTGAGATTTGAGACTTGACATTGTATAAAAGAAAAGCTTGTTTGAAGAGGTGAGGAAGGGAAAACTATTCCACCTCAGTGAAGTGGAGGGAAATGTCAGTAGGGTTTGGCCTCATTCAAAGTACAATAGGATAAACAAGAGATAGCCCTGATCATTGGCTATTCTTGCTAGGGCTGATGGGAGCTGTAGTCCAACAACTTCTGGAGGGCACCCTGAAATAAACCGTTGGAAGAATTCCTTTTGTGGTTTGCAGAACTCACTGATGGGAGATGCTGCCAAGACACAAGATGAAAATGGGATCACAATATTTAGATGAATTGTTAGAGTATCTGACTGTTATTAACAGCTAAAGATTTAAGATAGCAAAATACATACTTAAGATATTTTTACCCTTGGTGGTAAGATTTCCCCTGAATAAGAAAAAATGTATGAAATGAAACAGAGAGAGGTCTGTCTATGGTCTAAACCTTCAGTGAGGGCATTAATTATGATCAAAGGCAGAATACTGGGCTAGATGAAACACTTGTGCTTCAGAGTAGCAGTTCTTACAAATCTTTGCAACTTTTAGGTTATGAAACCTAAAAATTAGTTGCTTTCTTGAAAGAATAAAGGTATAGGTAACTATTGACCTTCTTTTAAGCATCTTTATATGCAATTTGATGTAGTGAAGGCTGCAAACTTGGATGGCTTTAAAAGATTGAACAAATTCACTAACGATAAGATTATCAATGGCTACGAATCATGATAGCTACGTTATCCCTACACTGTCGGAGGCAGTATGCCTCTGAATACCAGTTACTAGGAATCACAAGTGTGTGTAGGGATGATGCACTTAGTTCCTACTGGCGGGCTTCTCATAGGCATCTGATTTGCCACTGTGAGAACAGGAGTAGATGACCCTCTGACTGATCCAGCAGGACTTTTCTTATATTCTTATGAACTGCTTATTTTTAAAATCCCATTACAGATCTGGATAAAGTTCCAAAGGATCTTCCCTCAGATACTACTCTACTGGACCTACAGAACAATAAAATCACTGAAATAAAAGATGGAGATTTCAAGAACTTGAAGGAGCTTCATGTAAGTTATAGTGAATTATACACTCTGTTTTAGTCATGACTGATTAGTCCCAGTAGGTCAGTGACACCTGGAATAACATCTACCTTGCTACTGGTACTATATAAATATTCTATATGTAAAAGATCAATATTAAGTTGTAGGTTGCTGTTATTACTAGTAACAGTAGTAGTAGCCTACTACTAGTAGCCTAATAGTAGGTTCTGGTTTTGGTGTACAAAGCCCTATACAGCTTGGGACGAGGATACCTGAAAGATTGTCTTATCCCTTTTATACTGAGTCGATCACTGCGCTCTGTAGGTGAGGGCCTCCTGCAGATACCATCTTATTGGGAGGTCTGTTCTGCACAACATAGGAAGCAGACTTTTAATGTTGTGGCACCTACCTTTTGGAATTCCCTCCTCTTAAATATTAGACAGGCACTATCTCTGTTACCTTGTTGGTGCCTACTGAAGACCTTCCTCTTTCAAAAAACCTTTTAAGTAGAGACCTTGTCTGCCTCTGTGCTAGAATTGCTTTTTAAGATATTTTTAAAGCTTTTTAAAAAAAGACGTTTTTAAAGTTGTTTTGTGTTAAGATGTTTTTAAATTTGTTTTGTGTTAAGATGTTTTTAAAGTTGTTTTATTGTAAAATGTCTTTAAAGATGTTTTGTTTTAATATATTTGAATTTTTTTAAAGATGTTTTAGTGTTTTTCATGTTTTTGTTTGCTGCCCTAGGCTCCTACTGGGAGGAAGGGCGGGATACTAATTTAATAAATAAATAAATAAATTATTTGTGATCATCCTTCGTGATGGCTGCACTTACACCTGTGCACACCAACTGGCAGGGGAAAAGGGATAGAGAAAATAGGATGTCTATGAACCCTTAATATTTTTGTTTAACTTCATGAGAGGTCTGGGTACACTTCCAAATTCCCTACTAAGCCCTCCCTGAAAGCACCATATGAGTTATCCATTCTGGGCAAGGGGAATATAGGAGGCATGCACAGACGTCACATTTATGGATGTTCCTGGTTTTCTCCTCATCCTAGTTCTGAAAGTTATAAATTACCTGGTTTTATTTCCAAATGTGTAAGCATGCATTATGAATTCCCCACTGTTCAGTTTTTTTATCATTCCTGAATTTTGTACAAAGTATCATCATCATCATCATCATCATCTTTATTTTTACCCCACCCTTTTTCCAAAGCTGGAACTCATAAAAGACAAATACATATAATAAAAACATACAAAAACCTGCATTTAATTAAACTATATACAACATTAAAACATTTAAACATACAGTTAAAATGGTTAAAAACAGTTTAAAGATAGTGCAATTAAGGCAGTAAAACAATACTGCACACCTCTTAAATGCTAAGCATCTTCTATTCCAAAGGCATGTCGGAATAAAAAGGTCTTTACCTGCCGACGAAAGGACAGTAGGGAGGGGGCCATTCTTGCCTCCCTCAGAAGAGAGTTCCAAAGCCTGGGGGCAGCCACCAAAAAGGCCCTATCCCGCGTCCCCACCAATTGTGCTTGTGAAGGTGTTGGGACTGAGAGAAGGGCCTCTCCTGAAGATCTCAGGTTCCGGGCAGGCTCATATAGGGAGATACGATCTGACAAATAGCCTGGACGTAGGCCGTATAGGGCTTTATAAGTAATGCGCATGCACAGTTTACTTCAATTTTCAGTTCTTTCACTACATTTATGTCTTGTTCCTCTCTACATTACCAATCTGCATGTCTATATTGGTGGTTGTTGTTATGTGTCTTCAAGTCAGTTATGACTTATGGCGACCCTATGAATCAGCAACCTCTAATAGCATCTGTCATGAACCACCCTGTTCAGATCTTGTAAGTTCAGGTCTGTGGCTTCCTTTATGGAATCAACCCATCTCTTGTTTCGCCTTCCTCTTTTTCTACTCCCTTCTGTTTTTTCCAGCATTATTGTCTTTTCTAGTGAATCATGTCTTCTCATGATGTGTCCAAAATATAACCTCAGTTTCATCATTTTAGCTTCTAATGATAGTTCTGGTTTAATTTATTTTAACACCCAATTATCTGTCTTTTTCACAGTTCATGGTATGCGCAAACCTCTCCTCCAACACCACATTTCAAATGAATTGATTTTTCTCTTATCCGCCGTTTTCACTGTCCAACTTTCACATCCATACATAGAGATCAGGAATACCATGGTCTGAATGATCCTAACTTTAGTGTTCAGTGATACATCTTTGCATTTGAGGACCTTTTCTAGTTCTCTCATAGCTGCCCTCGCCAGTCTTAGCCTTTTTTTTTATTTCTTGCCTTCTTCTGATTGTCTCCATTTTGGTTAATGACTGTGCCAAGGTATTGATAATCCTTGACAAGTTCAATGTTCTTGTCAACTTTAAAGTTACATAAATCTTCTGTTGTCATTATTTTAGTCTTTTTGACATTCAGCTGTAGTCCTGCTGTTGTGCTTTCCTCTCTAACTTTCATCACCATTTGTTCCAAATTTGTTTCCAGTAGAATGGTATTGTCTGCATATCTTAAATTACTGATATTTCTCCCTCCAATTTTCACACCTCCTTCATCTTGGTCCAATCCCGCTTTCCATATGATATATTCTGCATATAGATTAAACTAATAAGATGATAAAATGCACCCCTGTCTCACACCGTTTCCAGTTGGGAACTAATCGATTTCTGCATATTCTGTCCTTACAGTAGCCTCTTGTGCAGAGTATAGGTTGTGCATCAGGACAATCAGATGTGTGGCATCCCCCATTTCTTTTAAAGCATTCCATAGTTTTTCATGATCTACACAATCAAAGGCTTTGCTGTAATCTATAAAGCACAGGGTGATTTCCTTCTGAAATTCCTTGGTCCATTCCATTGCCCCCACACAAGGAAGACTCGTGACACCAGACTGGTATAATGTTATATTTATTAAAATATAACATCGTAAATCAAATGCAATACAGCCAATTATTCAAATATCCAACTCTTCGGGCAGGTGAGGCTAAACCTAACAACGAGGGATTACACCCTCACCTTCTAAAGGCATCCATTCACGTCATTACATAACCCAAGAGTCAAGGACGTGTGTGAATTCCTCCCTCCTTGCTCTTGGAGCCAGCTGTGTGGTTCCAACCTCCACACCATGGCCCCGCCATACAGGCGTTCACCCTGATGTGCAAGCAGGTCCCACAAGGACACAACCCAGATCGCCACCAGACACCAAGCCCTGATGGTTCCCTGTGGAGTGCCCCTTTTTCAGGATGCCTTAACCGCCTAATTTTAACCCCCATATACCTCACCTGCCCGAATTCTATGCCACAAGAGGGGATCAGCTTAAGCTTGGTCCCCTCCACCCAATGAAGATAACAAACCCCTTAATCCCCCCATAAGATCCTCCAAAAAAAGTCACACCCTTGCTCAGAAAGATGACCACCGTCATGACGAAACAGATGTGGGGCATGGAACTTAATCCTTTCATGAGGAATAACTGCCCCACCCAAGGACAAAACTAGCTCCCTTACCTTCCTATTAACCCATTTCCTAGATCTATCTATCTTATTGGGGTGCAATGCACCCCTCCAGATCCTTCTAACAAGCATTTCGGACCATACAATTATAAGATTGGGATATACGCGGATAAGCCACGTGAGATCACGCGTAACTTTCAGCAGCAAATCCAACGCAGGACGCTGCACCAAATCATTTTCTCCCAAATGAATCAACACGATGTGTGGCCTATTAGCAGAGGACATGATTCGGCACATGGCAGGCAATGACGCATCCCATAACATGCCCCTCCGTGCATCCCACTGAACCGTAGCTGAGGCCGACAGCTGCAGCTGTGTGCCCGGAACAGAGGAGGATGCCCTCCGGTGAGCCCAAAACAAAATTGAGTGGCCACACAAGACGATCCTCACAGGAATTGGGATGTTTGTCAAACCTATGGGAAACAAAAACAAATTCCTCTGTTAAAACCTGACATAAGACTTGAATGCATCGGAAAGCCACCTGCCAATCGCCTGTATATCGCTTATACTCATGCCCACGAGGGCCGCAGCAATAGCCGCACCAATCCGGAATGAATGCAGCCCATAGACTCCAACAGCGCAACCACTGGCCAACAAGGCCCGCCGAACAACGGCCCAAAATTGAAACTGAGTCAGGGCAGTTACATCTGCATGTAGAAACAAATAACGCTGGCCCGCTGGCCGAATGGATAAGAATTGCCGCATTGCAGACACAGGGCACAATACTGGGATCTGGCATCGTTGTAAACCACGATACTGCCACGGCCGTTTTGATCGGTCTTAGAGACACGCAGGGAGAACCTCACTATATCCGCACCTAATGTGCAATCGCCAAAACATAAGGCTCGATTAGTCACATCACGCTTAGAAGGGGCCAGTATTTCACTAGGGCGAAAAGCACCATAAAACATCGTCAGAGTTACTGCGGCGAACAGGTGCGACTCATACTGAGATGAGCATAAAGAATTAAATAGTGCCAGGATCTGGAGGAGGACATCGGGCGTGATTGGCCTCCTCCGGCCAGTGGACCTGGGACCGGAACGCGACCAACCCTCAAGGACCTTTCTGACCCTAAAATCTACAGAATGATCCGGCAGCCCCCTTGCCTTGGAGTTAAAGGCTAGCGCCGAGAGGTGGCCGGCAATAGTAGAAACAGAATTATTGTGCCCTTTTAAATGTATCGTAAACTGCAATAGAGGCTCCACAGGAATAGGCCACTCCAACGGCAGCTCCGTGCCCATGCGAAAAGTCGAAAGGAATGCAGCCCATAGACTCCAACATCGCAACCACTGGCCAACAAGGCCCGCTGAACAACGGCCCAAAATTGAAGCTGAGTCAGGGCAGAACCATCTGCATGTATAAAGAGATAACGCTGGCCAGCTGTCCTGAAACACAAACAGTGCTGCATAGCGGAAAATGGGCATAAGTCAGGTACCTGGCAACTATAAAGAAGCAAAACTGCCATGGCCCTTTTGATCAGTCTTACAGACTTTTAAGGAGAACCTCACTAAATCTGCACCTAACGTACAATCGCCAAAGCATAAGGCACGATAGGACACATCGCGCTTTGAGGAAACCAATAATTCACTAGGGCGAAAAGTACCATAGAACATCATCAGAGTTACTGCGGCGAACAGGTGCGACTCATACAAGATGAGCACATTGACCTAAATAAAGGCAGGATCTGAAGGAGGACATTGGGCGTGATTAGCCTCCTCCGGTCAGAGGCCCTAGGAGCGGAACACGACCAACCCACAAGGACCTTACTGACCCTAAATCCACATAATGATCCTGCATTCCTCTTGCCTTGGATTAAAGGCCAGCGCCGAGAAGTGTCAAGCGATAGTTATGACAGAAATAAGTTTTTGCCCTTTGAATACAGCATAAATAGCAGAATACTTCCAGAACACGTGCCCACGATGGCAACTGTTGCAGCTGCTCCTGTATGAAAGAAATGTAATCCTTAAACATAATGGCCTTGTGAACAACATAGCAATAATCAAAACTGAATCAATGCGTAGCCATTGATACATGAAAAGATAGTACTGGCCCACTGGCCTGAAAGAGAGAAAGGTCCCTCAGCGAACCAGGGACAGAGAGGGCGATGGGCAGCCCCTCAGCTTCACCACTCAATCACAAGCCCACTGGTCCGACTTAAGCATATGCACTGACAACAGCACAGCAATATAAGCGCAGGGCTCAAGTATTACAATGACTTGCCCGGAAAACTAATTTTACCAGGGCAAAAGGCGCCTTAAAATTATTGGTAAGGCCACTGCCCAGGATAACTGGCCTGGAAGAGGGGGGGCACTAAGAATCATCGAAGGCAGGGACATCAACAGTATAACAGGGGCCACATAGGACCAGGCGGTCTCAGGGTGGAATGCGACTAGCCTCCTTTGGTTTTCATAAAATGGGTTCTTGAATGCATTCGGCCTGAAAATTAAAGAAAGAGGCAAAAAGGAGGCAGGATATATTCCCAACGGTAATGTCCTGCCCTCCTTAGTAGAGCATGGGATGCAACAAGGTGTACATCATTCATACATGGGAGGGGGGATGGCCTCATAGGATCAGGCGACATTCGGGTGGAATGCAACTGTACTTTGCGGAATAAACGCATGCACAAGGCGCATAGCTCAAATCACGTTGAGGTTCTGGGGATTTACCACATAACCATAGCCAAGTGCTGCACTAAACGTATCATGCGGATCAGAAGGGCAGAAGGCCACATATATACCGCAAGCACTGTCGGAAAATAGTCAGAAAACAAATTCTATTGTGAACCCCAGGCACCTTAAAAGCAGCCAGCCATTATTCGGCACACCCAAGATCCTGAATTGACACCAAAATACCAACCACCGACTGCATCAAAGCTTACCTACAGTTCAAGCTACAGGAGCAAGTCCTTTGTTCTTGAAGAAAGAATGGCCGTTGAAGTCACATCTGGCCAGCAGCACTTGCACAACCCAGTAGAAGTGATCAGGATCTAGACGACAGCCTGGCCATAACACAAAAGCCCACACAACCTATGCAGGTTTCCCACAGAAGGTTCTTCTTCATATGATGTAAACAAGAACTGCCATCCCGACGTATGAATGAATGTGAATCGAACAGGTAGCAGCGCCTAGTATGCACAAGACTGCCATGAAATAGATGTGATTGAAGAGGGTACCTGTATCTTGTGAAACAAGCAGTATACTATTCATATTTTAGGAATGAAGTTAAATTGAATTAAAAATGCCTTGGAAAAGCTTCATGATATAAATATACCAAATGCTATAGGAGCAGTTTAAGCAAGAACCAATAAGCTATCATTCCTAAAATAGGCATATTTTATATTTCATTTAGCTATTTCAGGGATAAAACAAAGCATTTAAAACTACAGGCAATATAATGCCTTAAGCAATCAACATATTAAAACATTCCTGCTACACTCCTGCTATAGAAAAACTATTGTTATAAGCTTATTAACTACTAGAGATCCATAAAGAAAATTACAGTTAAGACTTAATCACTCAAAAAGCAAACAAATACTGATTTAGCAAACTTATATATATATATATATATATATAATTATTTACTTATTTATTTATTTATTTTTCCATTAACCTTAACGTATTGGCTCTCCGAAAGCCACAACAATGACTTCACCTGGCTGTAGAGCATTTCCTCTATGCTTGCATAGCATAAATTACCTTTCTCTGAATCACACTTATACATATTTTGAAGCCAAATAAGAAGTCAGAGATGTGAAATTCCAATGAACTCACCTTAAAATAAATTATCTATTGCCCTTTAGATGATATTACATAAGCATCTATACTTTTTCTCCATGCACAATACATGCAACAAAATTATGAAGCTAAATGATCAAGAACAGCATTTTAAAAACCAAAACATGAATGTAGGAGTACAAACAGAACTAAATATAAAATAAATTGATATGGGGAAAAGCAATAAACAAAAGGAACGGGTGTGTGTGTTAAATTTACATATATATCTATAAATATATTAAAATGAATTCATGTATTTATCTATTTATTTATTTAATAATAAAAATATATATCTATAATTATCCTAAAATTAAATTATGCTATTATCAATTGATTTAATAATCATAAAATTGTATGATATATAATAAATTAATAAGACAAAACAGACACCCCACCACCCTTTGAAGCAACTCACACCTCCCCCATGAAAGCGGCAAAAGGAACAAGAGGGGGTGCAAGGGGAGGTGGTAAACGACCCAACTTCCCACAACACCCAATAAGGGGTGGGAGAATTACAGCGCAGGCTGAATGGAAGGGGGGGCTTGACAGAGGATACCAACAAGTGGGGGGTGCTCGTGCAAAATGCCTCGACAAATCCCAGTCCAGCAAGGCCCCAGTAGGGCGCAATGAAAGGCCCTTAAAACAAATGGGGGGGAGGAATGGTGCTGGAACGCACTATCAAAAGGCCCTCTCCAACAGACCAGCACAAAACATGCCGCTCAAAAGGCCCCCCCCCAAAAAAAAATTGGGGTGGGGGAATCACTATAACTCACAAACTATCGCAGAGCAAGCAGCAAGATTTTAAAAACAAAACAAAAAAGAAACGCTTGCCCGCAGTTTTTTGAAACTGCCTGCTATCTACCCGCTGACCAGCTGACGGGAGGGGATAAAAGGGGAAGGAAACGGCACCCCAGGCTCTAAATAACGCCGGAGCAGGCAGGGAGCAAAACAGGCAAAGAAAAACAGACACTGACAACAACAAAAGCCAAGCAAGCAACGCCTGCCTGCTATTACACAGGGAATTTATTCACCCGTAGCACAGCTGAAGCGGGAATGAGGAGAAAGAAAACACACACACACACTCCCTAACACACTGGGGTGGCATCTATGAGGGAGCAAGTGAAGGGGAACACGCAGCTAGGAAGGTGGGAAAACCGCCACAAACCAGCACCGACTCTGTAACAGCCCAGCTGCATCGCTGCAACGGGAGGAAGGAAACACAGGAACGAAGAAATCCAATGAGGGAAGCTGAAGCAATCCAACAAAAGAGCCAAGTGCAAGCGTGCCGCAAGGCGAAAAAGGCAAGCGCGGGAAGGACGGAGCAGCCTTATATCTGCTGCTCCGCGCCTTCATCTATTGGTTGATTGATCTCACATGGCTCCTAACTCTTGATTCTAGAATGTTCACAAGCCTTCCCTGTAATTATGGTGAGGGCAAATACGCCCCTTAAAAGGAACGCCATTATCCAATGTATGTTTCTGATATGATTTCTGGTGCCTTTTCCCTTTCTAAATCCAGCTTGGATGTCTGGCATTTTTTGCTCCATATATATGTTGAGACCCTTTGTTGTAGAATCTTGAGCATTACTTTACTTGCATGGGACATTAAGGCAATAGTTCGATAATTACTGCATTCCCTGGGATCCCCTTTCTTTGGAATCGGGATGTATATCGAATGCTTGCAGTCTGTGGGCCATTGTTTAGTTTTCCATATTTGTTGACAATTTTTTGTCAAATTTTTGGACAGATTTAATCTTAGTAGCTTGTAGCAACTCTATTGGCATGCCATCTGTTGCTGGTGATTTGTTTCTTCCAAATATTTTAAGAGCAGCTTTCACCTCACATTCTAAAATTTCTGGTTCTTCTTCATACGGTTCCTCCATGAATGAATCTGTCATCATTGCATCTCTTTTATAGAGTTCTTCAATGTATAGCTTCCATCTTCCTTTTATTTCATCTCGGTCAGTCAGTGTGTTCTCCTGTTGATTATTCAACATCCCTACTCTTGGTTTGAATTTCCCTTTAATTTCTCTAATATTTTGGAATAGGGCTCTTGTTCTTCCCATTTTGTTTTCCTATTCTATTTCTATACAGTAACTATTGTAATAGTTCTCTTTGTCCCTACATACTAGTCACTGTATTGTTGCATTTAGGGTTCTAACCATGTTTCTATCTCCTTTTGCTTTTGCTTTCCTTCTCTCTTTAACCATTTTAAGAGTTTCTTCAGTCATCCATTGAGGCCTTTCTCTCTTTTTAACTAGAGTTATTGTCTTTTTGCATTCTTCCCTGAGAATGTCTCTGATTTCAATGCATAGTTCTTCTGGTTCTCTGTCACCTAAGTTTAAAGCCTCAAATCTGTTTCCTATTGGATCTTAACACAGCAAAAAAGCACACTTAACACATTTGCACTTGCAGTTGTATCAAGGTTTTTTTTAGCAGTCAATTATAGGTATGCACACCAGTAAATTCTGTGCAAGAAAAACTTTGACACAATCATATATACAATGAAATTGAGGTTTGTTTATTTATTGCAGCATTTGATCAATGCACAAATGTGCATTGGTGACATGGGAGGTGGGAACATGCAAATGAATTAATGACACTGAAAGCTGTAGCAAATTGTGCATGCTTCAATTCTAGAATTAATTTTAGAGCTTCTTTTCATGGAATTCAGGAGGAATGGGATGCAGGTCAAAGAGAAACCACAGAAAAATAAAGGAATGGAATGGGGAAGTCCCTCTCAAACTTATTACTATTTCCTATAACAGGCCCTTTTGCTGCCTCCAGTTGTGGGAATGTGAGGAACTAGGCAAATAGGGTGCCATAGTGCCTTGTGACTGTGGCAATCCTTACATCTGGGGGTTATGTGTGTATTTGGACTGGATCAGGCCCACATTATTTTTGCCATAATGGGAAAAATGGTAGAGAAAATAAATGCCAACATTATAGGATAAATGAAATGGGCTTTACATCACACATGCCCAGTGATCCAAGTTGATAGTAGTTCATGCCCTGAAATCAAACCATAGTTCATTTGGAAATCTTTTGATATGGTTAATTTTTTCCTAAAACAAATGTATACCATTTTACTCTGGCTTTTTTTTTTGGAAAAACCCTTTCCCATTATTGTTTCCTCACTTTCAAAAGAACATTGTTTCTATTTAATGCAAAAATAAAAGTTAATAAAAGTTTTGGAACAGGGCTGTTACGGGAGTTCACCTGAACCTGGCTTGAAAATGTACCATGAAGATTTGAGACAGCCTCCCTCAAATGGTGGGCCGAGTATCCCAATCCCTGAACATCCTCTCTCTACTTGGATCAACATCTGATCACTCTGAGTGGACATTCTGTATTCTTCTTGTCTTCCCTTTCCCCCCAACACTTCCCTACCTTGCTTGGACAGAGGCAGCGGAGCCAATAGCAACAAAAGACTGAAAAGAAAGCCTTCTCTTCCCCTCCCTCCCTCCCCTCCCTCATTTCATCTAAATGGTAGGGTGTAGTGTATTAGTTGTTCATTTGAGAAAAGGAATGATATATGATATTAACTTTTATGATAGAGTTACTCTTTTGTGTTCTAGTTCTGATAGGAAATAGCTTCTACCTGAGATAGTTCCTGCTCTATGGAAAACCTGTTTCTATTTCAAAAGCTCCAGGGGTTGTTTGAAAGATAGAAATGCAGCCTATCACTCATGATGAATGTGAAATAGCTTGATGGAGTGATGCTGGTGGATGACACTGAAAAGAAAGTCAAAGAATCCACTTTGACTGTCCCAATTTAAAAAAAATCAATATATTTCACATATAGCAGATGTTTTACCAGTTCCTCAGCTGTCACTTAAAAGGGCAGTGGTACCTATTACAATTGTTGCAGGAAACACCGATGTTACACTATAACAGTAAAATAAATATATGTGCAGTGCATGCATCTTGGTACATGCATCTGGGAAATCAGATTGGCTTATGTTTCTCAGAGACAAGTACAAGAATATTTTACTTCCATACTTCATGAGTTTCTTGCAGCAATCATAATATTTTCATACTTAATTGCCCCGTGGTTTGAAGAAAATTATGTCATCCAAAGGACTGATGCTAAGGGTGTCGACAAATTATATCCATCAGTTGTGCAACAATTGTAGATGCAACTACTGAGGACTTCACCTTAGAGGTATTCTGAAGCATACCAAAATGGGATTTGAATGAAAGGATTAAAAATGAGTAAACCCCTCTCCTGTCCCTGAGGAATTCTGTGAGATAGCTTTTGGTAGCCTGTGGATTGCTGTCTGGGGATAGAAAAGAAGGAAGACAGAGCCTGATTTACAGGACTGCACAGAGGCCTCCAGGTGCCAGTGAAGTTATTGGTCTGTGGCAGTACCGATAGATTTCTGCACAGGCTACAGCCTTCTCAGTATAGATGAAGTCTCATTTACTGGCCCTGCCTGATGGAGCTGGGTTTATGTGGGTCTATGGAAAAGCCTATGACACTCAGGTCACACTCTCTGTAGATGTATCCTGAGAAATAGGTGCTGCTCTCAAGTATATACAGTTGCACACTGTTAGCACTGTACATTAATGCCCAAGAGCATAAATGGCTCTGTGGAGGCTGCATTCTGCATAGAAAGAGGCCCATGTGGAGTAAAAGCAACACAGCAGGCCACAGCTCATGCAGAGGTCTTTAGGTTTTAAGGTGGGTTGATCATGTCAATTACTGACACTGCCCCAAGCAGAAGAGCACACTCACATGTTGTGTGTGTGTGTGTGTGTGTGTGTGTGTGTGTGTGTGAGAGAGAGAGAGAGAGAGAGAGAGAGAGAAGAACCAAGATATTATGGTGAAACCAACAAGAAATCCTGTGGCTTAACTTCTCCATCCTCAGCTTAGGGAAAAACAGCAAACAGTAGAATTCTACTACCTATTGTATTAAAACTAAGTAGTATATTTGTGGCTGCTTTTGAACCAGACTCAGAGCAAAATAATCATTCAATTTAATATGATTTGACTGTTCAGGCTGAGTGTTTCTTACTTTTTAGATGGATTACTTCCCTTCCTCCTCACCCTGTTTTACAGAATTACCACAAAGTATGCACTGTTACTTGAGATTAAGCATAGTTGGACTGAGTGGGATTAATTTCCAAGAAAACATACGTTGGATTGAGCTGCAGGAGTCTACATGTATACTACCCATCAGGGAGAAGTATATAGAATGAGATAAGGGCAGGGACTTGAGTGACTTCTTTGCCCTGTATCTTGGCAGTTTACAGAGAAACTAAGCATAGGAGATGGTTGTTGAAATCTTGTGCTGCCCTTGGGTAACTGTGAAATCTTTAGGGAAACATATAGCCCTGCCTCCTGCCAGGGACTGAATATCATGTCCAAAATTAATGTTTGGACACTTTTGGCACGAACTCCATGCAAGACTGAACCCAAGATGACTCAGACAATTAAAAGTACAAAATACAAAATCCAGAGAGATCCCACCAAGACTATTCATATAAGCTGCTGGGAGAACATTTGTGTTAATAACGGTTGCTGCATTCTTTTCTTTTTGAGCTCCCCCAAACTGTTGGAGAATTTTACATTGTCCCAAGATTATTTTGTGAAATGCCCTCCTCTACAGGCAAATGACGCCTTGCTCACTGCACAGCTGATGAGCAGGGCATGGTTGCAGATGGGGGTGAAGCCACTGCTTCCATCTTGCAATGGGGCAATGTCGCGCGTCACGCCTGTGATGTGAACACGACACGCAGCATGGAGGGGTGGAGCCTATAGGACTATTTAAGTCCAACCACCCCTCCTACCTTCCTCTTTGCTGCGCGACGCCCACCCTGCCCTCCCTCTTTTACGGTGTGCCTAGGGGGTTGCTTCAGGGCCAAGTAGGAATTTTTATCCTGCCCACCCTCGTTGGTGGGCAGGTTTTTTGCCTGCTCCACACCATGGGAGTGGGATGGAATCGGGTTAGGGGGCGTTGTGATTAATAGGCAGTTTTGGCTTATTCAACTAATTTAAATATTTGACAGGTCAATGTGCTCCAAGGCTATGCATCTTGCACTGGTGCGGGAAGGGAAATAGGTAAGGACAGCTAGGTGGCCCCCTTAGGCACCTTTGGAGGTGATTGGTGGTTCCAGAGGCCTGTCTGTCAGGGCAGAATATGGGCTGCTTCTGGGGCCAACTTATCTCATCTACCCAGGGGTTATACAGCCCCGGGCGGGGATGATGTGGGAAGGCCCCCCTACTCACCTACAAGGTGTGGCCGGGGTAAAGGGTAAGCAGATGGGCTTGTCTTTGCCCCAGAAGGGGCTGGTCACCCGAGAGCTGTGTGGCAAGCTATTTGCTTATAGATAGTTCCCGCACCTAGATTTCCCTCTGCAGGTCACTTTAAATTGGGTTTGTTTGCTATAATTTTAAATAAAGTGGCCCTTGTTCAACCCAAGCTGATGTCTCTGTGTTTTATTTCACTCCTCAGCTGCAAATAGTATTTTGGGCCCAACTATTGTTTACTACTATTTTGTTGAAGGAAGCAATGAACTTGGCCTTTACATATTCCATTTTTCTTCTCTAAGACCACTATTTCCTTCATCCACCAATATGAAGTAACAATATAGTTCCATTCAGTATTAACTGAGCTGAAATTCCTCAAAATTTATTTTCCAATTGTTGAAGAATTCTCTCCCTCCCTCCCCCCAAAAGGGAGATCATTTTCACTTAGCACTACACTGAAAAATGTACATGAACATTATGTTTTAAAATAGTAAGCATTATTAAATCTCCTGACTAAACCTAATATTGCTGTACTCCTCCCTGGAATATGTCAGGATGAACACTGGTTTAGAAAATGTTAAAATAACAAAAAATAAACAATATCTATTGCCTAGAGCAGGAGTCGCCAACATGGTGCCCGTGGCCACACATATGACTGAGAGGCCTTCCATGTTTCCCACAGGGTCTGCTCTTCCCACCCACTGAAATTCTGTTGTGGACAATAGGATGCAGTGTCTGCTTAATTGCAGTGTGTCTGTGGTGACCACAACAGTTTCTTCAGTTTGTAAATGTGCCCACGGGGCCAAATATATTGGCAGTTCCTGACCTAGAATGAAAAGTTCAATCCAATTACAATGGCCAGGAGAGTCTATCATGTAGAATCTGGCCTATGGATGCCATCAGCTGGCCCTCAGGGTGATATCAGGAATGGAGGAGTTGGGGCAATGCTCCTTTTTCCTCCATTCTGGACAAGAGTGGCTCCATGTAGTTTTAGTCCACCTTTGGTTAATATGCTTTGGAGGGAGAAGTTTATATGGAGGCGAAAGTTTACCTGCAGCTGGTTTAAATGGATAGTTTTGAATAAACCATCAGTTTGTACTTGCATGTCATTTCTTGTATTTTTTTGTTTATTGCTTGGTGCTTATGTTTGATGTGTGGTTTTTTTAATCTTTATTCTGTGAGCTGCCTTGGGAGGGCAATGGCTCCTGAAAGGTGGGTTAGGAATTTGTTTTAAGAATTTAAAAAAATCAAGGCATAAATTTCCTCTCATTGTGCCTTTATTTAAAGTAGTGGAGAGTGAAGGGAAAGATACATTTCTGATCAACTCCTCCACTAAATAACTCATCTTAGGATTGGTACTGTGCCTAGTTCTGTGGGAGGGGTGACTAAAGGTGTGTGAGACTATTTGAATAGATGAGTGGCTAGTGAAGTAGGTGTGCAACACCGGATTAACTTATGCCAGGCTGGAATGTGTGTGTGTGGACTGGGTGGTGTCCCTCTGCCCAGCCTTCTCTGCCTCTGCCTGCAATGTGATGCCAGGATCACTCTCCTAATGCAGAGCTCACCCTTCCACCTGAGCACCTCCTTCCACCCATGTGAGTGGGAAGAAATGCTAGTGGGATCCCCACTGGTGGTAGCCAATGCAAGGCCCTTAAATGGCTTTACAGGGAGGGGGAGGGCTGAGCCGACCTGGGATCCATTGGATCCTAAACTGGCCCCACTCTCATGTGATGACTTCAGCTCTGATCTGCGTCCAATTGTGGCACCAGATTCAGGCTGACACAGCAATATCACAGCAGATAAAGAGTGGTGAGCATCCAATTCGATATGTAGAAAAAGGGGGTCAAAGACCAGAATGCTGAAGTATTTTATAGAAAACTGGTTTTATTGTGAGATTTTTTTCAAAAAAGCCCAAACTGGTTTTATTGCAGAATATTTTTCAAAGAAGCCCAACTCATTTCAGCCTGTAATCACAGGCCTTCATCAAGGGATAATGAACTTTTACAATGGTTAACTGAACAATTTTGGTCCTGTATTGCACTAATAACAATCCTCTTATACAGTATACAGTGATTACAGGCTGAAACGCGTTGGGCTTCTTTGAAAAATATTCTGCAAAAAAACCAGTTTGGGCTTTTTTGAAAAAAAATCTCGCAATAAAACCAGTTTTCTATAAAATACTTCAGCATTGTGGTATTTGACCCCCTTTTTCGACATACTGACACAGCAATATAACTGTCCTCACCTTCTGTCCTGGCCGCCATGGCAGATGCATTGGTGGGTGGCCCTGCTACTCTGTAAACCCCCCTGGGTTGGAGAGAGGGAGTTAGGATTGTTCCTTAATCCAGTTGCTGACCCTTGCCTACAAAAGGTATTCTGAGATTCCTGCTGTGTTTGTGTGTGGGAAGGGGATGTTGTTGTTTGGCAGTCTTTGCTTGTGTTGGCATACCAAGATAAACAGAACAATATCAGTAATGTTCAGAGATTCTTATTACAATAGACTGGCTATTTGTCTGTCAGTGGCAGTTCTTGTAGCTCTGAGTTGAAGACTTAGAAGTATGTCCACAACTTCTAAATGAACAGTAAATGTTTTTGGGAGAGGCTTCTTGCTAACACTGCTGAACTGTGAGTGACCTCCTCCTCTCCTAAATCTGGCCACTGCTGGCTATTATACAAAATTAAAACCATACACATCTATTGTATACACAGCGGACCCATCTGCAAAACATACCTCCTGTTTTACTGACAATGAACAGGAAATTAAACACACTAGGGAGAAAATACACAACATATGAACTGTTCAAAATTATAGTTTCTCCTTCTTTGCTTTTCCTTCATGCTTTCGCTCCCTGCAGCTGTTCATATATTTTGTGATCTTTGCGAATGTTCAGCTTTTCCTCTCACAAGTTTTAAAGATAGCTGGCATAAGTTTAATTATGAAAGGATTTAGAATGGCTAGAAATCAAAACATAGAGAGATGGACCATCTGTTTTCCCATTCTTACAGGCAAGATAATGCATTCAGTGAGCAAATATGCTCTACAGCTGTGTATCAGTGATCAAAATAATAAGGGAACATTATTCCTGAATAATTATTGCTTTTCAAACATCTCAAAGCACTTCCCAAATGCAAATACATTTCATATCATATTTTTGTGTGTTTGATGAGGAAACAGGTACACAGAACAAAAGAAGGTTCACATAATGCACTAGGGCCACATAACTGCTACTGTGGTCCAGCTGTTTAGGGTTTTAATCCAAGCCCTGAGTTTATGCCCTCATTAACTTTCTACATGGCAATGGGCAAATCAGTGTCTTCCCTGCTTCACTTTCCCTGCTATTCTTGAAGTGAATGCAGCATATATACAATACTTGGCTACGGTCTGAAGGCACATGGGGCTACCACCTTGCTGAAGCTTAGCAGATCTGGGTCTGGAAAGTGGCTAGATGGGAGATGGCCTGGGAGCCACATGTATGCTGCCTTGGGTTTCTATGATGAAAGAAAGGAAGATGGGGCATAAATTAATTAATTAAATAAATAAACTATACTGTGGTTGCAGTGAAGCCTTGCCATAAAGAGCGCATGTGTCAGGAAGGAGAGAGAAGAGATAGAAGATTAACCCTGCTACTTCCCTGTAATTAATAAGCTGGTTACCTATCTGAGTCTAGAAGAGGAAAGAGACTGTGTATGTGTGTGTGAGAGTGAGTACGCACCATTTAAAAAGTTCCCTTTAAAGTTCACTTGCTGATCTATTAGTTGTCCCCATCTATTTTAGCAGAACTGTTTTCCTTCCCAGAGCTTGGAAGTAATTTGCTACAAGTAACGAATTCCTTGTAATTCATTACTTTTTTGAGGAATGAGTGGGTAGTTCCTTTACATTTTGATTGTAATAGAACTAGAAGTAATTTTATTACTTTTGAGGAGTAATTGTAATGTTTCCAGCATTACTTTTGGGCATTACTTGTGGGGGGGTAAGCAGGGGAAGTCTTCTGCTCCTCTGATTTCTGGATGAAAATCATAATGCCGTTGTATAAATCTATGGTGCGGCCGCATTTGGAATACTGTGTACAGTTCTGGTCGCCTCATCTCAAAAAGGATATTATAGAGTTGGAAAAGGTTCAGAAGAGGCCAACCAGAATGATCAAGGGGATGGAGCGACTCCCTTACAAGGAAAGGTTGCAGCATTTGGGGCTTTTTAGTTTAGAGAAAAGGCGGGTCAGAGGAGACATGATAGAAGTGTATAAAATTATGCATGGCATTGAGAAAGTGGATAGAGAAAAGTTCTTCTCCCTCTCTCATAATACTAGAACTCGTGGACATTCAAAGAAGCTGAATGTTGGAAGATTCAGGACAGACAAAAGGAAGTACTTCTTTACTCAGCGCATAGTTAAACTATGGAATTTGCTCCCACAAGATGCAGTAATGGCCACCAGCTTGGACGGCTTTAAAAGAAGATTAGACAAATTCATGGAGGACAGGGCTATCAATGGCTACTAGCTGTGATGGCTGTGCTCTGCCACCCTAGTCAGAGGCAGCATGCTTCTGAAAACCAGTTGCTGGAAGCCTCAGGAGGGGAGAGTGTTCTTGCACTCGGGTCCTGCTTGCGGGCTTCCCCCAGGCCCCTGGTTGGCCACTGTGAGAACAGGATGCTGGACTAGATGGGCCACTGGCCTGATCCAGCAGGCTCTTCTTATGTTCTTATGTTCTTATGTGCCTCAAACGGGGCTTCTGTGCAGCGTCGCTCTTCCCTCGTGCTCTGTGGGTGGGGAGGAGGTGATGAGGGAGGAGGTGGAGAGTGGGATGGGGTGGAGTGGATAAAGCAATGGTTTAAAAAATGGATGGTGGTGGAGAAGAATGGAGTGGAGGGGGAAAGGAGCCAGAGGGCAAGAACATGGATAAAGGAGGAGAAGGAGGCAGCAGCAAACTGGAGATAAAAGAACTGTGGAGGTGAAAGATGACTCTGTGTGTGTGTGTGTGTGTGTGTGTGTGTGTGTGTGTGTGTGTGTGTGTGTGTGTGTGTGTGTGTGTGTGTGTGTGAATACTGTGTTTGCACTTGGCACACAAAGTGGCCTCCACCACTGTCTCTGGCTACTGTGCTGCATTTGCAGTATTTTAATTTTTTTGCATCTTGGGCAAAAATGTTTGCTTGGGTGAGTGTCCCTTAGTTGGTGGCAGGGCAAGGTCTGGGAGGTGGTTAAGTGAGAGAGATTATGCTGGCTGGCTGAGTGGGGGGGTTGCACTTGGTTTGATGTACAAAGTTCTGAGTAGTGGCCTCAGCCTCCCTCCCCACCACCCTTACCAGAGGAGAGACCACCATTGCTATCTTATGGATAAAAAGAATTATTCTACTACCTCTGTATGTGTGTGTTTATTTTTAATGTTGTTTTAGGCTACTTAGATGTGCAGCAGCCAACACCAGCACCTTTTAGGTGTTTTTTTTAAAGTAACTAAAATGTAATTGTAGTGATTACTTTTGAGAAAAAGTAATCAGTTACCTTCAGAGCAATTGTAATTGTAATGGTAATCACTACTTTTTGGGCCATGTAATTGTAAATGTAATGTATTACTTTTTAAAAGTAATCTTCCAAGCTCCATTCCTTCCTCCTCACAGATGACTGACTGCTGCCACCAGCCTCCCTCTTAGCCACTGAGGGAGAAAAGAATAGACAAAACAAAAATTCCTCTTGAGCATGTTCCTCAAGAGCGTTTACTTTGGAAGAGTTCAGCTACCTTCTGTAACTTGAAAGAAGGGAATGTGAGAGAGATCTGGACTTCGAGAGAAGTGCTTAGAGGGATGAACCCTGTATTGAGCAAAATAACATTTTCCTGGACTGAGTGACACCAGTTTTCATATACCCCATGTATTTAAAGCACATCACTTCCTGCAAAGAATCCTGAGAACTGTAGCTTACCACTCACTGAGCTACAGTTCCCAGCACTCTTAACAAACTACAGCTCTTAGGATTCTTTGGGGGAAAGTCATGTGGTTTAAATGTACTTTAAATGTACAGTGTGTATGCAGCTGTTGGCTGAGCCCCTAGTACAAATGTAGTGCAGCAAAGAATGAGAGTTTTTTCCGGGGACTGGGGAGGGAAGTCAGGGTATTGTTTAAAAAAAGACAAACAGCAATAATGCATTTGTGAACTAAGATGCTGGAAAGTGAATGGGGGGAGGAATAGTTTTGTGGAGAAGGACTGCATTATCTGACTTTACAAAATGATGGCAAAGAAGCAGAAGCAATAAATAATTGCTAAAAAGAAATGTGCTTGTGTCAATGACTGGATGGAAGTCATATAGATACTCTGGATCCTTATTCTAGGGACAAACTATGTACAGTATTACACTAAATGTGTGATTATATTTAACATATCTGTTTTGTGGTGTGTATTTTTTAAATAGCAGCTATGGGAGTGACTCAGTCAGGATCAGGCCTGTAGCATGCATGATGGGAAGTCAAAACCAAATAAACAACTTGGGTGGAGTTTCTTTGGGTGGAGCTTCATATACTGTGACATATGAAAAGTTAAGCTTTTCCTGTGCACTACGGTCCAGATCCCAATCAGACAGACACCCTGTGGCTTTTATTATTATTATTTTAAACCCAGACAGTGTTCTGCCTTCACTGTTGGAGACAGTATGCCTCCGCAAACCAGTTGCTGGGGATCACAAGTGGAGTGTTTTTGTTTTTGTTACAAGTTACACAGGCTACCCAAACCCATGTTCCCTGAATCATACACTTAAACAGTTCCTATTACAGAGACAGAGATTAAAATAATTCCTTATATGGAATATAGATGGGTGCTAGGAACCAGATAAATATCAGTGAGGCCTACTACATGCCCTGAGGAAAAAGATGGAATGCCAATGACTGGGATTTGGACTAACGTGAAAGTTGAGAGAAAGGAGAAATAAGAAAGGCAGGGGAAGAAAGGGGGAATGAGATGCTAGTAATTACCTGTCACAAGAGAAGGAATAGATATAATTGGTTCCCTAATTTTCACTATGACCTACTGACGCACAATGACAGCAAAGGTCCCTAACAAATGCTTCGCTGTTGATTTGTGTGGTATGGAAGTACCTGATGGTTAGCCACAATTGGATTAATCCAGTTGTGCCTCCTGTAACAGTCCCAACAATCTAAGCAGCTCTTAGGCTTCCTTTGTCCTGATAAGGTTCGGGTTTAGTCTAGGGCTTGGCATAGCAGATTCCACCCTGGCTTCCTAGACACCCTCCCAATAAGTTTCAAAAATAGAAAAGTTTTCTTTTGGGATGGCACTGATTTGTGCCTCCAGCAAATGTCCGAAATGATCTGAAAGAGAAAAACAACAGAACCAGCTGAGAAATAGGGAGGAGGGGAGAGCAAGTAAGGATAGGTATCTAGCTAAAGCTGAAGAGGTCTGGCTCCTGCAGCAGTCCATAAGGTCGTAGTGTCTTGGAAAAAAAGTGATATGAAGCAGCCTCCTTGAGGTTCTCAGAAAGCTGAACCAGTGGCCCAATCTGCTGAGCAGAAAGCTGAACAAAGCAGGGACTGAGAGTTGCCCAGTTATAGAAAAGACTACCTGATAGGCATTAGCTGTAACACAAAAGGTGACCTTTTAAGGACAGGGCTGGACAGAAGGGATATTATTTATTTATTACATTTATACTCCACCTTTCTTTTCATGATAGAAACCCAAGGCGGCTTTCATATGGTTCCCAGCCGGTCTTCCATCCAGGCACTGACCAGACCTGACCCTATATTCGCTTCAGCAGGGAGCTGGCTTTATGTGCCTTCAGACCATAGCCTAGGATTAAATGTTAATTTGTTCAAGTACTGAATTATTACAGACATATCAATGGTGGCTGGGAAGCCATGTGGGAATTCTAGCCAGTCAGAACTCTCAGCCAAATGACTGAGACATCCCTTGTAGAGAAAGGTGGAGATGATTCCCAGCATATGTAAATATAGGAATAATCCAATGACGGGAAGAAGGTTCTTCCTAGAGGCAACATCCATTCCTGTCCAGAGTTAATTAATTCTAGGTATGGTGGATGTTTTGGGGACTATTTAGGCTTGCACTTACATGATCCGGCAGCTACTATCAGGAGAATATTTGGTGGGAACCGCTGGGGTATCCTCTGACACTTAACTTGAGCTGCCTTGACTTCCTCTGATTCCTTGCACTGAGACTGCATTCATTTCTCAGAGCAAAGCCAAAATAAACATACCACATCAGGGAATGTGCTGAGTTCCAGCTGAACAGAAATTCCCAGTAACAGGGGAAGGGTTAAAGCCCCCCTTCTCCATGCCACAGCCCTGATCTGGCTGTCCTAGCTATACAGGGCCAAGTCACATGACAAACTTGGAGTGACTTTAGTACATTAGAGGCAAAATGCAAACTAGAACATAGAGAATAACATTCTAGTGAACATTTAGACCTTTAGTAAATGCCTTTATCTTCTTCTAATAGCATGCCCATGTGTTGCATTAACACAATATTCTACTTTACTGTTTCCTGCTTTATAGGCACTGATCCTTGTTAACAACAAAATCAGCAAAATCAGCCCTGGAGCTTTTCTTCCACTCAACAAACTGCAAAGACTTTACCTTTCTAAAAACACCTTGAAGGAACTTCCAGAAAATATGCCCAAAAGCTTGCAAGAGCTACGGGCACATGACAATGAAATAAACAAACTAAGGAAGGCTGTCTTCAGTGGACTGAATAATATGATTGTTGTAGGTATGCATCACTGCTTACATGTAAAGTTTATGAGATTTTATTAAATGAAAGATGGTTACATTTAAAAAGTCATTGGAATTTGACAAAATCAAGACTAAGAATGAAGATTTTAATGGGATTATTGATATAAACACTGCCAAGGGATCATGAAGCAGTGTGTGGTTGAATGTGAAAAAACGAGGAAGTGTCATTGGGCATTATCTGTGTTGTTCATACAGAGGTCAGTAAAGTGCTAAAGTACTCTTCTTACGTGGAAACTGATGAGTCCCTATCTTGTTTTGCAACCATGTGTCAGATAATGACCTCTTTTTTTGCTGGTAGTAAGGAGGGTGTAAATGAGAGAAATCCAAAGGAAGAGTTGTAGTAAGTAAATATTTAGCGGGCAGTGTCCATTTCACTTCTCAAGTATGCTGCTAAAATCTCCAGCTTCACTTATGCTGAAAGGAATGAAATTATCGCAACATGCTACAACCCAGAGAATGCACTCTAGGAAAAGAAAATTACAATGGATTTCTGCCAACTGAATGTTACTAGTTCTTAGCTAAATGATTCACGATAAAGAATCTTTACAGAGATATAACAACATTAAGTGTGATCATTGTCTTTAAAATATGGTTGCATTTTTTTGCAAAGCACAATGCAGTAAACTGAACATCATTAGGGAAGAATTAATCAATAGGGAGAGGTATTAATCTGTTTAAGAACTTTCAGTGTGTTACTGACTATACAACTTATACACATATTTATTCATTTGCTTTTAAAAATTATTTTTAGAACTAGGCAGCAATCCATTAAAAAGCTCGGGTGTAGAAAATGGAGCCTTTCAAGGGATGAAGAGACTCTCTTACATCCGTATTTCAGATACCAATATAACTACTGTCCCTAAAGGTAAGGACACTATTTGGGAGACTGTGTAAGGCATCACTGCCAAAGTATACTGAATAACTTTCTTCCTTTTAATGTATTTTTGTTTAAAATTGTAAAAGTTTTAGATAATAACGAAAAAGGGAGATTATTGAATGCAAATAATGTATACGTGCAGAATATTACTTTACTTTTAGAATGCGGTAACAAAAGACATTCAAGTTTGAATGGAGAATATATATGTGGTATAAAATGTACTTTTATCATTCATAATTAAGAGGCTGGATTTTCCTACAGGGAAGCAATTAATTGTTGTTGATGTTGTTATGTGCCTTTTAAGTCGATTACGACTTATGGAGACCCTATGAATCAGCAACCTCCAAGAGCATCTGTCATAAAATATGTGTATGTTTGTTTAACTTGCAGCATTAATTCCATCTTTCTGCATGGTCAGTCTTAATTATATCCCTCTTACATCCTGCTTTTAAGATTTAGAAATGTTTTTAGGAATATTTATACACAAGCATAGATATACAACTGACCAAAAGAATTCTACACATTACACAGACTGGACATGAAGAGGTACAGAGCCGAATGAACCAGGGGTGCTTGAAGAATTAATTTTTGTGAATTCCAATGAACTAACCTGATCGGCACCTCGCATAATGCAGTTCAGAACATAATTATCCTTCAGATTCCACACTTTTCAAAAAATGGTCAACTTACTATAAGGAAGCTTCATATATGTTGGCATAAATTATATGCTAATTATTGCTCAGGCATGTAGAAACTACAAAGAAAACCTCTGAACTTAATTAATGCTTGAATTTAATTTGCACTTAACACACCTCTTTACCCTGGCCTTTGACCTTGAGACATATATTTTTAGGACCCACCCTATTTTGTGATTTTAGGTTGCTTTTAATTGTTTTTAATGCTGTATTTTGAAATTGTTGTAACCCACTTTGGCACCTTTGGGCGAAGGGCAGGGAATAAATGTTAAAATTCTCCTCCTCCTCCTCCTCCTCCTCCTCCTCCTTTCATGTGTACTTTCCCAATGGAAAATTCCACTGGATTTCATGTAAACATTCTTCTCTCATGATTGTGTTGTGATAAGAATAGGAAGGAGGGCTAAAAGGTACTTTGTACCCATAATCAAAGGGCAGGGTGACCCAGTGCCATCTAACAGTATCCCAGACTGCTTCCAGTGGCTGCAAGAGCAAATATGATTTCTTCGTCAGTGCAAGATAGATGCACCACAGACCTGAATAGTACAAATAATGTAGATCAATTGTGCAAAGGTGTTAAGTTAGGATATCACTAAACCTAGGAATGATGGGGCCCGGAAGAGGGGATTGGGCTTGGCCCACCCCCTTTTCCCATGGCAGGGTGCCCTCACTCGATGGGGGATGAGATAAGTTCCACACTTGTCTCTGCAGATCATTCTACTATGCAATCAAGCATGTAATTGACTTTATTCCAATAAACGTGGCCCTTGATTTACCTACACCTCATCTTGTCTTGCCTCTTCATTCCCCAGCTATGCGCTGCAATAGATGATTAGGAGGATCAGAAGTCGAATCTTATCCTAAGTGAAAATGAAAAATTTGTTGGGGCATCTTTTATTGCAGGTCTTCCCACATCTCTCACAGAACTTCATCTTGATGGCAACAAAATCAGCAAAGTTGATGCAGATAGTCTAAATGGACTCACCAATTTGGCTAAGTAATCATGCCTGTATATAAATTCTCAATATTATATAAGATTGGTAGCCAATAGGTAAAGCTCATGTGTTTATAGCAAGTGTCAGGTGCTTTTGGGTTGGATCATTCCAAATACTGTGGTAAAAAAGCAGTAGTATTAAAAAGAGTAGGATGGGATTTTTAAAAAAAGAAATGCATCACATTAGCTAGATTTCTAGCTTTGAATCTATCAAATGCATCTGTATTGTAATATGTTTGTAAAGATGTTTTGTTTTTAAGATTTTTAAAATATGCTTTTAGTGTTTTCATCACTTGTTTACTGCCCTGGAGTTCCTTTGGAAGGGTGGGATATAAATTTAGTAATATAAATAAATAAATAAAATGAAGAAAACAGAAGTGCATCTTTTAATGTAGATTTCTCTATATTTATTCAATCAAGGTCTAAATGTGAGACTGGAGTATATATATATTTACTGGGATTGTATAAAAGTTTCCACAAAAATAAAGCTGTAAAGAATCAGTTCTTATAAATATATATTTATGTTGCTGGATTCTTCCAATTTCCATAAAAAGGTGTAGTTTTCTGTGCTTGGTATTTTGGTAATCTTGTTACCAACCCCTCTAGCTTTAGCAAAAGTATAAAAAAATAAAAACTTACCTGGTACTAAAGTCCAGTTTTAAATATAATCTGGAACTAAAACATAACATCTTCCAACTGATAAAAGCCATATCTTGCCAAAAGTAAAATGAATATTGATTTAACTAAATTTTCTTTTAATCTCTGAAACATATTTGGAGTGGTAAAATGTAGCCAAGAGAATGATAACAGATGGTTAAAAATGCTTGAAGATAACATGAGATTGCTTTAGGAGGAATAAAATTTAAGATGCTGAGAGTGAAGTAGCACTTAGCCTTTTTAAATCTGGGTAATTCTATTCATTGTTTATGATGTCAAAATCTCAGAAAAGATTAGCATAAGAATAATAACCTTAAGAATCTTCTCTAAGAATCATAATTTTAGAAAATCTTAGAAAATGTGTAAACTGAAATGTGAAGAGTTTACACAGAACATTTTTGTTTTGTGTTTTACTCACAAAGCATATCACTAATGCATTTGTGACAACAAAAATGACAGTTTTTAGGATGTTACTGGAAGCAGTCTTAAAATATTCATCCTAACATATTTGATCATTAGTGATATTGGATCATTAGTGTTTTTGCCCTTTGTTGGACTTTGGTTTTGTTTTTTAAAGAAAGTATATTCCTGAATTTTATTCTTATAATTTATTTTTAAGATGTTTACTATGATAAGTTTTCTTTGTTTTCTGATCACCATTTTTAGCACTGCTTTTGGTGGGAATGGTAGATATGCTACATAAATAAGCAACAACTCCTAGCCACCCTGTTTGCTAGTTGAGATGTTTTCTGACTGGTTGGAATAGTTACAAACTCTTCCAATCTAAAAGTATTTAGGTCTTGCATTTCCTTGTCAGAAGCTCTTAAAATAATTTAACCTGACCACAGGAGTATTCCAGGAAAGACCATGGCAGCAGACCATAAGTCACTAGATTCCATATTATAACTGTGGTTTGCCAAATTTCCACAAAGTTGTGGACTGAGATTTTTTTCTAAATCAGCCACTTAAATCATGAATTGGGTAGTTCTGGTACTAAGTAAAGCTCACAGGTTCATCTTTTTACAATACCAGTACACTACCCAGTTAGTAATTTGATATATTGGCTGCATAGATAATGATAATATTATGATATGGAATTAATTTCAAAATAAAACTATGTTGGCCCAACACAGGACTAAATTTGATCAGCTGGAAGGACTGCAGTGGCATTAAACTTAACTATATTACATGTTTTGAGTATGTGGCATGGCTAAGAATATATATAATAATTAGCCCAATAAAAATCAGACCAAATTACAAGGTGTTTAATACATTTAATGTATAAATGATGAATATATAGAATATGATGAATATCTATATCTGAATATCTGATGAATATATAGAAACAGTTATCAATGGGAACAGTTATTTTACTACAGCTTGCACAATGTTTTTCTCCTTATAGACTCGGACTCAGTTTCAATAACGTTGCTAGTGTGGATAATGGCTCTCTAGCTAATGTGCCACATTTGAGAGAACTACATTTAAACAACAATGAACTTGCCAAAGTACCTCCTGGGCTGGGAGAACACAAGTACATACAGGTAAAGTGTACCATAAGACTCAGATATGCAATAATTAGATATGGTGTTTACCTCACAGTGGGAATGGAGGAGAATTCCACCCAAAATCTGACCATCCATTATTTTTGTGAACCAATTGTGAATGCATCGGATTTCTGCTTTATTGTCTGCCACCATATTTTTTTTAAAAAAATCAAATATCATTAAAAGTTAATACTACAGAGATTAACAGGGAATCCTAGAGTGTTTTACTCACATTAAAGAGACATTCTTGGATTCCCTGTTAATCTCTAGTATCAATCCTCCTTTCTCAAAAAAAAAAATCTAAGAGTGTGGGGGGGAAGAGAAGCTGCATGCACCATGCATGCAACATGGCCTCTCCTCAGCCTTCTCAAAGGAGAACAAGGGAAGCTGGATCACCTGCAGTGGGGAATCCTCCTCCCCAGCCCAGGCTACAACATTCTCCACCCCTTCCAACACGGCAAAGGTGGCTGGGGGGAATTGGGATTCAGGAGAGCCTCCACTGCCACATGGAGCTCAACAGAGCCAGCAGTAAACTAGGAACGGGAGGGAGAGGAGGGCCTGGATTCCCTACCCTCCATTCCCTCACAGGTTACAACACATACTTCTGGTTCCTGGTTCCATATGGAACTGGAGCAAAGCAGAAATTTGCAGGAAAAAAGCAAGTTGGAATTGCATTCCACTTTGATGGAATGTAAGCAGATTGGGTCCAGCTAGTGGATCCCAACCCCACCTTACAGGCAACATATTCCTGGCACTTGAACATATAGCTAACAAAGATTCTGAGAAACCTAACAGCACCAAACTGCATTTTCCCCATTTACTAACTAATGTGTAAATGCTTAGCTGCAACATATCATTTTTGCCCTTTTAATTATATGAAATAATGGCATAAATGGGGATGGGGGAAATGGTCTGAATGCAGTGATACAGCAACCTTCCTGAAGGTAACATGGGACAGTCTGTGCCAGCTAGGTGACTGGGTGGAAGACCATCTAGGAACCTTATGGGCACTGCTTTGACTGAAGGCAGATGTAAAAGTAATAAATAATAGATGATATAAAACATTTTTAATTACCAGGAGGATAAAACAAAACTATTTTGTTTTATTTATTTATTTTACCCATTTTGCTTAGCTATTGATCTTGTGATAAAAACTGTACTGGAAGATAGCATATTTTACTTTGTTCTAAAATGATTTCTGTAGTCTATCCAGTGGCTCCAGTGAGGGGCTTTAATAAGCACAACGTCAACAGAGGTTGGCCCTATTATTCTCAATGTCAGCAACTGCTCCACATGTATGAGCATCCCTCAAGTGAACAAATTGGGGTCATGCCCTAGTTATGCAAAAGTCTATAGCACTACTCAGGTGTTATTATACAGCCACGAGAGTGGCTGTATACTATAGCCAGCGGGGATTTTTCACATTCCGCAATGTTAAATTGAAAATATCTCCCATGCCATTCTGATGCTTCCCATAAGCTCATTTCAAAACAAAACCTTACATAACTTATTGTCCTGAACTCAGAAATGCTTGCTTAACAACCCTGTCAATTTTCATGGCGATACACAAAACAGTCAGAGAGAATAGACAGTTCAAAGTGTAAAAAGAGAGAGAAAAACCTCAGAGCCCTTTTGGACTTCTTTCTCGGAGAGTTCTCATAATCTGTTGAAATTCATTAAAAATCAGCCATGTTCACAGAGTACCTGTAATCCTAATACTGATGTTGCCCCATACTCTGACCTTCACCTGCTGCAGTTTAAAAGTTTAAAAAATGCCTGGCTGATTTTTAATTAATTTAATAAATTTTGGCTGGGACCCAATGATAAAATGGAGCATGCTCAGTAAGAACCAACTGTCAGAGTTCTAAAAGCCTCACAGCTGCTGGGCTTGCCTAATCAGAGGGCCACACCCACACCAGACTTTGATTTCACTTGAGACAGTCATGGCTTCCCTCAAAGAATCCTGGGAAGTGTAGTTTGTGAAGGGTGCTAAGAGACTCCTATTCCCCTGAGAGAATGGTTTAACAGTCAGCCACTCTGATTGAAGGAGGGAAACAGGGGGTCTCCTAGCAACTCTCAGCACCCTTCACTAACTACACTTCCCAGGATTCTTTGAGAGAAGCCATGACTGTCCAAAGTGAAATAAAGGCCTGGTGTGGATGTGGCCAGGGAAAGCTTTGGTTTAAATTTGGGTGGGAGGCTACATGTGTCTGCTGAAGAATAAAAAGGTGGGGGAAAGTCTGAAAAAGAATGATTCTGTTTACAATGTTTTCCTTTTGGAAAGGAAAGGGGCTTCCCTTCTGCCCAGTGCCCACCCACCCAATCTCTTCCCCTCCCACTCCCTGCCCCTTCCCTGGGTCAGTGTTGGACTATGACCTGGGAGACCAGGGTTCGAATCCCCACACAGCCATGACGCTGACTGTGTGACCTTGGGCCAGTCACTGCCTCTTAGCCTCAGAGGAAGGCAATGGTGAAATCACCTCTGAATACTGTTTACCATGAAAACCCTATTCAAAGGGTCGCAATAGGTGGAGATTGACTTGAAGGCAGTCTATTTTCAAACATGGTTGCATAGAAATAAATCCCATTGAACTCAAAAAATATGCAAATAATCAAACCCACCCTCCCTTCTCCTTCCTCCTATCCCCTCCTCTTGCCCCTTCCCTCCCTCTCCCTTTGCCCTTCCCTCCTCATCCCCTTCCAATCCCCTCTTTCCCATCCCCCTACCCTTCCTCCTCCCCTCCCCCTCCCCTTCCTCCTCCCCATGGTCAGTTTTACCTATCTTAAACATGATTGCACGGAAGTAAATACCATTGAACTCTATAAGCATGCAAATGATCAACCCTGCCCTCCCCTCCACCTTCCTTTGCCCCCCTCCAATACGCTCCTTCCCACTTCCCGTCCTCCCCCCCCATGGTCAGTGTTTCCCATCCTAACCAAGATTGCATAGGAGTAAATCCCATTGAAAATAAGCATGCAAATGATCAGACCTGCTTTTCCCCTCTCCTCTCCTTTCCCTTCCTCCTCCCCTGCCCACTCCAGCCCCCCTCCCTCCCCCCGGTCAGTTTTACCTATCCTAAGCATGATTGCACAGGAGTAAATCACACTGAATTTAATAAACATGCAAATGATCAAACCTGTCCTCCTCCCCTCCCCATCCTGCCTGCTCCCCTCCCAGTCCTCCCCTCTGCATTTCCTCCCCTCCCTCCTCCTCCTCCTCCTCCCCTCCCCATCCTCTGTGGTCAGTTTCACCTATCGTAAGCATGATTGCAGGGGAGTAAATCCCATTGAACTCAATAAGCATGCAAATGATCCATCCATTCTCAGCAAACTTGGACAGGATCCCATTTCTTACCTCCCAGATTAAAAAGCAGGGAAATTCACAAAGAGGCAAAAAACCTTGCGGTTTAAGAACATACCTATAGCCCACAGCTATTCTATCAAACTTTAAAAAGCAGGGAAATTGGGCAGCTATAGTGAATGCACCAGGGGAGCAGCAGACCTGAACTCCTCTCTAAGATATTGGACTGCCCTACAAATTGGTCAAAATGCAAACACCATTTCGGTTGGTCTTTCACGGTCCAATCCACTTCCTGTGTAGCTTGGAAGAATTTGGTAACGTGCCTCTGAGCATCTGGTGAGTGGTGGCAATGCCTGCAATCAGCCCAAATAATAGAAAGAAGACATGTGCTGTGCTGATCTTGTTTTAGCAGGGAGGAAGCAACATTATTAAGACAGTTGATATAGTTCAGATGGTCACTTTGAATACATCTGATTTCTTTTGCAATTTTAGTGAAGTTTCCTATAGGAAATCATTTTCTTTTGTTTCTATTTCTGTGAATATGTGAAGTACAGCAACTCTTTGCAAAATTTATACTAAAAAAACTCCAAACATAATTGTGGAATAATGGCACTGACTTCTGCAAAATAATCTCCAGTGGACCTCAGGAGTGTCTCAATTTGCACAAGATAAAACAGTGGTAGGTGAAATACATTCTAGCAAAAAGCTAGGTGTGCTCTATGTTTTTAATTGACTGTGCCCACCTTGCCTTAAATGAAGTGGTTTAAACATAGCAGGCTGAAAATATGCATCCAGTTTTTCCCAACAGCTAGAGTCATTGCTGAAGTAGCAACATATTGGAATCAGTCTGATTTTACATCAAACTGCAGTTTGAGATTCAACTGTTAATGCACCCAAAATAGAAATAGAACATAACCTCCGATTTGAAACACAAAAGGCTGTCTTCACCATCATATGACACTGACCAATAAAAAGGCTTTGAAATTAATAAAAATAAATTTGACATAGATTTCTGGGATGATGAATAATGAGGGAAATAAAATTTTCTAGTGTAGATTCTCTGTAGAAACATTAATAACACAGGAAAGAAGCAAAGTAAGAAGAACACCAGCAAACATACAAAAATATTATTCTCTATCTTTGGAGATGACAAGTGTTGCCACCACTCACCATATGCTCAGAGGGACATGTTACCAAATTCTTCCAAGCTACACAGCAAGTGGGTTGGACTGTGAAAGACCAACCGAAATGGTGTTTGCATTCTGACCAATTTGTAGGGCAGTCCAATATCTCAGAGAGGAGTTCAGGTCTCCTGCTCCCCTGGTGCATTCACTATAGCTGCCCAATTTCCCTGCTTTTTAAAGTTTGATAGAATAGCTGTGGGCTATAGGTATGTTCTTAAATCGCAAGGTTTTTTGCCTCTTAGTGAATTATAATTGTACTTAAACAGTTTGTATAGGGGGGAACGAGGACTTGAGCACTTTTCCATGTTCAAACATCCTCATCCCCACCTGCTCTGTCCTTGACATTCCTGCACTGAGTGGGAAGGTCTGAAGAAGGGTTTTAAGCATGCTTAGATGAACACACTTAGAAGCCTCCTCACATTCAGGAAATATCCATTATCACAGGCCCCAATCACAAAGAGTCTACTAAGCCTTTGTAAACTGTTTAGAGCAGCGTTTCCCAACTAGTGGGCCACCAGATGTTGTTGGACCACAATTCCCATCTTTCCTGACCATTGGCAATGCTGCCTGAGGCTGATGGGAGTTGTGGTCCAACAACATCTGGTGGCCCACTAATTGGGAAAGGCTGGCTTAGAGGTTTCTCACAATCAAGCAATATATACATTTTGTTAAATAAATAAACTAAATAAGTGCATTCAACCAAAGGGGAGGTTGGGAATGAGGCTGGGACGTGCCCCCCCCCTCCACACACACAATTTTGTAAACATAGAATAACACCTGAATAGGACCTTATATATGCTTTGGAAAACTACATATTGTTTCAAAGGAGTGACTAGAATGTTGAAAGTGGGGCAAGAGCAACTCCTGTTTCGATTTGTTTGTTTGAATTCCAGAAGGAAAATAGAGTTAGGGTCCTCCAGCTGGTTAAGCTTGCCTACCTTTACTTGTGCTTTTCTCTACCTAATTTCCTTCCATTATAAATTGATATGCTCAGGGAAGCTGACTTGCCTCTCCTTCCTTTGTTTTTCTTCTTTGACTGTCCAAGGAAAGAGGAGACATCTCTATCTTTGTTCTCTCTCTTGAACTATGAGGGCAATACCCAAGTCTGGGCATTGCGCCTCCAACTTAGTTAGTTAGAACTAGGTATGCCTTTCCTATCTGCTATGTATTTCTATAAATAAATTAGCTTTTTCTTATTTTACTAAGTCTTAAGTCTCAGTGATTTAAATGCAGGGCAAAAGTCTGCTTCTTAGGTAAATACGAACATGCTGGCACATGCAGCCCAGACATCTGAGTATCTGCATATTCATAACATAGAAGATGAAAGGAAGTCCTGATGTCTGGTGTTCCTGTAGCATCACAAAGATGGCAGCAAGTATATGGAGATGACAGGAGACGTCAACATAATGTAGGGTACTTTAGCCATTTCTTACTTTGTGAGCAGAGTAAAGTATTAATGATGAGTGGGGGCAGGTTTCTTCTACTCTGGGATGAATTTTTGAAAGTGCTTTTGCCTTAAGAATGTGGCAACCTTGTACTGAATGACTAAATGGTCATTGTTCATTTTCTGCAACCTAATAGCTTGTCTCACTTTGATAATGTTTGTAACTTTCAGGTGGTCTACCTTCACAACAATAAAATTGCTGCCATCGGCCCCAATGATTTTTGTCCTCCTCGATACAACACCAAAAAGGCTACTTATTCAGGAGTGAGTCTGTTTAGTAACCCTATACAATACTGGGAAATCCAACCATCCTCTTTCCGATGTATCTATGAACGTTCTGCAATACAACTTGGAAATTACAAATAGATGCATTAATGTATTTCCACAATAAATACCTGTTGCCTGTTAAAATGTTTGCTAACATTAAAGCCAAATACTGGAAACTTAACTGCAGAGTGGATATCATTATACATGTAAAAAACCTAACAGATCATTCCAAGTCAAAATTGTTGAATTTACTATGTTTTACTACATTGTCAGTATGTGGTATATTTCTGTGTTATCTATCAATTAGCTGATTGCAATAGATTTCTATATTCCACTGTGCATGAGATCTGGGGTAAATATTTGTCAGGCTTTTCATAATTAGAAATTATATAGATGGTGGTATTTAGAGCAACACAAAGAAATTATTTGGAGGAAAAAAAGATGAAACTTTCAGTATATATATTATATATAATTATTCTCTGGAAAAAATAATCAGCTGAAGCCTCAGTCAAACTTCCTAGGCCTAAAACCTGAATGTAGGTACCAGTGTACTTATATAACATGAGCAATATTAAAATGTTGCTTTTGTTAGTATTCTTTGTTAAAATATCCTCTTAATATATGCAAATTTTCATTTCTAAATATCCTAAATATAATTCTATGCAAAAATGGGAAAACATTCTACTGCACAAAATACATGATTATTGTATCCCTGGATGCTGCTATTTCTGAATTATAACAGGTAACGTCTTGAGAAACAATTTGTCTCTCCTTGCTCACATGACCACTTTTGATTGTCATAATCCACTAGGCAATTTACCCATACAATTTCCATTCATCTGAACATCTGCAGTAAATCACTCAATGGGATGTACCCAATGAAATTATAGGCATGTTTAAATTTAAACAGGAATAAATCCACAACATGAATTCATTGCTCTTAAATACAACGCACTTTCATCTCCTCTTTTCACTACATTTGAGTTTCAGCATTTTAAAATACAATGTAGAGAGATATGCAGACTACCTTTTCAGCACTATCTAGAACAACCTCTGAGAATATTCAATTGGCCAGAACTAGATAAGCATATTTGGAAGTCTTTTATTTCAAAAGTCATCTGAAAGCAAACCTTCTATACATATCTCTATAACTGGTTTTAGTTAGTAGCAAGCATATCAAAATAAGGCTGTACATTTCTGGGATCACTGTCTCCAAAGTCAATTGTATATCTTTCTATGTGTCACGTTAAATAAATGTTTGGATACCACTTAATTGTCCAAAATACAATACTTTTAATGTATGTATGTTTTTATATTAAACAGTACTGGCAAACTGCAAAATCTTCGTGTGTCTTATATAGGCTCTGCTATCCAAAACAATGTCAGTATAGCTTCAGAAAATTAATACTTACTATATAAAACAACCATTAAAAGTTAATGTGGGTTGTCTTAATTATCTTTTTATGCATATTTTTTCATATACACATGAAGATTTTTTTTCTGAACAGAAAAATCTTATGAAAAAATGTTCGCTTTATAGTTCTTAATAAGATACTAAAACACATCTGGAAAAGAACAAAATTCACCACTGTGAGAGAAGTGGGGAAATGGCAGGTTTATGCTTATATAAACTGTTACTTTTTTATTATATGAACCACAGTCTGATCATACGAAAAGTTTTCACATTTAAGATGTAAGATATTGTCCTTGATTTCTCCTTTCCCTCTCATAAACTGAAATGAATCTTTCAGTATTATGTAATGCAATTCAAAACTATACAAGAAATTGAACAAAGCCTAAAGGATATTTTAAAATATCTCTCTCACTGATGGTCCTATAAAATTGAGATTAGTCTTCAGCCTTCAAGGAGAACACTCAACACGTTCACAACGAATATTACTGAATTTAAGATTTCACCTAAACCACCAGAAAACTCTCTTTAATGGCAACATTGTTCTTTAAAAGACTAATGCCAGAATATGAAACTGCAGTCCTCCAGATATTGTCGGCCTCCAACTGTCATCATCCTTAACAATTCATCATGCTGGCTGAGGCTGATGGGAGTTCAGCAACATCTGGAGGGTCACAGGTTCCCCAATCCTGCCCTGACACAATTCACAGCTTCCCTGATAGAAATGCTTTAGAACCATGAAGGAAGGGATCATTTATTAAACTAATTATATGTAAAGTTTATTATATATAAAATGCAGAGCTTGGAAAAGTTACTGTTTTGAACTACAATTCCCATCAACCCAATCCAGTGGCCATGCTGGCTGGGGCTGATGGGAGTTGTAGTTCAAAAAAGTAACATTTTGAAGCTCTGATAAAAAGCTTACCAGATATAAGTTTTCTGATACCATCTGAGGTTGAAACCAGATGAGTCAACAGAAATCCATTTACATTTTCATAAAAAGCCACGGAGAGGGATTTGGGATTGGGATTAATGAACACTGGGTGAAATGGGGGATGAATCATTCCCCTCATGACATTTTTCCAATGAAGATTGCTGCCACAGCCTTCTATTTCCCTAATTAGAGAACAGAGAGAAGGAAGTATTTCACACAACATATTTTCAACTCTAGATTTTGCTGCCATAAGATGTAGTGATAGTCACCAATTTGGGTGGCTTTAAAAGGGGATTAGACACACACATGGAGGATATGGCTATCAGTGGCTACTGGCCATGATGTTTATATTTCTTTCAAATTCACAGGCAGCATGCCTCTGAATGCCAGTTGCTGGGAATCATGAGTGCTGCTCCATTTATGTTTTAGGTTGGGCTAGGTTGATGTGATCCAGTAGGACTCTCATGCTGGAATTTATCTGTTATTTTCTGGAATGATAATGTTTCAGAAAGTAACAAATATATTCTAACAATTTAAAATTTCTTCAATTTTTAATATAACAAATGAAAATTTTGTTTTTATATACTAGAAGAATTAATATCATTATGGAAATTGATAGTTTTTGTTTACAGTTGTATTTCATGTATAAAATATACAAAATAAAAACTATTAAAACAGTGGCAAAAACATGTGTGGGAAACGGTGGCTGTATGGGAAAAGCAAGATGAGACCTTTAAGGGAAAAAGAAATGTTCAAGGTAATTTTGAGACAGAGGAGGTAGGAAATCTGAGAATGGCTGATGGATAGATTGGACAGTTTTATGGTACAGTAGGGATGGGGAAGAAATTTGATTAATTTCACTTTTAAATGTGAAATTGCCAACTTTGTACTTTCCAAAACAATATATGAACTGAAACACAAATCATCTTTCAAAATTGACAATTTGCTGAATTTTGCAATGCAGTTCTCCACTCAAGTAATGTGTAAAAATGCATGTACTAGGATAAAGTGTGCATACAAATGCATATGTTTGTGCACTGGGTTAGGGAAATTGTTTTGCATATATATATATTGGGCAAAATTGCATAGAACATTGCAAACAAAAATGCAGACAAAAATGCAGACAAATTTTCATGCTTTTTTTAAAAAAAGTTAATTGCTATAGAAATGTGGAGAATTGAATTTAAGACTGGAAAAATTAGAAACTTAAAGAACCGAAACTGATAGATCCATCCATCCCTATGGGGTAGCAATTTAAAATAAATACAGAAGCTTCCAACTAAATGGGACTCAAACTACAGACTGCAGTCATGGTATTAAACGTGCCAAAGTCTAATGTAATTTGTGGACCTTACTTCAGCAACTGTTTTTAAAGGGAAAGGAAAGGAAAAGAGAGTTTCAGTTGGTACAGCTTGAGGACATTGACAAGGTGCTTGGACAGGTTTGTACAACCACTTCTGTGCTGGATCCTTGCCCTTCTTGGCTAATAAAAGCTAGCAGGGATGGAACAGCCGGCTGGGCCAGGGAAGTGATTAATGCCCCTCTGCGAGAGGGGGTGGTCCCTGGCTGCCTGAAAGAGGTGGTAGTGAGACCACTCCAGAAGAGACCCTCCCTGGACCCAGAAAATTTTAATAATTATATGCTGGTGGCAAATGTTCCATTGCTGGGCAAGGTCCTTAAACGAGTGGTCGTAGGCCAGCTCCAGACACTCTTGGATGAGACCGATTATCTGGATCCATTTCAGTCGGGTTTCACGCCTGGTTTTGGCATGGAAACAGCCTTGGTCACCCTGTATGATGACCTCTGTCGGGACAGAGATGGGACAGTGTGACTCTGTTGATTCTCCTTGATCTCTCAGTGGCTTTCGATACTATCAGCCATGGTATCCTTCTGGGTTGACTGGCTGAGTTGGAATGGGAGGACTGCATGGCAGTGGTTCTGCTCCTACTTTGTGAGTTGGCTCCAGGAGGTGGTGCTTGGGGAGCATTGCTCGGCCCCCTGGACTCCCCAGTATGGGGTTCCACAGGGGTCAGTTCTGTCCCCCATGCTGTTCAACATCTACATGAAACCGTTGGGTGTGGTCATCCGGAGCTTTGGAGTGTGTTGCCATCAGTATGCTGATGACACACAAGCTCTATTTCTCCTTTTCATCTTCATCAGGTGAGGCTGTCAATGTGCTGAACCAGTGCCTGGCTGCAACAATGGACTGGATGAGGGCTAATAAACTGAGGCTCAATCCAGACAAGACTGAGATGCTGCTAGTGGATGGTTCTTCTGACCGGATGGTGGATGTCCAACCTGTCCTGGATGGGGTTGCACTCCCTCTGAAGGAGCAGGTTTGTAGCTTAGGAGTTCTCCTAGAACCATCTCTGTCACTTGAGGCTCAGGTAGCCTCAGTGGCACGGAGTGCCTTCTATCGACTTTGGTTGGTGGCCCAGCTACACCCCATCTGGACAGGGATAACCTGGCTTCAGTTGTCCATGCTCTGGCAACCTCCAAGTTAGATTACTGCAATGCACTCTACATGGAGCTGCCTTTCAAGACGTTTCACAAACTGCAGCTTGTGCCAAATGCAGTGGCCAGATTGGTAACAGGGCCAGTTGGTTTGAACATATAAAACCGATTCTGGCCCACTTGCATTGGCTGCCTGTATGTTTCCAAGCTTGATTCAAAGTGCTGGTCTTAACCTATTAACCCTTACATGGCTTGGGGCCACAATACCTGATGGAACGCCTCTCCCAACACGAACCCACCCGTACACTATGCTCAACATCAAAGACCCTCCTCCAGGTGCCTACTCCAAGGGAAGCTGGGAGGCTGGCAACAAGGGAACGGGCTTTCTCAGTGGTGGCCCCCAAATTATGGAATGAGGTTTGTGATGAGGTGCACCTGGCACCAACACTGTTATCTTTTCGGCACCAGGTCAAGACTTTCCTCTTTTCCCAGGCATTTTAGCATGTGTTTTTAAATTGTTTTTTAAAAAAATGTGTTTTTAAATTTGTATATTTGTTTTTAATGTTTTTAATTGTTGTAAACTGCCCAGAGAGCTTTGGCTATGGGGCGGTATACAAATGTAATATATAATACTAATAATACTAATCATCATCATCATCTTAAGTCTATAGAAAATGTTGAGAATGGAAAGAGAAAATTGTAGACATGCATACAAAACATATTCAACTGTTAAAACAGAGTATCAGATCCTGAACAATAGGAAAACTGGGAGTGAACGGAACACTGGGAGAGGCTTGGAGGGATATGTGATAGGTTAAGAATGCGGTGAAGCTAAGGGTATCCAAGTTACTCTCGGTGGGGAAGAGGGTTGAGGGCTCAATTGTGAAAGAGATTAAAGAAAATGAGGCCACAGGATGTTGGGTTTTCCCCTTCATGACCCTTACTTCCGGGCTGTCTCATCCTACAAGAAGACCAGGTGGTTAACTGCTTATACTAGAAGTGTCATAGTGGCCTCTAGTGATCAGATGTTTTTCTTGCATTCAACATGAACTCTGTAATAGATTTAAGTGTCATAAAATAATGTGTCATAACATTATCATGCAGCAAGTTCATACATTAATACATTGATACAGTCATCAGATAATGTTTTTAATTTGTGATAGAATTGGAAAGAGCCATGGATGCTTCACACTTTAGAGAATTTTAATTCATTACTTTGCATTTACCCCCAAATGTGCCAAATTTTAAAATAAGAGGTGCTTCAAAAGAAACATGATGTTCACGTGTATCCAAATTTGGATGATATGATATACATTCATTTTTCGCCTTTCATTCCTTGTGTGTATATTTAATATGTGAATAGAGAAAAACAGCAGCCATAGGTGTCCTAATTGGGTATTCTTTCACTTCTGTCCTCAATTTCTTAATGTTCCATATAGTGTGTAGGAGACAAATAGAAAGTCCACGAAAAATTAATTAGGGGTAGATGGCCACACAATGGGTCATTTTAATTTGCCTTCTCCGGTATATTTTCCAGTTCTAGATACCTTTTAAAAGATGGGGCTACCATCTCCCAGACATTAGCCCAACATATAAGCCCCAAATACTTATTAAACAAAGGCTTTTTTTTCTATCTTGGGATGCTTTCTGTGTGTGCACATTCTGATCTCAACTCACCTGATCCCAAGCTACTAAACTGGTTTGCAGATTGGAATATGATCTGCTCCTGAATCTGCACCCCTAAGGTGGTCAGAGGGCAGACTTTTAATTTTGTAAAATAATTTTATCAATAGGGTTGAAGCTTCTAGAAAGTGTGGCAACTTCTATCCCTTCCCCAATAGCCACACTTGCTCAGGGGTTGAGAGTCACTTCCCCTTTCCCTAGGTCAGTGGTTCCCAACCTTTATGAGCACGGGACCCCCTTTATAAGCTCAATTTTTTTGAACCCCTCCCCCTAGGGAGGGAGGCTGCCTGCCAGGAAGGAAGGGGGGCATCACCCTTTCGTGGCAGGCTTGCTTCTTTTTGCAACACAAAAAGCCCTCTCCTCTTGTTCTGAATAAGGGGGTCAGCAGCAGCGGCAATGCGAGGAGATGGGAGTTGGTGATAGTAATCCCCTCTTCTTCCTGGTATCTCCACCCTCAGCCTCCTTTGGCATCTGCCATGTATTTTATAGGCAGATGCCTGTCCTCGGTGCACCTGAAAGACACTCTGGCACTTCAGCAAAAGTCCTCCTCTCTCATTTGGAGCAAGGAGGAGGTGTCATCTGCAGTGGCAGTGGGGAGCAGACAGTGTCCAGGAAGACTTTTTAAAAAAATTAATAAATAATTCATTTCTTTACTGTTCACGACCCCTTCTGGATTACTTTGCGGCCCCCAGGTTGGGAACCACTGCCCCAGGCCCCACAGCTCCAGATAGGTGACCTTAAATGTTCCTCTGGTGATCCCCAAAATCCCTACCTATTTTTCCAGAAAACCCTGACAAATGTGACTAGCCTAAAAACTATTTAACCATGGGCCACTGAGCACTAGTTGTTAGCCCACAAATTCTCTCCTTGGTCACAGTGCAAAGCAGGAAAACAACAACAAAAAACACAAAAGGAGGCAAAAAAGAGAGAGAAGAAAATCACTACTCAAAGAAAAGTGGCTAAATGCCATAAAATTGAGAAGGCTTGGCTGATGGTGGTGATGGTTTATATACCTTCTTGAGCCATACCTCCTGGGAAATGTTGGCCTAACATGTTGACTCACATGGCATCAACATGTACTGTCTGCTTCTAGGAGGCCTTGCAAACCTGTCCTAGCCCACACTGCCTGCAGTTGGGGGACCACACTTCCAGGGTGCCTGATGTCCATACTATTGAGAAAACAATGCATACAGACTCTACAGATAAATTCTAACAATACGTCTGTATATTCCCTACCAGTTCAACAGTGGAAATTGTGAAGGCATCATCATCATCAAAGCATGATCTAGTCTAATCTGAACAAGCTAGTACATCCAGATGTCAAAATCTATATTCATTGGCACAATGTAGGACAATGCATAGTTAACCAGGATTAACAATATAGAGGCTATGGAGATAGTAGAGAACAAAACTGAAGTGTTTGCTAGATTCTCTTCAAGTATACCTTCCTCCACAATTTAGAATAGAGTTTTTTTTCTGCCAGAGTTAAAATAAACATTTTGAATTCAGTCATTCAGGTTTTTCATAATGATGGCAGTTATCTTTCATAGTACCAAAAACTGTATTTTTAAAAAACTGGGGGCACAAACCTATGGACCCTAGGAGTGCATCCCAGAGGACATCCCCAAATATGCTCTGGAGGGTTGGAGGAAACCCCAGAACAGCTTTCTGGGATATGGGGGGAGGAGAGGGGGAGATTGTTCCATTACACAAGGAAAGATCCTTGAATTGATGGAATGATCTACTTAGTGCTACATTGAATTATACAGCCATGTATACTATAGTCAGCATGGATTTTTCACATTCCGCAATGTTAAATTGAAAATACCCTCCATGCCATTCTGATGCTTCCCATAAACTCATTTCAAAACAAAACCTTACAAAACTTATAGTCCTGAACACAGAAACACTTGCTTAACAGCCCTCTCAATTTTCATGGTGATACACAAAAAATTCAGGGAGTTCAAAGTCCAAAAATGGAGGGGAAAAAACCCAGGGACCTTTTGGGCTTTTTTCTGTGAGAATTCTCATAATCTGTTGAAATTCATTAAAAATCAGGCATGTTCACAGAGTACCTGTAATCCTATTACTTACCTTGCCCCATACGCTGACCTTCATCTTCTGCAGTTTAAAAGTTTTTAAAAAATGCCTGGCTGATTTTTAATTAATTTAAGAAATTTTGGCTTGAACTCAGGGATAGTGTTGGGCATGCTCAGTAAAAACCAACTGTCAGTGTTCTAAAAGCCAGACTCACAGCTGCTTGGCTTGGCTAATCAGGGCCACACCCACACCAGACTTTGATTTCATATGAGACAGTTATGTCTCCTCCCAAAGAATCCTGGGAAGTATAGTTTGTGAAGGGTGCTGAGAGGAGACTCCTATTCCACTGATGGAGTTCCAGTGGCCAGACTGGTTTAACAGTCAGCCACTTTGATTGAAGGCCTGTGAGGGGAACAGGGCATCTCCTAGAAACTCTTAGCACCCTTCACTAAGTACACTTCCCAGCATTCTTTGAGAGAAGCCATGACTGTCCAAAGTGAACTAAAGGCCTGGTGTGGATGTGGCCAGGGACAGCTTTGGTTTAAATGTGGATGGGAGGCTACATGTGCTAAAGGTGGGGGAAATGCTGAAAAGCAATGATACTGTTCACAATGTTTTCCTTTTGGAAAGGAAAGGGGCTTCCCCTCTGCCCAGTGCCCACCCACCCAATCTCCTCCCCTCCCCTCCTCCTATCCTCTCTGCCCCTACCCTAGGTCAGTGTTGGACTATGACCTGGGAGACCAGAGTTCGAATCCCCACACAGCCATGAAGCTCACTGGGTCACTTTGCACCAGTCACTGTCTCTCAACCTCAGAGGAAGGCAATGGTAAAACTACGTCTGAATACGGTTTACCATGAAAACCCTATTCATAAGGTTGCCATAAGTCGGGATCGACTTGAAGGCAGTCCATTTCCATTTTCAAAGATGATTACACAGAAATAAATCCCATTGAACTCAAAAAGTATGCAAATGATCACACCCACCCTCCCTTCTCCTCCCTCCTATCCCTCCCTCTTTCCCCTTTGCTCCCCCTTCCTTTGCTCCCCTCCCCATCCCCATGGTCAGTTTTACGTATCTTAAGCATGATTGCATGGGAGTAAACTCTATAAACATGCAAATGATCAAACCTGCCCTCCCCCTTCCTTTGCCCCCTCCAACCTGCTCCTTTCCCCACCCACCCTCCTTCTCCTCTCCCATGGTCAGTTTTACCTATCCTAACCATGATTGCATAGGAGTAAATTCCATTCAACTCAATAAGCATGCAAATGATCAGACCTGCCTTTCCTTCCTTTACCTCTCCTCTCCCTTCCTCCTCCCCTCCCCTCTTCCTTCTTCCTCCTCCCCTGCCCACTCCAGCCCTTCTTCCCTCCCCCGTCAGTTTTACCTATCCTAACCATGATTGCACGGTAGTAAATCCCACTGAACTCAATAAACACACAAATGATCAAACCCGTCCTTCCCCTCCTCTCCCCATCCTGCCTGCTCCCATCCCCCTCCTCTCCTCTGCCCTTCCTTCCCTCCCTCCTCCCCCTGTGGTCTGTTTCACCTTTCCTAAGCATGATTGCAGGGGAGTAAATCCCACTGAACTCAATAAGCATGCAAATGATCAATCCATTCTCAGCAAACTTGGACAGGATCCCATTTCTTACCTCCCAGATTAAAAAGCAGAGAAATTCACTAAGAGGCAAAAAACCTTGCGGTTTAAGAACATACCTATAGACCACAGCTATTTCTATCAAACTTTAAAAAGCAGGGAAATTGGGCAGCTGTGGTGAATGCATCAGGAGCAGGAGACCTGACCTTCTCTCTGAGATACTGCCCTACAAATTTATCAAAATGCAAACACCATTTGGGTTGGTATTTCACAGTTCAATCCACTTCCTGTGTATCTTGGAAAAAATTGGTAATACATGCCTCTGATCATATGGTGAGTGGTGGCAACACCTGCAATCAGCCCAAATAATAGAAAGAAGACATGTACTGTGCTGATCTTGTTTTAGCAGGGAGGAAGCAACATTATTGAGACAGTTGATATAGTTCAGATGGTCACTTTAAATACATCTGATATACTTTGCAATTTTAGTGAAGTTTCCTATAGGAAATCATTTTCTTTTGCTTATATTTCTATGAATACGTGTACAGCAATACTTTGCAAAATTTACACTAAAAATCTCCAAACATAATTGTGGAATAATGGCACTGACTATTCTGCAGAATAGTCTCCAGTGGACCTCAGGAGTGTCTCAGTTTGCACAACAGTGGGAGGTGAAATATATTCTAGCAAAATTCTAGGTGTGCTCTATGTTTTTAACTGACCATGCCTACCTTGCCTTAAATGAAGTGGTTTAAACATAGCAGGCTGAGAACATGCATCCTCTTTTTTCCAACAGCTAGAGTCATTGCTGAAGTAACAACATATTGGAATCAGTCTGATTTTACATCAAACTGCAGTTTCAGATTCAACTGTTAATGCACCCAAAATAGAAATAGAATATAAGCTCCAATTTGAAACACAAAAGGCTGTCTTCACCATCATATGACATTGACCAATAAAAAGGCTTTGAAATTAATAAAAATAAATTTTCCACAGATTTCTAGAATGAATAATGAGGGAAATAAAATTTTCTAGATTAGATTCTCTATAGAAACATTAGTAACACAGGAACGAAGCCAACTAACAACAACAACAACAAACATACAAAAATATAATTCTCCATCTTTGGAGATGGCAGGTGATGCCACCACTCACCATATGAGGCACGTTACCAAATTCTTCCAAGCAGGGCCGGATTAAGCTGAGGAGGGCCCCTAGGCTGATTCTGAGCTGCCTGCCGTCCCGTCCCATCCCATCCCCCCGCTTCACCTACCATTATCTTTTTTTGGGGGCTGTGCACACTGCATGCGCAGGTTTGCCATCAGCCAAGATGGCGGCAGAGGTTTCAGCCCCTTAGGGAAACCTCGGCTACCATCTTGATTTATGGCAAACTGCAAAAAACAGCAGGGAAAAAGGTAAGTGAAGCGGGGGGATGGCGGGTGGTTCGGAAGCTCTTGTCCCGTGATCCGCAGCTCCTGTCCTGCTTCCACGGATTGCGGGCCCCCAAGAGCTCCGGGCCCCTAGGCTTCAGCCTACTAAGCCTAATGGATAATCCGGCCCTGCTTCCAAGCTACACAGCAAGTGGATTGGACTGTGAAAGACCAACCCAAATTGTGTTTGCATTTTGACCAATTTGTAGGGCAGAACTATATCTCAGAGAGAGGTAAGGTTTCCTGCTCCTCTGGTGCATTCACTATAGCTGCCTAATTTCCCTGCTTTTTAAAGTTTGATAGAAATATCTGTGGGCTATAGTTACATTCTTAAAGCACAAGGTTTTTTGCCTATTAGTGAATACAATCTATTATCTTCAAAAACCAGGAAAAATAAACTTGAAATCATCTTACCCCATCCAAACTGCAGTACATAAAAAAAATATCAGAACACACCTCATTAAAAAGCAGACAAAAACAAGAGTCTTTAGAGACCTACACCTAAAGTGATGGGGCCCTGTTGTGAAATATGTTCTTTGTCCAAGACTATCTTGAGGCCCACAGATTCCCTTCATCATCTTGAGGCCCACAGATTCCCCACATCTGGTTTAAACTCTACTTAGCAACAAAAGCAGAATCTGAAACATTTTTGATCCTACTTTGTTCTCACCATACTCCCTCGAGTTTGGGCAACACAGGGAATCTGTGGTTAGTTTAAAATGGAAGCAGAAGCTTCTAATCTCCTTGTGGATGAAAGAGGAGAGGAGAGTAGCTTGCCACAGCTCATTTACTAAATGGTTTCCTGTTACATCGGAACTCTATTTTATTGTGATTGTTACTCAAAATGTTTCTTCTCAAGCACAGGACACGCCTATGTAAAGAACATAGGAACAAAGAATACCTGTCTAGGAGATCAACTGAGGCAGTTATGGAACTTTCCTTATGAGATAGGGCAGGCCACATCCCTTGCTAGTTTTGAGTGAGTCCCAAAGAACAGTCCCGGCACTAGTAGGTGGCCAAGTGGGGCACAGGCCAAGGGCCCAGGAGCCCACAAGGGCCCATCACCAGCCTGAGCCCAACCCTGCCACACTGGTGCTCATCCTCCTTTCTTTGCCATCTCCTTCTTTCCTCTCAGAGCCGGCTTGGCTCATCCCCCTTCTGTGCTCTGATACCCAGCTTAGTGGGGCCTCCCCTGTGTTAGCTCACTCACCCTATCATCCAGATTGACAAAGCTTATAATAGTATCACCCCACAGGCAGCCTGGCTCCTGGGGGGGAACTCTGCACCCAGCCTGGTGGTGGCCAGGGCCTCTTTGCCCCTTTCACATTAAAACTGCATTTATCCCCAAGTCTCTTCTCACCCTTTGAAGCTTTCTGCATACTATTTTTTCCTCAAAAATAAATCACAAAAGGGAGCCTGTTTCTGTAAACATTGTGAAACTAGACATTAATTAAGAGAAGGAATAAATGGCATAATGTTACTGAATTTCAGACATTTTCAATAAGGAAGTATATGCAATTCTGGATTCCCATAAAAAAGGTACAGGGATCAGAAAAATACTCATGTGGTCCGTTAATAAACTGTACCAGGATTACTACTTCATAAATCTCCAAAGCTGCCATTTCCTTTTTAGGAATAAGAAACATGTCCAAAATGACCACAAATTCTTTAATGCTTATATTATGTGCCCAAATACTTTCCATGTGAAATGCAAGTACAGTATGAATATCAGACAAGCAAAATGACAGATTGGGAACATTCCCATTAAAAATAATGAATGCCTTGCACAATTGGAGGCAGATTGTTTTTAATGGAACTCAGTTTATGTGAATCAGGGTTATGTTATAGTTCTAAAAAGGTAAGAATCTTTCAAAATACTAAGAGTGTTACAGGAGTGTTGAGCCAATACCACATTTTTTCAGCTGCATACAATAAAGCATATTTATGATTATTAGTAAAACCACAACTCTCAGTGTGCTGCACATGCAAATGCCATTCATTTCCATGATACCTACCCTGTGTTTGCAGAACAGCTAGTGCATTTTAATGGAGATAACATTTTTTGTTCAGCAAAACCAGTTCTTCATTACATTGATTAGAATGGGTAGCTCTCTGGATTTCCTGTATCAAGCAAGGGCCTAGTCTAGGTGTCCTACAAGATTCCATCTGACTGTATGATCCTATGGGAGTTATGGACAGTGGTTTAAGGTTGCAATATATTTAGGGATCCCAGTCAAGAGGCAAATGATGTGAGATATGACAGAGGATTGTTTCAGATTATTCAGAGAAGCTGACTGAAATTCATCCGAAGGAGAAGATTGTGTGTGCTGGGACTTTCATTCTGTTTCCTGACTCCTAACTGAGCAGAGCAGAGGGAGCTGTCTCAGCTGGTCCACAGGAGAGGAGATACAAGCCAGTCAGCTTTCAGAGAGTGTGGATAATATCTCCACCATGCCAATGACTGTGTAACAATTCACAGAATAAATTCACAAATTACACTGATGCGTTTTGTAGCTATGTTTATTTGCTCATGGAGGGCACCCATTCAAACAAGCAGCCCATTTCGTGGATTTAATGAAATAAATAAATAAATTTGCCCTTCATTGTTCTCAGGATTGGCAAGGAAATGGAAATTCCTAGCCTAAACCTGAAGACAGAAACAGCATATTTCTTGCAGCCGAAAGGTGGGGCATAAATAAACATTAACATAACATTAACATATTCCTTTCTCTAAGACTGCAAAGAAGAGAAGAGAACCCTTTCTCTCACCAACTCTTTTCTGCTGCACTGAAGGCAGATCTTGAAGAAAAAATTTAGCAGCCGAACGTGTCTCAGTATGCGCTGCTACACCTGGCTGAGCTTGCTAGGCAGCATGAAAAAGATAAGAGAAAGAAGCCAGAGCAACAGGGAGGGCATCCTGTTTTTTAGACAATTTTCAGCAGTGGCAGCTGGTAAGTGTACTGGCCTTTCCCTATTTATTTATTTATTTATTTATTTATTATTACATTTATATCCCACCCCTTCCTCCCAGAAGGAGTCTAAAAGTGCTCTAAAACATCTTAAAATCAAAAGGCTTTAAAACATCTTAAAACAAAACATCTTTAAAAATGTATTTAAAACATCTTAAAAACCAGTTCTAACAAATACACAGACTGTTTAAAGGGCTTGTTGAAAGATGAAGGTCTTCAGTAGGTGCCAAAAATATAACAGAGATGGCGCCTGTCTAATATTTAAGGGGAGGGAATTCCAAAGGGTAGGCGCTACTACATGAAAGGTCCACTTCCTATGTTGCGTGGAATGATGATATCTGCAGGAGGCCTCATCTGCAGATTGCTGTGATCGGATGGGTATATAAGGGGTGATGATCTTTCTAGTATCCTGGTCCCAAGCTGCATAGGGCTTTGTACACCAAAACCAGTACCTTGAACTTGGTCCGGTAGCTAATGGGCAGCCAATGTAGTTCTTTCAGCAGTGGGGTGACACCTTGGTGATACCCTGCTCCAGTGAGGAGCCCGGTTGGCACATTTTGCAACAGTTGCAGCTTCCGGATCAAACTCAATGGCAGCCCCACATACAGCACATTACATTAATCCAACCTGGAGGTTACCAGACAGTGGTCGAGGCTATCCTGGTCCAGAATCGGCCGCAGCTGTCTTATCAGCTAAAGCTGGTAAAAGACACTCCTAGCTACTGATGTCACCTGGGCCTCTAGCAACAAAGATGGATCCAGGAGCACGCCCATACTATGGACCTGCTCTTTCAGAGGGAGTAAGACCCCTTCCAAAGCAGACAACTGACCAAATATCTGAACTCGGGAACTACCAACCCACAGCGCCTCCCTCTTGCTATGATTCAGACTCAGTTTACTGGCCCTCATCCAGCCCACCACCGAGTCCAGGCAGTGGTCCAGCTTGCATGGCCTCTCCTGATTCAGATATTAGAGAGAAATAGAGCTGGGTATCATCAGCATACTGCTGACACTTCACCCCAAATCTCCTGAGGACTGCTCCCAAAGGCTTCATATAGATGTTAAACAGCATGGGGGACAAGATGGTACCCTGTGGCACCTCACAACACTGCCAGGGGGCCAAAAGACAATCACCCAATGCTATTCTCTGAAAACAGCCCTGGAGTTAGGATCGGAACCACCGTAACACAATGTCTCCAATACCCATCTCACCGAGTTGGCCCAGAAGGATACAATGGTCAAAAGCTGCTGAGAGATCAAGTAAGAGTAACAGAGTCACACTCCCCCTGTCATTCTCCCAATAAAGGTCATCCATCAGGGTGACCAAGGCCAATTCAGTCCCGTAATCAGGCCTGAACCCAGATTGGAATGGGTCAAGATAATCTATTTCATCCAAAAGTACTTGCAATTGCTGTGCCACAACCCTCTCAATCACCTTCCCTAAAAATGGGGTATTTGCGACCAGTCAGTAATTGTTGCAGAGCAATGGGTGCACGGTGGGCTTTTTCAGGAGCGGTCAGATCACACCCTCTTTCAGGGCGGCTGGGACCACTCCCTCCAGCAATCATGCGTTGACTACACCCTTGATCCACTTGGTGAAACTCCCTCGGCAGGCTTTAATAAGCCAAGAAGGGCAAGGGTTGAGAGGAAATGTTACTGGCCACATTATCGCAAGCACCTTGTCTATGTCATCAGGCAGCATCAACTGAAACCATTCCCAAGAATTTGCAGCGCATGTTGCACTGGTGATGTTATCTAATTTGACTAATTTGCTATTCTGTCACAACTTTCGTGGTCAAGTAGTGTGGGCAGGGGAGGAGATTAACATTTACCCCTGGTACACATTTGGAGGCATCTTTTGGATATGGGGCATTTAGCCATCCTACTTCACATTACTGCCCTGCTTGTGGAATGCTCTTGGATCATGTTGGCTTCAGCAGAGACAGGAGAGTTAAACATGTACCTCCTCAAGTCTCCTTTATGATTAGCCGATGAAGGCTTGCACCAGTCTGTGATGGGTGCTGGGGTTGATGCCAGAGTAGTGATGGAGAATTTGAGGTCCGTTGGGCCAGGGCTCCTAAAGAAAAATGAAGATACAGGCTTGCAGCAAAGGTAGGCCTGTATTGGTTATGTGTGCACGGTCAGTCTCCCTTGAGCTTGGTGGAGCGCTGCAACATGGCACTGATTGCCTGCAGTTTTTATACATTCCAGGACAGAGAAATTTACATTTCCCAATCATGGCGTTATACATAAGCATTACATAGAGGTTTACACTGTCTACATTATTTTCTAGCCAATCAGGTAATGTTAAGCAATTCTAGTACCAGCAAATTTCTACTATGAGCTAATACATACTAGCACTAATCCTTCTCAGGCCTTGGACAGTATAGAGATGTTCAGTACTGTACTGGTGTTCTGTTCCCCTTATCTTATTGAGCCCGGCTGTACCTGGCATACCATGCATAGCAGTTACCATGGATACATTTGCGTAACAGGCAGAAATGTCAGTACCAAGGAGAGGATCCCTTCTCTGGCCTGCTGCTCCTTTATAAAATTATTATCCTTATAATTTCTAAATTTCCATTATTTTCCCCATTTGAAGCTATCCAGCTTCACACAGTGTCATTTTCTATTTTGTTCATCCTCATCCATTTTGTCTGCAAAGTTTTTGCCTTAGCATCGTCCTCTGCTATCCACTTCTCCATATTCTCATTATCAACCCTTTTTCCAGACATCTGATGTACTGTTGCACCTTTGTGGGTTCTTACCACATCCAATATTCTGCTTTCCTCTTGCCATACAATTATCAGTACCTTCTTATACAACCCTACAATCCATGCACAAGGAATACAGATTAATAGGAGTAATGAAAGTACAGCTGCTAACATTAAAATTATAGGGTGACATGCTAAAGTCAGAACATTCTTCATAGTAAGGCTCCAACCATAAAAGATATCCCACAAGTGATAGCTAGTAACATCTTTAATTTCTTTGGTGACTCTAACAAATTCAGCTTGGTCATGTTAGATCTTTATAACCAAACCCTTGTCACTTCAGGATAAAGCCTCAAGTTGAAAATGGATTCTCTTACTGGCCCATAAGGTTTGGGCTATTGAACTAATATTGAATCCTAGGGGAAAGATAAAATTCCATTCCTTGGCTTCCCATCATAAAGTCTTTGTTTCATACTCTATAGCCATGTAGTCCATAGTGGTGCGCACACGGGAAATATTGCATCTACATTCATATACAGGGGGAAAGGAGATAGTATCATCTTCCCAATATACTGTATCTCATGACACTACACACACACATCCTTGACTATTATCAATTATTCGAGAAGCACCATCACACAACTGAGTCCATACACAAGTGGCACTACTGAAGTTATAGGCATATGGCTCAAATGGTGTATTGTGCATATGGACAAAGACATCTATGGACAGGGATTGGGAACATATCCTACAGTTACATTATAGATGGAAGCAATTCTTTGGTAGGTTGTACATAGGTGTTGGATCTATAGATTCCTGTCACTAGAGTGAAAGAGACCAACATATGTATAAAGAAACACACACCCTTCCCCATTTTCCAGTATTATTTTGGCTTGCCTCTGCAGGCAATTCCTCAAGATTTCGTTGTCTACCATTTCACTTACCTTCCTCAAATCCAGCAGCAGTTTTGGGATGAGAAAAATGAGCAAAATTCAACTGCAGCACCAGACCAGCTCTTACTTTCAGTGTCTAAGGTACCTGGGAATCAAGGTGCCACAATGGTTATGGAAGATACAAGGTCAAAAGGGAAATTGTTTCATGGGTCAAAATCAGAGCTGCCTGTCAGCGCTAAGACTTACAACAGGACTTTTCTTAAGGCTTTATTCTGGCCTGTGGCTACTGTCTTCTATCAGTCTGACAATCAGCACCCCAGGTGCTGGTAATTGGGCTGTTGGGACTCAGGAACAGCTACCACTCTTCTAGGTCTCAGATCATAGGAAAGCGTTGTCTCACTTGCATCAGGTGGAGAGTCAGTCTGCAGAGGTTGGGACGGTAGGCCTCTGGGTTCAGCTCAGCTCCAACTTTCTTTCGCTGTGACACATGTCCAGTTGTTTGCACCTTGCACCTTGATGGCAGAATAGGCAGTCACCATCACTAGATATGGACCTTGCCACCAATCACCAGGGAGAGTGGGATCACCAGGCTCCATGAGGGGCTCTGGAAAGGCCTCTTTGACCTATGAATGCAATGTTCTAACAGCATCAATTAATACACAACAGTACTTGAACAAGGCTTCATCCTCTAACTGTAACACGGAAGGATGAGAGAGAAAAGGTGGTAAATAGGGCATGCACATGGGCCATGCCATCAAAATCTCATATGGAGACAATCCATGCTCACAGTTTAGCAGTACTTCTGATGTGAAGAAGGGCAAGTGGTAGAACATCTGGACACTCATTTTAAACACCTGTCCAGTAAAATGACAGTCACAGTCACTGTCCAGTAGGAGGGGGAGGCCAGACCATGGGATGAGGTCTGTGTACAATTTCTTTGCCACTATGATGGCATCTGCATGTCTGGCAGGGTATGTCACAACCCATCCTAAAAACATGTCAAGTAAAACTTATACATATTTAAATCCTGCACACTGAGGCATTTCTCTGGAATCCATCTCATTAACAAAAGAACCAAAGGGTTATTTTTTTATGGAGCTGAGGGAGTAGATTTCCCTGCTTTACCTACATTGTTGTAGACAAACGAAACACCAAAAGCAAAAATTGTGTGCCACAGAAGAGAACCAGGGGCAAATCATTTTTGTTTAATTGCTGCCATCATCCCTCATTTGCTTATGTGTGCCTAGCCATGGGACACGTGAGCAAGGAGAGGTAGTAATTCATGTGGTGCCACCAAATGGCCATTTTGGTCATGCCAACATGAACCCTTAGCTGAAAACAACCAGCAGCCTGTTGCCACTGTGATGTCTCTGACTCTGGAGCAGAATCCTGCAAGATTGTCAACTGAATAAATAACAGTGAACCTTGGAAAACATGAACCAGAATCATCTCGGAGACAGGAACCATCTTCAAACAATACTAAATCAGAATTAGCAATGGGTTTGTCAAGAAGATCAGGTCTGGGAGTGGTGAGAATAAGAGAACCAGAATGGGTTATAGATAGGGTTGCCATATTCCAGTTCCACAAATCCTGGCAGGTTAATTTGCATATATGCAAATTATTTGCATATTATTTGCATATTAATATTTGGATTGTCCAGTTGTTTTGTTTTTGTGCCTAGGAAATAGCACCAAAAACTGGGGAAAGATGTGAGAAATCTTTTTTTTAAAAAACTTAACATTTTCAGCCTTAAATGCCTAGACTCTAGTTTCCAACACTATGAAATATTTATTGATTGATTAAGAGGACTTATATCCTGCCCTCCTGCTGTTAAAAACAAAGCTCAGGACAGCTTACAAATATAATAAAAACAATAAAAATACACAATCAATATAAAAACATAATAAAAACACAAAATAGCAACAAACATAAAGTAAGTCAGGGAAGCAGTACGGTTAGCCATTACATATACGATATATTTCAGAGATGTGGTGGGTGGAGAAAAACAAGAAGCCAAAATGTTAGGAAAAGGAGTCTTTCACACCACATGCTCAGTTCTAAATACTGTTGCAGCAAGTTTTACAAGTTCCTCCAGTATTCCACTGGTGCAGGCACTCAGACATTCAAAGTATCTGTATGTTTCTTAGGTTTTATAAAAGCAGAGCTTGCTTAACTCAAAATTTCTTCTCCCTTTGATCAACCACATCTACACAGGTTCCACCTCCCTACTCAAAATGAAACTGGGCCTGGAAGTGTGCAACAACCCCACACATACCTTGCTAATTAGATTACCAATGCCAGGATGTGTGTCTTATCGACTACTCTCCTGGCCCCCCCCCACCGGGCATCATGAAAGACCCAGTCCTGGGCTCAGAAAGAAAATAAATATCTGTTCCTCTTCAAAGTACTGATAAGCCTCTTGTTTTAATTAAAATAATAATTATAAATTCTTGCTCTTATCACTAATGGGAGTTAATTATCTTGCATATGCTGCTGTTGCTTCTATGGCTGTAACGGAGTGAGGTTAAAGTTAAGTGAAATGCAAATACGGAAAAAACAAAACAAAAGCAGTAACACTTTCCTAAATGTAATACCATACCAACCACAGCAAGATTCCTATGAGTAAGGCAGAAAACTCAGCATCCCACAACCAGTCAGGGTTCCTACCCAAAAACCAAAAATATGATAAATGAAGAAATATTTATATAAGCATAACTATCAAATATATTTATTATTTACACAAACAGTAAAGATATGTATAGTGCAATCCCAGGTTTATTTATTCAGAAGCAAGTCCCAGTGTATTCAGTGGGGCTTACTCAAACAGGGACAGAACTGCAACCTCAAGTGATAAGCAACTTCATTCACACAACCCAAAATTCCGAATCATGCCACTTTATGCTGTTTTGCAACTGTTTATACTTGTTTTTATGGTTATTGGATTTTAAATGGCTTTATTTCTTGTTGTGAGCTAGCTTGGTTTCCAACCCTACCTCACAGGGTTGTTGGAAAGACTACACACACACACACACACACACACACTGCAGATGTATAGATACATACAGCCCATATAATAGTTTATTGTCAAACGAGTTGGTCATTGCAGAAAAATCAGTATTAGTTTTAAAAAAATCAGTATTAGTTTTTAAAAAATCAGTATTAGTTTCCTACAGAATAAAAACTGTAATACCTAAGTAAGCCCTGCCTACTTGCTTTAAAATAGGACTGGAGGGGGGACAGAAATAGTTAGAACACAAACACAATTCTTTTTTACATTCACTCCAAAGTCCCATTGATTTTCAGCACATTCATAACCATGTCTACTCAAAAGTAAGTCCTATTGAATTCAATTTACTCTGGGCATATGGGATTAGCAATGCTTTTACCCCCACAAAAGCAAATATTGGGAAGGTTTTCAAAACACTGCCCAGGATCTGACTCCTGCACACAAGAGGGAAAAAAAACTGAAATGTATATACTTACCCAATTTATGAGATTTTCAGATAAACGGGGGGGGGACCACCATTTTTCTGGCATTGCAATGAGGTTTTCTAGACACTGCCACAGGTCAACCAAACACTTCACTGATTGGCTGCAATCCTGAATGGGCGGGATTAAAGCTACGAAGTACTACAGTAGTTTAAAAAAAGATTTAACAGTTGGGAGGGGCAGCTGACATTTTTATGTATATCTCGAGAACTGGACCACCTAGAAACTTATTTTTTAAAAAATTAAAGCTGAGAATCTGGGCCATCTAAGGGAGCCGGGTGGCATGCAAAGAATCCAGGTAAAACCCAACTAACTGGGCAATATGGCAACCCTAGATACAGACAAATTTGTTGTAGCAATTAAAACAACTTCATATTCAGTTAAACATAAAGCATAAAGGTGCTGGTTTAAAACTGCATGTGGTACTGGAACAGTCAATGATTGTCTCAACACCAAATGCACAGTCTTTTCCACCAAGACAGCCGCTGCAGCAACTGACTAAAGGCAAGGAAGGAGGCCAGCTGCTACAGTGTCTAAAGGGAAGTTATAACCAGCCACTGAGGCTTATTTCCAGGAGTCCGTGTAAAAACACCTTGGATAAAATTGGAACACTCATGACAATACAGAAGTTTGGATTTTTAGCTGGATGAGCACTTTTTTTCTTTGTCATCAGTCTAAGACAAAGGCCCAGGAACAGAGTCTTATCCATCCAGAATATATACATCTAATAACAAGAACAAATTTTCTAAGAACAGCATTTGTGCAGCTGAATAAAATCCACCTGAATATTTACAAAGGGTTCACATGGTGGGGAATGGTCTGCCCTCATTATCCCAACAGCTTTGCCCATGTTGCTGGTTTGGTGAGCAGGGTAAATATGACAATGTTGCTGGGCCATATCTGGAACATTTAGAGCATGCCAATCTTGCTGTACTGCCAATCACCCTCCCTTTAGCTTAGAGTAGGCCACATCATGGCATACCCTAGCAGAATAGGGAAGAAGGACCATGGGAGCTATCAAGCAGCTGGCTGGATAGCCCCCAAATGGTCTGGGTGCAAGAGGCACCCTGCCAGTCTCCATTTGTCTTTTTCAGAATCTGGGGCCTGATCTTTAATGGTTGCTATTGGAGACTGGTCCATGGCTGAGAGGTAAACAAAAGTGGTCTGAGGTGTAGAACTTTCATCATAAGGGATTTGATGAGCAACACATCTGAAAATAGCAATTTCAGAAGGCAACAGCAAAGTATCAAGAAGAGCATTGACATATGGACCATTGCTAATATTTTTATTCCCCCTGAGGTGAGGAAGCCACATTTCCAGAGTTGCCTATAATCACACACTGTACCAGAAGCATTCTATTATTTCATATTGGGAACAAACAGCATAACCAGCAACAGGGCCACCCTTCGCATTTCTTTGACATGAGTCATCTTCAGTAATTATGACTGAGATCTCATTCTTTTCATAAAAAAACAAAGCTTTGGTGTTGGGATTTTTTTTCTAATCACCTTTAACTTTAAACAATTTTTGCAGTGCTGTACTTCTATGTAATTAAAAATCCAAATTCAAGAGTTCAGAAGGTAGAAATACTAAAAATGAGAGAAAGGAGTTTCAGAGGAAAAATTAAGCCTCTCTTTGCAAGGTACTAAGAGGGAAAAAAATCCATCTGTAGAAGAAAAGGGAAGTCAGTGGCTATATATCAGACAAACAAACATTAATAAGGCATTTACAAACCACCACCACCACCCTACACACACATTCTTCTTTGTTGGTCATGACTTGGCTGAAAAGTATTAGCCCAGTTTATAAAGACCGGATTATTTTCCGAAAATGTAAATTTGGCTTTTCCTAAACAGACCCATTTAGGCATTGTGTTGTTAAATACCTTTGTTTCTTTAACACCAGAGAGCTGGAGGTATTACCTTCTGTTTTTCCGTCCTGTAATTAAATACTAAGTGTGGGTAAAAGTATAAGTACAGACTTCCAATATGCAAATGTATACAGATCTCATCCCCAAAAATGACAAATTCTAACTTTCTGGGCTTTGGGGAGCCTACAGCTTCTGACCATGCACAAAGTGTAGCATATGAAAAGCTGCTCTGGAATTCCCATATCATATCATAGAATCATAAAATCATAGAATCATAGAATCGTAGAGTTGGAAGGGGCCTATAAGGCCATCAAGTCCAACCCCCTGCTCAATGCAGGAATCCAAATCAAAGCATTCCCGACAGATGGCTGTCCAGCTGCCTCTTGAATGCCTCCAGTGTCGGAGAGCCCACTACCTCTCTAGGTAATTGGTTCCATTGTTGTATGGCTCTAACAGGAAGTTTTTCCTGATGTTCAGTCGAAATCTGGCTTCCTGCAACTTCAGCCCATTATTCTGTGTCCTGAACAGAAGAGATCCCGCCCCCCCTCTGTGTGGCAACCTTTCATGTACTTGAAGAGTGCTATCATATCTCCCCTCAGTCTTCCCTTCTCCAGGCTAAACATGCCCAGTTCTTTCAGTCTCTCCTCATAGGGCTTTGTTTCCAGTCCCCTGATCATCCTTATTTCCCTCCTCTGAACCTGTTCCAGTTTGTCTGCATCCTTCTTGAAGTCCAAAGACCAGAACTGGACACAGTACTCAAGATGAGGCCTAACCAGTGCTGAATAGAGGGGAACTAATACTACACATAATTTGGAAACTATACTTCTGTTAATGCAGCGTAATATAGCATTAGCCTTTTTTGCAGCCAAATCACACTGTTGACTCATATTCAGCTTGTGATCAATGACAATTCCAAGAACCTTCTCAGATGTCGTATTGCTGAGCCAAGTATCCCCCATCTTATAACTGTGCATTTGGTTTCTTTTCCCTAGGTGTAGAACTTTGCATTTCTCCCTGTTGAATTGCATTCTGTTGTTTTCAGCCCAATGATCTAGCCTATCAAGGTCCCTTTGAATTTTGTTTCTGTCTTCCACGGTATGAGCTGTGCACCCAATTTTGTATCATCTGCAAATTTGATAAGTATGCTCTGTACTTCCTCATTCAAGTCAATAAAAATGTTCAAGAGTACTGGACCTAGGACCGAGCCCTGTGGTAGCCCACTCGTTACTTCCACCCAGTTTGAGAAGGAACCATTGATAAGCACTCTTGAGTACGATTCTGGAGCCAACTGTGGATCTACCTGAAAGTTGTTCCATCCAGCCCACATTTAGCTAGCTTGCTAATCAAAATATCATGGGGTACTTTGTCAAAAGCTTTGCTGAAGTCGAGATATTATGTCCACAGCATTCCCACAGTCTACAAAGGAGGTTACCCGATCAAAGAACAAAATAAGATTAGTTTGGCAGGATTTGTTCTTCATAAATCCATGTTGGCTCCTAGTAATCACTGCATTGTTTTGAAGGTGCTTACAGATTGACTGCTTTATAATCTGCTCCAGAGTTTTTCCAGGGATTGAGTTAGGCTCACTGGTCTGTAGTTCCCCAGTTCTTTTTTCCCTTTTTGAAGATAGGGACAACATTAGCTCTCCTCCAGTCATTTGGCACTTCACCAGTCCTCCACGAATTTGCAAAGATAATAGACAGCGGTTCTGAGAGTTCTTCAGCCAGTTCCTTCAATACTCTAGGATGCAGTTTATCGGTCCCTGCCGATTTGAACTCATTCAAAGTGATTAGGTATTCCTTGACCATTTGTCTATCAGTCTGAAGCTCCAATCCTGTCCCTTCTACTTTATGTTTCCTGAGAGGGTCGTAGACCCTTTTTTAGGAGAAGACTGAGCCAAAGTAGGAATTGAGTAGTTCTGCCTTTTCTTTGTCATCTGTTGTCATTTTGCCATCCTCATTGAGTAGCTGTGCCACCATTTCTTTTCTCTGTCTTTTACTATGGACGTACCTGAAGAAAGCTTTTTTTGTTGCTTTTAGCATCCCTCGCTAGCTTCAGCTCATTCTCAGCTTTAGCCTTCCTGACACCATTCCAGCAATTACGTGATACCTGCCTATATTCTTCCTTTTTGGCCTGGCCTTCTTTCCAATTCTTGTATGTGTCCTTTTTTGTTTTCAGGTCATCTCTAAGCTTTTTGTGAAGCCACATTTGCTTCTTCTGCTGTTTTCCCCCTTTTTTCCTTGTTGGAATTGCTTGCCATTGTGCTTTTAGAATTTCCTTTTTTAGAAACTCCCACCCATCTTGGACTCCTTCTCTCATTAGGGTCGCTTGCCATGGAACTGTACTTGCAATTGTTCTGAGTTTATTAAAATCAGCTTTCCTGAAGTCCAGGGTGTGCATATGGCTACTCTCAGGTTTTGCTTCTGTTAAAAGCAAGAATTCAAAGCAAGAAAGTGGTGTGGTCACTTTCCCCCAGAGTTCCCGTAACTGCCACTTCATCCACCAAATCGTCTCTATTGGTTAGAATCAAGTCCAGGATAGCTGATCCTCTGGTTGCTTCCTCCACTTTCTGTAGGAGAAAGTTATCACCAATACAAGTCAGAAATTTCTCGGAGGGGCTGTGTTTGGCAGAGTTTGTCTCCCAACAGATATCGGGATAATTGAAGTCCCCCATTACTACTATATCATGCCTCCTTGAAACACTGGTAATTTGCTTTTCAAATATTACATTCTCATCTTCTCCTTGATTGGGTGGTCGGCATCTGTCTCACTTGCAGTCAAAGACTAGCTCAATGCATTTTTTTTTATTTTGTATACTGAAATGTTCTTCAGAACCAATTAAAAATAAAAATACAACCATGCTGTTTTGTAATGGGCTGGGGAAAGGAGGGGTTGCTGGTGGAAAGATGCTCCCCTTTTCTGTCAGCCTTGAACTTACAATTATTTACTGATCTCAAGCCTCCCTCCAGAGAGCAGGGGAAGAGGAGGAGTTGAACTGTTGGCATTAACCCGTTCTTTTGCCATCTCCCTTTTTAATTAATATGTTTGGCAATAAAACATTTCTTAACCTTTCCAAACCTTTGTTACCTGCAAAGTAAGATAAGCAGAAAAATAGTTACATTTCCTAATCCTTCAACTTAGCTCTCCAGCTTTGTCCACACACCTTCTTCATGACATACTATATCCCAACCATTTGTAGCCTTTACTTCCCCTTCCCTGTAATGGACACATGGGGCTTTATTTAGAACATACCTAGCTTTTGCACCAGCTGATGCCTTTGCCTTCTATTCTCCATAGATAATGTTTTAACACAGTTCCCTGGTCTCTAACTCTATCCACCTTTACACATGCTTCAGCTACATTCTCAAGTCACCTAGGCAAACCTGTGTTTTGTTCATGAGTCAGACAGCAGGAAACCTTTCTCACAGCATTATTTAGACAATACTTCATTTCAATTTCAGTGAAAGAATCTATAACATCTTCTGGGTTCTCTTCTTTAAATTCCTTGGGCTTCAAAAAAAAATTTCGTTGGGAGTCCTTAAGACTCCTTACCTGGGATTCACATAATCTCTTACTAGTTTCCTCATACCAATCAAAAATAGGCATTCCACTGAGTCTGAGGTATTTTGCTGGTTCTACACTCAAAGGATCCATGGAGATGAACCATTTCATCTAAATCAAAAGTTCCCACCAGGGGAAACTATAAGTACAGACTATCCCTGATATAAAAATTCCATTCATCCAAAATCTGCAACTTTGATGGCCATCATTCTTAAAAGCTGGTGTTCCTTCTTTGGCAGGGTCCTCACACACACACACCCAATTTTCTTTCTCAGTTCTCACAGGTCTTTCACACAGGCAAGTCTCATTCGGGTTTGCTTTCACTCACTTGGTTATCGACAGAGCCAGTGTGATTGATCTCATTATTTTTTTAACTGAATTTTCATCTCAGCCAAATGTTTCTGCAGTTTCTCAAGACAGTCCTTTTGGCTTAGCCATTATGCTTTTAACTCTTAATTTAGTGGTCTGATTATCCCAGAGGAAAAAATAGTTCATCTGGGCAGGGTGTGGATGTTCCAAGAACCCTCTCAAATATATTAATCTGTCCAAATCAAAGGTACCTTCTTTTTTTTTTCAATTAATTTTTATTCAAATTTTCAAAACCAAAACAATACAAAAAGAAAAAACACAAATCAATAACTAACACAACAAGAAAAGAAAAAAATATATAAAAATATTGACTTCCGATTTGTCATAGTTCAGCTATAAATCTATAATATATAACAAACCTGTCTCTTAATAGATTATAAAATCACCTTCCTCCAGCGGTTATCTTAATTGGTTTCAAATCTCATTAACATCATATCATTTTATTCTTCCACAAAAAGTCAAAGAGAAGTTTCCAATCCTTGAGATATATGTCCATCAATTTTTTTTCTAGATAAACATGTCAATTAATCCAACTCATCAAGTCTACTAAGTCCAGTAATTTCAAATCGCTTTTCTTCCATTATCCATATTGGTTCCATCTTCCATCTTCCATCTTTACGCACCCAATAATCTTGCTGTCATAGTCATATAATAAGAGTCTGATAGGAATTTCCTTTATCACAGATATTTTCTTGCCATCAATTCCGAACATATCACTGAAGTATTGTTGCAAAGCCTCATCTCTGTTTCTCTTTTTTACATCATACCCTAGCACATCTCTTGAAGATTTTTCCATTGACACAAAACAGGGATTAAATCTGTTAACTTTCTCCATTTCAAGTTCCATCAAATCCTTCCAGTCCAGGAATTTTTTTGAACCGATAATATCTTTATCTCCAATCTCTTCAATTCCTTCAGGGACAGCGCTGAGTTCCAAACCATAATATTTATCTCCAGGATCCATCACAGCCAGGAAATCCAAATCTTTTTCCATGTCCATATTTAATCCAATCTCCATAGTTTGAACCTTGCCTTTAATTTCTCTTTCATCCTTTTTTGGTTTTCCAGATCTATCTTTATTCTCCTTTCTCATAGAATCCTGAATTTCTTTCAGCTCCTGTCTCATTTTGTCAAATTCAATTCTCAACGCTAGACTATTATTTCTCAGTTCTTGTTTTATTGACTTAATCCCATTCATTATTTTCTGAAACATGTCTAAAGATAAAGTCCCTTCTTGTACATCCATGATCTTCTTAATTGTCATTCTTTTTTTTTTTTCAATAATTTTTATTCAGATTTTCATAAAACATACAAGACAAAATCATAAAACATTCAAAGACAAAAAACAAAATCAAAAATAGTTAAACAAAAAGAAAAAAAGAAAAGAAGAAAAAAAAAAAAACAAAAATAAAAAATAAAGAGTAAAATATTGACTTCCCATTTGTCAAAGATCAAATCAGTTATAAGTCTATAATATATAGCAATCCTGTCTCTTAAGTCATATTATAAAATCACTTTCCTCCAGTAGTTATCTTACTTAATCATCAAATCTCATAAACATTACTTTATTCTTTCCACAAAAAGTCAAAGAGAGGTTTCAATTCTTTAAGAAATATATCTATCAATTTTTTTTTTCCAGATAAGCATATCGATTAATCCATCTCATTACTAATTATGATAATCTTATTGTCATAACCATAGTCAAAATAAACATTTCAATTAATCCATCACATCAGAATCTGTTAGGTTCAGTAATTTCAGTAGCCATTGTTCTATTATCTCTATTAGTTCCATTTTCCATCTTCCATCTTCAGTAGTCTTGTTAAGTCCAGTAATTTCAATATCCAATCTTCCATTATCAGTATTCCATAATAATCTTGCTGTCAAAGCCATAGTCATATAATAAGAGTCTGATGGGAATTACCTCTATCCCAAATATTTTCTTGCCATCCATTCTAAATAAGTTGCTGAAATACTGCTGTAAAATCATATCTCTGTTCTTTTTTTCAAAATACACTGGGTCATCTCTTAAAAGTTTTTCCATTGTCACATGGCTGCAGTTAATTCCATAGATTTTCTCTATATTGGGCTCCATCACATCATTCCAGTCCAGAAGATAATCCATGCCATTGATAACTTTATCTCTAGAATCTTCATTAATTTCTTCAGAGATAACATTGAGTTCCAAACAATAGATTTTATTTCTAAAGTCCATAGACTCCAAATCTTGTTCCTGTTCCACGTTTGTTCCAATCTCCGGGATCTCCTCTCTCACAGGGACCCCTATTCCAGTCTCCAGGGTCTCCTCTCTCACAGGGACCCCTATTCCAATCTCCGGGGTCTCCTCTCTCACAGGGACCCCTTCCAGGGTCACCTCTCTCACAGGGACCCTTATATCTTTAATCTCCTGCTTCATTTTACTCAATTCAATTTTCGTTATCTCAATCTCATTCATTATTCTCTGAAACATAGTTATTTCCAGATTCTCAGCCACTTTCTTAATTGCCATTTTAAAAGAAAAATATAGGAAAACCACTTCTTATTTCAGCAACAATTGGGTTAATACTCCAAACTTGGTGACATCACAGTATAAACAGAGCAGACAGCCTTATCTCTCCAATAGTTAAGTAAACAAAATGCAGTTCCCAGGATCGAAGCAATTAATGGCAATCGTCAAGAAACAGATTCGTCAAAATAAAATAGACCAAAAAGAGAGTAGTCTCAAAACAGTATAATATTTTTCAAAATAAAAATCTGGAATAGAAATCCCTCTTCTGTGTGTATCTTTAGAATGCAAATCCAGGACAGCTTTTTGCAACAAAAACAGAGATAAGCTATTAATTAGTGCGTAGCAGAGAGAAGTTACGGCTCCCCAGTGAGATGTCAAAAACCGATCAATCTGGCAAATCTCTTTTAAACAGCAACAATTTAAGTCAAGTAAAAGAAAAATATAGAAAGAAGGGTGCTTGCCTGTTAGTGCGTTCTCTCTTAGAAGATAAGATGAACGTTCGCTTTAACAGATAGAGCTTGCTGTTAAAAATCCGTCCCACCTTCGTCGGCTGGACCTCGTCCCATAAATTAATGAGATCTGGTCGTCCCAACAAAAATAGGCTTTGAGGTTAATCTCTTCGTTTCTCCCTACCCGGGAGAAGTTTAATCAGTCAAAAAAAAAAAGAAAAAACTGACTGATATATCTGAATAAGCTTCTTTTGAGGCAGGAGCCCGTCTCAAAAGCAGGCACAGGCTAAGTCACCCTTCCCGGAAGTCCCTTAATTCCGTGAGTAAAAGAGAAGGAAAGTTTTAACTCACCCAGGTTTTCTTAATTGCTGTTCCTTTGACAAATCTCTTTAGCTGTATAGATAAGAAAGTAATAAAGCATAGACAGGAGAATGCTTGCCTGTTAGTCCGTCTTTCTTTAAAGAAAAAAAAACGGGTCACTTATTCAGCTGAGCTTAGCTAGAAATCCTCACTCCGTCTGAGCTGCTGGAAGACCTTCTTTCACAGACAATTCTGATGAAATCCAGTCTCCAACAATCACAACAAAGCTGTGTGGGAGATCTCACGTTTCTTCCTTATCTGGAAGAAATTATCCCCAGTCAAAAAAGACCCTTCTGACTGGATTTAAAACTGAAAAAGTTTCATCCAAGATGGGAGCCCGTCTCAGAGCTGCACAGGCGGAGGGATCCTCCTGGGAAGTCCCAAATCAAAAGTACCTTCTAAAGGGAATTGAAGTGCACTACCCTCATACATATATCCATTCCACACATGCACCAAATCAATCATTCTTTTCAACTTCAAACCAGCCGGTAATTTCCCAGGTTGACTATCTTTTTTTTATCATTTTACCCAGGAGTATTTTTATTATTTATTTATTTTATTTATTTTATTACATTTCTAGATCGCCCTATAGCAGAAAGCTCTCAGGGCGGTGTACAACAAATAAAATCACAATTAAAATATGAGCAAGTGTGAAAAATATAACATGATAAAAATCCGAAATAGAATTGCCATGAGTTTATAAATTAAAATCCATATTAGGTTTAAAATTAAATTTAAAATGTTTAAAAAGCCTGGGCGAAAAGGTAGGTTTTTACCTGGCGCCGAAAAGATAACAAAGAAGGCGCCAGGCGTATCTCGTCTGGGAGGGCATTCCATAGTTCGGGGGCCACCACCGAGAAGGCCCTAGATCTAGTTGTTGATCTCCGGGCCTCTTTATGAGTTGGGACCCGGAGAAGGGCCTTCGACGTCAAGCGTAGTGAACGGGTAGGTACATAGCGAGAGAGGCGTTCCACCAGGTATTGCGGTCCGATGCCGTTTAGGGCTTTATAGGTAAGAACCAACATTTTGAATCTGGCCCGGAAACATATCGGTAGCCAGTGCAGCTGCGCCAGGACAGGTGTTATATGGTCAAATTTCTTTGTCCCAGTGAGAACTCTGGCCGCAGCATTTTGAACTAGCTGAAGTTTCCGAACCGTCTTCACAGGTAGCCCCACGTAGAGTGCATTACAGTAGTCCAATCTAGAGGTTACCATAGCATGGATAACTGAGGTGAGATTCTCCCTGTCCAGATAGGGTCGTAGTTGGGCTACCAGCCGAAGCTGGTAGAATGCATTCCGTGCCACCGAGGCTACCTGAGCCTCAAGTGACAGGAGCGGATCTAATAAGACCCCCAAACTACGTACCTGCTCCTTTAGGGGGAGTGTAACCCCATCTAGGGCAGGTCGAACGTCAACCATCTGGGCAGAGGGCCCTCCCACCAACAGCATCTCAGTCTTGTTAGGATTGAGTTTCAGTTTATTAGCTCTCATCCAGCCCATTATCGCGGCCAGGCAGCGGTCTAGTACATCAACAGCCTCACCTGACGAAGATGAAAAGGAGTAGTAGAGCTGCGTATCATCAGCATATTGCTGGAAACACACTCCAAAACTCCTGATGACCTCACCCAGCGGCTTCATATAGATATTGAAAAGCATGGGGGACAGAACTGAACCCTGTGGGACTCCATATTGGAGTACCCAGGGACTCGAGTAATGTTCCCCCAGCATCACCTTCTGGAGACGATTCCCGAGATAGGAGCAGAGCCACCGCCAAGCAGTGCCTCCCACTCCTAAATCCGTAAGTCGCTCCAGAAGGATACCATGGTCGATGGTATCAAACGCCGCTGAGAGATCAAGAAGAACCAACAGAGTTACACTCCCTCTGTCTTTCTCCCGACAGAGGTCATCATACAGGGCGACCAAGGCCGTTTCTGTACCAAACCCCGGCCGAAAGCCCGATTGAAATGGGTCCAGATAATCAGTTTCATCCAAGAGAGCCTGGAGTTGGCGAGCGACCACACGCTCTGGGACCTTGCCCAGGAATGGAACATTTGCTACCGGCCTATAGTTGTCCAAATTATCAGGGTCCAAGGAGGGTTTTTTTAGGAGCGGTCTCACCACCGCCTGTTTCAGGCAGGATGGGACCACTCCCTCTCGTAAAGAGGCATTAATCACCTCCTTGGCCCAGCCGGCTGTTCCATTCCTGCTAGCTTTTATTAGCCATGAGGGGCAAGGATCCAGAGCAGAAGTGGTCGCCCGCACCTGTCCAAGCACCTTGTCCACATCCTCGAGCTGTACCAACTGAAACTCATCCAGTAAAACAGGACAAGACTGTGCTCTGGACACCTCATTAGGATCAACTGCTACAATAATGGAGTCAAGGTCCCGGCGGATGTTCATGATCTTATCACGAAAGTGTCGCGCAAACTCATTACAGCGGGCAATTGATGGTGTTATTGCGTCCTGGGGACCAGAGTGTAAAAGTCCCCGGACAACTTTATAAAGTTCTGCTGGGCGGTTAAGAGATGACTGAATAGAGACAGCAAAGTATTGCTTCTTTGCTGCTCTCACTGCCTTCACATAGAGTTTGGTAGAGACCCTCACAAGTGCATGATTACAGCCGTCGGGAGTTCGCCTCCATTTGCACTCAAGCCGTCTCCTTTCTTGCTTCATCACTCCGGGGTAAACCAGGGAGCCAATTGAGTTCTGCAACGGAGAGGGCGCACCGGGGCGATCGTGTCAACTGCCCGGGCCATTTCTGTATTCCACAGTGTGGCCAGGGTTTCGACAGGACCGTCAATTCTATCAGCCGGAAAATTCCCTAGAGCCATCAGAAAACCCTCAGCATTCATTAGTCTCCGGGGACGGACCATCTTAATTGGTCCTCCACCCTTGCAGAGGGGAGAAAACAGTGTGAGTCTAAACCTTAATAGGCGGTGATCTGACCATGACAAAGGAATAGATGAAAACTCCCTCACTCTCAGATCACCATCCCCTAATCCAGTGGCAAAAATCAAGTCCAGAGTGTGCCCCAACACATGCGTAGGGCCAGTAACAAATTGAGACAGCCCCATGGCTGTCATGGAGGTCATGAAGTCCTGAGCTGCTCCAGATAAAGCGGCCTCAGCATGAATGTTGAGATCCCCCAATACCAAAAGTTTGGGGGAACGCAACAATAGATCCGAGACCACCTCTGTCAGCTCAGTTAGGGAGGCTGTTGGGCAGCAGGGTGGACGGTACACCAACAGAATTCCCAGTCTGTCTCGCTGACCCAACGTTATGTGCAGACACTCTAGACCATTAGCCATCTGGATAGGGTGCCTAACAAGAGGGATGGAACTTCTATAGACCACAGCGATTCCCCCTCCCCGACCCTCGGATCTACCCAGATGCTGAACCGAATACCCAGGTGGACACAACTGGGAGAGATTAATACCTCCCAGATCGCTCACCCAGGTCTCGGTAATACATGCCAGATCGGCCACCTCATCCACAATTAGGTCATGGATGAGGGAGGTTTTATTATTTACCGATCTGGCATTAAAAAGCAGCAACTGGAGATCCGAGGGTTGGCTGATAGAACTACCAGCAATCCTGTGGGTGTGAGGAGGACCGGAACACGTCACAGCCACCAGTTGTCTGGGGCGAGTTCCCCTTAACTGGCATGTCCTACTCACAGCGCCATACCTCCCATTACCCGTCACTACACTAATAGGGGCCCTCTTTGGTCCTCCCTCCCACAACACTGTCCTCTCGCCCAGGCACATGATAAAAATAAAATAAATAATAAAACTCATGGCATATACACACAATCACACACTCACTCATACAACCCACTCATACATTCAGACAGCACAGCAGCATCCGAGGGGCTTCAGCAACCGGCAGTCCGTAGTAGCTGATGTAATAGGGGCCCAAAAGTGATGGACAGCAGGCAATGGGTCTCCCAAGCCCCCTCAGCCAGCCGGCTTATATATCCCCTCCAAAGAAGGGACAGATGGAACAGTATCAGGCACAGCTGGCTGAGTACCTGAGGCCTGGTCCTGCAAGGTGCCCACGTGCAGAGCAGGAGCCCAAGAAGGAGAGAGCAGAGATGTTATCCAAGCAGCAGTGCAGCAGCAGCAAAGCAGGCAGATGGCTCTCCCTCCCTGGGCAGTGATGGTCCTCTTCCCCTTGCAGGCAGTGGGTCTCCCAAGCCCCCTCAGCCAGCCAGCTTATATATCCCCTCCAGAGAAGGGACAGGTGGAACAGTATCAGGCACAGCTGGCTGAGTACCTGAGGCCTGGTCCTGCAAGGTGCCCACGTGCAGAGCAGGAGCCCAAGAAGGAGAGAGCAGAGATGTTATCCAAGCAGCAGCACAGCAGCAGCAAAACAGGCAGATGGCTCTCCCTCCCTGGGCAGTGATGGTCCTCTTCCCCTTGCAGGCAGTGGGTCTCCCAAGCCCCCTCAGCCAGCCGGCTTATATATCCCCTCCAGAGAAGGGACAGATGGAACAGTATCAGGCACAGCTGGCTGAGTACCTGAGGCCTGGTCCTGCAAGGTGCCCACGTGCAGAGCAGGAGCCCAAGAAGGAGAGAGCAGAGATGTTATCCAAGCAGCAGCACAGCAGCAGCAAAGCAGGCAGATGGCTCTCCCTCCCTGGGCAGTGATGGTCCTCTTCCCCTTGCAGGCAGTGGGTCTCCCAAGCCCCCTCAGCCAGCCGGCTTATATATCCCCTCCAGAGAAGGGACAGATGGAACAGTATCAGGCACAGCTGGCTGAGTACCTGAGGCCTGGTCCTGCAAGGTGCCCACGTGCAGAGCAGGAGCCCAAGAAGGAGAGAGCAGAGATGTTATCCAAGCAGCAGCACAGCAGCAGCAAAGCAGGCAGATGGCTCTCCCTCCCTGGGCAGTGATGGTCCTCTTCCCCTTGCAGGCAGTGGGTCTCCCAAGCCCCCTCAGCCAGCCGGCTTATATATCCCCTCCAGAGAAGGGACAGATGGAACAGTATCAGGCACAGCTGGCTGAGTACCTGAGGCCTGGTCCTGCAAGGTGCCCACATGCAGAGCAGGAGCCCAAGAAGGAGAGAGCAGAGATGTTATCCAAGCAGCAGCACAGCAGCAGCAAAGCAGGCAGATGGCTCTCCCTCCCTGGGCAGTGATGGTCCTCTTCCCCTTGCAGGCAGTGGGTCTCCCAAGCCCCCTCAGCCAGCCGGCTTATATATCCCCTCCAGAGAAGGGACAGATGGAACAGTATCAGGCACAGCTGGCTGAGTACCTGAGGCCTGGTCCTGCAAGGTGCCCACGTGCAGAGCAGGAGCCCAAGAAGGAGAGAGCAGAGATGTTATCCAAGCAGCAGCACAGCAGCAGCAAAGCAGGCAGATGGCTCTCCCTCCCTGGGCAGTGATGGTCCTCTTCCCCTTGCAGGCAGTGGGTCCTGGCCAAGGGTCCACCTTAGACCCTTGTTTTCCATTTTTTTCTTCTGTTTGTTTCCCCCCTTTTCCCTTTTGTTTTGTTTTTATTAGTTTCCAGGTTCAGTCTATCCTAGGCTGAACTGGGGCTTTTATCAGCTGCCATTACCTAACCTTAACCCTCTCCAAGACATAGGGTGGGACTATCATTCATATTCAAACCCTCCATCTGTGTAGGAGTATGTTCACATGGGGAACTACTTCCCGGATTGGCCTCTTTGAAGGAGGGCATGCCTCAACCTTCACTGGGTCAACAGGTTTCCCCTAGCTGGTGGGGTGGGTCATCTCCCCCCTTTCAATCATTCAGCAACACACACACAATACTCAGGTCCATGTCATTCCAGAGCTCAAGCAATACCAGCAATACCAGGACCACAGCAATGAAAGGCAACTGAGAAAACACAACAATGCCCTTCCTTTCCCCAAAAACAGTTTGTTACAAGCCTGTATTAATATAACATAGGGATGGACTCTTACTGCATCATTGAAAAGGGAGCCCGGAGGACCAGAGAGAAAACAAACTGCAGGAAATGAGATTTTCAACCGGATCTCTTACCGAACTGATGAGGCCTCGACTGTTCAGTCATCCTTCCTCCAATCCGGTCTTGGCGTTCACCTGGTGTCCCGGTCACATCCCACTTCTAACACCGGAAATGACAGAAAATTTGAGGTCCGTTGGACCAGGGATCCAAGTACCTCCTCAACTCTCCTTTATGATGAGCTCATGAAGGCTGATGAAGACCCATCAGTCTGTGATGGGTGATGGGCTTGATGCCAGAGTAGTGATGGAGAATTTGAGGTCCGTTGGGCCAGGGCTCCTAAAGGAAAATGAAGATACAGGCTTGCAGCAAAGGTAGGCCTTTACTGGTTACGTGTGCATGGTCAGTCTCCCTTGAGCTTGGTGGAGCACTGCAACATGGTACTGTTCGCCTGGGGTTTTTATACATTCCAAGACAAAGAAATTTGCATTTCCCAATCATGAAGTTACACATAAGCATTACATAGAGCAGTGGTTCTCAATCTTTTTTGGTTCGTGGTGCACTGTAAAACATATAAAAAATTTCTGGCGCACTTCGTGTACAAAATTTAAAAAATATATTAATTTATTTTAAACTATGAATAAAAATAACTTAATAATAATATACTTTCATAATATTCACGGCACATCTAGCCACCTCTTGTGGCACACCAGTGTGACCCGGCACACCATTTGAGAATCACTGACATAGACGTTTACACTGTCTACATTATTTTCTAGCCAATCAGGTAATGTTAAGCAATTCTAATACCAGCAAATTTCTATTACGAGCTAATACATTCCAGCACTAATCCTTTCCAGGCCTTGGAGAGTACAGAGATGTTCAGTACAATGTTCTGTTCCCCTTATCTTATCTTATTGAGCCAGGCTGTACCTAGCATACCATGCATACCAGTTACCATGGATACATTTGCATAACAGGCAGAAATGTCAATACCAAGGAGAGGATCACTTCTCTGGCCTGCTGCTCCTTTATGAAATTATTATAATTTCTAAAAGAATATATTTTGCCTACTTTTTGTATATAAAAATTCCCCATTAGTAGTGTGTCCCAGTTTCCCTCCTAATTCCTCATGGTAGATATGCCCACAACAAGGATAGTTACTGCTATATTGCTGCAGATTCTCTATAAAATTAGGTTAGTAAAAATTGCAGCTTTTATCACGATAGCTTTGCCTTGCATCTTCATTCATTGCAGCGCCCCCTGGTGTCCGTTTGCAATTAAGATGTCATCAACGTACAGAACGAGAATGGAACCCCCTTTTGGGGTGAATCCCTCGAGGTCATCCCGCAGACATTGGCTAAACACCCCGGGACTATCGCAGTATCCCTGAGGGATTCGGGTCCATACGAAAGAGCGCTGGTCCCATTCGAACCCGAACAAATGTTGTGAATCTGGGTGGAGAGGAATGCTAAAAAAGGCATTTTTGAGATCAATGACGGTAAACCACTTCACGTCCCATGGAATCTGGCTGATAATTGTTACCGGGTCTGGAACAACAGTGTGCAAAGGGATCACATACCTGTTTACCGCCCTCAAGTCTTGGCAGAATCTCCACCGGACTGGATCTCCAGGTTTCTTTGGAGGTTTCTTTATCGGTAGTATGGGCTTGTTGCAGGGGGTCCGCTGCGGCCGGATAACTCCTTTTGCAATAAAGCCTTCAATTATGGGGTGTATACCTTCTCTTGCTTCCAACGACAGAGGGTATTGGGCAACGTTTGGTGGCGGGAGGAATGGCTTTACCTGAATTCGAACGGGGCTTACCGATCGTAACAGCCCCACGTCTGTGTCCTCCGTACCCCACAAGTCAGGTGGCAGGTCAGCAAGGTCTTCTGGTAAACTGTGTCCTGTATGTTTGTGTTTAATTGTGTTTCCCACAGGCACCCCCAATACACTCATCAATAAACCCACCCCATCAGGGGTGCAGGTTAAGGTAGCCTCCAGTTTACACAACATGTCACGGCCCATTAGAGAAATAGGACAGGAAGCAGAGTAGAGAAAAACATGGTTAAACATTTTATCATTGTATTTAACTTGCAAAGGTAACGTTATGCACATAGGTGTGGGGTTTCCATCTACCCCCATTGTCATTTTTACTTCTTTGCTCAACCAATTTCCAGGTGCTACATTGATCAGGGAGTATGTGGCTCCCGTATCTACCAGAAAAGTCACCGATTGTCCTTGCACGTTTAAGGACAGTTTGGGTTCTTGGGTTGGGAGAGAAAGAGAAAGAAAAAGACCTGCTAGAGACATAAGATTCATCAGTCCCGCTCCCAACCCCTCCCTTTCCACAGTTAGTCATTGTTGGTTAGCCGAGCGCCCGCCGTACTGGTCCCATGAGGCCGGTGTCTGCTGGGTGGCGGGAGGAGGCGGAGGTGGGTAATCTGCTTGCGCACCTGTAAAATCTGGGTAAGAGGGGTTGTTAGAGGTGTATTGTGCATCCCCTGTCCTCCACGGACAGTCCTTCTTGAAATGTGTGTACTCTCCGCATTGGAAACAAGCCCTATCTCCTTGCCACGAATTCCTCATTTGTCCTCTTCCTCTCTGATTTCCGGCTCTCGGCCCCCTTGGAAAACCTCTACCCCTGCCTCGAAATCCTCTGTTTGGTGGCTGGCCTCTTATAGCAAGAGCCAACATTTCAAAATCCTCTTTTTTCTCCTTTTTTCTACTTTTCTCCTTATCCTTATCCCATACAAAATCCGCTACTTCCAATATCACCGTCACAGCCTCCCCCCTACATCCGGGTCTGAAATTCAGAAAGTAATCCCTCACCGCTGGTTGCGCTTGATGTACGAAATTGGCAATGAGGGTCGGATGATCCAGCACATTTTCTGGGTTCAAATTAGTATAACTACGTGCTCCCTCTAACAAGCGCGACCAGAATTTTCTGGGAGGTTCGCTGGCTTCTTGTTTTATCGCCATAAATTTAGCTTGGTTGGGGGGTTTCTGTGACATTCGCTCCAGATGGGTCAAGAGCCTATCCCTATCGGTCTGCAGCTGGGCGCGGCGAGGCTGCGTCCAGTCTCCCGCTACCCAAGCTGCAGCCGTTTGCGCTCGGTCCGACCAAGCCCTATTTCCTGCTGCCTCCGCAGCCCATGCAGTCTCCAGTGTCCACAGCCTGCTACGTTCTTCACCTGTCAGTACCCTTCTCAGCAAATGTTCCACATCCGAGTATGTCGGATTGTGGCTCTCAAACAACCTACCCAGCAGTTCCCTGATTCTCCTTGGCTGTTCCCCAAAAGTTCCAGCCATTCTACTCCATTCTTTTAAATCCCATTCCAACCAACTCTTTAGTTCAACCACCTCAGTACGCTGGATACCCCCACGGCCATCCACGTATGGCTGATCATGCACAAGCAATGGCATTTCCAACGCTTCTGCCTCCTGCCTTTTCTTTTCCTTTGTTCGCTGGCGCGTGTCCATACCCCCTGAGGCCCCCTTCTCCTTTTCCTTTTCATCTGTCTCGTCATCCGACACATATGAAAAGACCCTTTCCTCCGGAATGGGATCTCTGCTCCCGGGAGCTGGGAGCGGATCCGGAGCAGAAGGTATTATAGATCGGTTCAAGACCGTTCTTTTACTTGACGTATCGTCATTAAAATAATGAGGAGGGAGTTCCTCAATGGACAAAGTTCTCACTGCCATCAAAGTAAGACTATCCCATTTTTGTGACCCTATTTTCCATAGGAGCCAAAATTCCAATTGATCTGGGTGGGTGTCCCCAATCCGTTTCCGCACTCCCAGTAGCGGAGCGGTTTCAAAGGACCCACCCCTCGGCCACCGTTCACCCGGCACCGACACTGCAGTCATCCACGGCCACTCCTCCTCACAGAGCTCTATCATTCTTTTCTTTTTCAGGCCTCTCCTTCTCACCGGCAATTCTTCCTCTTGCCACAACATGCACATGATTCCCAAAGGGCTGTCCTTTACCGGCACACTCCCTTTATTTCCCATGACGTCTGATAGCGGGTTTTTCCTCAACTGTGCTTTATCCCCGAAATGTCAAAGCCGCCCACTTGTATTGATAACCGAGAAAAATTCTCGTGGCGCCTGTTATCAAAGTAAGGGGTGCAATGGCAAAAAGGGGGTCCGCACAAGGGATCCCGGATGAGCCCCCAATTGTTAGGTCCAAACCCAACACGCAAGCTGCCCTGTCTCCCCAACTCGCTTATTACACCCGGGAAGAGTGCGGAGCTGAGTGCAAATGAACCCACTATCAGAGATCAAATAACACGAAACAAAGCCTTTGCAAAGGGGACCCAATACTTACAAGCCGAAGCAGGCGAGCATGAGAACCTCGTTTATTGGTGGTCAAGGGTTTATATAGGCTTACCCCGAAGTTTACAATATCGGGTTCACGTCATAAAATACAAAAGAAACAATTGCTAACTGCCATAGCTTTAGGGCATATGTAAGGAGGTAAAGGGGTACAGGGAGAAGGACAAGGTGGAAACATCAAGACTATCTCTTAGACTCTTTGTCCGCATATTTCGCATGTCCTTGAGATAAGCACTATGCAAGAACAGACAAAGGCAGATGAGAAGAGGAGGCCCAGTTGCAACCGGGCGCCCCCTAAACCAAACACAGACATGGCATCATTCTTACTTGCATATCAAAAGGGAGTAGTACAACTCAAGGATATGAGGGGCAATGGAACAGCATTTGACATTTCTATGTAAGGCACATTAGCAGCAATAAGCAAGGCCACAAGCATACATGAGATACAGAAATGCATAGTAGGGAAGTTTCCAGCTTAAACCGGCTTTTATTATGCGAGCCACTGGAATGTAGGTAAGGGTCAGGTCACCAGGAAATAAACCGACATTTTATATCAAAAGTCAGATAAGGGTCACTTTGGTTCTATTTCCCATAAAGCCCAAGCTGGTTTAGTTAGGACAAGTGAACTATAGTTTTACAAGCACTGGGGAATTCAATTTAAACACAACACCGGTGTGGAGTCAACGTGATCCCACCCAGGTGTTAGGTGTATGAAGATACAGAACTTTGTTGAAGTTCTGGCAGACAGAGTTAGAGTTTCTGATGGTAACTTGTTATGCAGAGTTACATTGCCTAGAGCAGTGGTTCCCAAACTTTTCCCACAAACCAGTTGAAATGTTTTGAGGGTCTTGGTGGACCACAATGATTTTTCTGCCTGTTGTAGCAATTGTAATGTGATGTGCTAGATGCTGCATGCATTTTTAATTGTATTTTTATTGTTTCTTTTATTTCTTATATTGTATTTTATTGCATTACAATTTGAATTCCACAGAATTATGAGTGTTCTTCACAGACAACACCTGGCTTAGAGATCTGATGTGCAGTGGCTGATCTGATGCCTATAAGGAACACATGCTGTTTGCCTCTGCTTATTTATTTATTTATTTAATTTGCACCATTTATGTTCTGCCTTTTCTCAATAAGCCCAAGGTGACAAACATAAGTTAAAACAATAACAACTATTTTAGAAACAGTCTGACAACAAGAAATACAATAAACAACCGTTAAATATTAAAGTACTTATGCTTATATGTGCCATGATCTAACGGGGTGAATGTTGTGAATCTGTTACAGCAAACACACAAAGAGTAAATCAGCCTGGTTTATACTTCCCACACTAATAAAAGTATTGGGATGCAGTTATCCTTCCTTTTTTACACTTCTCTGAATTTTGTAATAGAGTTCTTGTCTCAAAAAAACAAGAAAAACATATCAACCTGTTCATAGAAATGCACATTTTAGGTTACAGTGTATACAAAAATGTTTGTTTCAGGGTAAAATGTGTATTCTGTGGAAATAAATGAAAACATAACGGACACTTTTGTGCATTTTTATTTTTAAAAAAATCATAGAATGATACAGAAATGGGACAGAGCAGAGTTATGAACGAACACATATGAAACTGTTACAGACCAGAAAGAGACTGATCCATCCATCCCTAATATATTCTAACACCACCAACTCATGGGTTGAGAAGGGAAAAGTAAACAGTGGGAGAAAAGTCCCTAAAATGCGAGAAGTACAGTCTGTCATGATGGAATGCAAAATTCAAATAAATACAACAAGCAGGGTGACCATACACAAGTGCAACCTCATTGTACACAGTTTAGAAACTATAGTGTTAAGCAATATATAAACTAACTAAATAAAACAATTGATGATAATACAATCTAAATTGACATAATTTGAAATATTAGCGTATTTATGTATATATAGATACAACTATGCAAATGCCATTTCAGCACTATTTTTTTTAAAAAATCCCTACAATTTATGAGAAGATGAAATATTATGATTCTGACATGTAAAAATTAGCTTTAGAACAACAAGGGACAATCTCAGATGAAACTAGTTTTTCCAAGCTTGTTGGTATCTCCTGCTTGAGCAGGAATGATGGCTTTTTGACTAGATAAGGATCTACACTCACCTCTAGACTTTAGGAAGAGTGGGACCTGCAACAAAATACTGCCTTGCAGAGTGTTCCTGTTCACTATTTCAGTCAGCCTGCCATGCTGCCTCCATGATACTCCATTCAATTCCCCCTTCCCATCTGATTTTTGCCCCATCATTCAGTGAGCATTCAGCTCTCATTGAGCTGGGTTTTTTTTTTGGGGGGGGTGGAAATTTATTTCCCCCTGATTGTGTGTACTTCTGTTAACCTTGGGATTTTCCCAGGCCTGCTAATACCCTCCTCTTGTGAAAGATTGGTGCCATATTGGCTACATAAGCAATAGTACTGAAACCTGAACATCAGGAATAGAAGTACTGAGGAAAGGAGGGTTTTGCTTTCTAATGTCTGTACCAAGCTTACTAAGGAGTGCTGCTGCAGGTACACCCTTAGGATAAAGTTCTACCACAGAGTTAAGGATCTTTTCAGATCACACAGATAGCGTACCAGTCCAGGTCACATCTCAAGTGAAGTTTATGTTTCTTATGTCAGGTTCCCAAAGGCCCTTGCTAGTTGTCAGGCAGGAGTAGACACCAGCCCATCACTTCATTGACCAGAACAGTTGCTTTCATATTATCTTCTCTTTATATAAATCAACAGTTAACTTCTAATAATATTCAGAATAGACACATTGAAGTTAATGAACATGAGCAACTTAAGTCCATTAATTTCAACAGGTTTACTCTGATTATGACTATCACTGGAGATAATCGTACGTCTAACACCCTATGTAAACAAGGTAAATTTAGAATAAGATGAGGGGAGCCCATGAAGATGAATATAGTTATTATTTGCTATTGATTATCCCACAAATTAGTGGCCTTTTTGAAGATATATTGTTTGCATTAGCCACACAAATTATATCTGCAATTTAGAAATTTTATGTGATGCAGTAATAAGTCCTCTTCAGATTGTCTGTAAGATTCATGCCCCTCCCCTTCTTCCCTATCCCTTACCAAACCAGTTGGTGTAAAGATGACTATTGTAAAGGAACAATGTATCTCAGAACAAATTGAGGTCTTTGGTGGAGGTTTTCTGGAGATATTAGAACCAGAAAGAACCCTTCAGGTTTTGACAATTATTTCCTTATTTTCATAGCATTATTTTTGGCAGTGCCTTATTTCAATAACATTCACATCCAAACTTTAGGATGCATTCTTGAACAGTATCCATGAAATAAGAAACAGACAACACAGTTGATTGATTCCAGATTCTTTAAGTCCTAAAAGGGACAGATCTTAGTGTACTTTTAGGGAAGTTGCCAACTATTTATTTCTATCTCAACATTAACATGTATTTTATTAATTATTTTTGTTATAAAATATTTAGGTTAAGCCATAAAAAAAATGAATGTGGTATGTGGCTAAATGGCACACCATGTCCAATCTTCCCTTTTACTGCATTGAAGGGTTTGGGGTTTTTTTACATTATAGTATGGTAAAGGAAAAACCTTGTGGAGTTTCACTATTTGGGTTATTTTTCCACTGCTGAGGCTTTTATTAAATTATTATGTACATAACTTAGTAGAAAGAAAAACAAGAAAAAAGGAGTGAGTCATTTGGCTGAAGAAGTGTGGCTACCCTGAGGTTTGAGTGTTATTTGTTTAGAGCTTGCTGAAGGGTATAAAATGAGCTAGGTAAAATGCAATGTCTGTAATTTGTGCGTTATTTAAAATTGTTTTTCCCCTTTAGAATTCTGTTTGTGTTATGGTAGACAGCCTGAACTTTCTCTAGTTCCTTAAATGGGTTATCTCTTTCCTGTTCCACAGGGAGCGGATGGGTTGTCCTTTACCATTCAGTGTCCACCTGCACTTGATTAGACAGCAGCAGTTTTACATACCACACCACCAGAATACCATGATGACATAGCTTCAGACAAGAGCGTGACTAGGATTTTCCCCCCAAGCCCTTGTATCACAGAGGATCTGGCAGCCAGTTACCTTCTGACACTGTTTATAGCATATATTGGTTGATCCAGTCCCTTACTGAATCTGCTGTGGGAATTAAAGGAAGCAGCTTCAAGTCAGAAACGTAAGTACTCTCGCATGCTTTCGCACTAACAATCAAGCAGCTGAACAAAATGGCAACGAGAACATGCCAGAACTTTGCCAATTTGCAAACTGAATGCAATTGCTTTTGTGCAGTTGCCTACACAGTTTGTTTTAAAATGCTCCACATGTTTTGTGGGTTATCGTTGCACTTCTTTGCAGAACGTGTTGGCTTCTAGGAGAAGGGTCATTCAATAAAAATGGCCAAGCCTTAGAGAAAACAAAACCCACCAAATATAATTTGTACTTATCCAACTATTGATTAGTACCTATATGGAAATTAGCTAGATGAATTATATTGGTATAACAAATTTTGTAGGAGATGAAGTTAAGACTTGAAAAAATCAATATGCTTCATTTGACTCCATTATAATGGCAATATTATAATGCATGAAAGAAGTCTATCCAAAATATTGTATGCTATTTTTCTGTAACAGTTTACTGTTTAATACCCCTGATCTATGGAACTGTACTGGTGTCTTCATAATGAAACTTTTAAAAAATAGCACACAAGTAACTTTGCTTACTTACTGCTAGTGTAAGAGAGACTTTTCATCTGGAAGAAGATGCCAAATGAAAATGTCATGCTTACAATGAAATTTTTAAGCAGATTTCTAGAAGATTTTCAAACATATGTGTCAGAAGTGTTCATAAAATATAAATTCACTGGTGACCAATATTGGTTCACAATCAGACACATGTGTGAAATGATAATACATAACTTTGCAAAGCACAATGATGAATTATCACACACATTTTAAAGAGGAATCTTGAGTCGTCCATATATTATGCCATCCTTGCTCCATAGAATATATCATTTGTATTTACAAGATTAAGATTAGATTATTATTAAAAGATTTGTCTTTTAAATTTGTACACATCTATGATCATCATATGTCTTTTATTATATTTTTTTCAGATTATATATTTGACCTAACTCTTTTCAAAAATGAAGTAAACATTTAAGTAGATATTTTAAAATATTTAAATACTAATATTTTAATATCTTCTTCAATGCTTACCATAGTTTTGCTGAGCGAACTAGCTCATGCCACCCTCCCATCCCAAAATACATTCTGTCCCCAGGGGTATGCCAAACACAGCAGAAGTATCTTAGAAATATTTACAGGGCCAAGGTGTGTCAGTCCAAATGAGGCCTTAGTTTGATTTCCCATGATTTTAAAGAATTAGAAAATGTGTTTGGTTGTTTCACCATTAGTGAAAGCTTATAGTATTACCTTTGTTCAATTACTGTTAATTTATCATAGCTACATATCAGAGCTATTGCTTGGCATATTATATAGTGTGTTCTCATGAAAATACATATAGAGCAAAAATACATTTGGTTCCACTAAAATCAGTGGAACTTTTCCATTATCTCCCATGGAAGCTCAAATATCTTATCCATGTGTCTCACACCCAATTCTGTCTTGTTAAAACTTGTAAGGTCCTAATTGCCTCTATTTGCCTCTATAAATGTAAGCAAAGGCCTGAAAGAGGTACTTAGGGCTCAGGGACCAGTACAATTTTAATGTTTTCATTTTCTGTGCATCAAACTATAGTTTTCTCCAAAAGATCTGCATGGAGACATTTTATTTTAAAATAAATTGTTCCATCTAACTTAATGTGCATTCACACGTTATAGTGTCAGGTTTAATATTTTATAATTTCTTTGTGAGGGAGAGATAACAATATGTCAGACTGAGCACTGCCTTGGATGAACAGGTTTGTGGTTCACAGGTAATTGGTACAAGCAATATTTTCTTTGAAAAAAAATGTCGTACAGAAAAAAAACCACTGCTTATTTGTATAGGTTGTGTGGGGACCTGAAAGTCCTATCCTGCCCTTCTATGTTGATAGGCGTATATCCTGAGTAAAGAAATCAAAAGACAAAAGACTATGCACTATAACATGAGAACACCCAATTTTGTTATGGTTATCCCAATGGCAACTGTATTGCAAAGTTTAGCTTCCATGGATTTATTTATTCATTTTCTTTCATTTTTACCCTGCCTTTCTTCCACCGTGGAACCCAAGGGGCATATATGAGGTTCCCAGGTGTGCATGTATCCAAACACTAACCAGGCCCAGACTTGCTTAGCTACAGCAAGGTGGTGGCCTCATGTACCTTCAGATCATACCCTGGACAGCTTCTATTTATTTATTTCCTAAATTTCAAACCTGCCTCTCTTCCTACATTTTCATAAATTTCTAACATGCTTGTATGCCAACTTGTCCTGTCTGCCCCTGCCCAGGTTACCCCTACAAAAACAAACTCTTGTCCGTAGAAAACAGTATGCAGTTATGGTAGCTGCTATGGGCCCTGAAGTTGTCAAGGTATCACATAAACGTTTTCACAGGTGATTTCACCCTGGTGCTGTTCAGGTATGTTTTGAGCACAGGTTCCTTGCACTAATGGCTGGAACTCTACTGGTACTCTGGCTGAAGTATGTTCCTGGTGTTAGCACAACTCACAAATTTTGAGATGTCATGCTGTGTTGAAGGAGTAGCACTAACTTTTGTCAAGTGTACAATTTCAAAAGTAAACAGGTGAAATGTTCAAGGCGACTATCGTCCTCATCAAACTCAAATAAGGTATCCCATTTTTTTAAATCCATAAGATGTACCTATCATCAAACAATGGTGGTTCATTTGGCACATATTATTTGCTGTAAGTAATAGTTCCATAAGAAAAAAGTTTGAAGTTGAATATATTTGTCATATTTCTAATGATCTAAATGTAACAAATAAGACTGCATGAAAGTCACTTGTTCCCTTTCCATCCAATATATTGAAGACAGCAGCATGTGTTTTTATGCTTCTATATAATTCTGTAAAAGTGTTTCAGTACATCCATTACACATCATATTCAAAGAAAACATGTGACAAAGAAAAACATAACATTTGTTCTTTCCATCTTTGTTCATCTATTTGTTAATGTTTTCTCATTTCCTAATTATACTATTGCAAACACAACATAAGGACCTTGGCTTGCCCATAACATTTTTTCTCCCTTTTATAAACCTCTTTGTACTGATTTACATATGGAAATATGGCAGCCCCCCAACAAAGACTGATTCCAAAAATGTGAATGCATGCCAAAATAGATATGTGTATGATCATAATATATGATAGTTATATAAAAGTGGTACCTGTGTAGGACATTTGACATGTGTGAAGAAGTTCTTTCAACAGAGGGTGCATGACATTGTATCCCACTTTATGCCAAGAACAATATTCATGGGTCTTCCCATTTTATCCTTGCATGGACAAGCATGTTAGGTTGAAAGATTAACTTGCCCAAAGTAGACTAGCTGACTTCATCCTGGCGTGGGATATGAACCCAAAATATTCTCAGTCAAGTCCATTGCTCTATCAACTGTAATTGTTAACAGTCCACTAAATTTGACCATACTTTCATATGTTCAGTTCATTTGCCATATTCAAATTTCAGTAATTTATTATAGTTTTATTAGGTAGCAATACTATTGTCAAGACTAAGTTCTTGTCAGCATAAACTAACACCTAATAGTCCTTTTCATATCAGGCCCTACACTTAATGCCAACTGTATGCTACTTACCATAATGTGACTTAATAATATTATCAATACTTAATGTAGCAAAAACATATATGTGGCATAAGATAATAAATAAATAAGAATATATAAGGCCAAGCACAATTTTACTAATGTTAAAAATAATTATTTATGTTTACACAAAATATGCATATAGAATGCAGGAAGCTGCCTTATATAAAGTCAGACCATTGGTTCATCTATCAGTGTTTTTCAACCTTGGGTCCCCAGATGTTGTTGGACTACAACTCCCATAATCCCCAGCCAATTTACTGAATGGTTAGGGATGATGGGAGTTGAAGTCCAACAACATCTGGGGGCCAAAGGTTGAAAAACGCCAGCCAGGAATTGAACCTTGGACTTTCTGCATGTAAAACAGATGCTTTAAAACTGACCCACAGTCCTTCACAGAAAAATGCTTCATATATACTTCCTTGTAATGACCAATCAGGTAACTGTATGCATTTTATCTCTCTCAACAGAAGCAACACACACTCCAAAGATGCATCTGAATTCTCTTCCTTTCTTCCTTTTCTTGATCAGTGGCATCTTCTGTCAGTATGATTATGATAGATATTATCCTTCAGAGTCTGATTATGGTTATTCTCACCTAATGTCTGAGCTATCAACAGCAGTCTGTGCACCAGAATGTACTTGCCCTATAACCTATCCATCAGCCATGTACTGTGACAATCTTAAACTGAAGAGTCTCCCAATTGTTCCTACTGGAATTAAATACCTGTATCTCCGCAATAATATGATTGAAGGCATAGAAGAAAATGCCTTTGAAAATGTAACAGACCTGGAATGGCTAATCTTAGATAATAACCATCTGGAAAATTCTAAAATTAAAGGCAAAATCTTCACCAAACTAAAGAATTTGAAAAAACTGCATATAAATTACAACAACTTAACCGAAGTAGTTGGGCCACTACCCAATACTCTGGATGACCTGCAACTCACTCATAACAAGATTACAAAAATCAACCCCAACACACTTGAAGGATTAGTGAATCTGACTGTCGTTCACCTACAGCACAACGAATTGTCCGAAGCTACACTTTCTGGAGTTTTTAAAGGCTTAAATTCACTTTTGTATCTTGACTTGAGCTTTAACAAACTTTCTAAGCTGCCTTCAGGACTGCCCCCTAATATACTGATGCTGTATTTTGACAATAATCAGATTACCAACATTCCTGGTGCGTATTTCCAGGGTTTTAAAGCACTGCAGTATTTACGTCTATCTCACAATAAGTTAACAGATTCTGGGATACCAGGCAATGTTTTTAATATTTCTACCCTTGTTGAGCTGGATCTCTCCTATAATCAGCTGAAGAGCATTCCAACAGTAAATGAGCACCTCGAAAACTACTACCTCCAAGTCAATCAAATAAACAGTGAGTAATGTTCCCTTTTTAAAAACAAGGTAAAGATGATACTAACAAGACAATGAAATGATAGCTAAATAGCAGGTGCATCCTTAAGTTTGATCTATGTAAACTTTCCCCCTAACAAACACACTGTTTAGTATTCCTCACAGGGAATGACATTATTGCCAAGATGAGTTCATACTTTATTTAACTCCTCACAGATATGTCTATAGTTACACATAAGCCAACTGTGGAAGTGAAGAACCAACCTTCTTGCTTAAAGCTATCCTATGTATAGTTGTGATAACATACTATACCTTGCATGAAATGATGTCAAATATTTTACAAGACATGTACATTGGGATGCCCACTTGTAACCAGCAAAACCAATATCAAAATTATTTTAAATAATGTATAAGAACATTGTTCCTTCAATCAGAGTGGCTAAATTAGCCGGCACTAGGTCTAAAGCCTTCTCTATTGTGGCTCCATTACTATGGAATACCTTGCCAGTTCCTATTCGTCTAGCTCCATCACTTTTGTGTTTTCGGAAGCAGCTGAAGACCTGGCTTTTTGTTTAGGTGGGAGGAGAAATTTATCAGAGCTGTGTAGTTAAAGGTGTGGATTGGTCTCTTGTTTTCTGTGATTTTAATCTGATTTAATTGACTGTTTTGTATTTTGCGTTTTGACATGTATTTGTATCATATTTTTATTGTACGTCGCCTAGAGTGATAGGACTTTACCTACCAGATAGGCGTCTAATAAATTTTAGATAAGAAGAAGAAGAGCCTGCTGGATCTGGCCAATGGCCCATCTAGTCCAGCATCCTGTTCTCACAGTGGCCAACTAGTTGCCCATGGGAAGACCGCAAGCAGGACCTGAGAGCAAGAGCGCTCTCCCCTTCTGCAGTTTCCAGCAACTGATATTCAGAAGCATACTACCTCTGACTATGGAGGCAGAGCATAGCCATCATGGCTAGCAGCCATTGATGCCTTATCCTCCATGAATTTATCTAATCCTCTTTTAAATCCATCCAAGTTGGTAGCCATCAAAGTAAAAGCTGTAGGATCTGAAGTTCCCTACACAGGAACACTATTCATAGATGAGCAAATGTTCTATTAAGCCAATCAAAATATGTCCCTATTCATAAACAGATGTATCTCCATTAATTAAAATATATACTCCCATCATCAAATAGATTATTTCTTCACAAATAGACACCCCCCAAATAATGAAATGCACCAGTCATCAACCAAATTTTTTTGCTGCAGTCCTCCTGCATTTCCCCTCCGTTCATAGTTGCTCGTATATAGTTCTTCTGCCTAGTATTCCCAGAGACCACACCTTTCAGAGGTTCTGCTTTTTCTAACGCTTTGGCTCAAATGATCCTCCCAAGCAGTCTTCATTTACTCCATGTCTTACCCAACTGCCTGCATGAAGACCAGAAAGTGTTGACAAGCAGGCACATTGCCAGGAAGGTATAGTTAAGAGTGCTAGAGAAGACACTTACCAGTATGAGCCTGAAGGTGGCAATTTGGAAAACATTCTGACAAAAATATTGTTTTTCCTCTTCCAGGAGAAAGTTCTGAGTAGTCTAAACGATACTGCATGATGACAGTAATCCATGCACCAGAGGCGGAAGCAGAAGTCTTTAGATCCTGTTTTCATTTTTAATGTGATATGATCTTGGTGCTTAAGATCTCTTGTGGGATGCAATGCTTTCAAACTATTTCTAACTCAAAACTGGAGTTTAGATTAGTAGCCCTTTTGGCCTTCTTTTATATTTGCGGTATTAAAAAAATATTGTATGAAAAACACCAATCCATGTTACTGCAAGAGAAGTAGACATGATTCACCTGAAAAATTGTTTGCCCAATATCCTCTGTAATGGTTGGGGTTTGCTTGAGCACCACTTACTCAGCTCCTTCTATTAATTTCAGTGGGCTTCCATAGCAGCAGATAGAATTGGACTGTGCTTCTTGCTCTCACACTTATTTAATTTAACCAGATTTGTATGCCGCTTAATCATCAAGTCTTGTAAGTGGCTTACATAAAATATACATTAAAAATACTGATAAAATTAGATATTGCAATTAGATGTTTGCTACACATTGCTGCCCCAAAAAAATCTGTCTCAGAAGACATGTCCTTTCAAAGGATAGAAATACTATCCATATACATTTTGGCCTAGGCAGTGCATGAGGAATGGAAAAATCAATTAATGACATTAAGTGATATCCAACATTAATCATATTCAAAGTAGACCCATTGAAATCAATGGGCACAAGTCCATGGATTTCAATAGGTATACTCTATGACTAATGTTAGATATCACAAATTATAATCTTCACTCTTAATTTAAAAAAAATTATGCAAATATTTCCATCTAACCAAAAGAATGGCAAGTGATAACTTCAGAAGTAGGCATAAAAATAAACAGCTAGTTGGAATTATTTGAAAAGAAATCCATTAATATATAAGAAAAAATATAATTCTATAGTTGCTGCATCATCATCATTTTTAAAAATTATATAACTACCCAAAGGGAGTGTTGGGATATTCCACAGATGCATAAGAATCCATTTAAGTCTTCAGTGGAAGCAAATAGCATAGAGTGTGCCATTTGCACTATTCATTCTTATTCCAATGACAGTATTATTACTGGCATGATCAAACAATCATAGGATGAAGAGGTGCAAAAACATAATAATTTGAAGAAAAAATGCAAGCATGTATATGAGGCACATCAAACACTTCGTAGGGACCATTATTTGTCCTCACGTTGCCATTATCTAGCTATTTGTTTTCAGAGTAAGAATAGGAAAGGGGCCACAAGAAGACTAAAAACTGAGTGTGAACATCACAGCACAGGGAGTCTAGTGAAAAAGGTAAGGAACAAGGATATTGCAAAGTATTTATTTAATGAGGTACATTTTCAGCTCTTGGGTACCCAATACAATGCATACTTTAGTTTGTATAACCATTTGGTTATTATGTGAGCACAAGTTAAGTAGTAGTCTTCTGTTTACTCACACCATAGCACCAAACCAGGACCTGCCTTCAGCCAATCAGAGGGCATTATTAATAACTGTTTTTAATAATAAAATTTACTGTGTCTTTGTATATTGTGAGCCACCTTGATGCACTTCTATCAAAAGTATCAAAATACTTTAATTAATAAATAATAATAAAGAACCTGTTGACATATGGCCAGTATGAATGCTGGGTTGTCAGCTTAAAGCTAGGAATTTGACCAGTACCCACAATTAGCACAGTTAGCACAGTGCTTGCCATATATAAAATATATTAGATGATAACCACTCAAGCACACTTTCTAAGTGCTCCTGATTAAGCAAATGCTTTATTTACTAATATTTATATTAAAATATATCCCAAAATTGAATTGCTCAAAGCAGCTTAGAAAATGTAAAAAACAAGGATAAAATAACAATTCATCATTAAAACTTAATTAGCAGACTAAAAACAACATCTCAGAGCATGAATACAAAGAGCCAGAATAAACAATCAATAAATTAAATAAAGCAACAACAGAATTAAAAGCTTGTTTGAAGAGAAATATCTTCATTTGCCACAGGAACACAAACAGAGACAAAAAGACCCAACTCTTGGGACAGTGCATACAGAGTACAAAGACAGAGAAGGATGTCATGCACATTGCCACCAACTATGCCTCAGAATGCAATGAAACAATCCTAAGCATACAGGCAGATTCACACAGGGTAAGAAAGTCCTTCAATTAACTTGGTCCCAAACTGTTTAGGGAATTCAAAGTAATAATCACCCCTTGAATTGCCCTCAGAAATGACCTGACAGCCAGTGCAACAGATACAGATGTGATACCAGCACTTTGACCCAGTCATCGATCACCAGCATTCTGCACCAATTGAACTCCAAGTAGTTTATTTATTTATTATATTTATATACTACCCCATAGCCGAAGCTCTCTGGGTGGTTTACAAGAACTAAAAACAATAAAAACAAATATACAAATTTAAAAACACATCTTTTAAAAACAATTTAAAACACAATTTAAAACACATGCTAAAATGCCTGGGAGAAGAGGAAAGTCTTAACCTGGCACCGAAAAGATAGCAGTGTTGGCACCAGGTGCACCTTGTCAATGGAATCATTCCATAATTTGGGGGCCACCACTGAGAAGGCCCTCTCCCTTGTTGCCAGCCTACAAGCTTCCCTCAGAGAAGGCACCCGGAGGAGGGCCTTCCATGTTGAGCATAGTGTACGGGTGGGTTCATGTCGGGAGAGGCGTTCCATCAGGTATTGTGGTACCAAGCCATGTAAGGCTTTATAGGTTAAAACCAGCACCTTGAATCGAGTTCGGAAACATACAGGCAGCCAAAGCAAGTGGGCCAGAATCGGTTTTATATGTTCGGACCGTCTGGTCCCTGTTACCAATCTGGCCGCTGCATTTTGCACAAGCTGCAGCTTCCGAACAGTCTTCAAAGGCAGTCCCACGTAGAGCGCATTGCAGTAATCTAGCTTGGAGGTTACCAGAGCATGCACAACTGAAGCCAGGTTATCCCTGTCCAGATAGGGGCATAGCTGGGCCACCAACCGAAGTTGGTAGAAAGCACTCCGTGTCACCGAGGCTTCCTGAGCCTCAAGTGACAGAGATGGTTCTAGGAGAACCCCCAAGCTATGAACCTGCTCCTTCAGGGGGAGTGCAACCCCATCCAGGACAGGTTGGACATCCACTATCTGGTCAGAAGAACCACCCACTAGCAACATCTCAGTCTTGTCTGGATTGAGTCTCAGTTTATTAGCCCTCATCCAGTCTGTTGGGCCCCCGAAGAGCAACTCCAAGCTCCGAGAGGTTGCAGGGTGAAGAAGGGCAGCCGCCACGGGGGGCGGGATTCCCAAGCATCTTCAGTCCCGGCCCTCCTTCATGCCTCTGTTTAGCACCACCCTGGGGAACCCCTCCTCCTCTTGGGGGCTTGGTGCCCCACCCCCGGGCTTTCCTTACCTCCCATGGCGTGGCAGTCCTCACTATCTTCCCTCCCTCCATCCCTCACTGAAGAGGCAGGCTGCAGAGCCCAGTGGCTAGCTCACAGCAGCATCTCGCTGGTGGTCCTGGGCCACTTGACCTTGGTGCTGGGGGCCATCGTCCATGGCTTCCTCCTGCGCCTCATGGCCTGGCCTGCACACACCATCACCTCGGAGTACACCGTGGATAATGTTGTTGCGGTGGCTTCTGGGCTCTTGAGCATTGCTGCTGGCGTCCTGGTGATCCTGGTGTCCCGGAGCTTCTCCCACCGTTACCTGGGTGCACCAGTGCCTTTGTATGCAGCCACAGGGGCAAATTTGGAGCAACCCTGGATGGCAGCTAGGTTCCAGGAGTTTCCAAAACTGCTATTTATGCCACTCCTCCCCCTCCCCAATGCCTGCCCCTCCTGTCCCCCTTCCTCTACTGCCTAACCTTTCTGCTCTGAGCTTTGATAAGAGACGCTCAACAAATTTGCTGTTGCTCCCAGCAGGATCTGGTTGGGGTTTAGAGTATTTCTAGGCCAGGACATGCTATCAGCTAGTTTCCTCCTTTCCCTTCCTCCCTTTCTGCTCAGCCTTGGATCCTGGTTGTTATCTCCCTGACAAATGTCCTGATCTCAGAAGCCTGCTACATGGGGCTGGCACTTGCCATCGGCTCACTGTCGTCAACAGCGGCCATCATCTCTTTACCGGTTGCAACAGTTCTGCCCTTCCAGCTGATGCCTGCACTGTGATAACAAATGAGTGCCCTTTTGACACTACCCGCATCTATGACACAGCCCTGATCCTCTGGCTTCCTTCCTTGTTGATGGCAGTAGTGGAAACCGGTTTGTCTGCCTGGTGTTGCACAGCCTCCCTCTCTCTCTGTGGAATTGGCCCCTCTTCAGCCTCCTACAAAGTGGCCCTGCTTCAGGCAGCTGCTCCACAGGAGATGGCTGCAGTGGAAGGCTCTGAAGGGGAGCCTCACCACCAGCCTCTGGTTGAAATGTACGAGGAAGAGTGCTGCCTTTGAGGGTGGAGGGAAGAGAGGTACCCACTTTTACTGCTAGACTGTCCTTCATGTTCTTGAACGGACAGATGGGCTTGTGTTCAAGGTGCAAAGCTGGCCAGGCAGGAATCTCCCCCAAATTGTTTTTTTTTAAGTGTTTTTACATTTGTATATTTGTTTTTAATGTTTTTAATTGTTGTAAACCACCCAGAGAGCTTCGGCTATGAGGCGGTATACAAATGTAATAAATAAATAAATAAGTAAGTAAGTAAGTAAGTAAGTAAATAAATAAATAAATAAATAAATAAATAAATAAAATTGTCACAGCCAGGCACTGGTTCAGCACATTGACAGCCTCACCTGAAGAAGATGAAAAGGAGAAATAGAGCTGCGTGTCATCAGCATACTGATGGCAACGCACTCCAAAGCTCCGGATGACCGCACCCAGCAGTTTCATGTAGATGTTGAACAGCATGGGGGACAGAACTGACCCCTGTGGAACCCCATACTGGAGAGTAAAGAGTGCCGAGCAATGTTTTCCAAGCACCACCTTCTGGAGCCAACCCGCCAAGTAGGGGCGGAACCACCGCCATGCAGTCCCTCCCACTCCCAACTCAGCTAGTCTCCCCAGAAGGATACCATGGTCGATGGTATCGAAAGCCGCTGAGAGATCAAGGAGAATCAACAGAGTCACACTCCCCCTGTCTCTCTCCCGACAGAGGTCATCATACAGGGCGACCAAGGCTGTTTTCAAGGGCAGCCACACATAAAGCATGTTACAGTAGTCTAGTCAAGATGTAACTAATGCATGTAGGAATATGATCATATCAGCAACAGGCACAGGTGGCTCATCAATCAAAGCTGGGCAATAGCACTTCTGGCCAAAGTAGACACCTAGGGCTCTAATAACAAGGTGGGTTCAATAACAAGGTATTTCCAATCTGTGAACCTGATCTTTAAGGGGAATGTGATTCCATCTAGAACAGGCTAGCATCCTATCTCTGGACAGGTAGGCTGAATAGCACCTCTGTCTTCTCTGGATTTAAGTTTTATTTATCCCCATCATTGACTCAAAACACAGATTTATAACCTCCTTGCCAGAATATGATGGCAAAAAGGTACATTGCTGAGTATCCCTAACCCTTGGCGAAATCTCCCAGTGGTTTCATTCTAAAAAAGCATTGAACCCTCTGGAACCTCATAAGCAAAAGGTTGAACACATATTCTCAACTCCACCTTCTGAGACCTACACACAAGAAAGAACTGAAGTCATTACAAAATGTTCCCCGGCTAGGCGTATCCCAGTAATGCAACCCATGATTGATAGTATTGAAAGTTCTTTTCATAACCATGAATCCATGATTACATCAACAGGTCATCATTTTAAAATCTCCAGGTATTGCCAGTGAGATAGGGAGATCAAACAAATATGTTTCATCAATCTGAATCTCCACTTAGTCTGATAATTAAAACAAATCAGCATGAAATGGTCCTATTCAAGTGTTTCCCCACATTTTATGGACAAACTGCTAATCTCATTGCAGGACATAAATAAAGTATTGGATTAGTTTTACCTTGAATAGTTTTGGTTGCTTCACACCATTCTTCATTTCTATGCCTATAATTTGTATTGTGGCATGTTTATCTTATTCAATGGTTGTAACTTGTTTCATATTCATTCATTCATTAGATTTATTACGGTCAATTGACCAGCCAGAGAAATTCAGTACAAAAAATACACTAAAACACTAAAACATATTCAAAAACAGTATAAAATAGTACAGGTAAGTTAATTATTTCATGATGCAATGGATCGATTAGGTCAAAGGTTCCTTGCTCATCAGTTCTCTACATGTATCAATGGCTGCTGCGAAAAAATTCGCGACTTTGTGGGTTATGGGGGAATTAATATCCACTAATAGATATTGTGCAAAAAAAAATTAATCTCTGCCTGGAAATTTCTGGAAGAGAGGAGTAATAAAATGGCTGCGAAGGCTGGTATAAAACCTGCACTCCAGTAATACGTGTTCTGCTGTCTCAGTGGCACCACTGTCGCAAGGACAGTAACGTTCGGTCCGAGGGATTCTATTGAACCTTCCCTCTAGTAGAGCTGAGGGCAAAACGTCAAATTTGGCCATCGTAAAGGCCTTCCTTAACCTAGGAATAGTTAGGTGATAAAGAAATTGAGCAGAAGTGAATGGTTTTAGGGATGGCGAGCTTGTGAACCTAGGGCCGAGACAGGATAGTACATTTTGGAAATCCACATCCAGAATCCTCTGGGTGATGGCTAACAGCACTTTCGAGCGCCCCAATGATATAACATAAGGGATAGAAAAGCCAAGAGAAGTAAACTGCAAGGAAAGGGATTTTTTCCATTTGGATTGAAAGTTGTCAATTAATATAAGGGGGGAAAGACCAACTGGCTCAAAAATCAATTTCATCCAGTAGCGAAATTTAAGAATCCAGATCCGTGATTCTATGGAGGGCATACCAGTTATATATCTCAGTTTGGCATTTGAAACGCAAGGGGGGACAGCTAAAATACTTCTAAGAAATTTAGTTTGAATAATCTCAAAAGGTAAGTGTGAATTGTAGTTACTCACTTGGGCACCGTACAATAATTTTGAGATTACCTTGGCCGTGAAAACCCTAATCTCAGACGGTACATAGTGGCCACCTTTTGAGCAAAAAAAGGATAGAAGGGCTTTTGATGATCTTAAAGCGATCGCTCTGGCACTCTCCACCTGCGAGCGCCAGAGACCTGACTTATGGAATAGTATTCCCAAGTATCTGTAGGATGGAACTTGGTCGATGGGGGTGCCATTAACTTACCAATGATACTTCCTTCTCTTTCTAGAAAACACTATAACCTTAGATTTGCTGTGGTTAATCACTAACTGGTCTTCTATACAGTTGCAAGCAAGGGGTCTTAACAGACGTTTCAATCCAACAGGCGATAGCGATAGCAAGACCACGTCATCGGCGTATAATAATACTGATATAGGTTTATTAGCTAAGGTGGGAGGGTGAGCAGGGCATTGTCTCAGCTTCTGAGTCAAGGAGTTGATGTATAGGTTAAATAGGGATGGGGCCAATATACAACCCTGTTTGACTCCCTTATACGTGGGGATGGATTTAGTAAGGATCCCCTCGCGGTTGCATCTAATTTGAACATAACTTGTTTCATAAATATTTGTGAAAATATTTATTATGAAATTAAAAACAGAACTTTGCAGCAGGACTCAGGTCATATTTAGAAGAACTAAATTTATTTATTGGGTATCAGTTTTGTTTAAAATTTTGGAATCCTGTTCATAGGGAAGCAAGGGAAAAGCAATTACTAATTTATATAAAAAGCACTTTAAGCAGCACACTTAGTTAGGCATAAGCCCTGTTGAAAATGTGGTTTACTTCTTAGTAGATATGTATAGGATTGTATTCTGTTTTTGTGTGTGTGGATGAACTAAATATTTGATGGACGGTCTGAGTCTGAGAACCTGGGTCTCCACAATAGAGTAGAAAAAATCTGGGTACAGAGGATACAATTTAGATGGGATCTGTTTGTGGCTATGTATTTATTTATTCTTTGTACCTATAGCCTAACCTTCACTGGATAGTCCCAGGCCAAGTTACAAAAATATAACAGTTAAAAGAAGGGCATATTATCATTAAGATCATAAAGTAAAACCACAAAACCAATAACAAAGTTAACAAACAGAAGAACAGAAGGGTAATGCAGGAAGTGGGAATACATTCATTTAACCAAAAATCTGCGCAGAGATGTGTCTTCTTCACCAATTGCTGAAAAGCATAAAATGACTATCTTTTCTTTGCAAACTCCTCCCCCAGCCAGACAAATCTTCAGGAGAGAAACAACAGTAGAGAAAAAACACCCCTTCTCCCCTCCAAATCACACTCTCCATCTGGGTTAACAGACCTGCATCTGCCATCAAACATCTAGTTTGGCCTCAGTGGCAATGGAAATTTAACTAGTTATCAAAGCATGCAAAGCTAAAACAAACTTTATGACTGGAGATATTATAATTACCTTCAGTCTTAATTCAGCCAAAATCTATGGAAATCGTTCTACAGAGGAACACTTTATCAATATTCTACACAACGTTGAGGGGGACCTTCCAGAGTCTAGGGTTGCCAGGTTCAGTGTCTGAGGCTAATCCTGTAGGGTTGCCAGGCCCAGCCCCCAAGAGGTCTTCTGTATCTTTAAAAGTTGTGCAGGGGGTAGGGAGAATTCCACCTTGTGGTTTTTCCCATTATAGTGTTGCAAGAACACCTGCACTTGGCTGGCTTTCTCTTCTCCTAAAGATACAGGATCAGTCTCAGGCCCTGAGCCTGGCAACCCTATTCCAGACCCCAGTAGACCACAAATGAGGTCTCAGGTTGAAAATGACAAGATCTCCTTAATAACTTTACCCCCTCTCTCTTTCACATTCAGTGCAGCCCTTTGATTTACAATTTTTATAAGGAGACAAATTCTAGAATTTTAAAATTGTAATTATTTAAACCTTGTTCTTCTGATTGCCAACATGTGTTAATGACCAATTTGTTTCCACTATCTTTTGAAATAATTCTAACAATTTTGCTACCCCTTCCAATTTATCTATGAAAAGAAACAATATATTCCCCAAGAGGTAATCTCTGAAATGTACTGCGATTTTGTATATTATACTGGATGTTGGATTTGTATACGTATATTGGATTTGTCTTGTTTGCAGCAACATCATGGTTGTGGCAAGTGGTCATCTCGTGAGCTCTCTCTACGTTCTTCTGTGTTTACTTTATTTACTTTTATAATGAGCTATAAAATCTAACATCTTACATTATGGCTTTAATCCAATACACACTTACCTGGGAGTAAGTCCCATTGAACCAAGTGGAGCTTACTTCTGAGTAGACATGTATTGGATTGCAGCCTTAATGTATTTTACCTACAAACTCATGAGAAGAATGAAAAAGAAGTCCCACTGAAGTAAATCTGATCATTTCTATTGACAACTCAGTATCTGTTGACACTTTTGGTGTTAATAAAGTTTGTAAACAAATATTCTAAACTGTGTATTAGTGTGTTCTACTAATAATAATGTACCATTGACGTTACAGAATTTCCAGTGAGCAGCTTTTGTAAGGTTGTTGGAGCACTAGCCTACTCCAGGGTCAGGCATCTGCGTTTGGATGCAAATAATCTCACAAGAGCAGATCTTCCTCAAGAAATGTACAACTGTCTCCGAATGGCTGCTGATATCTCCTTGGAGTGATTGGTGCCTCATTTAATTTAGATGCCATCTCTGTTTTCATGATTTACAACACTTTAAAGCTAGAATGTCACACTGCATAATATCTATTGTGTTTGTTAATAAGTAGCATGATTCTGGCCACCTCTAAAAATAATGCTTCTATTCTAGCAAGTCTGTGATTCTAGAGTTTTGTAAAGCTAGGAAGTCCCCATAGATTGTGGACAAAAATGTTTTCATGTTTATTTCTTAGACTGTTCTTGGTAAGACAATAAAATACAGCCTGAGTTTGAAAAGTTTTTTTAAAAGCACTGGTGTACACTTATAATAACACACACCACTCCTGGTGTGCAGTCCTATTCAGGTGTACAGTCCTACTCAGGTTTGCAGAAGTCAGGCATATTCTAATCTAGATGGAGTATTTAGTACTTTAGGGCTGGACCAATATATGTACATTATTTTCCCCTATTCAAATCAAAGTTCCCCCTTTTATACCTTTGATTTATTGTTGCAGTTATATTACACAGAAACAGAATAATCCATTATAGCTATATAAATTGATAACATTTATATGAAAATATATTTTAATACCCCTGTTAAGTATGATTTATGTAAAAGATTGAGAAAACAGCAACATTTTCAAGGTTTTTATTCTGTTAATGCATTTTATGTTAATTCACTAAAACGTTATGGAGTGGTTTGTTTAAAGCTTTAAAACAAAATTGTTACTTTATATTGAAACATGTACACCATTATTGTTATTCAGTTATTTGCATGCTATATTTAACATGACTGTAGAAAATAAAACAAAGCAAATAAAAAATATTGAGTGCAAATTATTGTCAAAGTTTACATTTTTAGAAAACAGTAAGTGCAGATGAAAACAAACAAAAAAGCACTATTTTATATTTTGCTGAATTATTGTAAGATTACAACTCCATTAAATAAATTGTTTTCTGTATTTCATAGTTTTAACCGTTCTTTTTTAAAAACAAAACATACCTTAATTAACACTACCATGTGCCTTGCATCAAATTCCAGTGAAGGGAAGCATGAATTACACTCATAATTACCTTCTTAGAAGTCTCATGAAATCAATGGGGCGTATATATATGCAAATGTGTGTAGGATTGCAGCTAATACATTCAGATGCAGCTACCCAAGTTCTATATGGAGTATTCAAGATTTAGGATAGCCATACTGTATGGCAGAAACCTATTTTATTGCAGTGCTAGAAGCAAGTGCAGCAAAAAAGGAGAAGCCTATGGTACTAGATGCAGAAATTCTGAAGCAATTCAAAGGACAAACTCATTTTAAAATATAAGTTCTTATTGGACCAAAGACCTAAGGAGATGGTGGATGCAACAGGAAGGTCTCAGATGTAAAGAAGGTCCCAGCATCTCCAGGTAGGGCTGGGAAATACTATTGGTGTACTTCTACCTAGCCACCCAATCACTTCCCTGACTGAAGTGGTGGAAGTGATCTCAAGTGTGATGTTGGAGAACCACAGTACTGATGTTCTGAAGTATTTCAGTGTTCATGCAGAGGCTGACTCTGCTGGGCCAGCTCAGGATTTCATGGCCTCCATGGCAACTATGGGGCTGTCTCAATACATCACTGGCCTGACACACAAAGTGAGGCATGCCCTTCATTTAGTCTTTGCTACAAAGTGTGAAAACGATGGAATGAAGATGGTAAAGATTGTTATAACTCTGTTGTCACAGTCTGACCATTTTCTGATGAGGTTTGGTTTGCACCAAAAATCTCCCTCTGCAAGGGGGGAGGACTGTTAGGATAGTCCATCCCTAGAGTCTTATGGAATCTGATGGATTATTGAAGGTTCTAGAGAAGCTTCCAGTAGCTGGAGCTAGTGATCCTGTTGAGGCCTGAGTCTCACTGTGGAATGGTGAGGTGAGGCAAGCTGTCAACCAAATTGCTCCAAGCACCCTCTCTGGCACTGTGAAGCCCGAGTAGCACCATGGTTTGTGGAGCTTCAATGAGGCAAGCTGGATGATGGCTACAGCTGGCTTGGTGTTGAGACCTACTGTAAGGGTAACCAAACATGCATTAGAGCACAGTAAAGGCTTACTTTACTTTCTTGCAACCATGATGTCCTCAAGAAGCTATCTTGCAAAACCTTTCTGAATGGTACATGGTTGAGTTACATCTGTCCTGGCAAATAGTAAACTGGAACCCTTGGAGGCCTACCGTGACAATTTTGCTGGGCACTTTGAGAGTAAAATTGCTCAACTCCATAGCGATCTGAACACGAAGATTAGAACAGATTCTGGTGAAGTGATGGTCCACATGTTCTCTTGACCCTTGCCCATACTGACTTCTTTGAGCTAAGGTGGGTTGGCTGGTTGGGTCCAGGGAATGGTAAATGCATTGTTACATGATGTGATGGTGTCAACGACTCTTAAAGAAGCCTCCCATGGACTCAAAAGTTTATGAACTACTGCCCACTCACAAATACCCCTTTTGGGAGCCAAGGTGCTCAAGAGAAGTGGAGGTGATTCAACTACAGTCAGTCTTAAAATAGATTATCTGGACCCATTGCAGTATGTTCTAAGTCCAGTTTTCAGGTGGAATTGGCCTTGGTTGCCCGGATGGAGTGGGAGAGGGAAAGAGAGAGTGTCATCCTTTTACTGTTGCTTGATTTCTCTGTGGTAGCCTTCTGGATTGGTTCAGTAATATGGGAGTCAGGAGCACTGTATTGCAGTGGTTCCAGTCCTATCTATGAGGTCAATTACAGAGAATAGCACTCGGTGATTGTGCCTTTGTCCCCTAGCTATTATACTGTGGGGTGCAACAGGACACTACTCAATCCCCAACATTATTTAATGTCTATAGGAAGTAGCTGGGAGCAATCATTAGGAGTTTTGGGACTCTCATCTCTATTTCACTATTCAGTGAGTCAGGAGTGGTCTTGCACTACCTGGATCAGTGCCTGGATGCAGTGTGGACTGGATAAAGGCCAATAACCTGCAGCTATTAAGACAGAAGAACTGTGCATGGGCAGTTCAACAGTCTGGGAATTGGAAAATGTACCTGCTTATGAAAGAGCAGGTCCATAATTTGGGAGTACTCTTGGATTAATCCATCACTGGATGCCCAAGTGACCTCCATGGCAATGAGTGCCTACTGCCAGCTTTGACTGGTACATAACAACAGCCATTCCTGGACAGAGAGAGCCTAGGTACTGTGATTTATGTGTTTACTGGATTACAACTGGATTATTGTAATGTGCTCTATGTGGAGCTACCCTTGAGGGTAGTTCAGAAGCTGCAACTAATGCACAATGTGGTGGCTAGGCTTCCTGTCACACACATATAACACTGGTGGCTGAGGGATCTGCAGATTAGCTACCAAGCCAAATTTAGGGTGTTTCATTTGACCTATAAAGTTCTAAACATATTTGAGATAGCCTTTTCCTGTGTAGTCTACCCAGGCCCCCCATTTACTGTTCTGTTTTAATAACTCTGAAGGAATACCATCTGGATCTGGAGCTTTCCCAGGTTTTAACTGATTGGATTAGTTATTTGACCTCATTTGTAATAACCAGGACTTCAAAGTGCAGCATCACCTGATGTCATTATGACATTTTTGAAGATAAGGACATTAGCCCTCCTCCAGTCATGTAGGACTTCACCCATCCTTCATGATTTTGCAAAGATAGTTTAGTTTAGTTTAATTTCATTTATAAACCGCCCATAACCAACGGCTCGCTGGGCGGTGTACAACATAAGATAATACAATAAATCAACAAAAATCACGAAATATAAAAATACAGATACATAATAACAATAATGTAATATTAAGATCACTAAACCATTAAAACATTAAAATACTTTAACATGAATTAAAATGCCTGGGAGAATAGAAAGGTTTTAGCCTGGCGCCGAAAGGATAACAACGTAGGCGCCAGGCGTACCTCCTCGGGGAGACTATTCCACAATTCGGGGGCCACCACCGAAAAGGCCCTGGATCTTGTCACTACCCTCCGAGCTTCTCAATGAGTCGATACTCGGAGGAGGGCCTTAGATGTCGAACGAAGTGCACGGGTAGTTTCGTAGCGGGAGAGGCGTTCCATCAGGTATTGTGGACCCGCACCATGTAAGGCTTTATAGGTCAATACCAGCACCTTGAATCTAGCCCGGAAACAATTCGGCAACCAGTGCAAATGGGCCAGAACAGGTGTAATATGTGAGGACCGATTGGTCCTCGTCAACAGTCTGGCTGCTGCGTTTTGCACTAGCTGCAGCTTCCGAACCGTCTTCAAGGGCAGCCCCATGTAGAGTGCATTACAGTAGTCCAATCCAGAGGTCACCAGAGCATAAACAACTGAGGCAAGGTCGTCACTGCCCAGATAGGGGCGTAGTTGGGCTACCAACCGAAGGTGGTAGAACGCATTCCGAGCCACCGAGGCTACCTGAGCCTCCAGTGACAAGGAAGGATCGAAAAGAACCCCCAGACTACGAACCTGTTCCTTCAGGGGGAGTGTAACCCCATCCAGAATGGTATGAACATCCACCATCTGTGCAGAAAAGGCATTCACCAACAGCGTCTCGGTCTTGTCTGGATTGAGTTTCAGTTTATTAGCTCCCATCCAGTCCATTATCGCGGCCAGGTAACGGTTCAGCACATCAACAGCCTCACCTAAAGAAGATGAGAAGGAGAAATAGAGCTGTGTGTCATCAGCGTACTGATGGCAACGCACTCCAAAATTCCGGATGACCGCACCCAGAGGCTTCATGTAGATGTTGAAAAGCATGGGGGACAGAACTGATCCCTGAGGGACTCCACAATGGAGAGTCCAGGGTATCGAGCAATGCTCCCCAAGCACTACCTTCTGGAGACGATCTGCCAAGTAAGAGCGGAGCCACTGCCAAGCAGTACCCCCAACTCCCAACTCCATGAGTCTCTCCAGAAGGATACCATGGTCGATGGTATCAAAAGCAGCTGAGAGATCAAGGAGAATCAACAGAGTTACACTGCCCCTGTCCCTCTCCCGACAGAGGTCATCATACAGGGCGACCAAGGCTGTTTCTGTGCCAAAACCGGGCCTAAATAGATAGTAGACAGTGGTTCCCAGAGTTCTTCAGCCAGTTCATTCAATAGTCTAGGATGCAGTTCATCAGGCCCGGGAGATTTGAACTTGTTCAAAGTGATATTAGGTATTCCTTGACCACTTGTCTATCAGTCTCAAGGTACAATCCTACCCCTTCAACTTCACATTTCTCAGGAGGGTCATGGACTCCCTTTTGGGAGAAGATAGCCAAAGTAAGAATTGAGCACTTCTACCTTTTCTTTGTCATCTCTTACCATTTTGCCAACCTCATTGAGTAGCTGTACCACCATTTCTTTTCTCTGTCTGTTACTATGGTTGTACCCGAAGAAAGCTTTTTTGTTGCTTTCGGCATCTCTTGCTAACCTTAGCTCATTCTCAGCTTGGGACAGAATGAGAAATTTGTTAGTTGAAAATGGAAACAAAAGTTTCCAATATCTTTCTTGTAGGCACACTGGAAGATGGGGGAGCGCACAACCTAAGTCTCGCTGCTTCTTGTGCACATAGCAATAAACTATGGTCCACATTATGTGCAAATACAGCTAATAAGTGAATGAATTGTATCTGGGAAGTGAAACTGTTGGGGGGGGTTCTTGCATTTTCAATACGCTGTTTCTTGCATTTTCAGTTCAAATCCTGAAGCACACACTGCAAAAGGTAACATGGACATCAGTCTTCAAGACTATTTCCAATTAAGTTTTGTTTTTCAGTTTGGAAAACTAGCTGCAATAAAATAAGACAACAATTAAGAGAGGTTTCCAAGTTGTAATCTGAGGTTACAGCTAGAGCTGAGCTTGGAAACATGGAAGATGTCTGCTGTAGCAAACAATGCATCCACTTTCCTACACTAATGGATTCAGCCACAAGAATGAGAAATATGCTTTATTTGAAACTTATAGTGTGGGTTCTTGGGAATAACCTAGATATACCAGATGCTGCGCTCCATGCTAAACTGTCACACTCTCTTACTCTTATTTTAAAAAGCTACTGTTACAAATGTTTCTTGTTTCACACACTACAAGGCATTTCAAAAATAGAAGTGTAAAACAAATGCTAGCATTTGTTTCTGTTTGGTTTCACAAACCCAGGGTTTGTGGATCTAAACTGTCTGTTTCGTTAATCTGGGATTTCTGAGTGGATCTAGTTGCTGCTAACTCTCAAATGATACGTTTAAATTATAAATCTTGTGTGCCTAAGACCCAAAATATTTCCCTAAAGCTCGCTCTACTTAAGTATTCATATTTTAGAGCCAGAAAACAAATTGCAACCTTTCCATCAGAATCAAGAGGTTAGAAGATGAAATATAGATATGCAGTCTACATCTGGAAGAAACTGCATTTATCTGGATAATGTTATCAATTGCTTTGACTTAAAGACTGGCCAAGCCACATCATCAGAAATTGCTGCCTTTTTGACATTTAGACTTATAAGAGAGTTTGTGTATCACTACATAAAATACCAGCCTGTTGAGTGAATTTTGTAGCCAATAAATACCAAACTAAATGAGAGATTATTTTTATTGAGTTTTTAAAAAAGGCATTCAAGTTCCTTACACTTAACCATTTATCACTTACACTTACACACTCACAAATCATATACTTAACATTAGATCCAGGCTTACAGAGCAATCCAAAGCCCAATCTGCCATGTCAGAGGGATTTTGGACGAAGTAGAGGCATCCCTCCACCTAGCCCTACCTAGTATCATCAGCCCCGGGTGGGGGAGGGTGCTTCTGCCATTGGCAGGGAAGTCTCACCGCTGAGAAGCAACCTTACGTGCTTGCTCAAATGTGAACAAATGGGAGCTACCACTGCTAGCATCCCCGTAAATGATAGCCAATAGAAAAACCCCAGATGGGGCATTTGGTGGCACGGGGTTGGGCTGGCATCCCCACTGGCGGTAGCCCATAGAAACACCCCAGATGGGGCATTGGGCAGGACAGGGTGGGGCTGACACAGGATCAGTTGGATCCTGTGCCAACTGCTACTATTGACTGATAGCAATGGGCCCAATCCAGGCCTCTTCACTGTATCAGCCTGGGAGCGGCACAGAAAGGGGGCACTTTTTCAACCCTACCCTTCTGCCCTGGCTGGCATGAATGCCAGGACTGTGGATGCAATGCTGGCAGCACTGCTCCGTGAAGACCCACTGCTACTGGGGTTAGGATTGTGCCCTCAGTCATGCTTTGAGTAGACACATTGAAATCAATGGGACGATTACCTCAGTTGGAGGATCCCAATACCTCAAGGACTGCCTCTCTCCATATGAACCAACCCAGACCCTGCATTCGGCATATGAGGCCCTTCTTTATGTGCCCCCTCCAAGGGGTGTGGGGTGTGTGGCTACATGAGAGCGGGCCTTCTCAGTGGTGCCCCCCCACTTATAGAATGCTCTCCTCAGGAAGGCACACCTGGCACCATCATTCATCTATTTTTAGGCAGCAGACAAAATCATTTCTCTTCTCCCAGGCATTTGGCTCCTAATTTTGGAGGATTTTTTGGAGGGCTCTTGATGCTGTAGCCTGTTTTAGGGAGTGGGTTGTTCCACCATTGTTACATTTATGTGTTTTCAGCCTTTTGTTTTGTTTAAGTTTTTATTCTGTTTGTTTAACTTTTTATTGATTGTCAGCTGCTTTGGGTTCACATTTGTGAAGAAAAGTGACTAACAAATTAACTAAAAGTAAGTCCCATTGATTTCAATGACATGAAAAAATCTGGATCCAACTCTAGGCTACAATCCCCAACATGCTTACTTGGGAGTATGTGCCACTGAACAGAATAGTACTTACTTCTGAGTAAATATGGACAGGCTTACACTGTTAAAACAATAATAGAATCAGTATCAATATCAAACAGACCTGTAAGTAAAAACACAGCAGTAGCAAACCTGGCACCAAAAAAGCAATAAGAGTAGGTGCATTTTGAGCCTCTTTGGGGAAAGTGTTTCAAAGCCAGAGTGTCACAGTAAAAAAAAAGATCTCTTTTCAGTCACAATCCACATAATTTCCAAAGATGAAGATACTTGGAGAAAAATGTCACAGATTACCTCAATGTACAAGCAAGTACAGGCACATTTGCCTGGTGAAAGACAGGCCTTAAGCATTTGTGTTTGAAGTATTTGTGTTCATAATGATGATTTATACAGCTATATATTCTACTATTTGACTGGATTGTCAATTGGCATAGGAATTTTTGCTAAATGAATAGAAATTACTTGGGCACATTTGGTTATCTACTTTATAATTTAATCAGGATCAACCTATTGTGAACAACATAAACAGGTCCTTCTGCAAATTGTGAAATATATTTATGACAAGATTTATATACCAGGCTGGTTAAATTGCACAGCCAAGAGAAACATAATTCTTATGAATGGGCAAAGAATCACAAAACCTTTATGGAATCACTATGGTAAAGAAACAGAGCAGTGAAAGAGAGAAAAATATTGGACCACTAAGGATTTCCATAATAAATCTTGCTAAACAGAGCTGGAAATTTGTTTATATCAGCCAAGCTAACATTTCCTTTTGTGCACAATAATGAACTATTATAGTAAAGATAAACGTGTCCCCGCACTTATAGTGCGAGTCGTTTCCGACTCTTAGGGTGACTTCTTGCGACGTTTACTAGGCAGACCGTATATATGGGGTGGGATTGCCAGTTCCTTCCCCGGCCTTTCTTTCTTTACCCCCCAGCATATGCCGGGTACTCATTTTACCTACCATGGATGGATGGAAGGCTGAGTGGACCTCGACCCCTTTTACCGGAGATTCGACTTCCTCCTTCCATTGGAATCGAACTCCGGCCGTGAGCAGAGCTTCAGCTGCGTTACTGCCACTTACCTCTCTGCGCCACGGAGGGTGCAAACTATTATAGTATATTGTTATAATTATATTGGGTAAATCATACACAGTTTGATTGAAAGATTCACTTCTTTGATTATTGAGTTGTATAGGCAACACTCCTACAACATCAGAATTACCAGACCTCAGTGAGGCTAAGAAATGGGTCTCATGAGCAAGTTAAGGAATACAGATGGAATAACAGCAGGACAGCTGTGTGACTAATTCTGGGGGCATTGAAGCTTTTATTTTTTCTAAAGAGACACCAGCAGCAGCACTACCCAGATGAATGAATCTGTCAATTTTGATTTCTCTCAGTTTCTCATTTTTCCAGTCTTCAGTTCCCCACATTTCCACATTAGTTTGTGATTTTTAAAAACAAAACAAAGTCCTCATGAACATTTTTCAACATTTTAGTGTGAATTTCTCTTAATATACACATTTTAATGCAATTTTGCCTAATATACACATCTTGTCAAGGCAATGTTCTGTACTATAATTTTTGTATATAATTTTACACTAATTTATGCATTTTTATGTACACTTTACCCTAGTATTTTTGTACACATTACTTGGCTGGCAAACTGCATTTAAAATTTTGGAAAACTGTGAATTTGAAGGGATGGCTGTGTTTTGATCTGCACCTTGTTTCAGAAAGTGTGAATTAGGTAAGTTTGCCTTTAAATGCAAACTGAATTGAATTTATTTTGCATTCCTACCCACAACTACTTTTGAAATCCCTCTTCCCCAAAAGATTTGCCTCCTTTCTACTGGTCTACAGATAATTGACTACAACTGCCAGCCATCTTCTTTCCTTCAGAGCTACAACTGATCCTCCCATGTTACTTCATATTTATGCACCAGTGACCAGCTTTTTTCCTGGCAGGTTTTTGTGTTTTTTACAACTACACAGCAGACAGAGATTCAGCAACTCAGCCTTTCACCACAACTACTACCAGATGGTGATGCTGTGATGGAAAACTCTTGTTTCGCTGAGTTTTACAGTTGTTAGTTGGAAAAAGCCACATGCATCTCCTTAGTATGCAGAAGGTCTTACGTTCAATCCCCATCATCTCAAGCCTAAGCTTCCCAACCCTTGCTATGTAAGCTAGCCAATAGGTATCAGAAAATCCACATAATCCATGCATTTGACCCCTAGGCCTAAAGTTCCTCACCCCTCCTCTAGATACATCTTCAAGGGAACAATTTTCACTAAGGCTGTGAGCACACTAGTTGCCTACAGCAAAGCATTTCTGTTGGCCACACCTAGAGGGACAATGGATTGATCTGCTGATCAGTTGCAAAGTCTGTGTGAAGCAGATTTTTTTTAAAAAAAACCTCAAGCTGATCCTGACAGATTTAACAGTAAAAAAGGGTGGGGTTTGACTAGCATAGTGTGCCCCCATTTTCAGAAAAGAGAGGTGGAGGTGCAGGGCCTGTTCATATGGCAATTTAACCTGAGATGGGTTCTACTTGCATGCCTGTTTAATTCACAGTGATTACATGACATAGGAGGCGAAGGGAAAGTGACCCGGTGATTTCAACCTTTAATCCGCAGCAAATAAAGTTTAATCTGAAAAGGGAAGGAAAAACCATCTGTACTTTGTATCTCTAGGGGTTGGTAGACACCTAGCTCTGATGCTTTTGTGAGTCCACGCCCACTTCCTCCTTCTCCCTTTGTTATGTCATTTCCTGCTGGCTCGCGTTCTGCAAGCCTGCTGGAAATGGGGACGGTGTAAAAGCCAGAATGGAATGGAACAGGCCGGAACAGGCCCTTCATAAAAGAAATTGATGCCAAAAACACTGGGATGTGTTAGAGACACTCGAGAACAACATTTAGGAACAAAAACCATTCCGATAGGATTTTTATTAACCCTTTAACAACCAAAATGCCCTCCGGAATGGAATGAAACAGCCCGGAACGGCATCTTCCCAGTGAGCCAGACCTCCGAAATTCACCAGTCCCACATGACTACACAGGATGCATGCAATAAGATACAAAACTTCCACAAAAACCACGTTCCGATACCCGTTCCGGGCTATAATACACTTTTACATAAAAAAGCCCAGAACGGCGACTTCCCAATGAGCCAGACCCACCAAATTCACCAGTCCAACATGACTCAATGGGATTCATGCAAAAAGTCACAAAACTTCCACATAAGCCACGTTCCATGCAATAATACATCTTTCTGAACAGAGCCCAGAACAACATCTGAACCAGCCAAGTCAATCAAATGCACCAGTCATGCATAACCGTATGAGTCAATGCTCTGGGCCACAAGCTTTCACAGCAACCACATTACAAGGCCCATTTTCATTGGGAAAATGGCCCAGAATGGCAACTTTCTAGCTAGGCAGGTCAACTAAATTCACAGAAGACTTTGAGTTAGCCAAAGCAACAAAATACTTCTGTTACAATATGGCACAAAATGTCTGCAAAAACCATGCTCCAGTATCTATTTCACGCAAGAAACTGTATTTTTGAAAAATGGACTGGAATGCCCACTTCCCAAGATGGAAAAACCAATGGAATTCACACATTGGACTAGTCCACTATGGAAACTAGTCCTGAAAATTGACATCCCATATTGGATCTGAATAATAATAACGATGATGATGATGTATTTACCACTCACTATCAAAATGTAGATAAAACAGAACATAGTATAAAAGTACCATAAAAACACTAGATTGAAATAAAAACATTACAATAAAATTATCTTTAAAACATTAAAAAACAGCTTTAAAAACATTTTTAAAAATTCCAACACAGATTTAGTCTTTTAAATTTAATTTTATGGATTGCTTTGTTTTGTGATATTCTTGATATACACTGGTACAGTGGTGTGGCATTTTCGGCAAAGGAGGTGGTACAGTTATTATTATTATTATTATTATTATTATTATTATTATTATTCCCCAATGTAAATAGCAGGTGCAGGGACTGAAGCCCCCATGTCAGGACCCCACTAGGGAACAGCTGCCCTGCACCTTCAATTTAGCGTTGCAAAGCTCATTGTGCAATTGTTTATTGCATGATTCGTATCTCATCTAATTTGGCCCTCAGACTGGCAGTGGCTGTCCAAGGTCCTGTTCTCCAGCCTTCTTGCCTGAGAGCCTTTTAACTGGAAAGTTCTTCTGTCTCCACCTCATACGCTCTGCCCAATGAGTGGGAGTACCTCCCACAGGTTCCAGACTTTAATAACCTTGATTTTGAAAGTAGTTATGTCAGAAACTCATTTCACAGAAAGCAAACTGGTGAGGTTTGGCCCAGAACTTGAATACAAGGCAGAGGTGGAGTCTGAGCCCAAGCACACAAGAGCACTTCTTGGGACCCGGTTTTTTCCTGTGATAGCACATCTATTTCACAGAAGGCAAACTCAATTTCTCTCCCCCTTCTGCCAGCCGACTTGCCCCTCCAATCTCTCTCTCTCTCTCTCTCTCTCTCTCTCCCCAATTCACCAGCCATTCGCAACCTGGTAGCAGCACCAATAGTGCTGCTAAGTGGACCTACAAACAGCAAGAAAGGGTATTGCTGATCACCCCAGAGGTTCCTGGGTCATCCTGTGTTATCTCTAATTTCCCAACAAAAGGAGAGGCAGCAACATGTGTGGTTAGTGAATTTGGTAGATCTGGCTCATTGGGAAGTTGCCGTTCCGGGCTGTTTTATGTAAAAGCGTATTATAGCCCGGAATGGGTATCGGAACGTGGTTTGTGTGGAGGTTTTGTGGCTTACTGCATGAATCCCATGTAGTCATGTGGGACTGGTGAATTTTGGAGGTCTGGCTCGCTGGGAAGTTGTCATTCTGGGCTGTTTCATTCCATTCCAGAGGGCATTTTGGTTGTTAAAGGGTTAATAAAATCCTATCGGAATGGTTTTTGTTCCTAGATGTTGTTCTCAAGTGTCTCTAACACATCCCAGTGTTTTTGGCATCAATTTCTTTTATGAAGGGCCCGTTCTGGCCTGTTCTGTTCCATTCTGGCTTTTACACCGTCCCCTGGAAATGGTGCTTTTTTTTCTTTCCCCCCTAAGTTGTACAAAAAAGCATAACATTGTTCAAACAAATATTTGTATTTCTGCTGGATTCTGAAAATATAAATAATCAAACTTGAGGTTTTTTTCTTTTCTTATGAAACTTCCTCTGGAACAAACTGAGCATGCTCAGTTGCCAAGGTAACCAGAAGAAGTGATAGTTTGACTTTAAGAGGGCATGGTCATTAGGAAGCTGCGTGATTGACTCTTTCCCTTCAGTATGAATGGAAAACAGTGATTTGAAGGTAGGAAGTGTGATCTTTAAACTCCCTTCGCGGTTGGAAAAAGCTTCGTCTTTAAAACGGAGTTCAACTCCAGTGTGAATGAGCCCACACAGGAACCGCAGAACACTAAGTGTGTCTCTACCCTCAGCCTATGGCAACTGAAGGAGGGGGAGCATGAGCTCCTCCTCTCCAACCCTACAGGTTTGAAGTAAATATGTGCATGTTACATGTTAAATTGCAACCAAGCAAATAACATTACATCTTCTTTGGCCCTCACTGTTGTCTCTCTAAGCCACCCATGTTCTAGGCTGCGTGGTAATAACTGGTATAAAAGCTATTGTTCTATTAAAAAATTGGTGCATGTGCCTGATTGCATCCTGACAAGGGTATTATAAACAGGATGTGAGAAACATTTAAAGAGACAGGATCAAGGAGGTACATTTCAATAGAATCAGGTTTAAAGCAGAATCAATTCCAAGGAAAAGGCAAGAAAAATCAAGTCCAGAATCACTAAGGTAGACACAGGCAAAAGAGGTGAAAGTAGAATTGCCAAGTCCTAAGAAGGCTCTGGTGCACAGAAAGGCTATCAATCAGAACAGCTTACATATCCTGCCAGAAAAAGGTTCATCTGGTACAATGCTGCTTTCACTGCAAGTCTTGAAGTTGGACGAGCTTTCTCACATTTTCTAGTCTAGGTACAGCAACTCTAGACAAAGGTGGGAAGGAATGCCTGGGATATTAAGTTCAAAGGAAATATTCACAGAGGTGTAGGGGTAAGCAGAAAAGAAAGTCCAAAAACCAGGCTGGTAATGCAAGACAACTTGGTCTGAGACAGTCCAATAGTTATACTGCATACTGTATCTAATTTCCATTAATATTTCTTTCGTTTTTGCTCTACAGATGCTGCTGGGTTCAATTATGCTAGTCATGACTGTCAAATCGGGGCAGATTTGGAGAGTGATTCTAACAACCCTGTATGTTTTAGATGGAAACTACTGAGTGCACTAGTGCAGTTATCTAAAGGACTGATTTGATGTTTCTTGCTAACATAGAGTTATAGTTATTTATACAAGTGGCATTAGCAATAAACCACAAAACACAGTATTTCCAAAACTGCTTAGCTCCTGTGAACTTACTGGGCTAACAGTGCAATCTTATAGTACACAAGGATTAAACCTCATTGAACTCAATGAGGCTTACTTAGCAGAAGTAATATATAGGTTGCACTGTAAACTAATTACATTCCAAAAGTTCTGTTTTCATTCGTTGATAAATTAGATTACCCCTAATTATTAACAGTTGACTTTTAGCACTTTGAAAATGTCCAATTTTGGAGACAGCTGGCATGATTAGTAAGCCAACTCATTATTCCGAGACTTCTTAGGAAAAACAAAACAAGAATCAATGCTTTTTTAAAAAGAAAAGAAAGATAAGCCACAAGTGGTGATGGGTGGCCCATGCATTTGCAGTTTCTTATTTATGCATACACTGTGCTGAGCCCACCATTTTAAAAAGAGTTTAAAAAAGAGAAACTCAATGCAGACACACATGATTACACATTTTTTAAAAAAAAATAGTTAAGGTTTTTCTGAGGTGTTGACACCAGTGTACCACCACTAAAGAAGTTTGGGAGATTTCCTGTTTACCCCTGAAAAGGACTGTTGGCTACTGCGCAGGTCCATTCATTGTTACTGTACAGACTGGTGGAGGAGTATACCGGTGACAAGCAGGTTCAGCAGATCATTGGACAGTTCATTCTAGGGCCTACGCATTATATTAAATGTCATGACTTTGGTCTCATTTAAATGAGAAAGGGCCTGAGAACTGAACAGTTTTGGATTGAGCTGGAAAGATAGAGTGGATAGGACCATGAGAAAAGTGAGAATTTCTTTCTTTCTTGGGAAGCAGAGTGGGAAACTAGGAACATTATTTAAGAGAAGAAATAGGGAACTAGTGGAAGATGATTTGGGGGAGCTGAGAAGGAAATAAATATGGGGTGAATTAATTGAAGAGGCAATTGTTTAGGAAGATTGATACTTGGGGCTCAGCCACAATATCTGCTTTGTATTTATTGTAGCCTTGGCTCCATCTTCAGGTGGCTGAGTGAAAAAGAGCTCACGGTTTCTGCACCTTTAATCAAGGGTATAGTCGTCTCAGGGGGTCTTAGATCCCTTCTTTTGGGGAGAGCCAGGTCCCAGCAGGGTCCCTGTGTCTCCAGAATCCTCTGAGCCAATCACCATGAAAAGGAGGGTGTTAGCTACTGTGAACAGCCTTCTAAAGCAGTATTCAAGCCTGGCCAAATTATTCTATATTCTTAGAAGGTTGTATACTCTTAGAAGGGGGTGTAGCTGTAAGAGGGCATGGCTGTGACTATTATGAAGGAACCCTGCACTTCTGAATTTGCCACTACACTACTGCCTTTAATAGTTGCGGAGAAGAGGTCAGCAGGTGTTTCCCTTTTCTACAGAACTATTAAAAGTGCAAGAGCCCTGCCCTGTTTTTTACCTGGCCACTCTACTCTGTATTGCCCAGTATGCTATTTCTAGTGGTAGCAGTTAGTGCCCATTGAGACTGATAAATTAGAGGGCAGGCTTACCTGCGATAGGCAGAGCTAGAGCCAATAACAGATGGAGCTAATTAATGTTGATTGCTTGACTTCCTTTGCTTGCTACCTCTCCTGGGCTCCAAACTAGACATAAAATGGGTGGCTGGAAGGAACGCTGTTTGAGGAGGGAGGCCCAGATGTAATGAAGAATAAAATATTGGGAATTTTTGATTTTTGATTCACCTCAGTGAACCAGAGTTTGGAAAAACCTGCTTCTTACTGGGTTACATCCCCTGAGTACATATCTTGAAAGCCTGGGGGTATGGACTTTCTGACTCCATTGGAAATTTGGGGGATGTCACCCAGTAAGAAGCAGGCACTCCTTTCAAACAAAGAAACAGTTTGCCTAAGGTTTATGATAATCTTAACCTTTAGGAGAAGACAGGATAATGATTATTTGAAACATCAGGAATTTACAGCAGGGAGATCACAGCTATTATCTGGGAACTCATTGGGGAATGGTTTCTGGGGAAAAACAGATTCCTTGACCGGTGATCCTAAATTCTTTCATTGTTCTTATTTGTTACATCTGCAGCTTCCTGGTCATGATTACCGTGGGGTCAGTTCAGTTAGAAAAAGTATAAGACATGAGGGGTTTGAAGGGGTCAGCAGCTCCTCTTCTGGAGTGCTCAACTTGCCTTACTTACCAGCAACATTGGGACAAAGGCTTCAGAGCTAAGGATTTGGGTGAGATCTTCCCAATCTAGCACTAGTTACACAAGGGTGGAGCCTCGGCTCATTGGGCTAGATAAGAAAGGCTGTCTCTCAGCCTTAGACTCACAGCAATTCTCCAGGAAAGATATTCTGGGTCCCTTACTTTTCTTTCTGTGTGGGTGAACTGAACACTGAAAAGTGTTCATAGAGTTAGTCTCTTTGCTTTATCTAGTGTTGCTGAATGAATGAATAACAGTTAGAACACTTCTCATTGTTAATTGTAATTGTACACTACAATATTTTTTCTTGTTTCTTCTCTTAAAAAAAGCACTCTATTTTACTTTCTGTGTGTGTGTTACTGGGTTAAGGGTAGAGATATACACACTTTAGGGGTGATGTGCAGGTAACTCCCGCAAAAGGTTTTGCTGCCCTCGCAATAGGGGAACTTGTATTTCTACTGAGCTATGCTCATAAGGAGAAAGTAGTAATGATTTGAAATGAATGCTGATGAAAGCTAAAGAGGAAAGCAATGCAGGACTACAGCTGAACGTCAAGAAGACTAAAGTAATGACAACAGAAGATTTATGTAACTTTACAGTTGACAATGAGGACACTGAACTTGTCAAGGATTATCAATACCTTGGCACAGTCATTAACCAAAATGGAGACAATCGGAAGAAGGCAAGAAATCAGAAGAAGGCTAGGACTGGGGATGGCAGCTGTGAGAGAACTAGAAAAGGACCTCAAATGCAAAGATGTATCACTAAACATTAAAGTCAGGATCATGCAGACCATGGTATTCCCGATCTCTATGTATGGATGTGAAAGTTGGACAGTGACAAAAGCAGGTAAGAGTAAAATCAACTCATTTGAAATGTGGTGTTGGAGGAGAGCTTTGCGCATACCATGGACTGTGAAAAAGACAAATAATTGGGTGTTAGAACAAATTAAACCACAACTATCACTAGAAGCTAAAATGATGAAACTGAGGTTATCACACTTTGGACACATAATGAGAAGACATGATTCACTAGAAAAGATAATAATATTGGGGAAAACAGAAGGGAGTAGAAAAAGAGGAAGGCCAAACAAAAGATGGATTGATTCCATAAAGGAAGCCACAGACCTGAACTTACAAGATCTGAACAGGGTGGTTCAAGACAGATGCTATTGGAGGTCGCTGATTCATAGGGGCCCCATAAGTCGTAATCGACTTGAAGGCACATAACAACAACATGCTCACGAGGAAGCCCAACATCCATTCATAACACAGAGCAGCAGAGGGGGTTGGCTTCTGCCAGGGTCCAAGATGGGCAGGGTGAAGGATTGAGCACATGGCCTGGTGAGTCTAGGCACTCAGGAACAGGGTTGCTGTAGATTTACAAAGAGTAAATAGAAAGTAGGTTTTGAAGATCATGTTTATAAGGGGATTTATTCTCCTGCATCAATGTGGTATCCAGATCTTGTGAAATTTAAACGCAAGATGTGTTAGAGCATATTGGACAAGCAGAACACTGAACATAGCCTGCTAGTTCTGGTTCTTCTCCAGAACAGAGGCCTGGGAGCTGGATTTTTGACATGGAAACCTTCTACTGTTCTCTTCCTAGGAATGGTCTCAGGGATGTCTCTCAAGGCCCCCTGCTGACTAGTGGGGGGAACTCCTGACTTTAGCTATCACTCTCTAGTTTCCACTACTAACTAGCAGGAATAAATTATAATGTGCAGCTTTATCCCTATTCTCTCTCACATGTACATGCTCAATCCACCGCAAAAGATAAGGACTTATAGGACAGGTGTCAATGCTTCCTACCTTCAAACACACACATTCTTGCCACTTCTCTTTTTAGAAATTAAAAATTACATGCAGCTCCCTTCCAAATACATTGCACACAATCAGCACAGTTCTCACTCCACCAAAATACACTCCAAGTGTCAAAAGTGTTTTTATGCTTCCCCCACCCCCTAAATTTAGGTGGGGAGTTGTCCCTCAAGTCAGGTTTTCCAGTTTTTACCCTGGAATTACAAGAAAACAAAGCTTATGATAAACTTCAACTCTCCTCTCTAAAGCACAGTTGCAGCTGAAGAAGGTGTCTTAGGCAGAAGGGAGAGGGTCGAAATGCAGAAAGTGAAAGCAAAGCAGCAGTCCTGTTGTTGTACTTGGTGTTATAGAGCGCTTCACAGCATAAAGCTATAGAAGCAGTGTACAAGATAAAAACAGAATACAACACACAAACACAAGCTCTAAAAACAATAAAATAAATTCATCAAACTCTAAAAACAATAAAACCACCCATAGAAACTCCAAAAACAAACAAAACAATTTCATCAGATATAAAACTGATATTCCATAAATGACTGGGTTACATGTCAGGGAAAAACTTCCTGAACAAAAACATGTTCAGCAGGCACCTAAATATCATCACACTAGGTGCCTATCTGATGTCAGCTGATAATTCATTGCAGAGAGCTTAAGTATCATGCCCATCAATTCAGCCCAGGAACCAGGATTCCATAAAAATCTATTGGTCAGACCAGTCTCTCTCGCCACTGCCACTGCTCCTCCCCACTTACCACCTAACTGGTTTGAGGCAATTTGCACTCATAAAGCGCTTCCTGAACCTTTAAATAAGGGAGGGGGGGACTGCCTGTGAGTCTTTGTAGGGCCTGGATTTCACAAAGATCAGACTGAAACTGACTAAAGACTAGCCTCCTGGACTAGCTGTAAGCAAGGAGGTGGGCAGGACGGGTCTGGCCTAGCCTGGTAGGCACCACCCCATTCACACAATGTTCTCTCTGTACCTGGCTTCCAGAGGTGCTAGCACAGAGGAGGTAGAAGGAGCTTCATGATAGTGGAGATGAAGAAGCTTTGGTGAGGTTGACAGATTCAATGGGGCATTTAGTGGTGTTTGTTTTAACACCAGCTGCCCCTGCATCTACGGTATGATGGAGAGATGTGTTTGTAATTGATACCAAGTCTCAGACTCCTTAAATTATTTTATTTATTTCATTTCAAGACCGCCCATAGCTAATAGCTCTCTGGGCGGTGTACAAAATGAGATTAAAATACAATATAGAATAAAATCAGTTAACAGAAAGGAACACATTAAACTTTTTATTTTATTTTATTTTATTTCATAAATGAGTCTCATGGCTTCATTTTACTCTTTGTCTGGGCTAAAATAATCCAGCTTCTAGATACAACTACTGAACAAAACCATAAAAGTACAAATTCAGACCAGATTTTATATTTCACTTAGAATTACAGTGAAGATATTTTCTCCAGAAAACTGTTCAAAATCACAGTAAATTGATAAAACAATAGCTAAAGTTTATACATAAATGTGTTTCTAATTTATCATTCATTCCTGCCTGTTGATGTCATCCCTCAGATTGGCAGTTGAAGAGTTGTAGCTCAATGGCAAAACATGTTTTACATGCAAAGGTCCCTGGTTTAATCCTGACATCTCTAGTTTTTGTTTTATAAAAATCTCAAATAGGATGGCAAGGAAAAACCCACTGACTGAGACCTAGGAGAGCTACTGCCAGTCAAAGTAGACAATACTTTGACTGGCTAGATTTATTTGCATGACAACATAAACTATAGGTAATTATTGTCATTTTTTTAACAAAAAGTACAATTACAGATACAGGTATAAAACACTGCATTTTTGGAATCTGATGGCTTCCTGTATGCTCTGGGGGATTTTCCAGCTGGCATTCCTGTCAAGGCTCTTGTCTCACAGTAGATTGGTGAGATGTGTAGAGCCATTGGCACAATCACTCTTGGGTGCCCCTGCTGTTGCTATGGAGCACATAGGTCCACCTGGTATTCCAGTGATCCAAGTGAGATGAAACAGCAGGGTTGGTGGCTGGAGCACTAGTGGCGCAAATCACAGTCCAAACCTGACCAAACACAGGCAATGTTATGCTGTCGTGCCTACCACATGGCAGTGGTGGCAGTGAAGAAAGCTTACTTCTCTGGCACCAGAGCTTTTCAGAGTGGTGAATGGGCTTTTGTCATCTGGCCAAGACAGCACTGCTCTGACACCCTTGGAGGCCTGCTGTAACAACTTTGCAAGGCATTTTAGGGACAAAATCAATCAGATTTGGACAGAGTTGGATGCCAAGTTAGAGTAAGTCCAATGGAGGCATCCAGAGCACTGTCTGTTCCACCTGTATTGGAACAGTTTCAATTATTGCAGCCTGAGGATGTGGACACGCTGCTTGAAGAGCTGCGGCCCAACACCTGCCCCCTTGACCCTTGCCCATCCTGGCTGCTGAGAACTAGCCACAGGGGACTGACTGGGTGGGTCAAGGAACTGATTAGTGCTTTGCTAGAAGAGGGGGAGGTACCATCTGCCTTGAAGGAGGCAGTGGTGCATCCTCTCCTTAAGAGAAATTTCCTAGACCCAGAAGTGTTAAACAACTATCACCCAGTGGCACATATCTCAGCTTCAATATTTATATTTACATAGCTTTCCCCCCCCCGAACCTTACAGTGTACCATTTTGCATCTGGAGGACCCAATCGAGCAAAAGTTTATTTTTCAACAGTCTCAAGTGATGCTGTATTGTTATGGCAATCAGAACTTAATGAAGATCTTATTATACTGTATACAAATAGTGAATCCTAAATGAGAAATGCACTGCATAATGTCTTTAAAAGTAGTCTAATTGTTGGAAATGCTTATATTACTCGAACTGAAGGAATGTATCTTTGTCAACAGTGTGTGGCTTTCATTATATACACTAGACTAAGTGTGCTTGTACCTATTCAGCAAAACTTCCATTATCTTTTGTATAGTGATTTCACATTGAGACTGCAACACTGCATTGAAAATGTGCCAATGCCTTCCCCTCATGAACATGCCCAGGGGCGCAAACCAGAGTGTTTCTTCTGAACAACAATGAGTTGTGTGAAATAGGCAATCATTAAACTTACGTCAAGTGACCCAGTAAGGATCAAAGTAGACATGACATTATGTGTGTCTTTGGACTGAAATTGCACAATTAAAAAAGTTGGCCTTTACAAAAATTTGTAAAAAATACAAATAGCAGTCATATTTTTGGGGGGGAGGGGTGAATCTAGCAGGTGTGGATGATGAAAAACTATTTCCTCCCCCGCTGCAACAATGAGGAAGATCACTTTTAGAAAGAAAGTCCCTTATAGCACCAATGAGAAATGTCCTCATAATGCATAATGCACTTGGAAAACGAAGTCCTACCGATAAGCAGAAACACATTTTATCCCCAATATTTCACTTTCTTCCTTTTTTAAAAATAGTTTTAGAAATGGCAAGAAGTTAGGTTGCTACATTGGCAACCTAGGGATCTTTTTGCCTTAAAATCTGCTGGTGGGTTAGGAGGTAATTTGGCTGTGTCCACTGAGACAGAGGCAGGTGGAGGCTGGATGAGTACTTTGCAGCTGCTGTTGATGTACAGGACACCACAGAAAAGTTGTTAATCCAGGCTCCTCTTAACTCTGTTGTTACTGCCTCTCAACGCACACCAGTATAGTGGTATCATTCCCCCTGTCTGCTCCTCAGAAGTGGCAGCCAAGTACTACCTCCCACCCTACCTTACCAGCTGCATCACTCAATTTCAAAGCAAAAAGACTGTCTGGGATCTGGCAATGCTAGCAGCAGCCACTTTGTGGTATACATATGCTATTCGTTGTAAAACTGGATAGAAAACAAATGCTTAGAACTAATTAGGCATAAAAAGCATAATTGGTGTAGTCATTATGAAATACAACATTTAGAGCAGGTCCAAAGTCAGCCCTATGGAAATGCCCCTTTTCTGGAATGTCATTCAAATATAACATGTGCAGAACAGCAATCAAATTATTTAAAATTATTCCAACAGTATCAAATACACTTTATTAAAAATTCTTAGCAAACAGTATTCCCTACTTTTCTTAATAAGAATCATATCTTTAAAAGCATGCCTACATCTGTTTTTGATAAAAGCAATGAAGGGTTTCCATAGGAACAGATGACACTAGTTTTAATACTGTGTTCCCAAATTTAGATAGCTTGAAAATGATTTATTAACATTTGACTACGGATTTATTAATGATTCCTTTAGCTCAATCTATCTATTCTTTTAAAACCTGACCTTAGCATCTCTGGGAATGACCTTAAGGGCTGTAGCTGCTTGATGTGAAATCCAGGATTCCCTGTACTTTAGCATGTAGGTGCTGAGGTGCATAGCTATCGTAAGGGTTAACAATTGTAGTCATTGATGCGTATATATTAGGCTGTATTCATAAAACACTGTGTGTTGCCTGAGTCAACCTCTTACAGTCTAACCGCAGTGACCAATAGGAAGAACAGAAGAAAATCCAAGAAAGCTGAGGTAAGCTAGATTCTCAAGCATTGTCAAATTAGAAACAACAGAATGTTAGGAGTCTTGGGTAATGTGTCTGGGAATTAATGTAGATTTAGGGTTTTATGCTACAAATGTTTCAGAGTTCAGACTACAAATAATGTTAAAAGGAAACAAAAACTGTTGTGCTTAAATGATTTTCAACATCCTCCAGAAATCATCACCTAACCTGTACAAGGTAAAATGTTTTAGTTACGCATTATATCAATGTTGATATATAGACATTTAATGTAAGAGAAATATGTCAGAGACAATGTGCTAAGTCCAATATGACATTCCCTGGAAATAATTTAGTTTCTCTCTCTTTCTCTTCTTTCTCTTTTATTACTTCAAGCAATATTCAGCAATTTGGGGGACTATTATACAGCAGTTTCAAAGGTTATTAGGTTTTTGAGATATTAGACTTGATGCCTTAGAGCAGCAGAGTTTTTTAAAAATGCAAGGCATTGTTTTCCCTTTGCGTTAGTGATCCTTAAGACTTTCTTCAATGTTATTTTTTGTAAAAAAAAAAAATCAACAACCTTTCTGCACTTCAGTGTATGCTGTTGTATCTCGCTTACTCTTCCCCCCCCTATCTTTTGAAATGTTATATACATATATATACTCACTTTTAGAAAACCAAGACTGACACTGAAATTTAGGATGCAGTGTTACTATATAAGCATTGCTGTATTGTAGGAGCTTAGCTTGCATAAAAGCTTGGCTTTTTAATGTATAGCTATGGAAAATGTTAGTTTTAATGTGAACAATTTAAAAACAGACCTGGAGAAAAATCTGAGTACGTGGCCAAGCAATAAAAGTGAAGTTTGAGGCAGAATTTGTTTCCTAAGTAATTTACAATTCTTTTTAGAAGAAAGCCAATAATTTGGGGGCACAGGGGAGTGATTGAAGAACAGAGGTAGATTTTTCAAACAGATTTCTCTAGACTTCTAGGGAACATGCCCAGCAAGCAGCTGTTAAAACATTCTTTGATGTTCCTCTTGTGTGTGATGAGAACCGGGCCTAGAAAATCTGTTCCAAATGCCTTCTCATCTAGGAGTACAAAAGAACATGTGAGCCCCTTCAAGGAGGACCCAAGGAGTGCTGGATAGCAGCCAATAAAGGCTATCATGTCAGTTCTTGTTATAGATGATATGGGACTTTTCTTTTCTTTTTTGCACATGAAAAATCCATGCTAGGAAAAAGGCAAGTTTAAAATGTTAGTGAAAATCATTAAGAGAAACAAACTCTGTAGCTTCTTTTAAAAATGACCTGAATGTGCACAAAACTTATCTAATAACAAAACATAAGAAATCCAGATGGCAACATACAAGTTTGGAGTCATAGCTCATAGTGCCCCTTGAATGTACGCTGCTACAAAGGCCTGTTTTTCTTCCGGAAAATATCAGTGATACCATGCAAGACAACATTTCACTCATAAAGGAATGTTTCTGAAAAAGATAATGTAGAGATGTATGGTTTCTTATAACTATTTTCCCCTTCTCTCTAAGGTTAACCATGAATGTAAAACTTTATTCCAGCCTGTTGGTACTCTTCTTCATCAATACTGTGTGGACTCTTAATATCAGACCAATATATGAACAGCCTGACCAATATGAGTGGTCTTTCTACAGCTTTGAGTGTCCACAAGAATGCTACTGTCCACCTAGTTTCCCAAATGCTCTATATTGTGATAGCAAGGAACTTAAAGTAATACCTACCATCCCAGCAAGAATTTGGTATCTCTATCTTCAAAACAATCTCATTGAAACAGTTACAGGAAAATCTTTTGTAAATGCCACTCAACTAAAATGGATAAATTTGAACAACAACAAAATCACTAGCAATGGAATTGAAAAGGGTGTTTTCAGCAACTTAAAAAGTCTACTGTACTTGCTTCTTGAGGATAATGAGTTAGAAGAGGTGCCTGCTCCACTGCCAATAAGTTTAGAGCAGCTGCGTTTGGCAAGAAACAAAATCACTACAATCCCTGGAGGAGTCTTCAACAATTTGGAAAACCTCACTATGCTAGATCTGCATCAGAACAACCTGTTGGACAATACTCTTGCAAGTGACACCTTCCAAGGACTTCGCAGCCTCATGCAACTCAACATTGCTCAAAACTCACTTACAAAAATGCCACCAATCCTTCCAGCTAATGTAATACAGTTGTTTTTGGACAATAACTCTATTGAAACAATACCAGAAAATTACTTTAATGCAATGTTAAAACTGATTTTCCTTCGATTGAACAACAATAAATTAACTGATAAAGGTCTACCAACCAAAGTATTTAATATTTCATCTCTTCTTGACCTTCAGCTTTCTTACAATGAACTCACCAAAATCCCTTCTATTAGTGTTCACCTTGAGCACCTTCATCTTGATAACAACAAGATCAACAGTAAGTGTATACCAGCAATCTAAGCCAGAAGCTTTTCCAATGAAATAGCTTCCCCCATTTATAGTGCTAATGTTGCAGTGCTGTGCACAGCTAAACTTACTTCTGACTAAAATGCATCCAGCTGCACATAACATAAGGAAGAAGGAAAGCAATTTTTTAAAAAAAATATTCAGAAGTACAAAGGTATATTGATGTTAGAAAAAATAGCACACCAGGCCAACTCTTATTTAATCAGAAATCACATTTCAGAAATACGAGTACATGTGACCTAAAATTTAAATTCTATGGAATAGTAACTAAGTCCTATGTTGTCTACTAATGAACTACCTGCTGTCACCATGATAGTGGGGGAGGACTTACTGATTGAAGTGACCCCTGGAGAACACAATCTATTTGTGTGTCAATGGAGGCAAGGCTGTCCAGGACAAGGAACTAGGTTCCTCTGTCAATGGCATCACAAACTAAGCCGATTTACTTTCTCATATAGGAGTGATTGGCTGACATTCGTAATTATATGTGCACCAAGTACAAGGAACATAGGGCAAGGCTGTCAATTCATGCAAAATAAAATTCTGGTACCTGGCTGGGGGCAAAATGTAGGAGAGTCATAGTGTCCAGGAGAGCCCAGCACTGAAGGGGTGGAGATCACAGAAAATGCTCTGTTCATCTAAGGCAGGGTTGCAGACCCTGCGGCCCACAGCCTAATTTCATGTGACACGGGAAGCCCAGAGGGAGAGGAGGAGGGGGAGGGGGAAGGAGGAGGAGGGGGAGGGGGAAGATGGAGGAAAGAGGGGGTGGGTGAATCCACCCAATGATGGCTTACAGGTACTGACAGATTACCTCTGAAGAAATGTAGCCCTCAACAGAAAAATGGTTTCCCCATCAAAGGTATACAGCTATTCTGTGTGCTTGCAAATCCCTTGTCATTAAGCAATACATCCATACATGATAGGATAGCAAAGGTCAGCCTAATACAAACCAGATTGCAACTGCATCTCTTTAAGTGCATACCTCAGGCAGGTGAACCCAACCACAAATTGTGCATCATCAAATGTATCACACACATATATGCATTAGAACTAGTCATTTAGAAGGCATTCTAGAAAACAATTTATCCATTTTACAAATGGGATACACTTAAGAGCTTCTAGTTTAAAGAACAATCATGCCAGAGAACTCAAATCTCAGGCAAATCAAAAGACACAAGGAAATATACCAAGTCAAAGGCTACTGATCACATGAATCCATGGCAGGGAGCTCAAAACACATGCACAGCAGGTCACTCAGAAGTTAGCCAACAGAGTTATACACTACAGATTGTTTGTCCCAAGTAGAAAACTTTGCAGAAATGAAGGTACAGGGTTTGCACATTCCTAGCTATCTTTCAATTCTAAAAGAGTTGTCATATCTTAAAGATTTACATAGAAGAAAAATTTTACCGAGTAATATCTGCTGATACTATCCATTTTAGACATTGTTCTGGGTAAACAGTTTGCCATTTAAGAATATTTCAACATGGGTTCCCAATGTAGCATCCTTTCTGAATACTTTGCAGAGGGATATGAGATTTCCTTGGCATAAGTTGCTGGACCCCATCCCTAAGAAGGAGTGATGAAGGCCCTGCCAAGTTTGAAGAGGCAACAATGCAGCCTCATTGCTGATGGCTGAGCAGCAGGAACCTCTTTTAATTTACTCTGTTGCCTTTCTCGTCTTCTATGGTAAAAAAACAGAAGCGAGGAAATAGATGCTGAAATGTGATCCTTCTGGCTCCTCAAAAACACGTATGCCATTTCTTGGGGGGCGGGCGAACTTGCAGTAACTTTTCTCATATACATGTTTGTTTTTATTTTAGGTGTTAATGGAACTCAAATGTGTCCAATTCCTATCCCAGGAGATCATGTTTATGAGAGAAACTTGCCACGCCTCCGCTATCTCCGCCTGGATGGCAATGAAATCAAACCTCCAATTCCGTTTGACCTCATGTTATGCTTCCGACTCCTTCAGGCTGTTGTTATTTAAGGACAGTTTAGTGTCACCATTGTTGAGTTAGTGAACATGTTTTGCTGGCATTAAACTTGTTAGACCTTCCACTTGTCTCTCGGTTAATTATAATCTACTTTTTCACATGGAGTTTGATTTTCAATATTTAGTGTTGCATTTACTTTCTTTTCTTTCACAAAAAGACTTTCCTGTTACTAATTTCTTTATTTTAAATGTCATTCTACTAATATTATGCGTTTAGTACCCAAATGTATTTTCTAGCTGTGGGTTTGATCAAAGTTTTGCCATTTTTCCACATGCTATACATTGTTCTACAATCTATTCATATAAAACAAAAGTAGAATATATAATTGTTTATTTTGCCTTTTACTATATTTATAAAAATGAGCATTGCTGTAGATGTCAGGTACCCATGTTTCATTATAAATATAAGTAGAAGAAATCTCTTTCCAATCCTTTTCATTTACTGCTCAATGCTATATTGATATTAACAGTAACACTACTTTGTTTTGTAAGACAGAGGCCAAATATCAATCTTTTTTTAAAAAGATGAACATGTAAAATCACACAGAGTTAGGAAGCTCCAGAAGCTTGAAACATGGTTTTCTGTCAACAGTGATGTTTAAGCATGTCCTTTCTACTTGTACTGTTCACTCATCACACACCAGCAGAGTTGCCAATAGATTTCGCCTATGAGAAATTTGAAGCAAATTTGAAAGGGAAGGGCTATGAGAAGATACATGCAAGTTGTGTACATCTCTAAAGTTCTAGTGTTAGTATAAATTCATTTCATCCAGTATTATTTATGAATAGCAGCAGCAGCATTAAGTGTCTGGGTGGTGTTCAATGGTAGTCCTGCTCAGAGTAGACTCATTAATGTTAATAGACATGAACTTAGGTCCATTAATTTCAGTGAGTTTACTTGGAGAAGGTCTTAGTTGACTACAACCCTCTCTTTCCATAGAGCTCTTGGTTGTTTCTAAAATAAACAGCTGACCCTAGTTTGCATATAAGCTATGTGGAATGTGTTTTCGGTAGCTTGTATCTGCAACATTGTATTTTGCTGTTTTGTGAAATCACTAGTCCACTGAGATAAATGGTAGCTGATTGAAAGTATTAATTACAATAGAAACAGGATTGTGCCTACTACCTAATTGACAATTTGGGGAAATGCACTCCAATTGCAATATTCAAATTTTTGTTTTCAACGTACAGATAAAATATGTTTATATTTGCTGGCCCATGTCTACTTCAAATGCTTGAAATTATGCAAAACAAGTGTACAAAAATGTTTGTTTTTGGGAAATGCACATGAAAATGTGTTCAAATGTCTGTGCAATATTTTTTTAACAAAATGCAAACTGATGCAGACATGGAGTGAACTGAATTTAAGACTGGAAACTGAGAAAATGAAGGACAGCAAAACTGATAGATTTGTTCATATCTATTTGTGATACACTTTTTAATATAATGGTTAATGTTATATTTACCACAAAAAAGTAGATTTGCATGTTAAATTATACATAATAAGAGCAATAGTAGCCTTAGTAATTTATTTTTAGAGAAATAATTTTATATGATAACGATGTTAATAAATTAATGTCAGTCTTCAATTATTTTTGGACATGCTCCTTTCTCCCTTATTTTACATATGTTCCTTAGCCCTATCCTGGGAAGCCAATTGTTATCCTGACTGAGATTGCAGGGCCATCTCAGAAGCAACTGATGACCGTGTCACCCACATCTAATCCTGAACCAGACAATGAGAGCAGTACAGATATGCATAAAGATTGCTGCCCCCCAAACCATGACAGGCCTCATGGTAGGGGAATAAGAGAATGCATAAACAAGAGACAAGAATTACAAAAAGAATTGTGCAGATGAGCCCAACGTTGAGGGGGGTATCCAACAAAGTTGATCCACGAGCACAAGGATTTCTGCTTGCACAGTGGAACTTCTCCTCCCTCTATTCTTGTTGCACACTCTCCATGCCCTCCTGAAATCTGCTTGGGATTTAGAAAATTTCATTGCTACATACCAATCAGATTATTCACAACCCTACCAATTACAAAGAAAGACTAGACAGGGACTAGACATTCCCCTCATTAATCAGCCATTGATTTTCTCTATAAGGCAAAATGAAGCTATAAAAGGCTGTTTTGTATGTAGTTGTCATCCTTCTTTTTAAAGAGTAGTTCAGGTAATCTATACCAGCCCTTATAGCCTTAATCAAATAATCTGACCATCTGTCTGACTAATTCATAAACTGGAAAAGAAGGTTTTTTATTCAAAATAGCAATTTAAATGTTTTCCACAGCCAATAATGGACTTAAGGTCCCTACAGATATTACAATTGTAAATTGAACTTATATTCTCTTATTAAATAGATAAAACAGATTTAGAACAATGGGCTCCTTTGGCATTACGTTTAGAGGGAAAGGTCAATACCATAAAAATGAATATGCATCCACAGTTAATATTTATGTTGTGAAGGATTTACCTCTTGTTAGCCTGGCTACATTTTGGACTTCAATCAATAAAGCCCTTTCTCACTTTTCATGAATTTGGCTATAACTACCCATAAAAAAGGGAGGGTTTAATTTTCCAGAACTACCAATGTAAAACATATTTTTCTTAAAATCACTGACAAATAATTTCTTTGGTGGGCATGGACAGACTGTGGAATGTTTTCACTGAATTAATTTTTTTCTACAAAGCCAATGAAGCAAGAATATTTGCAGTTGAAACATGCTTTAGAAGCCCAGTTTGGATCACCATCTTCGACTACATTAGAACCACTCAACATTTTAAATGACCTCTATGCACATATTAATGTATCCCACATTAGCCACTCCTTTTTCCTAATGGTTGCAAGACTGTGTTAAACCAGGTATACAGGGGGTCCAAGCAGACTGAGACAGAGAACCCAAATGCCAAACAAAACAAAACACCAGCGAACAGCTTATCTTAGAAAAGCAGAGTTGGAAGGGGCCTATAAGGCCACAGAGTTCAACCCCCTGCTCAGTGCAGGAATCCAACCTAAAGCATACCCAACAAGTGGCTGTCCAGCTGCCTCTTGAATGCCTCCAGTGTTGCAGAGCCCACCACCTCCCTAGGAAATTGTTTCCATTGTTGTACTGATCTAATAGTTAGGAAGTTTTTCCTGATGTTCAGCTAAAATCTGACCTCCTGTAAGTTGAGCCCATTATTCTGTGTCCTGCACTCTGAGATGATCAAAAAGAGATCCTGGCCATCCTCTGTGTGGCAACCTTTCAAGTACTTGAAGAGTGCTATCATATCTCCCTTCAGTCTTCTCTTCTCAAGGCTAAACATGCCCAGTTCTTTCAGTCTCTCCTCATAGGGCTTAGGGGATTCCCAGTTCCTTAATCATACTTGTTGCCCTCTTCTGAACCTGTTCCAGTTGGTCTGCATCCTTTTTATTGTGCAGTGTCCAGAACTGGACACAGTTCTCAAGATCAGTCCTAATTAGCTCTGAATACAGGGGAACTAGTACTTCACACGATTTGAAAACTATACTTCTGTGAATGTACCCAAGGTAGCATTTGACTTTTTTGCAGCCACATCGCACTGCCGGCTCATATTCAGCTGGTGATCAACAACAATTCCAAGATCCTTCTCACTTGTAGTATTGCTGAGCCAAGTATCCCCCATCTTATAACTGTGCATTTGGTTTCTTTTTCCTAGGTATAGAACTTTGCAGTTATCCCTGTTAAATTTCATTCTGTTGATTTCAACCCAGTGCTCCAATCTATCAAGATCACTTTGAGTTTTTGTTTTTGTCTGCCAGGTTATTAGCTATCCTTCCCAATTTTGTATCATCTGCAAATCTGATAAGCATTTCCTGCACTTCCTCATCCAAGTCATTACTAAAAATGTTGAAGAGCACTGGGCCCAGGACTGAGCCCTGTGGTACCCCGCTCATTACCTTCCCCCAGTTTCAGAAGGAACCACTGATAAGCACTCTTTGAGTACGATTCTGTAACCAACTGTGGATCCATGTCATAGTTGTTCCATCCAGCCCACATTTAGCTGGCTTGCTAATCAGAATATCATGGGGTACTTTGTCAAAAGCTTTGCTGAAGTTGAGATTTGTTATGTCCACAGGATTCCTACAGTCTACCAGTCTTTTTGCCCTTTTTGAAGATAGGGACAACATTAGTCCTCCTCCAGTCATCCGGCACACTTCACCCAACCTCCATGATTTCGCAAAGATAATAGACAGTGATTCTGAGAGTTCTTCAGCCAGTTCCTTCATTGCTTTATGATGCAGTATATTTGGCCCTGGTGATTTGAACTCATTCAAAGTACTTAGGTATTCTTTGACCATTTGTCTAACAACCTCAAGCTGCAATCCTTCCCTTTCAACTTGTACTTCACATTTGCCAGGAAGGTCATAGACCCTCTTTTGGGAGAAAACTTAGCGAAAGGAGGAATTGAGCACTTCTGTCTTTTCTTTCTCATTGTTACCCTTTTGCCATCCTCATTGAGTAGCTGTACCACCATTTCTTTTCTGTCTTTTACAATTGGTGTATCAGAAGAAAGCTTTTTTGTTGCTTTTAGCCTCCCTTGCTAACCATAGCTCTTTTCTCATTAGGGTCACTTGCCATGGGGCTTTACTTATCATTGTGCTGAGTTTATTAAAATTGGTTTTCCTGATGTCCAGGGAATGCGTATGGCTACACTCAGCTTTTGCTTCTTTTAAAATCAAGAACTCAAGTATAATGTGGTCACTTTCCCTCAGAGTTTCCATAACTGCCACTTCATCCACTAAGAAACTTTTTCAGTTTCTTTGCAGTTGAGACTTAAACTGATCAAACAAAAGTTGGCATTTGGGGTTTATTAGACACCCCTCAGATTTTATCAAAACAAACATATTGATAGGCCACTTTGTTGGCTTTGGGAGATGAAAGTTGGGTCTTTGGTGCCTATGACATGCAGCTGCTCTTGAATAATCTTTTTATTGGAGGTCTATGTCTAACCCAATTTTGACTTAGAAACATCATTTCACTTCACAGACATACTTGTTTTTATTTCTACAATATACAGATGGTCACTAGTGCTGGCTTATGGTGGTGAAAAGAGCCATCTGACAGCTCTGGAAAGAATGCGCCCCTCTTCTAAATATTAATGGATCGAAGAAATGCTAGCACTTTCTGTGTTCAAATACATTTCTTATTGCAGACTACAATGCATGGATGCACATTTAAAGATTTGGTCAGCACTACTGTTATGAGATCATATTAATTTCTAGTATGGATAGACTATGCATGGAATGTCAGCTGAAACTCCCATCACAGAAAACCTGAGCCATAACCAAAAGCCAGATGGAACACGTACTCTGAAATGTTGCCCCTGTGACACACATAGTCAGCACTCTTGTGGTATGCCCATGGGTTCCAACTTAATCATTTTGCTTCCTCTGCCCTTTTTTGGAATTGTTTGGTAAAGTGGAAAATTAAGCTCCTACTTAGAAGTAACTACGAGATATAGGGCTTGTCCACATGACAGGTGTAGCTCACTAAAAATCCACAGTTTCTCCCTTCAAAGTTGATCTCAATGGTCCACATGTGTGCAAGGTTAATTTGATTCCTTCAGCCCAATTTCACAGTTTTAACGTTCATACATGTGGGCATTTACATGTACAATCTACCTACATTGTCTCCACCTACTCATTTGCTAATTTCAGTCCCCCATCACTCCCCACCATTCCATAGCAAACTGAGCACCAGGGCACATCAGGTTGGCCAGGAGCCATCAGCATCTTGGCTCCTCTGGGAAAGATGGAGGTGCCTAACAGTGGCTCACGTGAGTGACAGGGAGAATGGAGGGAAACGGGTGGATCTCCCCTCCATTTCCTTCCAAGCCTGGGGTTTTTGTGTGTCTACCATGGATTTAGAAATCCGTTTCAACATCTGTGCCCCTACTAGCTGTGGCTGTGTACCTGTGTAAGTATTGTATGTATGTTATATCCAGCATCTAGCTGCAACTGATCAAATCCAACACGTTAACAACCATTTATTCCTACTGTGATTTGTTATGGGTATCACCCAACATAAAAAGACAAAACATGTCACTCTGATAAAGCTGCTACAGTTCCTAGCAAAATTATTTTAGCCCTTCTTAACATTCAGATCACAGATAAATTCATGTGGTAGAAAACTGTAGCCTTTAAAAAAGAGCACAATACTGACAAAATATATGGAGGCGGAAATGGTGCAGGGGGTGATATGGTCAGGGGATGTGTGTTTAAGTGGAGAGGAAAGGCAATCTGCTTTGGGGAAATCTTTTTACAATACTCCCTACCTACCTTTTTTTCAGGCAAGCCAAATCCAGTAGGGGTAGGGGGCCAAGGAAGGCACGTTAAGCTTTCAGATCAAGTCTACTTGCTTGTAAAAGTGAGGAGAGACTTGTTGCTGTCACTGCTACTAGTTGTAACAATTAAAGGAATCTGCCTAAAGAAGGAAGGGGATGAGAGAGAAGGAGTGAGCATTATGCTGAAGAGGGGCTGGGACTTTGCCTCTCCCTCTTTCTGCAGAAGCAGCTCCCTGCCAACAGAACACACAGGCTGGACTTTCATGCAGGAGAATAATCTATGGAGTAGTAAAGCTTTATTCTGTTTGAGCTTAAATCTGAGTGTAAATCTGATTTAAAAAAAAAAAACACCACATAGGGCTGGGTTAGTGACTCCTTTGCTGGAAGTACACATGACCACAGCAGGGAAAAAATGAGAAAGAGAATGGAAGTGGGGGTGCAGAAAGGGGAGTTGCCATGAACCACCCATGAGGCAAAGCTGGTGCAAAGCATCTACTGGCTCATTCACACGGGAACTAAACTTTGTATTAAAGATGCAGTTTTTGTCATTGTGATAGATCTGCAACATTCACACTTCCTACCTTACAATCTGCTGTTTTCCATTCACACTAGTCAGCATTCCTCTGGAAAGGTTTAGCATTGCTGTTTCCTTTTGGCCCCACCCCCAATTTTACATGTTTACTCCATCCAGAGTATCAATATTGCTAATGAGAAGGGGAGGGATTTTTTTGTCAGTTTCATTGTTTCTTGTCAGTTGCATGCTGAAGCCGCAGAGCCTGGATGTGCAATTGACACAAAATTATACATGAAGTAAATGAAAGGCAAAGTAGGCCTTCACTCCTGTTTTCTGTCAGTTTCATTTCCTCCTGACATATTTATAGTAAAACCTTTTTTAAAAAAAAGTAGGTATGAAATGCAATTTTTATATTTGAGTGGGAAACAGTGTGTGTGTGTGTGTGTGTGTGTGTGTGTGTGTGTGTGTGTGTGTGTGTGTGAGTGAGAGAGAGAGAGAGAGAGAGAGAGAGAGAGCGCCACAGAGAGGGACTGAACAGTTCTCTTGGCAAAGATAAGAGAATGGGATGTCCGAAAGAATGTTGAGAGGAATTCTAAATACCATGGAAATGGATCACATTGTTCAATAATGTGGAAATGGAACACATCGCTGGTTTCAAGGAGTTAGGGAAGGAACTTAACAGGGGGGAAAGGGGGCGAATGAAGGTTATAGCAAACTCCGATGTGGGAGGACAGAGCAAGTCAGGAGTGGCTGATTAAGCTGCCGGAAACAAAATGGAATTCATGCAGACTTTAGTGGGAGGAGAAAGGGGAGTATATGAAAATGATGATCCACCCACCCAGCAAAAAACATCGGAGCAAAGCACCTACATGGAGGAACTCAGCGAAGTGGAGACAATTTTACCCTCACTTTCGCATTATCAGCGAATTGGGTTAATATGGATTTAAAGGGGGAAACTGTCATAGCTTTGGCTTGCTTGCAATGACATGTGAAACATGTGAATTAAATGGGGACGCAAGTAGCACCAATCTCACAGAAAGTCACCATGTGAATGAGCCCTACTGCCAAAATTGGCATGGTTTCAAATTGCATTTCCTCCCACTTCTTGGATTATCCACTGATCTGGAAATACTGAATTTGCAGGTAAAAACAGTGTGTTAGTAGTTGATTGGGACTGATGTCATGTGAATGAAGTTACTTTAACTGGGAAGACAGGCATAATCTAATCCATACTAAACTCTGGCATGGATGAGCCCATGGCCCCAGTACTGCAGTACTGTTAGCTTTCTTTTGTAAAACCTGGAAGGATGGGACCTTTAACCAAGATTATAACCTCTTAATCCAGATGTACACATCCTGACTTTGATGAGGCAGGAAAATGGGATTGTTAGGCTTTGCTTTCATTTCAAACATTATGCCCCCCTTTAGGGGATAAAAGCAGTTACTTTTTGTCTTAGCAGCTTAGCATCTTCAGAAACCCTAAAGAAAGCTCACTCTTTCCACACAAGAACACTCAGCTCCAACACGCAAGTTGCTGCCTCGCAGGAAAAAGCACAGGTATCATTATTATATCCCCCTCTCTCTGGGAAGTCCATCAGCTGGGCAACCCCCCTCCTACTTTCTGCTTTGAAGCCTAAACAGGTCTCTCTCTCTTGGGGAGACCTGGGGCCCGTTCAGACTGCTGTTTTATTGTGGATGTATTCTGCAGCATGTTCTGGACACAATCATAATACATTAGTAATGAATTTATTCTGCTTTAATTTGCTCTGTAGTGCTTCCCCAATGCTATCATATTATTGCTGTTCAGAGGAGCTACAGTGCAACAAGAGCAGGACAAAAATACACCAGAACATTTATGGTATAAAAAGTTATGGGATTTCCTCAGGAAATTATGGGATATGTACTGATTAGAAATGAAGCACTGTGCCCCCCCTCCATTTTTTTTGCAAGTGTGCACAGTATTGAAAGGATTGCATGTGGCTGCCCCAATAGCATCAACAACACCAATCATCATGAATGTGCAATGAAAAGAATGTTTGGAGGGGGCTCTGTTGCCTTTCTTCCCCTTGATATTCATGTCCCAAGGTTTTGCTGTTGCCCTAAAATATTTCCCATAGTCCCACAGAATCACTACCCAAACCACTCCTTCCTATGACAACTTCCCCTTCCCTTTCTAGAGCAAGTGGCTCTAATCAGCATCTATTTCTCTTCTGATGTCACCTCTACCCCTTTAGCTAAAACCTCCCCATCTCCGGCATTCAGCCAACATCTCCCACACCCCTTTTCTTGGCCAATTTTACTACATCCTAGAGTTTCTATGAGTTTCCTGCAAGCTTTTAGAACTAGAAATTGTGAGGCTAGTTTCATGCATGCTTTTTAGAACTAGAAATGGTGAGGCTAGTTTTAAGGAGTTAAGTCTATTGTTAGTGTGCTGAAAGTCAATATTAATGAATTTGGTTTAATATATTTTTAATGAATATGCTAATTCCCTTTTATTATAATAAATAGCTTGAATGTTACTTGGTGGGATTCTTTGACTTTATAAAATGCCAGTTTCAGGATACATTCAAAAGATTACAAAAGGAGTGTCCAGGTTGCATGTGGGAACTGCAGGTTTACATGCAAGCCACACTCTTCATAACCCTACAGAAACTTTTCTCAAGAGGTTTTTTTCTTGAGAGGTTTCTTGAGAGGTTATATATTAATTATATCTCTTATGCCACTGAATAGATATGCATAACCTTATTATGTAGTTTTTTCCTTTAGCAGTTTTTTTCTCCTTTAGCCATGAAATATGAGACTCTTTGTTATATAAAGCATAGCTCTTGCAAACTTTTCCTTTAGACTTGCCAGTGATAGATGATTTAATTCTTTCCAGATACATGGTTGAGTATAAATTTCTCGCATGTAGTGCATAAAATAATAAATAAGTATGATTCTAGAGCATGTGTACCTTTTTACAACTGTTATGGCTAATTTTGAATATAATTTCAAGGGCTGCACTAATTTTGTGAAGTTTTAACATCTAATATGCCATTTGTAACTGTTTTTAATTTGCTTTGCTAGATATTCATTGATGCTTGATTTGTTGTTCTTTTTCTTTTTTACATATGTTTGAACGGCCATTCCTTTATCTTCAGGTTCTAATTTTTCAAAAAGTTGCCAAATTGACAGATTTTGCTACTGTCCATTCTCATTTTTTCCTATTAGATTGTTTCAAGAATAGTATGAAGTTTAAACCTGCTCTGCTGGGCAGATGAGTCTTATGTGTTAACCTAATAAGAGTGGCTAGGTGGGCTAATGGGCTGTCAAGTGCCCAGTAACTGGCAAATGGGCCAGGGAGATCCTATTGTTATTGAAACTCTTTGGGACAGCCCCCCCGGGCCTAAAAGAGGCTTGTGTTTTTATTTATTCATTTAATTTATTTATTACATTTATGTACCGCCCCATAGCCAAAGCTCTCTGGGTGGTTTACAGCAATTTTTAGCTAGTCTGAGGAAAGGCTGGGAACTGGAGACATGCAGAGAGGCCTGCTCCATGCACAATGGCTTCAGGATATCTCCTGTAAGCCTCATGGAAAAGCAAAATCTATTGGACTGCTGATGCTTGGAACTAGGGTTGCCAGGCTCAGGGTCTGAGACTGATCCTGTATCTTTAGCAGAAGAGAAAGTCAGCCAAGTGCAAGTGGTTTTGCAACACTGTAATGAGAAAAACCACAAGGTGGAATTCTCCCTTCCCCCTGCACAACTTTTAAAGACACAGAAGACCTCTTGGAGGCTGGGCCCCTGTGTACACTAGAAAACACACCAAAAACAGGACGCATCCAATGATGGATGAGCCAAAAGGAGAAATAATTCTGAAAAATGTCGAAAAAATAATAAATTCTTTATTTGGACAAATTGCCTGACACATTTTGGCCAAATGTCCTTTGTCAATGGTTTATCTAAAAAATAATAATACAATAATTAAACATAAATTATGATAATATTATAACTTGTAAAAACGATTAAACCACACTTAAAACTTTTTTAACTTAGAGTACAGTAAAAATTCTGACCAAATCAGAAGACCAACAAGAAATTTAATAAACTAGGAACAGCATACCACATTTAAAAAATACAAAAATATAAAGCCTTACTTACTTTTTGACTTTTTGAAGAAACAAACTGATCTGGATAGCTTCTGTCCAAAGTAGAAGGGCAAAATCTCAAAGGAGGATCACTTCCTAGAATACCATTAGATACTTTATATCAAGCCTAAGTGTTTCTGCCTTCATTAAGGTATACATACCTTGCGTACACTAACCTGAGAGTAAGATCAATTGAACACAAGTGGGATTTATGCATCTAAACCATGCAATAATCAGGCCAAATTAAGGTTGGTTGAAGCCTTGGAACTGTTCTAATTTGGGCAGAAGAGGGGCAGAATATATGGCCCTTTATAGTACAAAGATGCACCACTCTGGTTAAAGGAAACATCATGTTATGCCTATGACAAAAACATTAACCTATCCCCTTTGCAGCCATTTTATACTTCCTTTTATATCATCAAAACAGTAAATAAGATACCACAAGACTTATTTTGTGTTGCCTTATTTCTTGTGTTCCATTACGGGGAAAGAGGACCCTAGGTGGGGAATTGCACCAGGATCTGCACCACCTTAATTTGGCCTGAGTGGGAGGGGAGGGGCAGCAACAGTAGCAGTCTCCCTGGACATTCCACCTGAATCCTCCCTAACATGGATAGACTCAGGCTGCATAAGTAATTATTCATGGATAAATGTTGCAAAAGGATGGGGGGAAATGTGCATAAACCCATAGGATACACTGTATCTTACAGCAGTGGTTCCCTTCCTTCCTTCCTTCCAGCTGGCAGAGTCAGTCCCGCCACACAGAGAATTGAGCAGCAGAGCACTCGAATGAGTGCATCTGTCAGCGGCAGAGGGGAAGATCGATCAAGCTGAATAGTTCCCCTCGCTGGATTGTCGCCTTGTAGTGGTGAGTGGGCTTGCGTGTTCCAATGAACCCTGTGAGCGATGCTGTCGGGAGTCATGTACTCCCAGCAGGGTCACCCATGGCGGTAAGGTCAAGGGAGAGGAACCAGACAAAGAACGATCCAAGAAAGTCCTCAATGGCAGAACAGGCAGAGGATAACAATGTGTATGTTACAACGGCTATGAAGGCGGATGAAGGTTGCAGCAGATAAAGCAGATAAAGAGTGGTGAACATCCAATTCGATATGTAGAAAAAGGGGGTCAAAGACCAGAATGCTGAAGTATTTTATAGAAAACTGGTTTTATTGCGAGATTTTTTTCAAAAAAGCCCAAACTGGTTTTATTGCAGAATATTTTTCAAAGAAGCCCAACGCGTTTCAGCCTGTAATCACAGGCCTTCATCAGGGGCTATAATATATTAAAACAGTGGGGACAAATGTCATTTCATTATACACTGTATAGGCATGTATTTACATGTTTTTTTAAAAAAATTAAACACAATTTTCTTAAAAAGTTTGTTTGAAACAATTTTTCTTAAAACAACAACCAAAATCCATACTTACATAATAAACTTTTTCAATGGTTAACCGAACAATTTTGGTCCTGTATTGCACTGATAACAATCCTCTTATACAATGCTAAGAGGGATCGCCTGCACATATATATCTACATGCATGAAAAAATACCACCAATCCCATGTTTAGGAGGAGATAAATTATTTGACCTTTTCTTAATGGAAATACTAGCCTCGACCCCTCGTTAAGGAGGGGATAAATTATTTGACCTTTTTCTTGATGGAAACATTAGCACCTGGATAGAAGTGTCTTCTTAAGGGGCTGATGTAAATTCTGAAAATTTTATATTAAGGGAAGAAGTTCAAAATCTTCATTTAAGCCACTACGTGTCATCGTTTTTAATTCCAGTATCCAGAATAATTCCCTCCTTAATAAAAGCTCTTCACTTTCTCCATATACTTTTTCTAAGGTCCAAAATTTCAAATCCGTTGTGGAATGTGAGGCTAGTATTTCCATTAAGAAAAGGTCAAATAATTTATCTCCTCCTAAACATGGGATTGGTGGTATAAAAACTTTCATAGGAATTGAGGAAAGTTTTCTTGTTCAGAAATTTTAATCAAATAAATATATTTTATGTTCTATCAATCTAGCCTGATGATTCACGTGGTGGTGATGAAATGCCTTGTGCTACCATTTTACTACAGTAAATTTGTTATTACTAGTTAATATACATTTGCCATTTATGAAGGAGTCGGAGTCGGAGTTGGACAGTAGAAAAATAGAGGAGTTGGAGTCGAAGGTTTGGCTTACCGACTCCACAGCCCTGGTATCGGGATTCATTTATCATAATTAGTGAAAAGGAAAATCCTTTTGGTAACTAGACAAAACGTTGCAGTGTTTTAATTTGTGGACAATTGAGTCAAATGACTCAGCCTTGAGCTCTTTGGATGGCCTTAAGCAAGTGATTTTCAGTTGTTCAAATGCCTAATGAGAATATTAACTGATCACCCTAAGTTTTTTGTCAGGAGGATGCGTGAGATAGTTCCTGAAACACACTGCACACTAAAATTCAAATTGACATAATGAAATAACAGTAAATAATTTTATTAATAATAAAACAATGTTTTTTTACACAATACATGTAACGAGTTAAGGCTTTCCTCTCTTTTTTTACTCACAGACTCAAGTATTCAAAACTTTCTGCTTATTCTCAGAAATGCTGTGAATGATGAATTAGCTGGTGCAGTAAATGATTTTAAAATGCATCCACTTCCTTCAAAAACAAATTGCACTCAGGTACAATACTAGTTTTTGCATTCAGATTTCTTTCAGAAGTTGTGATATGAGGGTGTTTAAGCACCAAGAAATTTCTCAGGAATAGAGCTTCCTGTACCACCCTCCCACATACTAGGAATCCCACTGCCATTGGTTAGGGTCAAATACCACATGCTCTGTATTCAGAGTAACACTGTGCCAGTTGAGAAAGCAGGAGCCAAAGGTAAGTTTTCTGTTTCTTTCTTCATTGATTAGCAAACTGGATTAAAAAAAACCACAGAACCTACTTTTTAAGGAATGTATCTTAATCTTTTGAGATGAATGATAATTATGATATACTTTGTTATTTGCTTTTTACTTGCCTATTTCTTAGTGCCTTCCTGTGAGAAAAAAGTACATAATTGCCATCAAAATATTTGACAGCTGTTGTAGATGCCAATAAAATTACAGTACGTTCCAATATTTTGCTTATAAAAGTACAGAGACACACAGATTTCACAAGCGGTTTTGATAGACCAGGGAGATTTACAGGTGTGCATAACACACACAGAGAGGCATATAATAATATTTGCATATACGTATCTATGAATGATTTAGTTCTCTTCTTTAAGATGAAGTCTTCAACAGCCAGATATGCTTACAAAATACTGGGCTATTTTCAGAATTACATTTGTGAATAATTTACAGTTTATCAGTGCATTTATATAATAATAATCTGAAAATAGTGATGTGCCATAGTATTCCCTTTTATCAGCTAGGTTCATACTCTTACTCTTCTAGTAAAACAAGACAATGTGGTTCAGTGGGTAGTGTGATGGATTTGGATCTAGAAGACCTGGTTTAAGATTTCTCTCCAGTCCTGTGTTCAAGACACAATGTCTCAGTTTCAGCTTTCCTTTGTACATTAGATAATCAGGGATTTACTGCAGCTCTTTCTGAGAAAGTTAACAAAAAGCAACCAATTTGCAAATTAAAAGTTCTAGAAAATATAAGTAGTAGTAGAAATAATAGTACAAGCTACAATATGAATGAATAAACATCAACATATATTTTGGAATGGTAACAGAGAAAAAAGAACTAAATTTGACTACCTTTATACTATTTATGCAAAAAAATTGCAAAATATGTTTGTCAAGCCATTAAGAGGTATACTGTACTTTATCAACACGATAAAAGTATATCTATAAGGTAGTACTTTAGACAAAACCATAACATTGTAAATAAATGCTGAAAAGGGCAATACAATTAACACTTGGTTAAGGGCAAAGAAACTCAGCCAGCTATAGGTTATGTCTACTAGGTAGTTAAAAAAAGAGAGAGAAAAATGAGTGCCTTGTGCTGTTCACCATTCCCATCGGAATTTCATGCCTCCATGCATAAACCTGCTTTACAAAGGCCTTCTTTCAAGAGGCTTAATATCAGTTTGTTTGAGTCTAGGCAACCTCAAAAAAGAAAGTGTTTCATGAATTTCTAATACCATACATTGTGTGCTGCTCTTTAAGCACAACTTATAAATGTATAAAAAGTCATGTGTTAAATTCTCAATTTTAATACAGTAGTTCTGTATACATATTTACACTTTTTACTGTATAAGTACCCTCTACTTCTATGTGAATAATGGTGCAATGAAGATTGAAAATTGTATTTTTATGGGGTTATTTAAAATTTGGTATGGATTACATTAAAATGAGGAGAGAAGACTGTTAATGTTCAGACCACATGGCTCCAATCCAACTAAAGCTACTAACAAACCCCACTGATTTCAATTGGACTTAAGGGTGACTAACTTCAGTTGGACTGTAGCCAGCATTTTAAATAAAATTTGAAACCAATGTTCTAAATCTGCTTTAGATTTCAAGAAAATTATTGTAAACATTATAACGACAATTTAGCCCAATCCAGCATGTGACAGATAGGGTGCAGAGGCTCTGAGTCCAAAATCCAATTTCATGAGCTGGATTCACATTGCCACCAGGACCTGCATTCAGCCCATTGGAGCAAAGTGCACATGAAGCTGGAGTTCTTGTGCAGTACAGAAATTAGGCAGCTCACCTCTAGCCCAGAATTCAGTTGCCTGATCCCACACTTATGGACAGATTACTCCTATTTGAGCTATATGGGGTTTTTTGTTTCATCCCATAACCAAATTGTGTATGTCTAGATATATGTACTGCAATCCCATGTCGGGAATCACTGACGCTATGGGATAACAGCCCTTACCAGGAATGGCCACCACACTAAAAAGAGTGTAAAATATTGGAAGGAGAGGGAGGGAGGAAGAGCAACCATACAGTATCCTCCAAATTCCAGCAACAATGTGAAGATTGCTGGATCTGGGGGATCACTGTCACTACTCTATCCAGCCTACTCTGTGTGATCATCGCAGTATGGGTTTCAGCCACTCCCACAAAATGGGATACCCTCGCTATAGGCTGCAACTGACACATTGCTAGAGCACAACTATGCACCTAATTCCCATTGACCACAAAGAAAGAAGCAATATGATTACAATCAGTACTCCTTAACCACAGAGCCAAAGTTTATCATTTTTATAGTATAGTTGTAAATGTTACCCTTATACAACCAGTTGTAGTAGTCTGTGTATTGTTTCCTTGACAAACAATTCAAATTATGTATGTTAAAAGCAGAACATCTAAACAGAAGTAGTATCATTTGGAAAGAGATACCATGTGTAGCAAAAATAAGGAAAAAATCCCTATGAAGTGTTGCCCTTTCAGTTTTCATCTCAGCAAAGGTGATTATATGTACACAGAATGTATAAACTCCTTTGCCCATGAAATTTCTAGCTAACATTGTTTAATATAGCATGTATAATATTTCAGGAGATATTTGTAATTAATTTTTAATCATCATCTATCTGCGTTTTTCCTGTAGATATACAGTGAAGAATGAATGCCTTCGCAAATATTTTCACTCAGTTTGTTATCTTTGACGCAATTTTGGCTGCTCCTACAGTGAGACCTGTAACTTATTACTCTGAAACCTATGATGCTGCTTTGGAAGATCTGGACAACCTATATGATTATGATGAAAATCTGTCTGTTGATCAGGCACAGGTAATTCAAAATTGTGGGGTTTTTTGCATTTATATATAGCATTATACAACTTATAACAGTCATAGTAAGAGCAGTGGGGAGAAATATACAGGTTACACTGGTATGTCCTCTTACTTTCTGTTGCCCTTAATGGACTCAACATACAATTCAGATCACAGTCAATAATTTGTATGTTTCCACTGGGCTCTTATGCTAGGTACAGATCAGAGGATCTCACTTGGGAATCACTGTGTCATGGTCTGTTAAAATGGAATCAAGCTAACATCCTTTCCCTTAGCTGTTACTACCACAGTTTGTTGGCATCACCTAATCTGTTGATATAACATCAGTGTAACGATATCATATGTTTTGACAGCACACAAACAATCAGTGGCCAGCCCCATCTTATGATCTTGTCGATCGTTTGGGATAGAGCCAGTAGGAGCTGATTTTACATTGGGGTGGTCTAACAAAATCAGAATTGTTTATATGTTTAAAACTATTTTGAAATTGTGTTCAGGTGAGAAAGTGTTAATAGAATACTAGTAAGTGCAGATGAGGTATGACTGGCAGGTGGGAAGGGTATGTGAGTGAGACTTCTGAGGGATGTTTTAAAGAGAAAACTCCTTGGGGTTTGACAGTTAGAGTTAGATAAGATTAGGAATCAAGGGGGAAGGATTTCATTGGAATTAGTGGGGTAGGATAGGTAGATAGGATAGGGACAATATTAACATATTCATTTACTATCACATTTAACATCTTGTATATAATAAAGTTTATTTGTTTGATTCAAAATCCCATATGTCATCTTGGTTAAGAGTGCTACCAAACTAAGGTCCTATTCTGTACCTATACCAATTTTATAGACAGATTACACCACTGGTCACCTTTTGAGGAAAAGGTGGTGGGGCTGAAGCTTGTGGTTCAGAGGGCATATCTGAGTCAGGCTGAGGCAGACTTCCTGGGGGGTTCCCAATCCAGGCATGTGGGAATCAGGAAGTAGTAAACCCAGAGACACAGGAACATCACAGGCGGTCACACCAGATGCCGCACCTGCAAACGTTTGGGGCTGATAACACTGCTTCTTTTCCAGTCAGGGCATATCTTATAAATTCCTGCTGAAATCACATAACTTTTCAAACCACAATTGTTGTGGTTTATTTTTGTCCTGCTTTTGTTGTGCTATAACCCCTTCGGACATCAATAACGTGGTAGAATTGGAGAAGCATCGCAGAACAAACTAAAGCAGAATAAATCCAGTGCTAATGCACTATTGTTGTATCAATAACATGTTGCAGAACACATTCACAGTAAAAGACCAGCCTGGAGGAACCCTAAAATAGTATAACAAAACAGAGGAATAATATTCTTGATATGAAATTAGAGTCATAGAATTGGAGGGGGGCTTGTAGGCCCATTTGACAAAGTGCCCTACAATATTCTGATTAGCAAGCTAGCTGAATGTGAGCTGGATGGAACAACTATCATGTGGATCCACAATTGGCTACAGAATCATACTCAAAGAGAGCTTATCAATGGGTCCTTCTCAAACTGGGGGGAAGTAATGAGTAGGGTACCACAGGGCTTGGTCCTGGGCCCAGTGCTATTCCACATTTTTATTAATGACTTGGATGAGGAGGTGCAGGGAATGCTTATTAAATTTATTTATTATTTAATTTATATCCCGCCCTTCCTCCCAGCAGGAGCCCAGGGCGGCAAACAAAAGCAGTAAAAACACTTTGAAGCATCATAAAAACAGACCTTAAAATACATTAAAACAGAACAACTTTAAAAAGCTTTAAATAAAAAGAGTTTAAAAAACCATATTGTTTAGGGGGAAAAAAGGTTTTTTTAAAAATGTATTAAAAGCAATTCCAGCACAGACACAGTCTGGGATAGGTCTGTGTCTGTGTTGGAATTGCTTTTAATATGTTTTTTGCAGATGATACAAAATTGGGAGGGATAGCTAATACCGTGGAAGACAGAAATAAAATTCAGAGGGATAGGCATTGGTGTGAAAACAACAGAATGAAATTTAACAGGGATAAGTGCAAAGTTCTACACCTAGGAAAAAGAAACCAAATGCACAGTTATAAGAGGGGGGATACTTGGCTCAGCAATACTATATGTGAGAAGGATCTTGGAATTGTTGTTAATCACAAGTTGAATACGAGCCAACAGTGTGATGTGGGTGCAAAAAAAGGCAAATAGTATTTTGGGCTGCATTAACAGAAGTATAATTTCCAAATCATGTGAAGTATTGGTTCCCCTCTATTTGGCACTGATTCAGCTTCATCTTGAGTACTGTATCCAGTTCTGAAAACAAGACTTTAAGAAGGATGCAGATAAGCTGGAATGGGTTCAGAGGAGGGCAACGAGGATGATCAGGAGACAGGAAACAAAGCCATATGAGAAGAGACTGAAAGAACTGGGAGTGTTTAGCCTTGAGAAGAAAAGACTGAAGGGAGATATGATAGCACTCTTCAAGTACTTGAAAGGTTGTCACACAGAGGAGGGCCAGGATCTCTTCTCGATCATCCCAGAGTGCAGGACATGGAATAATGGGCTCAAGTTACAGGAAGCCAGATTTCAACTGAACTTCAAAACTTCCCAACTGTTAGAGCAGTACAACAATGGAACCAATGACCTAGGGAGGTGGTGGGCTTTGCAACACTAGAGGCCTTCAAGAGGCAGTTGGACAGGTATGCTTTAATTTGGATCCCTACATGGAGCAAGGGGCTGGACATGATGGTCTTATAAGTCCCTTCCAACTCTATGATTCTATGATCTAAGTTCATTTCCCTGCTTGATGCACAAATAGGAGTTACCACAGGTATAAGTAGAAGTTATGCCCTTGGTAAAATTATGGTATGGCTCTATTTGAATAAATGCAACAGTTTACATGACTCAAAGATCTAATACAGGGCAGGGGAACCTCAGGCCTCCAGACCTCTGTATCCAGTCCTCAGGGCTCTGCATGAGTCTTGCCTTCTCCCCTCAGCCCTGTTGTGCACCCTGCTTGAGTGCTTTTGCCTGCTGGAATGTGTTCTTGAACTGTGATAATGCCTCATGCTTGCCTAGATGGATGGTGGATGCAGAGATGTGTGGGTATGTGTAGAAACCTCTGGCTTTTGATGGCTGGAATGTAGCCTACTGTACAGAGGTAGGACTCACATCCATTACACTTTCATCTCTGGCCCCACCCACCACTGGCATGCAGCCCCTGGAAGGTTGCTGAAGGAGGTTCCCCATTCCTGATCTAGTAAGGATATAGGCTGATATAAACAATTGTGGTGAGTGGTCCTGCATTTCAATTCTTACTTCATTATATGTCACAAGTTTTCCAGAGGGCTTCAAATCATGGAATCCAGTCAGTGTTACTCTTTTCTGGAAGGAAAATCATGGAACATTCTTGCAACAGCAAATTCTGGGTGATACAAGAAAGAAGGCAAATATGATACTCTTGGTATTAAGAAGTGATGGATGAGTTCTCCCAGCCCACCTCATAATTTATTTCATTGAGAATTCCTGGGGGAGGGGAGAACTATGGATCTTTTAGAGCCTTTTCTGAGAATGACTGGAAAAACTAAGGGAAGCTTACCCAAAACCATCTTTGCCAATACTTCCACCCTACAAAGCAAAAATATCCACAAGACAGAGAGAAATGGTAGCAGTATGGGACTGCTGAAGAGAGGTGAACCCTTGCTAGCCTCATCATTAATGCCTGAATGTTTCAGAGCACGCTCAGGAGCATCATTTCCTGAGATATGAGATTTGTCGTTTCCTCCATCTCTTAGTCCAATGCATTGAATTAGGAAGCATAAGAAAGAACAACTATAATGCACTCTAGCAGGAAATAGTCAGGCCTTAAGGTTTACAAGGTGGTAAGGCTGACATACCTTCTCTTGGCACCAGCAATCCCTTTCCACTACCAGTTTCTTCCTGCCTTAACAAGGGCTTGCCCTTTGAAAGAAGACAATTGGCAGGGAGGACTGGCTGATGGCAACGGCAACACAAACTGAGCCTGGAGAATGCTTTAGCTCAGCTCTTATAGGTTACTTAATTTCTGAAACTTCCACAATTCTGAATTTTAGTATTTTATACAATTTGACAGTGCCCTTAACATTTTGCTGCATTATGTTCTTTTTGCTTGTGTGGTTGTTATTTCATTTAAATATATATATAATCAACTGAATGACATTCAGGTTTTAGTATATAAATATAGTACTAACACTATATTTAAGAAATAAAAACAGAAATGTAGATAACATTTATTTTTAACAAAGAAGAAATCTACCCATCCAAGATACCTTCACTTTCGGTCAGTAGTTTGTTTCAATTTATTTACTTAGGGATCTATGTTATCCTTAACCAATTTCTTTATAACTTTATAATTATCTAAAGTTACCCTTCACTCTTTGCAGGATGGATGTAATAAAAACGTAATAAATAAATTTCTCAATTCCTCGTGTAAGAGAAAGCAAATTATGCTTGATCTAGCTATGTGAAGCAACTGGTTCAAGTATGTTAACCCCTATGAATGTGTTCCCTGAAATAAGTACAGGAGGGACTTTTTAGGGAAAAATATTGTTTTTTCAAGTTCTGAGTTGGGCTAGAAAGAGGATCTTACCAATCAGATGGGCTGTGGAGAGGGCTTATAAATTATATAAAAAGGATGTCTTACCTAAGTTTTAGTGGATTTCTTGCATCAAAAGAGGGCTGGACTAGACGACCATGGAGGTACCTTCCAACTTTATGATTCCATAATTTTATCTGAGCTGTGAATAGAGACCAGGACTGGGATAAAAAAAATAGATGCAATTTTGAGAGGTAGTTGAAAGCTTTGTAATGCATCTGAATGTTATAGGCTATCTAAACAAAATTATATTCTGGTCATTATTAACCTTAGCAGCAACTCTACTTTCAAAAAGTTTCTTTGTGTAAAGTTAAGCAACTAGAATCCAATTTCTGAAGAGGAACAATATCTGACAGTTTAAGAACATATAGGAACAAAGGAACAGCCTGCTAGATCAGGCCAATGACCCATCTAATTCAGCATCCTGTTCTCACAGTGGCCCACCAGTGGCCCATGGGAAACCTGCAAGCAGAACCTGAGTGGAAACAGCACTCTCCCCTCCTGCAGTTTCCAGCAACTGGTATTTGGAAGTATACCGCCTCCGCCTATGGAGGTAGAGCGTAGCCATCATGGGTAGTAGCCACTGATGGCTTTTTTCTCCATGAATTTGTCGAATACTGTTTTAAAGTCATCCAAACTGGTGTTCATCACTGCCTCTTGTGGGAGTGAATCCCATAGTAACTGTGAGCTGTGTGAAGAAGGACTTTCTTTTGTCTGTCCTGAATCTTCCAACATTCAGCTTCATTGGATGTCTACAAGTTCTAGTGTTGTGAGACAGGAAGAAAAGCTTTTGTCTATCCACTTTCTCCATGCTATGTATAATTTTATACACTTCTATCATGTCACCTTTGTCTTACCTTTTCACTAAACTGAAAAGGCCCAAATGCTGCAACCTTTTCTCATAGGGGAGTCACTCCATCCCATTGATCATTTTGGTTGTCCTTTTCTGAACCTTTTCCAGCTCTACAATATCCTTTTTGAGGTGAGGCGAACAGAATAGTATACAGTATTGCAAATGCAACCACACTATAGATTTATATAGCAGCGTTATGATATTAGTAGTTTTATTTTCAATACCTTTCCTAATGATCCCTAGCATGAATTTGCCTTTTTTACAGCTGCTGCACACTGGGTCAACATCTTCATCGAGCTATCCACTATGACCCCAAGGTCTGAACTGCTAGTTCAGACTCCATGAGCATATATGTGAAATTTATGTGAAATTTAAGAGTTTTTGCTCCAATATGCATAACTTTACATTTGTTTACAGTGAATTGCATTTGCCATTTTATGGCCCCTTCACTCAGTTTGGAGAGGTCCTTTGAGGGCAATATACTTTTTATGTGGGACAGCTTAGAGATAAAAGTCTGGCTATATTACACAAGACATCTAGGAAAATAAAATAAGATTCTAAAAGAATATGAATGTTTGTTTTCTTCATAATGTGAGGAAATTGTTTTTCTTTGTGTGGTTTTTACTCAAGATAGAAGTCTAGGATTTTTGTCATCGTGTAATTGGGAGGTCTTTTTCCTACACCGGAATTCTTTTTACAAATTCATACAAATTAAATAAATCTAAAAATGTATTCATGCCAGTAATGTTGTGTAAATGCTCTGTATTATGGATCTTCTCAAACTGTATATGTTGCAGCCATGTCCTCCAGATGCTAAGTAAAGTGTACAGCTTGTGCAGATTTGCAACTGTAGGATGATGACTTCAGCTTCTAACATCTCCCTTTGCACATGCTGTTTCTATTATCAATGTGATCCCTCCAGCAAGGAAGATAGCAGGTCTAAAGTCTGGGTATACTTTAATTGTCCTATTGCAATAGTTAAGAATAACACTGGAAATTTACTCTTGTGTAGAATTGTTGGCTTTCATTTCTTCTTTAGCTTCCAAGTTCTAGGAACTTTAATCTTTTGAAAGATTTCATCTGGGGATGGGGGTTATTGTTCAGGAGAAAAATAAGGAACAGAAAGATGTCATTCAAGTAGATAATTTATGTTTCTGCTTCCAAGCAGAGACAACAGGAAAAAGAAAATGTCAAAAGAAAGCAAACATAAGAACGAGGAAGAGATGGTGAGGTCCAGCAGGAGAAAGAGACTAGGAAGGGAGTGAAATATGAGGAGTAGTCCATACTCATTTTTAATTTTGAGCTGAGCTTCAAAATGTTCTCAGAATTACAAAATATAGTGCTTTTTTATAAATATTTATCTTTGAGATTAGCACATTAGTCTTATTTTGGAAATGTACCCATGTTTCACTGTGGCAGTTAAAAGATTCCAATACCTATAAAAATCTGAAAGTGGACACATTTTTACTGCCTCTCATTCAAAGCTTGAAACATGACAGCTACCATTATAGCATTCCAGTGAATTACATGTCTGAAAATAGAGGGGTGTGGGAATTCCTTTTCACATGCTTGAACCAGTCCAAATAGTGGAGGAGGGATTTGTAATATTAGTCAGGAATGTAAGTCTGAAAAAAAGACAAGCCATATATGACATAATAGAATGGTGAAAGATTTCTTCCTTCATACTCTTCAACAATAGGTGTGAGGGCGTGGTGTTTACATTTGCAACTACCAATATTTATAGGATACAGGTTTCAATTATTGATAGATGTATTGTTGTGATTTGTGTACTAAACCTCAACCCATGTGTATATATTCTCATCATAGTATCTCTCCTGTTTATTTATTTAATGATGCAGATCTCACTCTGAGCGGCTGCCCAGTTTGCAGGCTAGCTAAAATTAACCGCTGTTGCTGCTTCTGCGCAAATGCGCTTTTTTGCATCTGCGCAGTAGAAGTTGCAGGGGGGGGCAACACCACACCATTGCTCTGATAGGTTCCTTTTACCCGGGCTTTCCCCGGAGATTTGCGCACATGCGCAACAGTGGAAATACGTGATTGGCTGAGAATGAGGGAAGGGATATGGGGAACTGCCCAAGAACCGCCCATCAAATGCCCACAGCTGTAAAGTCCGTGGTATTGCATCTGAGCGCCTGAAGGTACAGCAGATGATTCCCGGTTTAAAGAAGCAAATCGCATGATTTGCGGTATTGCAGGAGCGGATTTAACTGCGTGAAAATGCGCAAAAGCGCACGGCATCATATGGACGACTGAAAAATAATGAAAACACAAAGCGATCATGTCACACATTTTACAGTCGTCTGGATGAGCCCTGAGAGACCTTAGGCCAGTCACTCACTCTCAGCCTAACCTACCTCACAGGGCTGATGTCAGGATAAACTGGGGAAGGGGAGAACCTTAAGCTCCTTGAAGGAAAACTAAAGCTAACATAATTGGTACATAACAAACAGAAACTTAGCAGCCGAAGCCCCTCTCCCAAATATTGTGTTTGCAATCATATATTATCCAAGAGTAGGCCTCATTGAATACAGTAGGGCTTGCTTCTGAGTAAACATGCATAAGTTATGAAGGCAAGATAGCAAACAAAAAGTAAATGAGGAGACTCATTCCTAGGGATACTGCAGGATAAGCCAGCATCCCCTCTCACTAGGCAATGTAGAGGGGAAGAGAGAGGAGGACTGCCTGATACACACCATAATCCTCCCTCCCTTCCTCACCCATCCAAAACCACTCAAGACAGTCCATCCCACCCTGCTGTTTCTACTACTACTGCCCAGCCATGCAAGGGAAAGAAGGAGGGAGAAGTGAAGATGGAGAAAAGATTCCATCTGACCAGTCATCTCACAGCATCACAAAGAAGAGAAAGGCCCTGGGGAAAAAGCGGCCTCTGCCTCCATTACTGGCTTTCCTGAACAGGGGCAAACAGCATTTGGTGGGAAGTGCAGGCCTCCTAGCAGTTCTTAGACCTCCTGAAAAGCACAGACTTGGAACAGCCAGGCTGGGCTAACTCACTTCACATAAATTGAAAGAGGGAGCTCAAGATTTACCCATTCCACCCATCTGTGGCTGACCCTGGCCACATGCAAAGCCCAGGTATCATTATGTTGGAGCAGCCGCTGCTATTGCTGCTGCTTTTCAAAAACAAACCATGCACCACCAGCATGAAACTCACAGACTACAGTTTGGGAACCTCTGATCATTATTGTGTAAATCAGGCACCTACTTTCCATGGTTGAACAACTGCTGAAGGTTTATATTTGAGGAAGGAGAATTAGGATTCAGACCATGGTGGGGAAGATAGGTGTGCAGAAATCAAAGGAGCCTCATGTAAGGACTGGCTTTCTGCCTTCACAAAGTAGGTTCCTACTTTTTCTCCATCTGTTAGGGCTGAGAGAAGATCAGAGCAAGATGAGAGTAGAAAGGGCAAAATCCTTCCTTTCAACCAGCTCAGGTCTAACTCAGATTCAGCAAAGCAGATATGTTTATAGCTCTTCTAGCAGCCTCATTTGTTTTGCCATTAGAGCTGATGTGAAAGAGAAAATCATGTCGCAGTGAGCCACTTGATTTGGGCCTCGGTGAAGATCTTTTAATCAGATTATTTCCATATGTTTTATACATTATAATGAATTTATAAAATCATTTAAAGCTGAGTATTCAATAATATTACTCAGGATTGTTCCAAAAATCTAATATTATAACATTAGCTTCATATGCTTGTTTTTATAAGATGTAAATGTAAGATCCTCCGTGGCGCAGAGAGATCCTCCGTGGTGCAGAGTGGTAAGCGGCGGTAACGCAGCCGAAGCTCTGCTCACGGCTGGAGTTTGATTCCAATGAAAGGAGGAAGTCGAATCTCCAGTAAAAGGGGTTGAGGTCCACTCAGCCTTCCATCCATCTGTGGTCGGTAAAATGAGTACCCGGAATATGCTGGGGGGTAAAGAAAGGCCGGGGACGGAACTGGCAATCCCACCCCATATATATGGTCTGCCTAGTAAATGTCGCAAGACATCACCCTAAGAGTCGGAAATGACTCTCACTACAAGGGCAGGGACACCTTTACCTTTTAAAAATGTAAATGTACTTCCTTCAAGTCGATTCCAACTTATGGCGACCCTATGAATAGGGATTTCATGAGGCTGAGAGGCAGTGTATGGCCCAAGGTCACCCAGTGAGCTTCATGGCTATGAGGGGATTTGAACCCTGGTCTCTCAGGTCATAGTCCAACACCTTAACCACTACACAGCTCCAAATAAATATTTGGGCTTCTATTGCTAAAGGCAATGGTAAAAAACTGATTGCCAAAGGAAGAAAAAGGGCCTTCCATGCCCGTCAGCCACAGAGACCAATATGCAATAAGCTTATACTTCCTTTATAGAGTGTCATGTAAACAAGTGCATGTGTTTGCCCTGAAGAACTTGCATACTTGTTAGGTATTACATTTACTTTTCTGAGGGTTTCAGGACCTTTGGTGGCATGGGGATTTTGCCAGGGTAAGCCAATAGGTACTTAACAGAAACCACTCAGGAAACTATTTTAAAGTGTAGTTCCTTTTCACCACAGAAAACAGAATAGCAGCCTCCTTTGGAAGAAACTGTAAAATATCTGCTTAGTTCAGGAAACCTATTTAAATGGAAAGTGTATAAAATGGACATTAAAAAATAAATTTTAATGTCTTTAATACTTCATTTTTCCAGTTATACCATTCACAGTTTGCAACTGAGCCTTGAATGAACATTATATATACTACTGATCTGAATATTCCCATGCTTATGCTTATATAATCAAAACCACACCGCTTGTGCACAAAAGGGAGGGAGGTAAGCCCAAGATGTGAAAAATATTTAGAGGGGGGAAAATCCTCCCCAAGCAGCCCCATAATAACCCAATGACACGGTATGATAAGTGAGTGAGAGAAAAACTAACAACTGGATGGGAGAGGGGAATAGAATAAAATAGGGGACAGGAATAAATATGTATGTGCGCATGCATGCATGCATGGTAGAACAAGCCATCTCATGGTACGGACAGGTCTTCTGGGTTCAGACCAAGAAGCTGTATTTAAACGTCAGCAGGGATGAAAGAGAGAGCTCCACATAGACATCAATGGACAGATTAGAGAATTCATTGTAGCTGAAATTGGGTACATGTGTATCCACCAGGAACCCTCCCCATCTCCACCCAACCCCACCAAATAATAAAATAAAAATCCAAAACAGCCCTATGAGGATTGAGCACGTTCAGTGGGTATGGAATGTGAACAGTTTGGAGAGGGGGAAAGGAAAACTGGGGAGTGGGGGACATGAACAGAATGGAGTGTCTTGATCACTCCACAATGCATTGTTTTGTGCTCGGGCCCCACTTATTACATAGGCATTCTAGGTAAGAGTATCAGTATTTTCATTCACATCTTGACAAGCATAAACAATGCCCTCTCAAAGTGAAAAAAGATCCCTAAAGCATATAAAAGAATTTCTTCAATTTTGTTTGAGAAGCTGTAAAAGCACGAGATTAAATTTACTCAGAAACAGTTCAAGTCCCATTGATTTCAGTAAAAAAAGTCTTCAATTAGAACATCTTTTTTTCTTCAAATATATAGTCCAGATATATTTATTGTTCGTCATATTTCTGTTCACATTAACTCAATGTCTTGCTGTTACTATTGTTGCGCCCTCACCCACAATCTCAGGAGGCCTCCTAAAGCCATGGTGCAGGGAGCCAGCCTCTCTGCTGTCTCCAGTTCTCAGACTCAACTCCAGACTCAGACTCAACACAAGTCTGTCTTTTGGCCCTGAGGGGGGGGGGGGCTCTCCTGAAGAGTTTCAATAACAATAGGATTTTCCTGACCCATTCACCAGTTAATGGGCACTTGACAGATGTATTAGCCTACCTGGTCACTCTATTAGACTAACAAAGGAGACTCATCTGACCAACAGAGCTGGTTTCACAACTGCAGAGCCCACCTCCAGGTGCAGGGTTCCAAATCAGATGCTGGGAGGGGGCTCATAGAAATCATCTATCTTAGCCCCCAAACCTGTAACACTAGGTTATGATGTTCATGAGACCTTTCAATGGAACCCTATATTCTATCAAGAACAGCTGGTATAGCACAGTGAGGAGGAAAGCCTGGCTGGGAGTCCTGAGTCTGTGAGTTCAAATCCCCACTCGTGTCTCCTGGGTGTCAAGGGCCAGCTAAAGATCACCCCCACAGTGAGTGGCTCAGGGGTTACGTGCCCTGCCACCTGTGCAGCCGTGGGCAAGCTGCATAGTCCCGAGGAGCACAGTTGCCCCACAGCTGGCAGTTGCAGACAAGGAAGGGGCTGGCTTGTTCAGCTGTGGCAAGCTGAGCAGGCCCTAGCCAGCTGGGGAGGACTAGCCTCAGAGGGAGGCAATGGTAAACCCCCTCTGAATACCGCTTATAATGAAAACCCTATTCATAGGGTAGCCATAAGTCGGGATTGACTTGAAGGCAGTCCATTTCATTTCATATTCTATCAGACAAAACTCTTTTTACTCAACCATTTACTCCCTTCATATATGAAAAACAATTGCTACAGTACATTTATTTGGAGGAAAAATGCTTTCTTAGAATAGCAGAGGAAATACAGATGGGGGAAAATAATAATCACATGTACTATTCCTCTTCGCTGCCACAATATCACATTTCTGATCGCTTTCAAGTGTTGCCAAAAACAAACAAACATGTGGAAAACAAAAAAAACCTTATTGAACCTAGAAACATCTTTGTCTTGTTAAACTCATGTCTGAGCCGTCAGATATATAAAAGACAGAATAGTGCATGGCTTAGGAGAAAACTAATGAGAAACATATTTTTTTTACCTCTAGTCAAATGTTCTCATTGTGTGTTACGGCATAGTAGCATATTTGTCAGTGTTTTCAATCACTTGTCATTGGATTGATGTCCAAAAGACAAAGCCAGATCTATCATTTTGTTGTCAGTCTTGTGATGCTTAAGTTGTAAGTCAGGAAAAATGTCTTTGATCCTCATTCTTTCACAATTTTGCTTCTACAGTGTTTAATTTTGGAAGAATCACATCAGAAATTTGGGGACCCCAGTGCATTCTAGGTTAGGGTTACTAGGTCTCCAGTTTTTGCTGAGAGACTCTGGTTTTGGGGGGTCCTCTCTGGGTCTCTGGGTGAGTCTCCTTAATTTCCATACTCTTAGCTTTCATTTTTTTAAAAAAAGTAAGTTCCTAGGTGGTCTGATTCAAAAGATATAAACCGAAATGTCAGCCACCACTCCCACCACTTCTGTTAACACCAGCTACTCTAATTCCTTCCCTTTCAGGTTTTTAGCCAATAAGTGAAGTCAGGGTTCTGATTGACAAGATTTGTTGACCCCCAGGCAATAGCTAAAGCCCACTTCAAGTTCTGAGAACAGTTTCCTTTTCCTGCTTGTCTCATAACAGTAATTCAGTAAATATATATCTTTCAGCAGCATAAAGAGTACTTTCTTGATACAGGATTGGGACTTGCTTCTGAGTAAACATGCATAGGATTGCACTACAACAGAAAATTACAGCAGGATCTTGGTAGGCATGAAAGTGTACATGCAGGGGGGTTTTAATTACTTGCACAAAATGGCATATTATTTTTTATCTTTCAAATAATTTTTGAACAGACGTTATAAAAAGTGTACATGCTGCAGTGTTATAGTTTTCTAATTAAGGAGTCAAACAAGTTTAAATTTTGCTGGATTGCTGAAGAGGGCAGTTTATTTGTCATATTGATAACCTGTTTTGAAAACCTTTCCAATATGAAGCGTTTCTGGGAGTAAAGCTGCAATGCTAATTCCACATACCTGTAAGTAAACCCCATTGAATTCAGTAGGACTTACTTTTGAGTAGACATGGTTAGAATTGTTCTGAAAATCAGTGAGACTTTTGAGTGAAAAGGATTATGTTGTAAATCTTTTTCTCCCCCCTCCAATCCTTTTTATATTTAATCAGTAAAGTAGGAATTACTTAGGTGTCACTGCTTTTATTTGGCAGGTTTTGACAAGAAACCAATATGGGGTGTATGTATTTTTACCTTTCCAGTTTGTGTGTATATGGAACAACCCTATGAGGTAGGGCTGGAAACCAAGGAAGCTCAGAATAAGAAACAAAGCCATTTAAAATCCAATAACCATAAAACAAGTATGAAACAGTTGCAAAACAGTTTAAAGTGGCATGATTCTGAATTTTGGATTGGGTGAGTGATGTTCCTTATCACTGAATTGCAGTCCTGTGCATGCTTCCCTGTCTGAGTATGCCCCATTGAATACATTGGGTGTTCTGAATAAACATGCATAGGATTGCACTATAAATATCTTTACAGGTTGTATAGCAAACATCTTTTACATTCATGCTTATATAAATATTTCTTCATACTATGTCTTAATGTGTGCCTGATTTCACACTATGGTTGTAAATTATTATTTAAAATTATTATTTCCTCTACATTTTACATGTGCCCTTCTTCCTTGGGGTGGTCATGGTCCCCCTCTCGTTTTCTCCCTGAGGGGCACATTAGGCTGAGAGATGGTGCATAGCCCATGGTCACTCAGTAAACCTTGTAGCTTATTTCCATTTTAAAATGTAATTAAAATGATTTATATGCAGGCAAAGTTTATGAAAGAATGCAGATCTACATAATACATTTAAAGCACATCCAACTTGCATTTAAAGCACATGACCTCCCCTAAAGAATCCTGGGAAGTGTAGCTTCCCACTCACAGTTATAGTTCCCACCACTCTTAACAAACTACAGTTCCCATGATTCATGTACTTCAAATGTATGTTGAATGTGCTTTAAATGCATGATGTGGATCTGGCATAGTTTGCTGTGCATTCATTAGTGAATTGAAAAGAACAATTTAAAAAGATATCTTTTTAAACAGGGGGAGGACTGTTGCTCAGTGGTAGGGTATATGCTTTGCATGCAAGGTCCAAAATTCAATTCCTGGAAAAGACTATTGCCTGGAATCCTGGAGAGCCAATGCTAGTCCATGTCATCAGTTCTGAGCTAGATGGTACCAAAGGCCTGACTCGGTATAAAAGAGGAAAGAGACCCAAGGGCCACAATGACTCTGTTATTTATATATTTGTTTTATTTACAACATTTATATAATGCTTTATTGTAAAATACCTCAAAGTGGTATATAGAAGGCATTAGGGAGCTGCGTGTTTGATCCTTTCCCTTCAGTGTGAATGAAAAGCACCATGTTTGCAGCTGGCTTTGAGCATCCTACGTGGACTATGCAAACAGAAAACGCAGGTAAAAGTAGCATTTTTACTATGATGTTTTTCATTGATTTTAATGTTAATCCCAGGATTGAGAGTGACCACTTTCCCCTCTTACTTAGAATTAGAGCTCCCACGACCAGAATTTACTATCCCTCTCCAATGGAGTCAGAGGATACTGAAAAAAGAATCTATTGGACAGATAGGAGGCATGCATCTCTCGCACTCCTATTCCAGAGCGACACATTCCAACTAATCCGCCTGGAGGTCCTGAATGAAACCCAGGACCCCATATCGGCATTTCAAACAGCCCTATCCTTACTTAGGCCCCATATGACCCACAAAAGCAATGGCATCCAAAAAAAACCCCACGTATGTGCCTGGTTTGATAAAGAATGCAGAGAAGCAAAAAAAAAGCTTAAGAAACTTCTACACTTGTCTCTCAAGTTCCCTTCCCCTCAATCCCTTTTTGCCTTTAAATCAAATAAGGCCCTTTATAGATCCCTCCTGAGAAAAAAAAAATCAGCCTTTGCCGATTCTCGTTGGCAGCTATTAACAAAGATGATTACTGAAAACCAAGAACGCCAGTTTTGGTCTTTAGTACAGTTGGGACTTGGCCTTAGCAACACCTCCAACCAAGTTTTGATCCCAATCTCAACCTGGTATTCACATTTTTTACACCTCTATTCCTCAATTTTGTCTCCCCATAGCATTTTACCCATGTCAGATATTACCAACTTGCCGTCATGGCCCCCAGTTTCACCCCAAGAAATTAAATCTCTAATTGATTCACTTAAAAATGGGAAATCCCCAGGAGAGGACTTCCTTTTACCAGAAGCTATTAAACAATTTCCCAAATGGTGGGCCCCTTTTTTGGCTCGTTTATTCACCAGAATAAATAACTCTGGCATTATCCCCGACGGTTGGAGATGTAACATAATCATCCCCATCTACAAAAAGGGTGACTCCTCCAACCCCGCTAACTTCCGTCCAATCAGCCTGTTGAACGTTGTATCCAAACTTTACGCTAAATTCCTTCTTAATAAACTAGAAGATTGGGTACAGACACAACAGATTTTACACCCTGAGCAAGTCGGCTTCCGTAAAGACTCCTCTCCAATCGATCATTGCCTAACACTCCATTTCCTGGCAAAACAGTCCATCGCCGGTCCTACCCGACATCTGTATGTAGCATTTGTAGATTTGGCCGCAGCATTCGACTCGATCAATAGGAATGCTTTATGGCACAAACTGTATCATCTGAACATCGACCCCCGCTTGCTATACCTTATTCGTATTTTATACACTAACACCTTTGCTATAGTTAGAGCTCCCCATTCTGGAGTCCTATCTGATCCGATACCTGTGGACAGAGGCGTCAAACAAGGATGCCTCTTAGCTCCCCTGCTCTTTAATTTGTTTCTAAATTATATCATTCCTTTTTTATCCGAACCTCAATTTTTCTCCCCCTCTATCGGCCAAAGGAAAATACCGACACTTCTCTATGCTGACGATATGGTCCTTCTTTCCCTAGTTCCAATTGGACTTAGAAAGATGTTGAGATCCCTACAGTCCTATTGTTATAAGGAAAAACTCAACATTAATTATGATAAAACCAAAGTTTTAGTTTTTGGGAAAAGATTCAAAGGACATCACTGGCATATAGCTGATCATCAGTTAGAACAACCTCGAGAATTTAAGTACCTGGGTATTTATTTTTCAGATACCCTTTCCTGGCAATATCACCGACAATATATTAAATCGCACGCGGTTAAGACAATAGGGACAATTTTAAAATTTTCTTGTTCTGTCGGGGGCGGTCAGATTCACCCTACTTTAAAGATCTTTAAAGCAAAGGTGATCCCACAAATCCTATATGGAGTAGCCGTATGGGGCTGGGATTATAATATCGTAACAGCCCTGGAAACTATACAAAATAGTTTTCTCAGGCGCTTGTTATCTCTCCCTGTGGGAACCTTTGCAGCGATGACTCGAATTGAGACGGGCTCCCCCCCACTGATGGCTCTCATACATTTTACCCTTCTGAAATTTTTGAGAACACTCAATGGGCCCCAGCCCGGGACATTATTACAATTATGTTTTGACCACCCATTCGCTTCTATCTTATGGCACTCTAAATTAACTAAACTGCTATCAACTTACCACCTTTTAGAGCAGGATTTCAACGCAATGCCAAATAATAAATCTCTACGTGAATACATATTCCTCCACTCTATGAACCAGGATAGGCTATCCTCCATCAACTCAAAGGTATCTCCCTGGTACTGGCGATTTAAGCTTGACCCCCACTGCTCTACTTATCTCCTTCAACCAATACCCCTTGTCCTTAGACGGGCGTTTACAGCCCTACGTTTTTTCTCCTTACCAAATGCGGACAGGGAAGGTCGACTAGCCGGTGTCCCTAAGGACCAAAGGAATTGTGTCTGTGGCTCACCCTCGGCGGAAGACCTTCCCCACGTTTTGCTCTACTGCCCAATTTATACTCAGCCCAGAAATAGATTTCTTAGTAAATGGTTAGAAATCCCTCAGCTTGATTCACTTGATGGAAAAATCATTTTTTTAATGTCAGATCATAACTTGGAAGTAACCCACAAAGTAGCTCTTTTTGTAATAGCAGCAAGAAAACTTGCCCTTCGAGATATTACATAGGCAAGTTCTCTTACATGAGATCCCCGCTTAAATCTTCCCTTTTAAATGTCTCCATTTGATTTTAAAGTATTGTATATGTATTGTTTTAATTTGTGTTGGCCTTTGGTCCTGCAAACAAATCAATAAAGTATATTACTATGATGTTTTGCTTCCATGTGGATAAGCCCCAAAACTCCTCCTTCTTGACCTTTTGGCTAAGATCAAGTGTAGTGTAGTCTATGTCATCAGTACTGAGCTAGATGGTACCAAATGGCCTGAGTTGGTATAAAAGAGGAAAGAGACCCAAGGGCCGCAGTGACTCTGAAATTTATTTATGTATTTTATGTACAACAGTGTGTGTGTATTTACAGTAAAGCAGTTTTAAAAACCTCTAAGCAGTTTATAAAAGGAATTAAAACAATAAAATTCTTGGCAAAAACAATTAAAGACAGGTATTTAAAAACATTCAAAATAATAAAAACAACAATGATTAAAAATATATAAAAAACATAATAGCTTCTACATGCCTGGGTAGGCTTGCCTAAACAAAAATGTTTTTAGCAGGTGCCAAAATGAGTACAATGAAGGCACCTGCCTAATGTCAATAGGCAAGGAGTTCCAAAGCATAGGTACTGCCACACTAAAGGATCAATTTCTTACTAGAGTAGAACAAGTACTATGTGGAACACATAACATGGAAAGCACACCTTGAACTTGGCCTGGTAGCACAGAGGTATTATGCGCTGATAGGGTCTCACTCATGTCAGCAATCATGCCACAGCATTCTGCACTAACTCAGGTTGTGCTGCATGGGGATTTCTGTGACCTTGGCTGACTGACTGCCAGGATTTTTTTAGTTTTGGTTAGGAACCCTGACTGGTTGTGGGATGCTGAGTTTTCTGTCTTACTCATAGGAGTCTTGTTGTGGTTGGTATGGTATTGTATTTAGGAAATCATCACTGTCTTTTGTTTTTTTTCTATTTGCATTTCATTTACCTCTGACCTTGCTCCCTTACAATCATAGAAGCAACAATAGTGGTTCCATGTGGTCATCTCAACCTCCTTAAACCTACTGATGATGCACCTTGTTATTTGCATCATGGTTTGTTTCTTACGCAATTGTGGTAAAAGAGAATTCACATACTGGGAAGTGTGGCTTCAATTGCTGTTGTTCCCAAGCTACTGCCTGTGAAGGTAGACCAAACCATGTGTGTTTTCTCTCTGTCAATTATTACTCACTGGAATTGGGTTGGCTGTATAGCAGCCTACAGAGTAGGGAGGAAAGAGTAGAGAATCTTCTTAACTCTTACTCATTTCTCAAACCTCACCCTTTCTGCAGTGAAGGGTCAAGTCTGTAAAGAAGTTTGGAGCAGCCACGTTAAAAGGTAGGGGCAGGGCATTCCAAGAAGGGGTTGCCAACCCTGCTTTGATATGGATATCACTGCAGAGGATCCCTAGACAAGCCTTAGCAACAGCAGAATCCTAACAATATCTACTCAGAAGTAAGTCCTGTTTTCTATGGTGCTTAGTCCCTTAGTAAGTGTGTTGAGAATTGCAGCCTTCAGGGCTATCCATCTTTAGTCTTGAGTGCTTTAATCTAACATCTCCATAATATTAGGCTTTCTTCCTACAATGGCCTTCTGGTGACTGGGCTGGCCTGAGGATACTTAAACCCTTCTTGCCAGAAGCAAGTAGAATAGATTAAATGTTCCTTACCCAGACTTTCTAAGCAGGTGAGAAGGAATGATCCCGTCACTTCAGCTGGACCTGGAAACATCCTTATTTAGCTAACATTTCTATCTTCATTTCCAATCAGAGAATTTTTTGTTTGTTTGAGCGATATGCTGCAAGCAACTGTGGCTGATGCTTAATGTATCATACTTAATGACATCACTAGGTCCCGCCCCTGAAATCTCAGGGTTGGGATGTTTCTCAACCCTAGGTGGAGTATTCAGAGCTTCTTGCTCAAGGCACAGCCATATAGAAGGTGCATATATAATGGAACTGTGAAGAGTGTGTACAGTGTTCACATTACATCCACGAGTCATTATAATTCCATTTTCTGTTTTCTTCAGCAGCGTCTGCTCTTCTTTAAAGGCTACATATGATCTTTTAGATATTGTCTTGTCTCATACCTTTCAGATCAGAGCTTCACTAGCATGCTTTCAGATTTTAGGGTGAATGCACACCATTACACCCATGCACCTCAGCACATCCATACACCTAGCAGAGTCAGATTTCTTTATTATTATTATTTTAAAAAATGTGTGAGTGTAGGATCAAGAGAGGGAAAACATGTGAAAGGAAGTGGGAGCAAGAGGAACAGGCAGGAATAAAGTAAAATAAGATGAGAAATGGAAAAGTATTAGTGCACACACAAACACATATTTAAGTTGGTAGCTCTTATATGGATACCAAGATTACTTGCTAATGTTATCATTTTACAGAATACTAGTAGAACTCTTGTCGTTCCTCTCTCTTCCAGACCAAGCCAAGCTACCTGTGTTGTTGCTGCCATAAAGCAATATTTCAATAAGAGAAATGAGCAGAATAATAATAATAATAATAATAATAATAAAAAATTATTTTTATGCCGCCTATCTGGCCGAGTGAATGGCCACTCCAGGCGGCGCACATAAATTAAAATAAAATACAGCATATAAATACAATATAAATATGACATATAAATACAGTCTTCAACTAATCAACCCACCCACATCTGTATGTTATATACTAAAATTTGCTAGGGATCCTGTATGCCCGCTGAAATAGCCACATTTTTAATCCTTGGTGAAAGCCTACCAAGGAGGGGGCATGGCGAAGATCATATGGGAGAGAATTCCAGAGGGTGGGGGCCACAATCAAGAATGCCCTCTCTCTAGTCCGCACCAGCCTGGTTGTTTTCACTGGCGGGACCGAGATAAGGTCTTGTGAGGCTGATCTTGTAAGGCGGCACATTTGGTGATGCTGGAGGCGCTCCTTTAGATAAACTGGACCGAAACCGTGTAGGGCTTTAAAGGTTAACACCAACACCTTGAATTGGGCTCGGTAGACAACTGGTAACCAGTGTAGGTCTTCTAACACTGGAGTGATGTGATCCCGGCGGCAGCCATTCTTAATCAGCTGTGCCGCCGCATTTTGTACCAGTTGTAATTTCCGAACCGTCTTCATGGGTAGCCCAACATAGAGCGCATTACAGTAGTCTAAGCGAGAGGAGACCAGGGCATGCACTACTCGCGGGAGCAGATGGACAGGAAGATAGGGTCGCAGCCTCTGTATCAGGTGTAACTGATACCAAGCTGCCCGGCTCACTGCTAACACCTGAGCCTCCATGGACAGCTTGGAGTCAAGAACAACCCCGAGGCTGCGGACCTGGTCCTTTAGGGGCAATCTTACCCCATTCAACACCAGGTCGATATCTCCCAATCTTCTCTTGTCTCCCACAAGCAGTATCTCGGTCTTGTCGGGGTTCAGTTTCAGCCTGTTTCCTCCCATCCATTCACTTACGGACTCCAGGCACTTGGAAATGGTATCCACAGCCAACTCCAATGAGGACTTAAATAAGAGATAGAGCTGAGTGTCATCCGCATATTGGTGGCACTGCAACCCAAATCTCCTGATGATAGCTCCCAGCAGCTTTACATAGATGTTAAATAGCATGGGAGAGAGGATAGAGCCCTGTGGCACACCACAATTAAGAGGCGAAGGGTCCGAAACCTCCTCTCCCAATGCTACCCGTTGGTGCCTGTCAGAGAGATAGGAACGGAACCACCGTAGAACAGTGCCTCCAATTCCCATTCCCTCCAGGCGGCCCAGGAGGATACCGTGGTCGACGGTATCAAAAGCCGCTGAGAGATCAAGGAGGACGAGGAATGAGCATTCACCCCTATCCAACGCCCTCCTCAAATCATCCACCAGAGCGACCAAGGCTGTTTCAGTTCCATGACCAGTTCTGAAGCCCGATTGGAATGGATCTAAATAATCTGCTTCCTCCAAGTGTGTCTGTAACTGTTTGGCCACCACACGTTCGATCACCTTGCCCAAAAATGGTAGATTGGAGACTGGGCGAAAGTTATTCAAATCTTGGGGATCCAAGGAGGGCTTTTTCAAGATGGGCTTTATTATTGCCTCCTTGAGGGCAGATGGCAATGCACCCTCTTCCAAGGAAGCATTTACCACCGCCTTGATCCCATCGCTCAGTCTCTCTCTGCAGCCCACAATGAGCCATGTAGGGCAAGGGTCAAACAAACAGGTGGTCGGTCTCACAGTAGAGAGCACCTTGTCCACTTCCTCAGAGGGAAGAGGCTGAAACTGATCCCATCGGACCGGATAGCAACTGGCCATCTCTGGCCTACTTCCTGTGTCCACGGCGTATGGAATTGAGCTCTTCAGACAATCGATTTTATCAGCAAAATGTTTTGCAAACGCGTCACAGGAGGCTTTAGAGTGCTCCATGGGGTCCTGAGCAACTGGACCGACCAGGCTACGGACCACCTGGAACAACCTCCTGGGACAACATTCTGCGGATGCAATAGAGGCAGCAAAGAAATCTTTCTTTGCTGTCTTTATTGCCACTTGGTAGGCCGCTATTGCTGCTCTAACCAGTGTCCGATCGTCTTCGGAGTGAGATTTCCACCACTGGTGTTCTAGTCGTCTCACCTCCTGCCTCAGACCCCGCAGACATGGTGTATACCAAGGTGCGGTTTGAGTTCTATTCAGGGGGAGAGGACGTTTTGGAGCCACCCGGTCTATTGCCCTGGTGATCTCCTTATTCCACTCTGTCACCAGGGTTTCGACTGGGCGACCTTCAGACAGCTCCAAATCTCCCAGCGCCGTCAGGAATCCTTCTGGCTCCATCAGGCATCTGGGGCGGACCATCCTAATAGGTCCCTGTCCCCTGCGGAGGGTGTGTGGCAATGAGAGGCCCATATTCACCAGATAGTGATCTGACCATGACACGGGGTTCGAAGAAATAGCCCCCATTTTCAGAGCACTGCCTCCCCCTCCCGAGACAAATACAAGGTCAAGAGCATGACCGGCTACATGGGTGGGCCCAAAATTACTAAGGTGCAGTTCCCAGGAAGTCATGGTTTCCATGAAATCCCAAGGGGCTCCTATGAGATCCATCTCGGCATGCAGGTTAAAGTCCCCCAAAACCAGAAGGTTAGGAGAGAGGACCCGCACGCCTGAGACCACCTCGAGCACCTCGGTCAGGGAGTCAGCTGTGCAGCGGGGCGGGCGGTACACAAGGAGAATCCCTAAACTGCCCTTAGGGCCCAACCTCCAGTACATGCAATCAACAAACTTGGTCTCGTGGAGAGGGGGTCTGGTAAAGATCAAGGACCCACGATAGATAACTGCCACTCCCCCTCCCCGCCTACCAATCCTCGGCTGCTGTGCGTACTGGAAACCGGCTGGACACATGGCCTCAAGAACAGGAGCTGAGGCCTCATCCAGCCAGGTCTCTGTAATGCACATCAGGTCTGCGTTCTCATCCATGATCATGTCGTGGATGAGGGATGTTTTCTGTACTACAGACCTGGCATTACACAACAGCAGTCGAAGATTGGTTGGAGCTGTACATCCCCCAGTTATCTTCTGGTGGTGGGCAGGCCCAGAACAGGGGATAGATATTATGCATCTATCCCTTGTTCCCCGATGCTGGCCTGGCCTGCCTCTCACACCCCTCCAGCATCTGCCACCTAGCCTCTTAATGTCGTGGCTTCCCACCCTCCCTACATGGACCCTCTCCGCTCAGCACATGGTTCCCTCCCGCCTGGGCCTCAACAGAATCCCTCACCCCCCAACAATCTACACAATTAACAGTATCTGTTATTGTCCACCTCCCTGCCCGGTCCAGTTCTTCAAGGATAGTCAGAGCTGGCGTGTTACTGGTGCTCTTTCCCTTTCCCTTGAGTACAAGTCACAAGGGCAGGGTAATCAGAGCTGGCGTATTACTGGTGCTCTTTCCCTTTCCCTTGAGTACAAGTCACAAGGGTCCAGTTCTTCCAGGGTAGTCAGAGCTGGCATATTACTGGTGCTCTTTCCCTTTCCCTTGAGTACAAGCCACAAGGGCAGGGTAGTCAGAGCTGGCGTATTACTGGTGCCCTTTCCCTTCCCTTGAGTACAAGCCACAAGGGCAGGCAGGCAGCACTCTGATCTATCACTCCACGCTCTTGCTCCACCACCTCAACTGCTCTAGGAATAGCACTCGTGGCCACCTGGAAGCGCAGGCCCAGGTGCCCACCAGGCCCAAAATATCTCAACACGCTCCCACTCGGTAACATAGGGCTGCGCCTACACCTCGGCCACACTCCACGGTGTTCCCTCGTCTCTGCCAGGTCAGCTCTCCACATCAAGGCAGGGAGACAACCCACATCCCACCCCCAACTGCCCTCCACAACACCCCCCAGCCACCACCAGTCCGGCGATCCCCACGATCTCTACTGGTCCCTACTGGCCCAGTCTTCCTTCGTGGCATTCTCTTGCTGCTGTCGGGCCACTCCTCCAAGCGCTCTCTCTCCTCCACCGGTCGCTCCTCCACGGCGCTCTCACCGCCGCCGAGCCGCCGCCGCTGCCACCACCGCCGCCGGGCACCCTCCGCGGCGCTCTCACCGCTGCCGAGCCGCTCCTTTCCAGCGCTCTCTCTCCGTCACCACCACCGCCAGGCACTCCTCTTTTGCCGCCGCCACAACCACTGTCAGGAGCTCCTCCGCGGCGCTCTCACCGCCGCCTAGCCGCTCCTTCACGGCGCTCTCTCGCCGCCGCCGCCACCGCCGCCGGGCGTTCCTCCGCGGTGCTCTCACCCCGCTGGTCGCTCCTCCACGGCACTCTTCTGCTGCCAGCCACCGCCGCCGCAGGGTGCTTCTCCGCGGCGCTCTCACCGCCGTCGGGCGCTCCTCCGCAGCACTCTCACTGCCGCTAGGCTGCTCTTTCACGGCGCTTTCTTGTTGCCTCTCACCGTCGCCGGTCACCCAAGGTAGGTAGGGGAGGCAGACTTCATTAATTAAAAAGGGGTGAAGACTACTCAGCTCCACGCACATTTGGATCCCCCAAAAGATATCAAGGTGATAAAAGATGAAGATAGATGTTAAAATAGATGGTAAAGGAACTTGGCTTACGGAGCTCCGACTACCGCGTCCTCCCAAGCTGCCATCTTGAAACAATGACAATTCCACTTACCCTAATCGCCCAGGTGGAGACATCCCATTTTGTGGTCACACCATCCAAGAGACATAAAAGCTTTTATGTAAATGTAGATCTTTAACACAAATAAAGAGTGATAGTACTAAAATGAGTAACCACAAATTGAAGCTGCAGTACTATGTACTCCTAGGGAGTAAACCCCATAAAAACAGTGAGATTTACTTCCAAATGAATATGCATACGATTACACTGTAACAGATATAACTGATATCCTGCATGTAGAAACACTTCTAATAGCCTGTCAATCTGTATTTTATTTTCTAAACGTGCTACAATTACTATTCAAAATACCTTTTAGAAAAAGTGGTATTGTCTAGTACTGCACTGATCAAAAGTAAATTACTCATCATGTCTGCCACTGCAGTGAATACATCGTCATATTTCTTTATGGCATATGTTAACACTTTTGCATAATACCAGTGCTGGGTCGAGAATAATGTCTGGAATGTGTTCCTCCCTCTAGGCTTCCTCCATGCAGAAAACATCTGCCTTGATTTCCTGTGTTACTTTGGTCTTCTTTTGATTTGTCCCCAAATCCATTACTTTCTAAGCTGTCTTCTTTTCAAAATGACAGATGGGAACAGTGTGTTTTAGAGACTGTTGGAAGGCAGAGCCGGGGTCCCAATCCCGGGGAGCTGGATCCTGGAGAGTTGGGAGAAGAGTATTCGGATGGATGGCAGAGGGAAGGGGGAGGAACTTCCCCCCTTTGGAGCGAAGACGAAACAGAGGAACTGCCAGTGATAAGGTCGCTTAGCAACGGGGAGCCTGAGCCCTCCCTGGACATTCTCACGCCTCCCCCTCTTTCAGGCTCAGAGCAAGAGGGGGAAGACGGAGGGCTGCTCATAGCCGAAAAGCGGGGAGGCAGTTTACCATCAGCCCCTCCCCTATCCCCCATCCTGGAATCGGAAACTTCAGAAGAGGAGGGGGTGATGCTTCCCCCCTCACCGCGCACACGCAGACAGCTGAAAAGACAGGAGAGAAGGGGGGGAAGGCGGGCAGTACCTGAGGGGCAGTTAAGGAGGAGTGAAAGATTGTGCGCCCGTTTGGCCCCTTCTTAAAGAACAGGCGGGAAGAAGTCCCTTGCTCTGTCAACTTTCTCCCAATGCCGCAGGACCTGTATCCCTGTATTGCTTCATGAGAAAACGCAGTCTTTGTTTGGACATTACCCTAATAAAACACGAATTAACTACAATCGTTGGTCTGGTTCCTGAGTCACATCCTGGGCCTGACAGCTTGACAGAGCCACCTAAATCACCCTCAACGCTCTCTTCACTTGACTGGCACAAGATGTCAAAGGGAGCAGCGGGGGGGACGAACCCCACTTCTGAGACAGAAGAAGTGGAACTCTTGAGGACTAAGGTAGCTGATTTGCAGACGGATGTTCAAGCCCTGCTAGCAGCAGTCAAGGCGCTGAAGACGGATAATCAAACCTTGAAGGCCACGATAGACCAGATGCGAACAGCCCCTCCAGCTGCCGTAGTAAAGGTTCCCATTGGATTGCCCCCAAAATACGCGGGACAAAGTGATCAGTTGGCAACCTTCGTGGCTCAATGTGAGTTATATCTGGATGTCAGGCACACGGAATTTCCAGACGATGGGGCTAAAGTAGCTTTCGTGATTAGCCTCCTGGAGGGAGAAGCTGCAAAATGGGTAACTCCGTATCTCGTGAGAAAGGATACTGTCTTAGGAAGGTACAGAGGATTTATTCAGGAGATGACCGAGATGTTTCAAGACCCGCAAAGGGCTGAAACAGTAGCGTGGCAACTAGGCGCTCTGAAGCAAGCTAAAGGGACTGTTTCCGAGTACACTAACGCTTTTAAAATTCTGTCCCAGGAAACTGGTTACAATGACGCCGCCCTGATGTTTATGTACCGGAGTGGATTAAATGCTGAAATCCTGGATGAGTTGGCCAGGACCTCCCCCCCCCCGCTGACCTACCAGGGCTCATCCGGCTATGCCTACAGATAGATCACCGGATGGAAGGAAGGCGCCTGGAAAGGAAGCAGGAGGTCCTGAGATACTCAGCCTCGGCATCCCGCAACAAGACCCTTCCCTCTGCAGGGATGGCATGTAATGCAACTGAGGGACAGGGAGGGGCTAGGCCAAGACTGTCGGAAGAAGAAAAGGAAAGACGACGCCGGGAACGTTTATGCTTTTATTGTTCAAAGCCGGGCCATGTGGCCAGAGACTGTGGACTGAAAGGGGGGAAAGCCGAGCCGTCGGGAAACTAGAACACCCAGTCCACGTGCAGGCCGGTGGACTGGGGGCAGCATTGTATAAAGGCCCCCCAACGATCCAACCTCCCTCAAAGGGGGTGTTGGTCTTGCCTATTCGGATTACAACTTCCAGAGGAGTGGTGTTTAATTCCACTGCCTTAATTGACAGTGGAGCCTCCACAAATTTTATTGATGCAAAGTTAGTCAAGCGTCATGGAATTTCCCGGTGGAAACTGGATGCTCCCCTAGCTGTGGAGACTATCGATGGGAGACCCCTGAAGTCAGGAGGGGTGACACAAGCCACGGAGGAAGTGAAACTTCAAATCCCTGGGCACGAAGAGTTCATTTCGCTATACGTGTCAGATCTCTCGAACTTTGAGGTGATTCTGGGAATGCCCTGGCTAGCAAAGCATGAACTCAGAATAAGTTGGAAGGAGGCGGTGGTGTGGTTCACCTCACAGTATTGCCAGGAGAACTGTCAACCTGAAGGAATCAAGAACACCTTAGCGGGGGCAGTGCAAGAGATCGAGCAAGTGACCCTGCCGCCAAAGTATGAAGAATTCAAAGATGTGTCTGATGAAAAAGAGGCGGAGACTTTACCCCCCCACACTGCCCTTACGACTGTGCGATTGACCTAGTGCCAGGAGCCAGCATCCCATCAGGGAGAATCTACTCTCTCACAGAGAATGAGAGGGAGGCCCTGAAGGAATTCCTGGATAAAAACCTGAGGCGAGGATTCATACGCCCCTCACAATCCCCTGCTGGAGCGCCACTATTGTTTGTGAAAAAGAAGGGGGGGAACTCAGACCCTGTAACAACTATCGCGCATTGAACCAGATCACCATCCCCAACAGCTACCCGCTGCCCCTGATCTCAGAGTTGCTGGACCGACTACGCTCTGCAAAAATCTTCACGAAGTTGGATTTGAGAGGAGCGTACAATCTGATCAGAATGAAGGAGGGAGATGAATGGAAAACAGGATTCTTGACCGCTTACGGACAGTATGAATACCTGGTCATGCCGTTCGGGCTTTGTGGAAGGGCAGGAATTTTTCAAAAATTCATGAACGACGTGTTTAGAGACTTGTTGGACACGTATGTAATCTGTTACTTAGATGATATCCTGGTGTTCTCAAAGAACCAGGAAGACCACGACCAGCATGTGAAGACGGTGTTGAAGAGACTGAGAGAAAATCACCTGTATGCTAAATTAGAGAAATGTGGATTTGACCTCAAGTCTCTAGACTTCCTTGGATATCGAATCTCAGCGGAAGGCGTGGAGATGGACCCAGGGAAAGTAAGCTGCATATTGGACTGGGGCCAACCTGTCACCAAAAAGGATGTACAACGGTTTTTGGGATTTGCCAATTATTACAGAAAGTTCATTCCAGGGTTTTCCAAATTAACAGCTCCTCTGACTGACTGTTTAAGGGGGAAGAAGAAGTTTCAATGGACAGAGAATGCCACCAAGGCCTTTGAGGAGCTGAAGAGAAGGCTTGCTACTGAGCCCATTCTGCGCTTTGCTGATCCGAACCGCCCTTTCGTAGTGGAAGCAGATGCTTCAGATTTTGCCATCGGGGGGGTCCTGCTACAATTAGACCAAGAAGGGAAGGAGCTGCACCCCTGTGCGTACTTCTCTCGGAAGTTAAAGCCTGCAGAGAAGAACTACACAGTTTGGGAGAAGGAGCTGCTGGCCATCAAGGACTCTTTTGAAAACTGGAGACAATACCTAGAGGGGACCTCTCATCGAATTGAAGTGCGCTCCGACCACAAGAATCTTGAAAGCCTCCAAACAGCCAGAAAGCTGAACCAGAGACAGATAAGATGGTCCCAGTTCTTCACTAGGTTTAACTTCCAGATTACTTACCATGCCCAAGCCAAAAACCAGAGAGCGGATGCCTTATCCAGACAGCCATAATACAAAGAAAGTGAATCCGAGGACCAGCCTCAGTACGTAATCCCGCCAGAGAAATTAACGTTGGGAGTATGCCAGCCTTCATAGGAAGAGGAACTCAAAAAGGCACAACAAGAAGATGCAGACATGCTAAAATATCAGCAGGAGACGGGACAAGGTCAAGACTCAGAAGTAACCTTTCACTGGAGAAATGGACTGTTATGGTTCAAAACCGCCAGATATGTGCCAGAAGGGGAATTAAGGCTCAGAATCCTACGCCAGTGTCATGATTCCATCACAGCGGGACACTTTGGGATTTACAAGACCATTCAGAACGTGGCCAAGGACTTCTGGTGGCCTAAAATGCGTCGGATATTGAGAGTTATGTAAAGTCCTGCTCTGTCTGTCTGCGGACAAAAACACAAACAGGGACACCAGCCGGACTGTTACAACCATTGCCTGTCCCACACGAACCCTGGAAGGACCTCTCCATGGATTTTATAACTGATCTACCCAAGTCCCAAGGAATGACAGCCATCTTAGTAGTGGTGGATCTACTTACCAAAATGGCACACTTTCTTCCTTGTGCAGGGGCCTTAGAGGCTAAAGAAACGGCCAAGTTATTCATAAAAGAAGTCTACCGGCTGCATGGATTGCCAAACAGCGTAGTCTCAGACCGAGGAACTCAGTTCACAGCCAAATTTTGGAGAGCAATGTGGAAACAGTTGCAGACGGAATTAAAACTCTCCTCCGCCCATCACCCCCAGACAGATGGGCAGACGGAACGCTTGAACGCCGTTTTGGAAAGATATTTACGAAGTTATGTGTCCTATCAACAGACTGACTGGGTATCATATTTGCATTTTGCAGAGTTCGCCTACAACAATTCTCTGCACTCCAGCACTCAACAAACCCCGTTCTTCGCTAATTATGGATTCCATCCTAAAGTCTTTCCAAGCAGCTCAGAAGGAATGCTGGTACCGGCAGCTGAGAACTTCCTTAAGGAATTGCAAGCGGCGCAACAGACACTGAAACAGCAGTTAAACGAAGCCAAAACGGAGTACAAGCGAGTTGCTGACCTGCACAGGAAGGAGGGCCCCCCCCTTCAACCGGGAGACCAGGTATGGCTGTCCACCCGCTTCCTCCAGATGCCGGGCAAATGTAGAAAATTACAAGACAAGAGGATGGGTCCTTTCGAAATAGAAACTCAAATCAATCCCGTGGCGTACCGACTGAAGCTGCCTGACACGTTTAAAATACATCCTGTGTTCCATGGATCCCTCTTAACGAAAGCCGCCCCTCCCAGTGAGTTACGGCCGGAGGAACCTCCCGGAGCTCCACTCCTGGTAAATGAGCAGCTTGAGTTTGAAGTTGAGGAGATCTTAGATTCCAAGATCAGACGCCACAAGCTGCAGTACTTGATTCACTGGAAAGGCTATGGGGTGGCTGACAGATCATGGGAAGATGCAGCTGATGTGCATGCTCCAGAATTGGTAAAACTTTTCCATCAACGTTTTCTCCACCGTCCCAAGCCAGACAAGGGGAGGGGGGCACAGCCTGGGAGGGGGGATGGTGTCGGAAGGCAGAGCTGGGGTCCCAATCCTGGGGAGCTGGATCCCGGAGAGTTGGGAGAAGAGTATTCGGATGGATGGCAGAGGGAAGGGGGAGGAACTTCCCCCCTTTGGAGCGAAGACGAAACAGAGGAACTGCCAGTGATAAGGTCGCTTAGCAACGGGGAGCCTGAGCCCTCCCTGGACATTCTCACGCCTCCCCCTCTTTCAGGCTCAGAGCAAGAGGGGGAAGAGGGAGGGCTGCTCACAGCCGAAAAGCGGGGAGGCAGTTTACCATCATCCCCTCCCCTATCCCCCATCCTGGAATCGGAAACTTCAGAAGAGAAGGGGGTGATGCTTCCCCCCTCACCGCGCACACGCAGACAGCTGAAAAGACAGGAGAGAAGGGGGGGAAGGCGGGCAGTACCTGAGGGGCAGTTAAGGAGGAGCGAAAGATTGCGCGCCCGTTTGGCCCCTTCTTAAAGAACAGGCGGGAAGAAGTCCCTTGCTCTGTCAACTTTCTCCCAATGCTGCAGGACCTGTATCCCTGTATTGCTTCATGAGAAAACGCAGTCTTTGTTTGGACATTACCCTAATAAAACACGAATTAACTACAGCCGTTGGTCTGGTTCCTGAGTCACATCCTGGGCCTGACAGAGACACACATATGATAAAAGTCTTTATTTTTGTCACCCAAAGGGACAGAATTCACATTTCATCTCATCAAGGTACTGCTATTGCAGCTCATAGCTGGGAAATTAAGAGGCAAGACAAGATGAGCTGTGGGTAAATCAAGGGCCACGTTTATTGGAATAAAACCAATTACATGTTTGATTGAATAATAAAATGATCTGCAGAGACAAGTGTGGAACCTATCTCATCCCCAATCAGGCAAGGACAACCTGCCATGGGAAAGGGGGGTGGTCAAAGCCAAATCCCCTCTTTCGGGCCCCATCCCCTCAGGGTGGTTAGGGAGATCTTCCTGCTCCACCCCCCCCTCAGGGCCACACAACTCTGAGTAGGTGTTACAGGTTAGCTCCAAAGGTGAGCCTTATCCTGCCAACTGGCCATACAACCTGGAAGGCAGGCCTCAGAACCCACCGATCACCTTAAAGGGTGCCTTGTGAAATCCTACCTTGTGAAATTCCACACATATCCGCCACAGAAGAGGACGAGCCTCAGCTTAGTCCCTCTTCCCCCACCTGAGGCAAATTATTTCATGCAGGGCACTCTGCAGATCAGAAAGAAACAGATCATTACCCAGGTCAGACATATGAACACTGTCTGGCCGGTAAAGATCAGCCCTGCCACACCTCACCTCCGAATGATGCATTACCTCACCCTGCTTATCAGCAAGAACGAGCCGGACTTCCCTATTTACCTTTCAACCATGCTTGTTCAGGCTCCTGGAGTCAATCCCACCCCACCAAATCCTCCTGGGGAGGATATGGGACCAAACCGTCATGGTCCCAGGCCATCCACTATGTATGGCCTCAAAGTCCAGGCAAACCTGAGTGACAAGGGCTTTTCCCCTTCAACACTCCCAGGACATTGTCTCCCTAATGGATAACCAAAACCTGTGGAGGGTGCTGCACCAACGATGCATCAGCATTGGTAGGATGCATTCCCACAGCATGCCACGTCCACCCAGCCACTGGACCAAAGCGCAATGGCTGAGCCCCAACTGGATTTCATCTCTGATCTGCGACACCCTCCTCTTGGCCCAGAACTCCATATGTGGCCACACATGAGTACCTTGACTCTCTCCAGCATCCTCCAACCTGTTAAAACAGAATCAACAATTAACAATATGCTCTTCAGCACAACGGTCCATGTGGGCCCTTGATTGGCTTGACACAAGCATGGGAAGCACCCAATTTCCAGTGCTCCCCTGCCTGCATGGCTGTGCTCCCAAACCCAACATAGCTGCTGTAGAAGCCACACCAATCTTGAAAGAGTGCATACCAAACTTTTCCGGATCCAACCCCAAACATGACAGTAATTAAAATCTGTAGTCAGCCTCTCAAAAGCAGAGAGTGGTCACTGCACTTTATTGTAATGTGAATAGTAACGTCCATAACATCCCATACTGGGTAATCCGCTACTTTATTATCAGAGCAGCTTTGACTGGCTCAGTATAGCATTAAAGCAGTTGGGATTAGATATGGTATATGCCGAATGTAGAGTAAATATCTTGCCTTTCTGTCCACAAGAAACCCAAGGCAGCCTACTGTAGTTCCCTGGCAGTCCCCATCCCGGC